>NC_058113.1:8037218-8685628 GCF_914725855.1 Thunnus albacares | reverse complement strand
GTTTATGCTGTGTTTTGGAGTTGATTTGTTAGTCCCCTCTCCTAACATAGTGTCTTCCAGGTAATGGATTACAGTCTCATACCACATGAGCTCAGACAGGCTTAGGGTTGTGTACAAGCTGTCTCGGCATGTCAAACCCAACGAACTCCAGCTACTGTGTAATAAAAGCTGCAACCAGTAAAAACAGCGTAACTATTGCAATATTGCAGATTTATGCTAAGTGATACCAAGTTAACCAAAACACACAAAAGACATTTAATACAGGTTTATGTTATTTTTGTCTCCCCCTAGTGCCCCATCTGTGCTTTTTGCCCTCTTAACACTTTCTATTATATGACATAATGCCTTCTGCCTCTGGGTTAGGATAAGGAGTATATTCTAGATGATTTCCAGGAATAAAACAAGTTTTTATTTGGTATTGTTGAACAGTTTTTCCACTCCAGTCACATTTACATAGCAGGTTATAATGTTAAATAACCATGTGCTCAAAAAAAGCACACATCTTTCTGAGTTTTAAATTAAGGCACATTTTAAAGCCAAAAGTACCATATCATCTTAAAAAAAATAAAATCAGTAACCACTTCTTTCACATTTATGTTAAAGGACCAGTGTGTAAGATTTAGCGGCATCTGGTGGTGAGGTTGCTCCCCTCCTCCTCTGCCAAGCGTGTAGGAGTACCTATGGTGGCCGTGAAACTCATGAAAAACGTGACAAGCCTTCTCTAGAGCCAGTGTTTGGTTTGTCCGTTTTGGGTTACTGTGGAAACATGGCTGTGCAACATGGCGGGCTCTGTGGAAGGGGGACCGCTCCCTATGTAGATATAAAGGTCTCATTCTAAGGCAATGAAAACACAACAATTCTTATTTTCATTGGATTATACAATAATTAAAACATACTTATGAATAATATATTCCATTTCTGCCAAGTCTGTTCTGCTAGATGCCACTAAATTCTACACACTGCACCTTTAACAGTTCAAGTAAAATAGCTTTGACCTCTGAATTGAGATGGAATTGTAATACACTCAGCAGTAAAATATGATTCAGTTCTGGTCCTGTGTGGTGATTGAGACATTGATAATGTTGGTGGAATTTCAGCCTTGTGTGGCACTCACTCCATAAGTCAAATAAATACAGATAGTTGTATAAAACATGAATCTACCATCTGACACTAAGGAGAGCAGACCTATTTAAAAACATCAAGGAGTAATACAGTTGAAGATAAACACCTACGACCTCTCTGAAGTAAGTTTGAATATGTAAAGCTTGACTGCAATGAGTTCAGTGCTACTAAAATGAGTGCAAATCATATTTCACTTTTGTACAGTAATGTTTTACACTTAAACATGTTTACTCACTACATTGGACACTTAGTGTTGCAAGCATCACCTGACTTGAAAAGTCCATAGACACTGACCAATGGGAACATGGATATAGCGCCAACCATGGAGCCCAACTGCACTACTGCTCCGCACCACACAAGGGCACTGTGGCCCTCATCTCTCAGAATCACTCCAATGATGACCTTCACATAGGACAAGGACAGGACAAACAGGATCCAGGCCAGCACCTGCAGCAGACAAAAAGTGAATATTGTATGTTAGACATCCAGTCCTTGTTATGCAGATACCACTAAGACTGCAAAGTGTTGTGGTTTGACCTCAACACATAAGCTTGCTCAGTGGCATTCGATGTTTTTCTATCACGAACAAAGCATTTGTGACACCAAAGGGGGGAAGTTGGCAATGATTACATCAGCAATGAGGAAACATAACTTCATTCAAGGAAATAGGGGGCCGTTGCACCAGATTTGCACATGCAAGCTGTGACCACCAACATGTGATAATTCCTGTATAATTTATTTTGTTATGTTTAACTAATCAAAAGAAACACAATACTTGCGACCCATGCATGACCATGCAAGAGGACAATAGGACTCGCATTATCTGCAATTTGCAAGTGACAGTCATTTGTGAAATGGCACACTGACACCATTTCCAATCTGCATGTAAACGGTGTTCCCATTTTTTTTGTGAAACGGGCCCCAATATAACAGCTTTACTTGAGGGAAATGTCAAAGTGTTCTCTGATATGGCACAAACATGAGCTGGCAAGTTGGCACTATGTTGAACCTTAATCAAGTCAGTTAGTACTGAGTGACTTAATTACAAAACCTGCCAATCACACCACACCCCAAATCATGAGAAATCTTACAAACACCATGTAATTATGACAGTTGGGTTGTACTCTCATTCTTTTACAAGGTGTGGTTTTAGCCCTACTTAAAAGGCAGAACATGTGATCCAAAATTAACTTACATCTAGTAGTATATATCAAAGACTAAATAAAATGTGTTTCATCCCTTTTCATAAGACAAAAATTCTTACTATGACGATGGTTCCAGAGGAACTGTGGACCAGCAGAGGACAGGGACTCAGAGCAGCCATGGCCATGATGTAGGCTCCAAATCCAGTCCCAAACATGGTCAAGAAACCCATGAAGATGAGAGACCTGGAAATAAAGATCCATGTATGAAGGTGAAACTAGATATTTTCAGTTACACTGGACCACTTGGCCTTATAAAACACACTGATATGAGAGTTTAAACGAATGACCTCTACTGATGACCTGTAATAGTTGCATGAATTCTATGTTGTTGGAAGAGATGGATAAAATCTTTTCATAAATGTAAGGCTTCTGTAGTCATAGTCACCTTATCGGTATAAACATGGCGATGAAGCAGGCCACTGGGTTAGCGACAGCTGCCATGGTGGCAGCTAGATGGTACGCCTGGTTCCCATAAGGCAGACAAGAGTAGGACTGCACTGATGGCAGGACTGCGTTGGTCAGAGCATTCACCCACGCCAGCACAACAAAGATGAACACCACCTCGAGGTTGCTGTATGTCCCCGTGCCAAAAGAGCTGCGAGGTTCACTCCTGTCCAAGGGACTGATCATAGGCTTCTGCTCTGGTGTCTGGGCATGTAGAGACAGACCTTGTTCTCTCTTTCCTGGAGCCAGATCACCACTGAAATACAGGTCGTTCTTTCTCTCCCGAGCCACAGCTGGGTGACGGTTGAGTAGGGTGAAGGCTACCAGACACACAACCATCATGGCACTGAGGAACAGGAAAAAGACCTCAGCAGAGAATTTAGCTGGCTGGTAGATGGCTTTTAGCTCAAAACTGCCAGCTATAGTGGAATTGTCAGCTGTTTCATTTAGTGAATCAGACAAAGTGGCATTCTGACAGTGGACTACACCAACACCTTGAATCAGAGCCACCAGTGCAGGCACCAGACCACTGAGACCTTCACCTGCAAAATATGTGGTGAGGTACTGGGGACGCAGTCGCATCATGAAAGGCAGGAAGGTGACGGAGGAGGTGCAGTCCACCACTGAAAGCAGAAAGCTTAACACCAGCAGGGGCAAACTATGCTGGAAGCTCCCTATTGTCACCGTGTGCCTCCAGAAGAAAGCCAGCAGGAATGTAGCGATGATCCCCAACACCACGATGCAGTAGACGACCGGCCGCTCATCCAGCGCTCCTGGGCGGAAGCGGTGCATCAGGGTGATGAAGAGAGGACCTATGTTGGCCATTTGGATGAGGACTGTGAGGTAGGATGGGAGGTACCAGCCCTCTGGGATCTCATTTACGATCAGGGGGAGCTCCACCCACATCCCATTGATGGCCACCCAGGAGCCCATCCCGAACAGACATGCTAACACATGAGTCAGCAGCGACATGATGGAGGTATGAAGGATGTAAATCAGGAAATGTAGATGTATGTAATCTGAAATAGATCATAAACATAAACCAGTATGATTAGTAGAATGTAAAACTTGAAGGACTCTTACAACAATGATAAAAAACGGGAAAAATAAAACAGTTTATTCACAGGAAGTTCAGTTTGAAAAAAGGTTAGATTAGGTTAGGTTAGATTAAGAAGCGGAATACAAGCTATTCAGTTTCATACAGTACAACTATTTAATGAATATGATGTATATTTATTTATTTAGTTTACGTAGTGTGATGTTGCTCAAACCCTTTCATTCCCATGCAGACCAAAAACTGCCTTTTTGTCCTACTTCTATTTATATATGTCTAGAAGTCTCCTCTTATCCTCAAATATGGATGTACTGCATATTTTCTTTTTCAGAATAATCCCAGAATAATGTTTAAATGTTTTACATGAATATTTGAATTCAAGATTCATGTTGGATTATATACATTGTAGGGTAAAGTCCCTGCATGTTAATTGGCCAGGTAGCACCTTCTGGGCGGGCAAACAGAAACTTTAAAAACAGTCTCTTATCTGAGACTCCAGGCTGGCTGCTGGTTTTTCTTGCTTTTATCTTTGTGTTCTTGCTTTCTGCCATGCCGGTTGAAAGCTTGCATTTTGCAAGTCTGAAGATGCGATTAAGAACAATAGGAAGTGACACCTGAAAAGTCTAGAGTCATGAGTTGAGGATCAAGCCTAGGAGAGCATAAACCAGGAGCTCCCTTCCAATGGGAAGTTTTCAAATCCGGACCGGCTGACTCACTCATCATTATAAGATCCAGACTCAAGCTTCTCAGCCCAGCACATCAGACTCCATTTTATGTGAATGGAGTCCATTCTATTCCTACAACATGTAGAATTTAAGTTTGCCAGACAAAAGTGGATTTTACTTTACTTGAATAGTTTTGAAAGCATCATAACCAATAAATTACATAGGAAACTACCCCCAAGAGAGGGACACAACCAAACTTAAACCTAACTTACAAGCAGGTGTTGAAACCAGCTGATTATAGGGCAGATTATTAACAAATTAGTTTGATGTAAATTGGATATAACGAGATTATGTAAATGCTGCCTCAGAGATTTTATATCCTAGGAAGAATACAATTCTCAGAAAAGGTCGTGAATACATTTTTCGAATGCTTTGCAGTGACAAAAGTAACATTTGAAGAAATTACTTAATGGTAAAGCCATTTCAACACAAAAATATTATTAGTATAATTATAAAAAAGTTGGCTAGCTACATTTTTTTGTAAAAGGTTTGTCTGTCTTAAGAAAGGATACTAAAAATACTAGTTAACATGTTTTGGAGATGATGTTTGCTACATCATAACAACAAAAATGATCTACATGAAAAAAAATGTAGTGTCAGAAAATGAAAAAAGCATAGCATAGTTGAATGTCATGTGCCCATGTGGTTGGTATTGACCTTCCTAGTCTCCCCCTCTCCTCTGTGTCTTATTCCATCCCTCTAACATGTACTATCCAGCAAGAGATGCCTGACATTTCACACACTGACACTAAAAGAACCATGTGGTTGTAATATAAACAGACACATAAAAGGGAAACAACTGATGCTGTGAAATAAAACTACATCACAATGGGGATTGTGAAGGATTTTCTCCAATTAAAAACAAAGAAAAAGGAACATTTTATTCATACTATACCAGCATATGTGTTGTTATTGAATAGATTATTGAAACTGTTTTTTTTCTGATTCGTATCAATAGAACAGGGTCAAAGAAAATGTTCACTAGCAAAAAAAAAATAGAAACTCCAAGGATTTGATAGCAATCTATTGGTGTAAGAGGATTACTTGAATTTGTATAACAAGAAGCTTACCAAAATATAACTAATAATAACTAAAATATACTAAAATTAAAATGTCTTGTGTCTAACTATTAAAAAATACAAATTATTATTAGTCATATTCAGAAACAATGAAGAAGTACTGGCAGTGACGTAATTATGGATTTAACTTCCTCTTCCTCTAGTTATAAATCTAAAATCTAAACCTGTACGATCATTCTGCTTCACTTTCATCCCTTTACATGGTAAAGAGAGCAGATGGAGGAACTGTAGTAGAACAAGAAGCAGCTGGGCTGAAAGACTTATGCTCCTGAGATAACCCGGCAGTCAAATAATCTCACTTCCCTCATACATATAACCACACATTCGTGCCAATGTCATCTTACCTTTGTCAGAACACAGGAAGAGACTGCTCTCCTCTCCCGTTTCCTTTCAAAAACATTCACTTCATTGTGATCACAGTTTTCTGTTACATCAGCCGCAAGTGTGTGTGTGTGCGTGTGTGTGTTAGCATTCCCTCCCCCTTTTCTCCTACACACATTATCCACAGGCTCCTATTCTGCTTCCGTGTCTCCACTGCACTTGACAGGGGCGGGACTACACAGGCGCACACGTTCTCTGCTGCCATGACGCTTTGATAAGCTTTCTATTGGAGGGGGGTTTCAAAATCATGCAGCCATGTGCTCTCTGTGCGCCTGGGGGCTCAGCAAAAGGAGGAAAGGGAGGTCTGAGTAATAATAGCTCCTCCTTTTCCCTTTCCCTCCCCCAACCAGTATACGACCTTGGAGTCAGCCCTCATTTAAACTAAACTCACAGGCTGCTCACACAGGATTATGTTCTGGATATTGTAAATACCTCACAAAGTTTCCTTCTGTTCCACTTGTTCCTCTCTGTCCCTGCCTCAGTTATTTCCTGGAAAGCCTCTATTGGCCCATTACTGTGTCGGCAGTTCTTTTGCATACGCCCAGTTGGATGCATTTCTAGTTTCACAATTATCTTTGTTGTGGCCACAGTTACTCAACTGAAAAGACCAGTCTGTCAAGTTCCATCTCCACACATGGCACAGCCATTTAGATTTTCAATTTAAGTCAGCTTAAAGGAAAATACACAACATATGTTAATTGTTTTATGCTAACTCTATGCCAACATGTCTTGTTTTCAGTGTGATGTGATGTAGATTTATACCGTAGATTATAGACATAGATTTTAAATATAGTTTAAGATAACAGCAGGAGCACCAACTCTGCTCAGCCAACAGGATGTGGTGATAGAAGCTGGTTTGCTAAAGTTTTGCAGTGTTTCTAGTTGCCTCCTCCAAACACCTCCTTCAACATGGCCTCCCTATAGCTCAGTAAAAAGGCTGGGTCGTCACTGCTCTGTGCACTATGCATCACTAGGTCAAGAATCACACAGACATGAACCCTCTGCCATCACTCCAGGACCAGATGCTTTCATTACTGAAGTCCAAGGATGCACAGTATGTGAGGAGTCCTGCCTCAAAGAGGTGACCAAGAACCCACCAGAATGAAATATCTGAAAAAGCTTCATACATGGATAGCCATGAAATTTTATTCAGACATTCATTGTCTGTATAAATATTTAATGTATTAGAATGAGTCCTAATGACTTTGGCAATCTCCTGACTTTTCATCTAACGCCGCCACGAGGTTGACAAAATTTGGATTTGAGTGTGAAGTGGATTGCAATAACTGGTGATCCTTTAACTTTTCATTGAGTGCCATAATTTTTTTTTTTGAACAAATAATTCTTAATGTTATTAAACTGCAATAACTTAAGGAGTTAGCAGACACATTCTCAGCAAGTAAATCAGGATGCTCTTCTGCAAGCTCACATGAATCTGTGATAATATTGTCCAGAGAGTCACAGCAGTGCCCTTTTCAAGGTTGTCAGCTAGTACAAACAGGAGGAATTAGTGCTGCCTGGACAAGATTGAGAATGCAGGAGGAACCAAAGCAGACTGCCACAACTAAGT
The DNA here is from genome assembly GCF_914725855.1 of Thunnus albacares. Lineage (NCBI taxonomy): Eukaryota > Metazoa > Chordata > Actinopteri > Scombriformes > Scombridae > Thunnus > Thunnus albacares. Next base: position 8,678,048 of record NC_058113.1, on the reverse strand, counting down.
TTATGTTGCCAATTAAATTAAAATAAATCTTACTTACTTATCAATTTAAGGTGTTGTGATGGTATTGTACAATGTCAAATATTTGCCTATAATATTGACTGAAGAAGCATCAAAAATACATTTTGTACAGTGTGGTCTTTACAGAGGTTAATGCTGCTACATCTCATAACACTGGGTTATGTGAGGACATTAACTCGCTGAAGCCAAGCCAAAATCTCTAATACAGTGCAGTGGGAAACCTGCCAGACCTTATTTTGTGCTTCCAAAACTCTAAACTAGATTTTCCATGTGACAAATTTCCTCATGTAACATTATTAGATTGCACAACTCAATACGTAACCTCATAAACCGTCTGAAATTCCTTCAACATTTTAAATTACCTCCATTCATCATTCTAAATTGCCCCAAGTACCACCTACCTGCTTGTGGGAATGGAAGCGCAGAGTCAGTAGTGGTGAGAGATTACACAAGTGTAACGGAAAATATGCCGAGGCTTCCTCTGCTCAGATGGAGACGCTGCGTAACAGGACAGTGGCCTTATGATGTGTCTGAGTATGGAGTATGCATGCACATTGAGTTGAGTGCTTTATACTTTACCAGTCTGGATCTCTGGATTGTTGTCATGTGACTACTGAAGGCTGAGCCAAGGGTCCAGCCTGGGAATCAAAGTCCTCAGCAGCAGGAGTGGGTGGAGGAAGGGAATAAGGGCAGAGGGAGGTGAGAAAGGAGAGAGAGGACGGATGGAGGAAGGGGAGGTTAGAACATTTTGGGGAGAAAGTAAGAGAAAGGAACAGACTGACACCACCACACTACCTGAACATGAGGGTTCTCATTTGGGCAGCAGACAAGTGTGACCAGCTTAACCAACCAGAAGATGACTTTGGACAGCTTTCTGTGCTTTCTGAGTGGGTGTTTGGTCAGGGTCAGTCTGGCTTTTGTTCTGCAAAAATTCCAGCTCAAATGAATGACCCCTGTTGAGCACTAACTTCATTGGCTGGTATTTCAGTTGTGTGCCCCTGCACCCACCTCTGTAGAGACTGTTACTACATGTCCCCTTCCTGAATAACAACAACAAGTCTCATAATAATGTTATGAACCAAATTACTTTTGAAACAATAAATAAAAATCACTGTTGTTTGACAAATACATTTAAACCATGAATCTTTCTTGTTGTGAAATGTTCTTTCCCGTCCCAGAAAAAGCTTCTGGTCAACATAACTAATTCGTACAAGAAAATAATTACTGGTGTTTGATTTGCTTTTTTAAAACTGCCCTCTGTGATGTCTGTGACATGCACTGTCCAGTGTAAGCTGACTGATATTGAGATATATCATAATATTTCTATCTGGCTTGTTTACACATAGAAAGGAAATGTCAGAGGGAATCAGGTTTATTTTGCTATTTCAGTGTCACAATGTCTTTCACAAAAAGATGCAATCAGCCATTATACCATTAATCTTCGGAGATGTGATAAATTATCACAAATTTTGGCCATTGTGTCACAAAACGTTTTAACTCTTTAAGGATGTGTTTTTAGTCTGTAGTTCAACCATAAGAGGAACTTCAAATCGCATTAAAACAAACTTGGTCGGATTTCAAGTATTCATATTATTTATGCATACACTTGTGAGATAATATAGATATATAAATAATATAATTTAGGGCACACAGATAAAATGTGATATACTGTATATTAAACGACATGCACCTAATGACTTTTATGAGTGGTAATATAGTCATCTTGACACATACAGATATACAGTATGTCCAGGGGTGTGAAAATCCAAATCACCAAATACATGTTTACTGTTCAGTTCAAATAATATCTGCTGATTAGATGACCTCTAAACTCTGCTAAACTCAAAAATATTACTTCATATTAAATATGTATTATTGTAAGCCTGTAAGACACCGATGTCTAGTCATAGGACAGAGTTGTCTTGATAAAGCTTGAGGAGACATGGTGAATATTTGCGTAGAAGTACAATACGCTGCTTTCTTTCTCAAAACTGCTGGGCTCATGTTTAAACAAATATGTCTGTGTTTTTGGTACTGCATGTACGCCGCAAGTGAGTCTGAAAGATTCATTTGTTCAGCGTCAGCATGGGGGCAACTTGAGCTGGGGATCCACAGATAAAATTACTGCCATTGAGAATTTATCATTAAATAAGATACTTAACACGAGACAATGTACACCTGACCTTTATCCTCATTCTGTTGTAATAGTGAGTGCTGACGCACCCGTTCAGCTTAATATGCAGATGATTGCAAAGATTACATCATCTTTTACTTCATGTAATGCACTTGAGGTGCATCAATGTAATGTGACTTGATGGTAATCTTTCTCTTCTCAACATCCAGAAACATTCATTTTGTCTTGTTAGTTAGTAGTTCAGAAATACAACAAATAGTTTTATTTTATTACAAAATGATTTTATTTTGTACAAGTGGACATAAAATTATTAGTGACATTCATCTACATTTTCCCTAATTTAGACATCAGAATGAGTGCTGGGTATAGAAACATTTACAGTACAGAAAGATTAGGGTGCATAGCAATAGTGGTGAAATCTGGCTATTATATTTTTTACAATACAGCAAACTGTCAACCTTTTCCAAACATCAACACATTGAGGCCATGAGGAAAAGGTACTTTATCATGTAAAAACATTTAGAATTTTAAAAAAGCCTTTTCACAACTGCATAGACCAAATGCAATTAAGTACATAAGCTACTGTCTTCAAGCTCAGGTAGATCTAGTACAAACTGACACATACAAATACAGTAACTTTACACTCTTGATGACATATTGTGAAGTATTAACTGGTTGACAATGAAACCACAGAATAAAAGCCAGGCACAGTGTTAACACTGAAAGCCTATGCAATAGTAGACTGGTGGTAGAACTACAGTAGCCTCTCTCAGGGAAAATGTATTTCAGTATTTTTTTGCTAAAATTGTGCATCGGTGTCTTCAGGGTCATGAGTATAACTTGGAGGAAACAGATGTGGTTTCATCTATGTTTTTTTTAAACACCTTTGAAAGGAGAGTAATAAAGTTAAGACAGTTGGCAGAATTAAAAATGAGAGATATTCAACATTGAAGGCAGAAAAAACTAAAATATACTGCTTTGGGTAAAAGAGGTTGGGAAGGTAAGATGAGGGGAAAAAAAAGGCAGATCACATAAAATCTGCATTGTTCAACCAGACAATATCACCTCCACCCTCAAGAAACACGAAACGCAAACTAGAATTATAGTTTGTGTTTCAAAAGTAATTCTCTTACTCATGACAACTGCCAAATTTCCCACCTAAAGGTCCAGTGTGTAGACTTTAGTGGCATCTAGTGGAACTCACTGAGCAGAAATGGAATATAATTCATAAGTTTGTTTTAATTAGTGTATAATCACTTGAAAATAAGAATAGTTGTGTTATCTTAGAATGAGCCCTTTATATTTACATAGGGAGTGGGTCCTCTTCCACAGAGCCCCCCATGTTGCTGTTTCTACATTAGCCCAGAATGGACAAACCAAACACTGGCTCTAGAGAGGGCCTTTTGCGTTTTTCACTATAGGTTCTCCTACACACTTGGAAGGCGGTCAGGGAGGGGTATTCAGTTGGTTGCAATATGTAACCACACCACTAGATGCCACTAAACCCTACACACTGGTCCTTTAACTAACGAACGTACTCTGCAGTAGTTGGACACAGAAAAGTGCATTTTTTATGAAAAGAATGTGCTAAAAACAACTTTCTCAGGGAGCGTTATGAAGAAAACAACACATCTACATTTTCACAGTAATGTTCCATAGAAACACATACATCCAAAGGCAAAATCAATCCTGAGAAAATAATCTCTACAAATCAACAATGGCCTGTCAGTGCATTGTTCATTACACAATCTCCAGTGTTTAAAACATCCTTACAATGCAGGACAATAAAATTACATATTTACCTCATAACATGGTGTCAAAAAAGATAAAAGACAAAAACAGTGTGGCCCTGCCAACAATGTCATGTTCATGGAACGAAATAAAAACTAATAATATCACAAAGTTGAAGGACAACATACTTTACCCTCACATACTTATGGTTTTGGTATATATGTTTTTTGGATGCTCAGGGCAGACAGAACAGCATCTACACATTCTGTGTACAAATGTTTTTTAGTTGTAAATTCCCCCCAAATTAGTTACATCACATACTGTAACTACCTATGACAGAGCATTATTGCCTGCTTGGATTCCTAAGAAAGTAAGAAAAGTTATTATATGCTATATATAGCAGTCATTGGTACTATCTGATCCGGCTTGTCTTCAAAACCACAATAGAATCAGAAGCTGTAAAAAAAAATCTGATTTAAGCAAGGTTCTGGCTATCATGCATTAAGTATCCATGCAGAACATCTCAATTCCTACTCTCTACGCAGTCAGATACTACTGTATGAAATGTAACAACAAAAAAAAATCTTTGTCTTGCATCTGGACTGACATCCTCATAGTCCTCATGTTATCTTCACGCAGATTTCTCAAAGCTAAAGACCCTTTAGCATCACCACTGGTGACCTTTTCTGTAATTTTTCTTCAGCGTCTGCTTTTCTGATGTGACTGATGCGTTGTTTTTTTGACCCCTGTGTCGCTGTTTCGAGGCCTCAAGGCTGTGTTTGGGTTAAGCACTGCAGCATACATGTGGTGCTCAGAGGCAGAGGTAATCATGTGGGTAACCTCTCAGCTTCGTCTAGAGGGTGCAAAAGAATGAAAACAAAGGGCGGGGTTAACTCATCATTTCAGTTTGTAACAAGTTTCTATTATTGTGTGTTCTAATACTGTAGCACTTTGAGTTTCACTATGAATGAAAAGTGGGGTAGAAATTAAATGTATTATTATTATTATTATTATTATTATTATTATTATTATTATTATTATTATTATTATTATTATTATTATTATTATTATTATGTTTGTGTATCCAGTAAAACAAGTGTAATCCTGCAGCATGCATTTTTTTAAGTAACTGAGATGAATTAAGTGAACTGGCTGACCTGATGGTGAGGGAAAGTTGCCTTCCCCTGTTGTGACAAACTGTAGATCAGATCCCAAAGCAGCTATGGAGCTCCTGGGACGAATGCAGCGGTCACCTGAGAAACTCCTGCGCAGTAATGCCTAAAGCAAGACAGGTTGAGCTAATTACAGTCAGATGTCTTAATGGTAAAATATTCTAGATTGGTTTTGTAAAGTTGCTACATGTAGTGTTTTGAATTTCACAAAATTTCCAGAAAACTCAATTTGAGGATGTTGCTACTGTCCTTGTATCACTCACTTTACATAGAATTATTAAACATTTTGACCAGTAAAGCTAATGTGAAGATTAAACTTTGCAGTTAGAAGAGTGGAATCAGAATCAAGATGTGCTACTTGTAAATTAAAAGTGATAAAAACACACCGACAAAGGACAGAGTGGAAAAAAAAAGTGAAAATAGCACAGATGCCAGTAGAGGCTGCAAATCTTTAAATGTTTGATATTAAAATGATGTATGTTGCACAGTTGATCTTCATAAGGAAAACAGGATGTTACAGCAGCCAGTTGTTATAAAATACAGTTTATAGCTTGCCTTGCGTGTCATAGGGCTGGTGGGGGCGGAGGCACTGCTGTAGAGGCTGAGGCTTGAGTTGGACCTGCTGACAGTCAAACCCTTGGAACTGCTTCCTGCAGGAGACAAGTACTTCTCCTTGATCTTCAGGTTGGTCCGACCTTTTACTGTTGGTGACACAGCGGGGGAATTTTACAGAACACTGTAAAACCTGTAATTTATAGTAGCCACACCTCTAATAACAGCCAGCAGACACTGTATGTATAAATAATTAAAGTAAGGTTGCAGATAAAAGTCAGTAAAAAATGTAAAAATGTTTTTATAGATGCATCCATCAAGATTATTAGTACATTCTATCGCTGTCGGTCGTGACTACTGAGGGCTTGTCATATTTACAGTAAATAGCTTGATCTTAAAAAAGTGTTAAGTGTGTTATTAAGAACAGTATAGTTAGGTGTATTGTATTGACCTCTGCAGGGATCATTTTTAACCAGGAACTCATCTAGAGCAGTCCAGCCTCCTCCCACCCTGACCATCAGCGTGCTACGCAGGATCCGAACCATCCGCAACTGTTGGGAATCTCCAAACTGCAGAAAACAGACAATACTTTGAGTTTAGGCAGACCTCTCTGTTTTGGCACCTTCACACCACATCTTCAAGACATCACTGATGTTTCCATAATTTTTCTCTGGGGCCTGCTTATTCCAATCACCTAGGTGTTTTTATCCAAACTAACCAGAAATGTGAACCATATCACTTTCTGTGTGAATGTCTACAAGGATTCTGTGAGAATTCTTCCCAAGAAACCGCAAACAGACATCAGGTTTATACAGCAGAAAATATAAAAAGCTGCTTAATGTCTGTAAAAATGACTCACCCTGTATCTATTGGCACTTATTTGCTCCACTTGGAACCTCTTGGGACAGTTACACTGAGACACCTGTCGGCTCACCTAAAGAAGGCAGAATAATCATAATAATAATCAGTGTCATAAAAAGTGTCACAATAAATAAGTCACCCTAATGAATCCTTATGAACTCACTGTTCATACCTCCTCATTGATATGGTCTACATCCAATGTTTTCCTGTAGGGATCTCTGCTTGGATGGAGTGCACTCACAAACTCATAGTAGTCGATGAAGCCGTCGCTGTTCATGTCAAAGATGTTTGCCACCGCATTCATCTCTAGAGAGTTGGTGGGAAATTCTGCAGTGGAGAGATCCCAAGCCAGTGTTAACTTAATTACATAGACATGGCATACTTGGTTTAAAAAAGTGAATATGGGGAACAATATAAATATTATCATAAACACTGAAAATGTATTTATTTCGTTGATGTTAATAATATGAAATTAAAGTTACACCAAACTAATAAGTCATTTCAGATGCTGTCTTTTACATTTCACGATCAAATTGCAAAATGCAACAGCAAGTGAGTCTCACTAGAAGCGAGGACATAGTCGACAAACTCCTTCTGGCTGATGCGTCCATCCTGGTCCCGGTCGATGCTGCGAAACACATCCAAGATCCGAGACTTCAAATGACTGATCCACTGCATGTAACGTTTTCGCCAAATATTGAAGTCAAAGTTTGCAAATTCTTCCATCTGTCCAGAAATTAAAAATATCACAACATTCATGTTAATTAATGCATCAAATTAAGTTTTATGGAAGTAAATTTCAAACAAAACATGTTCTAATGAAACCTCTGTTAAAATTTCTACAGTGACATTTTTAAGGCACAATAACCTCTTTGAGTGTTTGCTGGTGTTGTTCCAGACGGCTTTGTCTCGCTACAGCCAGCAGCCAAAGTTTCTGCCAGCGACTGACCAGCTGACTGAGCTGTGGAGTCTGGGGGTCAAGGTGCTCCAGAGGAATCGGTGCAGCAGGCTGCAGCTTCAGAGTGCTCCTCCTCTCTGAATGGACAAACATTGGAATCTGGGATCAGCTCAGTCAAGTGATTCTGCTGCACATCATCAGCAGTGGGCCAGTCATCAAGCTGTCAGTTCTTATAATACAATAATGTTTTTTTCACAACATAAACTATATTGTTAACAGCATTGTCCATGGTGGCTTACTTGTGAGTGGCCGTTTGCTGGGGGAAATCTGCTGTTTAGAAATGCTTTTGTGTTTGCAGGATTTTGTAGCATGCTCAACCTCTGGGAACTTTTTATTCAACTCCTCCATGAATACCTGCAGAGAGGAATGATCAGTGTTAGCGTGACATGTAAACCCACACATTCTTAGAGCACAGTAAGATTCTGTTGTAGAGAAATTGTACCCTGTGCTGCTCAATGAGTTCTTGGTTCTGCTCCATAGTCTCAGGCAGTGGCTCTTGGTCTCTGAGGTCGAGGGCTTCCTCTGCAGAGGAGATCCAGTCCAACAACCTCTGGACTTCCTCTCTCTCTGCCTCCAGTGCTGACAAGCTGGTCTGGATCTTCTGGCCCTGCTGCTGGGCCCATGTCTGAACCTAACTCAGAAAACAGCAGGGAGCAGGAGGAAATTACACCTCACTGTTTTACAGTTTATAAATTGATAAAGCTATTGAAACAATGTCTCACAGTCTTATACTTTTTCCATTTACCTAACTTATGGCAACTATCAGTTTCCTAAATATTTTTTTTTATGAAGTATCTAGTCCCTAGTGAAAACAATATTTAGTATTGTTTATTATGCAGTCACAAAAGCACTCACCTCCTCATAGCGGGTCTTGGTGACACTCATCCAAGATTTGAGTGTGATTATGGAATCTGGGTGACAAGAGGCCAGGATCTCTTCACCCAGACACCGGATGTTCTGTAACTCCACCACCTGAGCCTGCAAGGCAGCCATTGACTCCTACGGAGAGGCAGAGAAAGGATTTATTCAGCCTTTTGTTTCTAACACAAATAATATCATGTATGATGATGCTTGGCATGAAAATAAAATGTAGCTCATTATTTATTAATTTTTATGGGTGTTTTAAAAGGGTTTGTGGTTAAAAAACAATGTAGCCTAATGGTAGAGTGAATTGGTTGAAAGGGTTCAAGCATGAGGGTCAGCAAATATCCAGCCTGCCTTACTGCCCTTGAGTCAGATACTGAATCCTTATCAGCCCCAGGATGTTGTTCTGTAACCCTGACCTGTGACCTCCATGGAAGCAGATAAGATGAGGAAAAATGAATTTCCCCATAGGGAGTGATAAAGTATCATGTTATACTGACCTCGTGTTGTTTGCGGAAGGCAAGCAAACCTTCCTCCTCCTCTGGTATGACCCCATATTTCAATATTCTCTCTGCCTCAGTGAGGCGCTCCATGAAAGAGTGGACAAGACCATCAAACTTCTCAGCCTAACAAGAACGAAGACAAAGATAAGGGTTAAGTAAGGGTTAATGTTACTTTTATTAATGGCCAGTTATCAGCCAATGTGTATTTGACAGCTTAATCCAAAAATGTCAGAATTTAAGTTAAACTATACATTTTGTTATGTCCTATTATTTGTGAGAATTACCTGCTGAAGTGCAACCTCCAGTCTGTCCTGTTTGCTGACTGACAGCTTGCACACTGCCTCCCAGCGGCCCTCCAGTTCATCCATCTGCTCCTGCAGCCAGTGAGCATCAGCTGTGCTACTCCTGGTCAGATCCCTCACAGAGCGCTTCAGGGTCCTAATGCACCCGGCTCGCTTCCCCAGCTCCTTTTGGAATGCCTAAGAGAAAGAAAACATCCTGAGAACCTGCCCTTAACTGATAGCACTGTGAAGAAACTGCTACAAAAATATATACACACACACATACATCTACACATATTTCTTTATTGCAGATATTAATTACTGTATATGCAGAAGCTGTAGAATTTATGGTATACAGTATGTATGTGGTATGTGTTCAACATTGTGAATTATCAGGGCAAAAAAGTCAAAATTCATGATGGGTATACCTTGTGTTTGTCAATCAGATTGTTGACCATGTCCTTGTCTCCACTGACAGGAACATCCTCAGCTAGTTGTGGCTCTGCCCTATACAACCAGTCATTCAGGGCCTGGAGAGCATCGGTGAATCTGCCTGAGAAGAGCAATGCTTCCTCTAGCTTATGTTGTCTGCAAAAAGAAAAACAGAACAAGAAATTGGGTACATTCTCAAAATAAGGATTTTCTTTTACATTTGGTAGAAATTTGAATGTGCACCTGCCAACACTAATAGAGCTCCATACCTCTCCATAGACTTGCCACTGATTGTGTCCCATGTGTCTTTGAGTTCAGCAAGGAGGTTTTCCACATGCTGTCTGTCGTGGCTGGTTTGAGCTCTTTCATGAAGGCTGCGGCCACTCTTCAGCGTGGCCTCGTACATGGGCCGCTTTGATCTCAGCAGTTTCTGGAACTCCTAATTACAAAACGAGTGATCAGCATCTGAGGCATTCACAAACATATAGCGTATAATGTAAGTTCTAGTTATTGCGATGCCTACTGCACCTTCTGCTCAGTCAGTTGCTGTTTAATCTCCTCGTGGGACACTGCAATCTCTTTATGTGTGTCTAATGTTTGTTCTACCTCCGTCATCCAGTCCACTAGTAGGCGCCAAGATTCATTAAACTGAAATATGAGAAATAAAGACAGACATTATGCAAAAGTTTATCTGAGAGGCACAAGTCACAACTGAAGTACATGTACAGTTTGAAAAGGATGGTGAAGGTCATCCATTTAGATTGGAGATGATATAGTTTTATACCTGTTTGGCGTTCTTTTTGACCTCCTCCAGCATCCTGCCTCTTTCTGAAGTGCGTTGCTGTAGCTTTTTGTAGCGATCCTGGACTGTCATGATTAGGTTATGAATAACATCACAGTCTTCCTTCCTGCTCAGTTCTGTTAGTCTACAGCCTGCATTTTCCACAGTTATCTTCTTCTCACCGTAAACGTTCACCTCATTCACCAGTGTCTGTACAAATAAAGTATTTAATGAATCAAAAATAAATACTTCCAAATGTTCTGGCAGAAAAAGAGACTACAACAGGTATAACAAGACCTACTCTGTGATCCTGCAGCTGAGTACAAACTGTGTCCAGAACGAAGCTGGGAGCAGGAAGAAGTCCAATTGACTCCTCACACTTAGTCATCTTAGTGAGTAGTTCCTGGACATTGCTGTGGAACTCCTTGGCCAGACTCAATCCTTTGGTAAGCTTTGCCTATGGAAACAGTATGTCACGCTGGTATAATAATTTACTGTATTCACAACAAAAACAGGCTGGAACTAAAAACAAACTTAACAGAGGTAACACATGACGATTATGAAGAGTTAAATAACCTTTCGCTCCTGGACTTTGCTGTAAACAGATGCCCATTTCTGTTCAAGAATAGACATGCTGTGTTCAGTGCTCGAGCCCCGCACAACATTGCTTCTTTCCAGCATCCTGTGGATGGCATTCTTCACATCTGTGTAGGCGTGGAGCTTTGACTCCATCTCATTGCACAACTCCTATCATGGGCGAGGAGAGTCAGGAAAATTGGTTCATAGGGAGGATATAATTTTTAAATGGGATAAAATTGTTACATTTCTTGTGTGACTTTTTGATGTTTACAGTTAAGTCTACAGTTAAGTCTAAGTCTAAGTCTGATCAGTCTCACCAAGTGTGCGTTGAGCCTTTCAGCGGCAGAGTCTGGCATACCCCACATGGTTTTGAAGGACGAGAGTCTCAGGTCTGTGCTCTCCAGCCACTGCAGAAGGTCCTGAATCTCCATTGTAACATCTTGCACCTGCATTAAAAAAACAACAGAATGAATATAAAATCTGCTGTGATGACAAATGTGTCAGTTCACTACAACCTCAGTTATGGGAAAAATTATATCTTTTAACATAATTTGCCATTAAACTTTTTATCATATTTTATTTGTGCAGAAGTGGAGCAGTGACTGGATATTGACAAAATATTATTTGGTAATTATAATACATTGTTAGTTATAGATATGTAAGACATGTTTTTTAAATTCTTTTGCCAAATATTTTTGCAATTCCCGTCCTTGGATTCACTATCCAATAGATTTAAAACCGTGTTCAACCAACTATCCAATGACATTTGTACATCTATTCTAGATTGACTTTGTACTGTATGTATTTGCCCATTTTGACTCTGATGAAGACACATTAGGGTCAAAATTGGACTGCAAATTAATTAGCATGCTCCAGTCCTTTTATCCCTGTAATTTAATAGAGCTTTGCCTCCCTTTTTGACAGTAAATGCCACAAGTTCAAATCTGGACTCACACCCACACACCTGTATGTTCATCTTTACAATCACCACAAGAGGGCGCCGTGCTACAGTGATAATGAAACATAAAATACAGCATAACTAATCATCTAATAATCACTCTTGCCACAACTTAAAGAAAATAATGGATCTTTTTCTTTTATCTTTACCTGACTGAGTCTGTTCTCTAATTCCAGCTGCCTGCGTTCGGTCTCACAGCGGACAAACTCCCAGCTTTCATTGAGTTGCTCCAGTTGAGACTGTAGACCGTGTGAGCTGTCCCCAGACCCAACCTCCAGCAGCCCCCTGCCTGCCTGGTTCAGGGACTCCATCGTGCGGGCATGGGACATGACATCATTATGCAAGACCTTTGAGAAAAAAGAAGCATTATGAAGTTAAAAGCAGATTAATCATATCTGTGTCAGTTAAATTCATGTTCAAGTATTGCATGGATCTAAGTGTTTTCTGCTCATAGTTGTGTCTCACAGTTCAGTCAAAGACATTATTATCAGACAATTCTAGCAGTTTGTAGTGTTAATACTATAGTGCTGTTAAAAGTTCATTAACAGCGAGCAGGAATAATACATGGGCTACAGATGCTGGTGGACACAAAGATTTACACTTCACTTTCAGAAGACAGAGGCCTGTTATTCATTCAAGGCTAAGTGTTCAGTGTTATCTAGCAGATAAACCCACAGTTCAATGTGAAGGTCTGAGTTACAGGATTTACTGTTTTCTGAGACCTTCAGAGTCTGAAAGAGTTCTGTTACCTCAGAACTTACGTCTGACATTTCCAATGGCTTATTTTGAACTGTTAATCATTATATATTACTGTAATTAGGCCACCACCAACCTTGTGTTTAGCCAGCTCTATTTCACAGGCCTGCAGGTCGATGCTGATTGGCTGGCTGCCCTGCAGTTGTTCAGCGGTGCGGGCCAGCCATGTGTGCAGCTCATCCAGTGTGTTTTGGAACTGACCCAGACCCAGCAGAGCACACTCCAGCTGATGCTGCAAACAGAATGAGTCGATAGAAGGATTTCAGGTGATGTAGAATTATTGGTGGCAGCAACTGGACAAAAATAATTCTGTGTTTTGAAGTGTGCACAATTTCCAGCTAAATATAGTGCCTGCCGGGCCAGCTGTTGATTGTTGTACTGACATCAAATTGAATTAATGGATTATAGTGACATGTTAACATTAATATTCCATGATCATATCTGCTTCCATATACTCACCTGTCTGCTGACAGTCTCTGACTCCAGGCTGTCCCAGCGCAGTCTAAAGTCACACAGCGGTGAGACAGAGCCTGGACGCTCTGAGCCAGGAGACAACCGGCACACAAAGCGATGGTTCAGGCTTTCTATCTCGATCTTCTTCTGGTAAAGTTCTCGCTTAAATTCCTGAAGGAAAAAATAAAGAGTGACTATACTGTATGTTTAGACTTACATTCAAGTCAATATTTTCATATCTGTTTTATGTTATGTTTTATGTTATAATAAAGACAATACACATATCCAAAAGCATTGTCAATTAACATGTGAGCCAAAAATTAGGTAGAACATTGACCACTGGAGCTAGTCTCATAGATGAATACTTTTCAGTGTTCAGCTCAGCGTGAAACCTCACCTTGAAATCACGCAGCTGCTCTTTGACTGATTCCAGGTCAGTTCCTACCATGAACTCTTCAGTAGACCTCAGCTCAGCTGACTTCAACCACTCAAAAAGACCCTATTAACACAACAATAAAAGAGTACTTATGAAAGCCAGTTAACTCAGCCATGATTTCATGCCATGCCATGTGAGTGTAACATTGAATACATTTTGTTCTCAACAGCCAAACATGTAACCCTGCTGGTACATACAGCTGGATACATTTCATCTAGTTTTCTTTTGATACTGTCTAACACAGTTTACACCATTAAACTCATTTGCCTTTGGCAGAGGACCACATAATCTGTCATTTAATCATAAGCAAAGCTGCAGGGAGTAAGAGTCTGAATAAAAGACTAGCTTTGTATTTGACAGAATGCCACACAACACAGCTTGAGTCAGACAGTGGTGGCCAAAATCGTCCTAAATGATTTGGCAATGACATGAAGCATGAATATGGCATATTTGTTAGTGACTCCACTGGCTCATTATACACACACATTCATATATATATATGTGCAATCATATACTGTATATGCAAACACACACCTGCATAGTGTCTTGATAGTGTAAGGCCATCTGCAAGGCCTCCTCCAGCTTTTTGTGACATTCATTCCACAGTTTGCTCAGGTTGTTCCATGTACAATAGAGCTTTAAAATGGCAAAAGACAGAGTTGTACTGTCAGTTAGTCAACACAACACTGTGAGTTTAAAATTATTTTATTTAAATGCATCGCTTACTTCATCTAGACTCTTTGTGACATCTGGTTTGTCTGTATCTCCACATGCTGACATCAGGTCCATTCCCAGAACACCAAGAGTGTCCAAATCTCCTTGTAAACTGTCAATATCCTCCCTGAGAGTCTATAAGGTGGAAAAATGAAAAAGGTTACACGGTATCATGGTGAATAAGTATACATATTATAACAATATGTGTTTCATATGCATGCTCCCTTTTATAGTTTCCAGACAAACCTGCATGGTTTCAAGGCTCTGGCGGATTGTTTCGGAATCTGTCCGACTTGCGTTGAGATCCAAAACTGCCTGCTGAGCATCATTGAGAGCAGCCGTGACATCGCTGACATCACTCCAGAACTTCATGGCGAGATCCAAGAGTTTGAGCAGCCAGCTTTCCCTCTCCTGGGCCTGAGCATGTGTCTCATCCCACAGCTGGGATAGGCTGGACACTCGCTCCTGGATTGCTAGAATTGCAAGGATATAGCAAGGACGTTGCTGAAAATCTGCTCTTTAACAGTAAATAGCAGTGCTACATCAATGTCACATGTGTTTGTAGTAGGACAATATTGTATGTGTGTACAAACAAGATAATTTCTACCAAGATGATCACCTGTGCCTATGGATCCATCACCAGCTGCCTGTGTGTTAGCCAGCAGCTCGTCCGCCTGTGTCTTGATACTGGTGAGGCCCAGTTCCAGCTTGGACAGCTCAGTCAGGGTGTACTTGTTATCCTGCAGCTGCTCCTGGATCCTCGGCGTGAGGCCTTGAAGGGAGGTGGGAGTCTGCATGCGACTGCACAGGCGGTCAAGACTTTCTCTGATAAGAGTCATCCTCTCATTCAGCTAGGAACAAGAAAAGATTAAGTTTGTTGTGTATTTGTGATACACTAAAAAATGAAAAATTCACCCTGATGTCGACGGAGAGCTCTTTACGACATTTTCTGCATTATCCAAGCATTCTTACCTGTGTGAATCGAGGTAGAGACTCCTCGAGTAGATTGGCAGTCTCCTTGACCCGGTCTCTAATGGCTCTATGCTGTTCCTCGGCCTCTGTAGCTTTGCGACAGAACTCATCCCCCTGAGTGGGGTTTAGCTCTGACAAGCGCTTTGCCAGAGAGCATAAGCGTGCAATCAAGGGTCTGTGTTCTGCTATAGACTCCCTCAGACCCTTAGCAGAGGAGAAAGACAAAGAGAGGTTTAATAACAATGTGGAGAGAAGACATTTTTCAGAAAGAACCAGATTTGAGTTTAATCTCTAAAATGAGTAGAAGAAGGTTGAAAAAAATCACAATGTCTCAGTTTTCATGGCATACCTGACCAAACAGAAATGGCATTATAGTACAGTGGTGGTAAGGTAACCAGGTAAAGAAGGAGATTACAGTAATGAACTATGTTTGAACAGAACAGCTCATTTACCCTGAGGAAAATGGTCGCAGAATGTGAAGTATAAAAGGACTTCTTTGTTGAACTGAACAAAAAAGGGATGATGAAAAAAAGAGAAAAGCTGGCACTCTAATGTGCGGAAGCAGGCTTCTTCTACCTGTAAGAGATCCTGTTGTTCCCGAAATGCTTCATAGCTAATTGTGCTCAGGGAGAGCTGGCCAATAAGGGTTTGAGTTTCTTCTAGCCAGGGTGAAACCTCAGCGAGGCCCTCTGAGAACTGGAGAAGAAGTGATTGAGCATGCTCAAGCTGCAGGACCACATGGGAATTGGTAGCTGAGGTGGTGTTGCATTGTTCCTGTAAGGCCTCTAATGGGGTCTGCATGGAGAGGTGAGATTTTAGATTTCAATCATTTTGTTTGAATTATTGGTAAAATGGTTGCATAAAATGGAATGAAGAGAATACCTGCAGATCGCCTGTTTCCCCTTCATCACTGTATGTTAACAAGATTTCAGCAATCTTCACCATCTTCTCAATGTTGAACCTGTGCTGGAGAATCTCCACAGCCAAAATCTATTCAGGATATAATACATCAAATTAAATTCACATACCTAACATTATTTTAATGATTTTATAAAACTATACTTCTTTACAGAATATCTCACATTACAAATTCAATTTAAACATGACATGTTACTTTTGAAAGTGGGAAAAGGTTTATTGAGTGCATAATGTCCTGACCTTCTGCTCATAGAGTTGTTCAGATATGAGCTCTGGGTCCAGATTAATGGTTTTCAGCTTTTCAAGACTTAGCGCTGTGTCTCTGAACCAAGCCATCTCTTTCACCACCGCCTGTTCCAGCTGAAAAAAAAATTACAGTACAGTATCTTAGCATAGCAGTGATAGCATTATCATTTAAATATGATACTAACATTTCCAAAGGCTGAGCACATTTGCGAGCAAATACCGACATTGACATTATTCTGTCATAGACTGGATATTCTGAATTATAGCTAGCAAATGTGTGGTATAACAAATTATTCATGGTTTCATGATTTCATGATGATTTCATTCATCATGAAAAAATAATTATACAAATATATATTATACATTTGATATATAATAATACAATATATGAGATGCATATTTGATACATCATACCTTATGTTTATACTGTATGTAAAAATGTGCCAAATATTTGAATTTAGGGTCATAATGTAGGCTAATAGTATGCAGATAAAGGCCATTTTCATGGTAGATAGTCTGACTTAAAAAGCACAAGTGTAACTAATGTATTACTTTAATTACACCTGTGTATTATCTCCAATGACATGTCTAAACAGGCAATGGCTAAGTGAGGTCACTAACTAACCACCAAAGCAGGCACCATCATGGAGGTCCACTAGAGATGCGATGTGGACATATATACTAAAATGGATTTGAGATGCATGGTTCATGGCTGTCAGTAACACAGTAAGTCTGATACAGTATGTGTTTGCAAATAAGTTACAGGAAATATACTCAGCTGTCATGTGTATAGTTCATTCTTAAGTATATGGCTAGCTTCACATGCATAAGCAGAGCTCGTCATAACTTGATAAAGCTAGCCAACCAGGTAACCTAACCTATTTAAATTTAGCAAAGTAATGAAAGATACAGTGTGTTGTAAATATGTCAATGGTTGGCTTTTCTAAATTCCTGTAAACTTATCCCTACTTTGGTACATTTAACTGCTAGCTGGTGAGCTAGCTAGCTAAGTAGTAAAGAAAGTTTGTTCAGGTACACAGTTGAAGCTAGCTACCTTCTTTAAAAACTGATACTAGCTTACTTCAGTAATGTGATCAACAATTTGGAAGTAGTTTGCTCTGCTATGTCAAGCAATGCCACAAAACATAGCTGTTAAGCACAAAATTAACCAGATTTAATGATTCTAGTCAAAAAAACACAAAAAGCTATAACCTGTCTAACACAATTTACTTTTGTTCTTGCAGCAAATTCACACACTCTTTCATCCATTTGCTTCGAACTTCCACTAGTGTGCTGCTAGGGAGTGTATACAACCTGTAGTATTTAGTATTGTGTGGGAACATTAACGTTACCCTCTGTCTCTCAGCTGAACATAGTACTGCATCTCCGGCATGTGTCTGTGCTCCTGCTGCCCCCAGAAGCTCCCTTTCGATGCGGCCCAGCCACAGATGAAGGTCCTCCTGGCTGGATGTGCAGCGACTAGAGGCCTCCAGGGCCTGCTCCAGCCTCTGCAGCACATCCAGACTGCTCAGACTCAGCACAGAGCAACGGATACGCAGAGCATCCATCTTCTCCTGCACCTGCTGGGCCTCCTCCTCTGAAAAAAGACCAGAATTCAGAATTCTTTAGATAAGACCAATATACTGTACTAGTTCGGGCTCATATTGATAATATTTTTAAAAAATATGTTTTTCAACTTTGGTAGGATTGGCAGGATGTGCTTTTTTGACTGACACATACATTGTAGAATTCATCAATAGGCTACTATACCAGACATTACAAGTATCTAATATTTACTGTAACTGTTACTTCTAACAGTTTTACAATAAAGGAGTCTGCTATTTGTCACATTTCAATAATATGTACATTAGTATTAATGTGCAGTAAACTTTACCTGAGATTGCTTCCATTAGATCATGACCTGACTTCTGTATTTTTCCTAGGTCAGCAGTTTTGACTTGAATCTCTTCAACAACAGCCTAAAAGAAAATGATAATGTGTCAAAATTATATTCCTTTCATCAAACAACACAGTGCACATGTACTGTATACATGCAGTTGAACCATACATGATAGATTTCCAACCTTGGCCCGATCTGTGGCCTCTGAGAGATGCAGCATCACTCTCTCTGCATTGCGTAGTTCCGCTAGGACCTGTTCCACAGATATGAGCCATTGCTGCAGGCTCTCTACTCCGTCCTGGAAGAGCTGGGCCCTGGGCAGAATGAGCTCCAGACTCGCCCTCCTACCAATGACAAAGTTCCCATCATGAGTGAATGAAATTTCTATCATACATTAATCTTTGCCAAACCAAAGTGTGGCATTGCCAATAAATGAAGCTGACCTTTGCTCTGCCTCCAGCTGTAAGGCCTCCCACTTCTGTTTGAGAGTGGAGAGCTTGACCTTTGCCTGCTCCCCCTCCTCTCCTGGGTGGGCCTCCACCAGGCGAGGGCCCTCCAACATCATCGTGTCCATGCTGCGCCGTCGGTCGGCTAGAAGGCGTTGCAAGAGCTGGAGAACAACAAAACATTCTCAGGTAAGGTCATATTTTGTTGAATCAAAAATGTTCATCACAGGCATGTGATTAAAATATAAATCAAAGCCCCCACAGAGACTATTATTTATTTAATCAGAAATCACACACAGTTCTTATCAGTACTACAGTGAATGTTAACCTTATGAGGTTTAATTTCAGAGAAATGTCATTGCTTGCAGTAAGAATTAACCTTTATCAAAGCCCTATTCTTGTGTTTTTCTGTCTTTGTGTCAGTGTGGAGGAAGCCCTGTCTCATGTGTCAAGCTTATATTGTTAAGAGCCAGGCAGGTTTCACCTCATCCTAAAGCTCACAATGGGTGTGATTACAGCTGAAAGGTGAGAGACTTCCCTGCTTTTTTTCATACCCCCAGGAAATGTTCACAAAGACGTACTGAAGCTCATTGTGGCTATGAACGCCACCCATTCACTCCTGAATTATATTATAAAGGGTGTATTTTCCATGACCTGAGCACACCTTTCTATAGGGAAACCTTTCAGGTATATTCCCCCTACTACAGTCCTTCAAAGACGTTTTTTGGAACATGAAATGGGGTGATGTGATGTCGCTGATAACAAACAAACCTTTTGTTCTTGAAGCTGTGCTTTCACCACTTTGACCTCTGAGGATGGTGGTTTCTGATTGGCTGTGAGCTCCTCTATCTCATATACCCATGTGAGCAATGATTCCAGGTTTTGGAGGAATGTCTCACAATCTGTAGACACATCCCGCAGTGCCAAGGTAGATCTTGTTCCCTTTAGGGAGACCATCAAAAAATGTTAGCCGTAGTGGGAATGAATGAAAATAGGTCAATGATTTCAGGAAAAACATGATCTGTTGCAACACAAGTAGATTAGGATTAAGGGTAAAACATACACTCCATTTATCGAGGCAGGAATCCTGGTCTGAGCTTGAGTGCCCATCACTTTGGAGCTGCAAAGTAAAGAAGGTCCACATGTTGCATCAATTTATAAAATTGTAGCTTTAGACTTTCAGACCCACCACAATGTCATAGAGACAAAATGTTGCTTTTAAAGACAGACTAGAGTGAGAATTGTTAGTTTAGATGAGAGGAGGAAGGAATGGAATGGAAGGACAGATGAGACTTGATATGGTTGAAAGTTCGTGTTTTTATCAACCTGAGCGAGTTCCTCAGCGACTCCATTGAGGACTCTAACAGTTCTGGTGACTATAGGATCCCCTCCTTTATCTCCTGCTGGATACTCTGTCACTTCAACGATTTCAGTTACGATTGTTTCTGTCACTTCCGTCACCTCCGTAACCTCACGTGATGCCACAGTCTTCCAGGACCAGGGACTGCCTTCTCTAGAGTCTCTTCTCTGGAAGCTGGCCCTTCTCTCTGCAGCGTTCTTGTCAGGGTGAGCCAGAGGAGATCTGGCAAACTCTGGAGGCACCATTCTCCTTGTTAGTGTCCCATTCCGGGATGTTTTTATTGGAGAAGGGCTGCTATGCCAGGCATTATCCAGAGTACTAGTGCTCCTGATTGTGGAAGCAGGGGAGCTGCGGAGGAGTTTGTCCGAAACGGGAGTATGAGCCCCCTCCTCCCTCTTAAGATCTATTTCCTGTGCCCCCTTGTCTCTCTCTACCTCTCTTTCCTTGTTCGTATCCTCCTTGTCTTTGTCTTTGACAACATCTTGTCCTTTGGCCTCCCCATGTTGCTCCTGTGGCTGCCACTCTCTTCGTCGTTGGTAGCACTCCTTCAGGAAGTCCTCATCTGACCTCACATGCTTGGACTTCTGGCCCAGGCAGCTGGGCCTGCTGATGAGGTTACCCATAATCCTTCAGCCCAGAGGCTAGTGAGGTAGTAATAGGTGAGGTAAGGCCCCTCGGCCATGCATGCGGAAGATCCTTCAGCTACCTAAAATAAGACAAGTGGGCTCTGGGTCATCATGTAATGAAAAATTGCTCATTGTGCAAATCAACAAAACATGCTGTTCTTTCCCTGAAAGCGCAACTTTCCTGCATTAAAGTCATTATGTACTACTTGCCACCATCTTCAGAAAACTGCACTGAGACTAAATGAAACCAGTCTCTCACATTCTTTATTTGCTAAATTTCCGTGCCAATATTTCCCTTTTCTTGGCAATGAGAGACAAGAGGGAACCACAGCAGAGATACTTGGCCAGGATATTCCCTGTCCCTTTGTCTTCCTTTAGACCACATACACACATGCTCCTCTCTATCTCGCATCACCAACTGAAATATTCTGGGCTTAGAAATCAATGTGACAGGCTTGTCGAGGATCCCACTGTTGAGTCTGGCATGAAGAACCATTGGCAAACAGCCAACTCTTTCTCTAGCTCAGCCTGGACCAGTCCTGGGAAACCCGTTAAGGATCTGATCAAATATGACAGCCATAAAAATGCAGACATCGCCTCATTTCTCTGGGGTGACAATAAGAGGGGAGGGAAGGAACACAGACTGGCATGGGGGCAGTGGAGGGGGGTTGTTAGGAAAACAACACAGCAATAGCATGAAAGTGCTGTTCTGGAAAAAAAAGGCTTTTGATAATGGTCACCAACTTACCAATCCTCTTGAATGACAATTTTCAATCCAACTATGATCTGATAAATATCTCGTCTGTCTAAATTAATATGTTATTGAAAAGAGTGTCATAAAGAGCATTGGCAGTGACAGATTCAAACTGTGTCAGCATGCCTTCTTCACCCTCAGCTCAGTGCCTTCATTGTTTTGACAGAAGGGTTAAAGGTGAATGTAATTATCTTGGTCTAGAGGAGCTGAGGTGAGCCCATCAGTAGATCACAGTCAGGGTTCCTGTTGAGGCTGGGTCCTCCCTCTGAGACGAGGTTGGACTGGTCCATTCAGAATTATACAGGTCACCTCAGGACATGCTTGGTGACTAAAGATTGGAGAGGGGGGCAATATGGTTCAACAAAGGGGAAATTAGGATGTTGGCTTCTCAAACTACTACTGAGAAGATGTTTTTCTGGCTTGAAAATGCAGAAAAAGAGGATATAGTGAAGATAGTAGTATACATTATTTGTACTTCTCTTCTGTTTGCATTTGTGTTGCATTGTTTTAAGCACAATTGGTGTACAGTTATATCTTACAGTTAGGTACTAGGCAGACAAATGATGCTGAATATTCTGCATTTATCTTTGCCAGTGGTTAGACACAAAGAAAGTCTGCAGCCAAGGAGAAAAACTGTCAATATCCATCCCATATTTGAATATAATCTCATTTCTCATTCCCAAACGTAAAACCAATTACAATTAAGATGCCACCGCTTTTAACTAAATGAGAATCTCAAAATGACCTAGTTTGATATGATGCCTCCATGTGCATTAGGCTAGTAATCATCTACATCATGCTTGTCTCTGCAGAGCAGATGATGCAGTCAAGGGATCCACAGGGGAGTACACAGTCGGATCAGAGAGTGGTGCCCAGACAAAGCCCCAGCCTCAAGATCAATGATTACCCAGTTAGCTCAGATCACTGCCCAGCAGTCTCCTGAGGAGGCCAGAGAGAGTGTCTGTGGCTGTGTCCACATGGGTTAACAATGCAAGAGCGAGGGTGTGCCGTGTCTGGTTACTGCACCACATGTGTGGTCATTTGCTAAATTACACGGTTGCTTCTACACTGATCTCACAGCACTGTATGTGAGGATATGCTGAGTAGTTTCATTAGAGGAGGGATGCTCTTAAATCAAAATATGCATTTTTTATTATGTCTAATAGACCGGACCACCCAGATGATGATATACAACATACAATTAACCATTTTATAGGCAGTCTTTGGTCCTCAAATGAGGAAACATAACATTGCTATGACCTACATAATTCAACAATGAAAGCAAACCAGAAAAATCCTCTGAAGATGCCCCACGCCTGAATCTGATGTGCACCTCCTCTTTCTTTCTAGTATGATGATACTAGAGAACCAGGGAGCCAGAGAACCACTCCTTCATTTAACTCATATTGCGGATGACCTAACCATCCCATCACTTAACCTGTTTAGAAATGGCCCTTAATTCAGACCAGCCCTTTCTGTGCTCTCAACAGTGATTTATGATACATGACCGCAGTCCATTTCCTGATGAATTCAATTACAACCATAGTATAGGGGTTTCTCCACAGCGTGGAAAAATAAATATGAAATAAAAACCTAATGTTACTATCTGGAGGAAATCAGTTACTTCAATTACACATCCCATATCTAATTTTTATCTAATTGCGTACACATGTATGTGCATATATACAAGTGTTTTGACCAACGCCTTACTCACCAGCATGCCCTAGAAAGATCTTATGTTTGTCTTGTGTATTACAAAGACTGACCCATTTATATTATTCAAGAAGCACTCTGTGGGTGGATTTGTAATTAGTAGAAGGACAATAATCATAAATCACAACAGTAGAGCCCCATAATGTTGTGTCACTGCTGTGTGTGTCTCTCTGTTGAGGGAGGTCCTGAAGTAGTAATCATGGTAGTGGTCCCTAATCAAGGATGGCAGCTGTGCATTCACCCATGAGACTCATAACATTTTGGGGTGGATATTGTACAAGGTCACAAATTCATCTCAGAGACAGAGTCCTCTAAACATGCAACACAAAGCTACTGTATAAAATGAAATGTCAGCATGGCTTCTGCAAAACGAGCAGTTAGTGAAAATGGCCACGCCAACTGAGGTTAAAATGTTGATCAAGATTGTGAATCCTTCTCATAAAATCCAAGCAACTTAAAGACTGTTTACACAGAAAAAACTACTGAGTTGAATAAAATATACTTACATTACAATGATCCATTCACACTGATTTTGTTTCTACTGGAATATTTCATTGCCTGTTGCACTTGTATTTTATGTACCTATTCAGAATAAATGAAGAAATATCCGTCAGTCACAACTCCTTCACTGTCACATGGCTCCCTGGTTCAATCACTGACCAGCAAAGTCCAAAACCAGAACTCCCTCTAAGCCAATCCTGTGTTGGTGGCAGTTTTTGGCGGTTTGAGTTTACGTGAACCACACTTACCCTGAAGCAGAGCCCAACAGCATGAGTAAAGGAATCCAGCCAGTCCTCAATCACCATTCAAAAAGGAGTGAAAGAAAAAAAAAATCCAGCTTTGTTTGAGCATCCTTTGAACGGCCTCCCAGCTCCCAACATCCCAAACTGAAGACTCCTCACATACACATACACATGCATGCTCCCTCCAACGCACACTCAATCAAGTCCACTCATTCACACATGCTCACATACAAACACACTTTCTAAACACACTCACACATGCCCTGATAACTCATGCTTTTCTGTTGCCCACAGTCACAGGCAAACAATGTCCTCCTCTCCCCTCACACTGCACCCCTCCCCTCCCCTCACTTCACTTCTCCTCCCACCAGCTCTGCTCCTCTCTCTTTCTTCTTTGTTGTGGGAGCTGTGATAGAGGAATTCCTTCCTTGTTAATGCCGCCGATGGGATAGTGCGCCCAGATGAAGACAATGTATTCCAACGGCTCAGTTGAACTCCCACAGTTCCCAGCCAAGAGCAGTTTTCACATGGAGGTCATATTCTGCCAGTTCCACGTAACGGCAAGGCGGTGGCATTCTCACCAGCTCTGCTGCTGCTCAGGTTGCTCCTGTACCAGGCAGCTAGGCGGCAAAGTGCCCCCTTTACCTTCCCCAGGCTTTTTTCTCTCACTCTTTCCCCCTTCTCATCCAACAAAGCCCCTCCTCTGGGTTTGACTGCGGCTCAGAAAACTCCATGCTGCTTCTGCTTGAAAAATGGGGTGGTTGGGGGGCAAAAAAAGAAGAGTTTTCTAAAGACCCCTGGGCCGCCCTCGAAACATTCACATGTTAAGTGACAGCTGCCTCAGCCCATTCCCTCTCTCGATGGCGAGGGAGAGAAGTGCAGTCTACAAAAGAAGGGACCCACACCCACCCTGCTACCCACCCACTCACATATTCACCCCCAACCCCCTTGCAGTCCCCCTTCCCCATTCAGAGTCAGTGCAGCAGTCTCCACAGCAGCAACAAAGACGACTAATTACTGTAAAACATCTCAGATTACTTTTCAACTCACTTCCAGCAATTGCAAACTCGGCCAGTAAACAAAGAGCCTGGAAGCAAACACGAAATAGACAGCAATGGGGAGATAATACAGCGTCTTTTCTCTGCTTTTGGCTTGGGAAAGCAAAGGAAGGACCCCTATGGTGAAATTCTATCATGCTCCATTTCAATAAGTCACAATATTTGTCTAGAAATGCAGCACTCCAAGCATACTGTATGCAAACACCATTACAGCGATAGTTCCTCACATTCTGTGGTGTTTTAACCAAACCATGTGAACTTTTTTTGTTAAATATATTTCAGGTGTTTATTCAAATATAAGATAGTGATCAACATTACTTCTAATACCAGAATCATCTCTCTGGAAATTATAGTGTGCAGGTGAGGTGCGCTAAAACCTAACAGAAGCGTGCGTACAGGTGATTTACAAAGAGTGTTTACGCCTCAAATCCTGCCCTTTTTATTTCTTTTCCTTCTGTTTTTCTCCAGCCAACCAAATAATCAACCAATCATCTGATCCACCAAATGCATGCATGCAAGTACAGTACACACACCCACACTCTTCCTGCTCCGTCTCGCCAATAAACATGCACACACACGCATGCATGCAGGCACCCACTCTCTACCTCCCTCTTAATCCACAAGGTCATTTTCTGAGTGTTAGAATTAGTTAAAGGAGAAAGCATCTGAGGGAAAGCAAATGTCACCATTGACTTTCAATAAACAACCACATCTAGCTCAAATATTTCTCTTGAGCATGGATTTCACAAGTTTTTATGTGATATTACTTTTTACATAAAGATGTCAGCCTGTATTTAATTTATTTATTTACTCTCTGTGCAGCCAGACATGAATAATATATTCTATGAGTAGGAGGAATATTCACGTGCCTTTCTGCGTGCATTCCATTGTGCCAGTATATGCTCCCTTCATAAAATATCATATAATCAATACCACTCGTTCTGCCTTCTGAGTCACATGTGAGTAGAAATCTCTTAGGACCTGTCAATACAAACGTAGTTTATTCAGTGTGAGGTGTGTTCACAGTCCTGATTTATTTGGTTTGGGCCACAGGATCATGATGTAACTCCATTAACAAAGATTTAAGTCCAGTATGTTCAGCTGGAACTGCACACAGGGTATGTCTTTTAACAAATAGCTCAACCAAAGATGAAAGTTTTGTCATTTTACTGTCATGTTAGGTCAAATGTACGCAAGAGAGTGGCTCTATCACTAAAATTACATTTATATCAGGGAATAACACTCACAGTATCTGATTAATAATTTGAAAAATCAGTTAAAATATATTTAATTTAAAGGATTTAAAGGTATACTATGCAGGATTTGTCGGTTGGTGTTTGTAAACACAGCATTCAAAGTTGACCCCTCCTCCCTGGCTCTACGAGCGAGAGACAGAGAGAGAGAGAGGGAGAGCAGCGGTGGTCGAGCCAGCTAGAGAGTGAGTGAATGAAGAGAGCAAGTGGTGCTGGCAAGAACAAAGCAGCTGAATCAGAGAAATAAAACATTATTTACTGATTGTTGCATGGTGGTTATAATTTAAAGCACAAATAAATACGCCCACACCTCCGCACAACCCTGCAGGAAGGTGCTGCATTGCCAGATTTTGTGTGAATGCAGCCAAAACACAGCTTCATCCTGTCCACTGTGGCCTCTCTGCTTTATGTGTGTGTGTAGCTCAGCCCCACCCTCGGTCAAGCAGACACACAGACCTGCTGCTCTTTGTACATCCATGACACAGAGTCAAAGAGCAGAGTGGAGCAGAGGAGAGAGAGAGACAATGATGTAACCTAGTTGCTATGCTACAGGTACCGACCTCACATCCTGTGTGCTGTTATTGGCCGGGGTCTCCACACCCACTGCCCAAAGGTTGACACCTAGAAATGTCCCAAACACAGCAAACTAATAAGAAAATAAGAAGATACAGGCACAGGGCAGGGTCTCTGCAGATAAATACACAGCCACACACTTCTTGTGGGTCATAAATGATGATTGAGAGGGATTATTTTTGTATGAGTCTATACATTATTTTTTAGGAAAATCTTGCATATAATACCTTTAAGTTAACCAGGATGGGACATGATTTTTTGCAGTTCTAGTCTTGTAAAAGAATCTATACTGTTATTGTCCACATAGCTATTCATTTAATAGCATTCAAAACCTCTTCATGAAAAAGCGCTAAATATGCTGGTGGTGGTAAAAAAAAAAATTAAATAAAATGGACAAATAAATCTGCTTTGAAGCTGCCTCAGGTTTTCACAGCTATCCACAGCTCCTACATGACTGCAACATTTCTGACCCCCCACCCTCTTCTTGCTTTAATTTATGCAAATAGCGATAAAAAAAAAAAAAAAAACGGCTGAGAGAAAAGAAAACTGAAAATGTCTGTCACAGTGGCTGAAGAGAGAGAGACAGTGAACTGAATAGAATGACCCCTGGAGGGTCAAGTTATTTAACTCCTGAGTACTTTAGTGCTGATGCAAGGGTTCCCTGCCTGTATAAAAGATATCCTGTTCTTATCTCACAATCCTGGTGATGTACAGGGATTATACATAGGCAGCAAAGACAATTTAGCTGTAAAAGATGCACAAACTCATAGATAGCTGTTTCTTTGGGTCACTTGGAGAGCTAATGTCTTTAGTCATTTAATGAGCAAGTAAGGCCTGCATTCCCCGTCCCCCCTCTCTTTATCTGAAAGGAGCTGGCAGTGATAAGGCACCACTTTGCCAGGAAGACATTGTTGTAAAACCATGACACCTGATCCCAGCTTTCAGCATCCTCCAGCCCTCTCTGTACTAATTAAAAGATTTTGCCAAAAATCTCTCCTCTCCATTTCACAGTAGGTGCACATAGAGACTGCATGCAATTCTTAAAAAGACAAGCGCTGATGTAGTTGAAGAGCAACTGGAACGCTGTTTGGGTCTGGGCTATGCAGTGATGCAATATGCTGCCACGTCTGGCTTGATAGGTAGCTGATGAAATCATCTCATTTCTATGCGGTTTATCAATAATGGAGTGGACACAGATTGGGAGATGGGATGAAGAGAGTTTCCAAATTAATGCCATTCCAAATTAGTGACCAATGGGAGCTTAAATTTGATCACAGATCCCATGTGCCAGAGGACCTGAGAAAAAAAGATTAATTTTAGGGCTTGTTTTCCCCCTCCTCCGTTATCTCAACCTCTCTGCTGCCTTCAAATTAAATAAGACCTCAATGGCTCCTCCACAGAACATGGTAATTAGCCCCCTTCATGAGAAATGAAAAAAGGGTTAGGTTTAGGGGGGTGGGGGCTTTTTAAGGGTCACATCAGAAGCACCATTCATCGCACACACCGTCATTTATCACCAGAAGAGGTTGCTTCCAAGAAAAGTGGATGAAAGGCTGATGGGCTTCCCCACTGGGTTGCCTGGGCCCTGCTGGGCTGCCTGGATACTGGAAATTATAGTCATGGGTGAGAGGAGGATTTAGCCACTTGGGGATAGAGGAGTTCAACCCCATCATCAGCTATGTGTTTGATTCAACTGCTCCCAGGAAGAGAGGATTTACAGCCATAAGTCCACATTTTCCATTGAGCAAAGGAAGGCACAGGCCTATATACGAAGAGGCCCCATGTTGCCATTAACCCTGAAAAACTGTGTGAATCGAAAAATCTCTTATGGGAGAGATTACCTAAAGTGCTATAACATGAAAATCAATTTGACACGCCAAGCAAGAGAAAAACAATCAACTGGAAGTAAGATTTAATCCCAACTTGTATGAATAAACAAGTTTACTTTTCCGCCATCTAAGCATAGTTCTTTATTCATTTGTCTTGTAGGTGATTCACAGCAATGAAAACAAGCCCCCTTTCCCTAAAGGTTATGACAGTGTCAGAAAGCAGGGATGCTGTTTGCTGGCTGTCAGAAACAGAGAGGAGAGGATAATAGGCTGCGATCTGTGACCCCTCTTCCTGGGCCCGCTGTTTGTAAGTTGTGTGTACAAGGCTTATTTGGGATGCAGCATCTGCTGCAGGCCCAGGGAAACCAGAGACCTTTTAGACAGAGAGTCTTTATCCAGCAGTACCTCATCAGCAGGGGGGGGTGGGGAAGCAGAAAGAAGAACTTTGGACCTTAACCTGACTGTCTAACTGAAGAGATGTCATTTTGACTTGTCAGTGACATAATTTTCAGACACAGTGTAAAAAGAAAGTAGCATTTGCTATTAAAATATGCTAATTTTATTATTACTCATATGTGTCATTTTGTTAAGTTTGATTACTGTAAATCCTAAAAACATCTCACTCAGCAAGTGAACAAGTTGTTGTAATTGCTCATCTAGATGACATCACAGCTAAGAGTCTTTATCATTGCCAAGACTTAGGTATGGCAAAGTATGGGCAATTGCCACTCCTTAGATTACACAGCAGGCCTCATGTCCAAAAACATTGTGGAAGCCATTAGTTATTCACTAGAACTAATGGGTCCAGACAGTTTTGTGACCCCCATCTAATAATTTAGCACATTAACCAAACCCTATTTTGTCAGCTGTCAGATATTGTCAGATATTGTCAGATATTTATCTAATGCATTTTTGGGTTGTGTGGGCCCACTGTAGACAGTTTTGCAAATGATCAGCGCTGATTCTTGGCATAATTGGATTTGCAGGATTCTGTAATAATATAATAAAATACCATTTTTGTCTGATATTTTGAGTCTCTGGATTACAAATTATTAATTCGAGAGCACAAATTATTAAATTGAGAGCACAAATTATTACATTCAGAACTCCAGGCTCCGTATTAATTTAATTCAATTTGATAATTATTACGGAGAAATTGTTTGAATTTTTAATTAATTATTTACATTTACTTAAAGTTTTTGTAGCAAATAATGCAGGGACTTGCACACCTGCACATTTAGCAAACTGATGATTTGTTCTTTGAGCTCTTAGTCTATTAAAAACCTATTCATATTAACAATTCCCTAGTCCATATGGTGTAAGTTCTTACATTGCAGTGTTCCCATTTTTAATGCTTATAATATTCACGCTTGACAACCTCTAATTGAAGCAGACATTTATCCGTGTTCATGGGAAAAACAGTTTAAGATGTGCTGGTGCATGCCTTGTGTTAAGGAGCAGGTGTGTGTCTCTCTCCTGTGTTTTGTAGAAGGGTCTGTACGTGGGGGCGGCTCAGGGATGTCCTCATTCATGCTGCTAACTAACGAGTCCCTCAGGCCCAGACTGAAACCAGCAGTGCAGCAGACTAACAGCATTACCATGACAAAGGTCTGTGGTCGGATGCAGTATGATAAAGGCACGGTAGAGATAAAAAGACACCCCCTTATTTCACACACTCTCATTGGGGGTCAAACTAAAGCTCTCTAAAGCGTTCAAGCTTTCACAATGTGATAAGACATGCCTGTGCATCTAACACATCAATCTCCAGGGTCACAGTGGTTCTTTCAAACAGAGACAAAATGTATCATGTAAAATGAATTTTTAACTAAGAACATCTCTTCTTTTTTATTCTGTCAAAACTCTTCCCAAGATGGTAATCATTAAGTTTCTCTGAGGGTCATACAGGTTCAAACACAGATTGTATTTTGTCTCTGTGCCCTTTTTAACCATACAATCAATTAATGGCTCAAACATTCAGTCAGGACAATGGAACACATTCACTTCAATGGACCATAAACTAAATCAGCCGAAACCAATTTTAACAATAAAATCATCAAACCCTCTTAATTATTTTATGTAATTGATTCACAGCTCATTGGAGAAGGTACAGTCAGTCTTCACAGAGGATATTCTAATAATTTATTACCTCACCATCTTGGTGCTCATGTTAATGTTTTGCGCTAGAATGTCTCTCAGTTGATGTGGCTCAATAGATTAACCCCAATGACAATGTTCTTTATCTGTCTGTCTGAATTAATTCTGTCAGTGTCAAAGCACAAAACCCAGACGAGATAAAATAACATGCTATAGATCCATTGTCCCTTTGTACAAATGAGTTTTAGTTACACTAGTCAGAAAATCTGCTGACCTGGCATGACCACAAATGAGTTCCTTTTTTACTATCCAGGCTCCACGGATCCAGAGCAGCTTTGACTCTGACAAGTCTTTGTACAAATATTGGTTATAAATGGTTGTATGACAAGATCTACAGTTATGTTCTAAAAATGCCACAACAGTCAGATCTGTGCACTCTTACCATAAAGATCCTGCTTTTCTTTCCCCCCTTGCCTCTTCCTCCCATCTGAGTCTAATGTCTTTTCAGTGTGTTCGTTCATGTGTGCAGAGGGCCTCCAGTGCCAAGCACTTCTCTAGCCTGGCTGTCCAGCCAGGCACAATGGGGCCTGATTCCCCAGCCCCACTGTCCCCCTGTGGCCTAAAGAAGTCTCCCTGCAGGAGTGGAAGAGGACCACCTCGGTATCCGTCTGAGTATGTCTGACTTTGAAAAACCTCCAAAATCCCTTTGCTCTTTTTTTTTGGAATGCTCAGTTAACTAAATGTTAGTACACTGAGTCAAGAGATTCATTGGTTCATTTTCTTCTCTCTTCTTTCTTGTCTTTTCAGATGTAGTTTACTACACTTTAAAATTAAATACGATCAATCTGCATTAACGTCTGTGGGGAAATTGGGTTATTGTAGTCTGTAATGTAATGCTGTATGCCTCATAGGGAAAACTGAATGGAAGCACAAAATATTGTCTGAGAAAAATAATAAGACACTATATAAACAACAACAAAAAATATGAGGTTTATAAGCATATTCACAGATGCTCTTACATAAAAGATATACACTGTATCAAACATATAAGACAGCATTTTTTTCTCAATAGACATAGCCATCTAAAGTGTCTGTTAGCCATGCTTGCCCTGTACCACAGTGACAGTGGATTATATGAATGAGGTTGGACACAACTCACTGCCTTCATTTGGAGTCTTGCTCAGATTCCTCTCTACCCATGCAATTACAGTTGAACCAACATGTGGCAGCACGTTTATTTCAGCTAATGCCCGGGATCCACAGTACATCATATCCCTCATTCAATTCCCTTTCAAAAAGGAATTAAAAGAAATGGCCTTGGTAACCTTTTATTTTCAGTGTGCTCTCTTTCTTATCCCAAAAGACCACTGTAATCCTTCAGGGTTATAACTCAATAATGATGCAAAGTTGTTGCATTGTTTCCCAGTGTTATGAGGGCCGTACAAGTATCTTATTAGACTTTAGAAGAACTATAGTTTGCTGACATACACAATGAGAGAGAGAGTAGACATCTAAACTAAACTCCCTGATAATCATAGTTCATGACTGTTGTCACCTCAGGCGGAGGATGTGATGGCTGAAATAAATGAACAGTAAAGATGCTTTTGAGCATGGGATGAGGGGAAACAGAGAGTAAAGAGAGGTAGAGAGACAACAGCAGGCAGACAGCAGGCAGACAGACAGGAAACCCAACTAACCCTGGGGTCCAGGGGAGGCAGCCTCATCTCCATGTTCCTCAGCCACTGTCTCAGTGCTCTGATTTGACCCCTGAACTCACACTGCCATTGGCTCAAGTCCTCCATGTGCCTCCTAAAACAGGAGAGAAGTAATACAAAGTGTTTGCTATGTTGATTATATTTTATGATCAAATATCTCAAACCTACAGTCAGGACACTGGAATGTAAAATTTGCATTTGAAACTAAATCAAACCTAAGATATGTAGTGTCTTATCTATTGCACATGTTGAACTGTGGAGAACAGTATTGTGCTCCCATTTACGCTGAGTGTGTACTATGGAAGTGACAATAAACATGATTCTGATATATATTTTTGTCTTTTTCATATCAAGAATAAACCCACAGTGTCGCTTAATATGACTTCTTCATATTACATTAAGTGATCCAATGTGCTAGCATTTATGGAATAGCTGTACTATGAATACAAAATGTGCACTTTAGTTTTGTTTTTATTGAATGAAGCAGATGATGTCTGACAGGAAGCAGGTGATTTGGACAACAGACACAAGAGCATAGTCATCACTTGTACTTTGGCAGGAAGAGCTAAAACAAGGCCTTTAAGAATTATCGTTCTCATCAATGGTTAACCAAGTCTCCTCAGTTGAAAACGTTTGCAAAATATCTCATTAGGAAGGCATCTGCTCTCTCTGTCTGTTGGGCTGGAACCTTAGTCTTCTTGTTTCAGTATGTTTCAATTAGATGTTTTACACTGTGTGCTCACGTCACAATTCATAGTTCTGTCTTTGTGTTGTTGGCAAATACAGACCGGTCTACAAAGCTGATACAATCGACCAACTGTCGTCACAAGCTGTTTGGTTTGTTTAATCTGACTGTTGGTGGCCAATTTGCCAGATTCATTCATTTTAATTACAAAGTGCCTATCTATGTGATGAACCTTGGTGCTTATTATATATTGGATAGTATTTCTAAAAGGTTGAATATTTTAATTTGTACAAATTCATCAGTTTGTCAAGGGCACAGTACCCAATACTTGTGGCACTCCGTCAAGAAGAATGGACGACAATCTAATAGCTGTGTTCTAATTTGAAGCATACCCATATCTCTGATCCTGTGATGTAGGTGTTGGTGATCCAAACACACTCCCTTTATCCTGCAAGAGAATATTAGGAATAATAAACATATTCCTGCACCAATTCTTGCATTTGGCTCTGTTACTTCTATAGCATTTCTAGCTGCTTGGGCTGACACTTTTCATTTAACACATTTATAATTAATTATGCTATACAGTATATGATGATATGAGTTTTATATTCTGTTCTCTGTGTTCTTACCTCCCTGCTTCCAGCCTCCGATGCAGGGAGAGCTGGTAGGGAAAGGGTCAGATCTGAGTAGTCAAGGGAGCTGAGTGAAGAATTCTGGGAGGTAAATGCCCCGTTGCTCCTGTTGGCAGGCTCCTCCATTGAACCCTGCGACTAATGTTGGCACACGCAGCAAAATATGTATGTGTGCAATATGATGGCAGTGGATGTAAATCCACAAACATACCAATAATGTCCAGTGGAGTGTTTTATACTCTGATCTGGATACATTTCTGGAAAAAATCAAAACTTCTCATTTTGGGTGGAGTTAAATCAGTTAAAATGTATAAGCAATTTCAAAATAAGCCTCTCATCAGCCTTCAAAAACCTTGTCAGACCCTGATCATCATTAATCTGACAAATACCTGATATTATAGCAATTATACATTTATAAACCACAGTGTTAACAATAGGATCAATTGTGGAGCAGTAGTTGTTACACTTGATTCACTGTGGATAAGTGTAGGCCAGTCTAACACTGCCCTCTTGTGGTCAACTACTGCTTATCACCTTCAAAAAATAAAATATACTCTGTGCAGCAATAAAGAAGGTAAAAATTATGGTGTCACTTTTCCACTGTGCCATGTTTACAATATTCACACTATCCATTATATTCACTCTGTCCAAGACAAGCTATTACTTTTCTTAAATGGCTGCGTTGCAACTGTCATCTGTTGCACTGAAAAACATATAATGAAAAACAGTTCCAGATGCATATATATTAATGTACGAATGACAAGGGGGCCTCTCCAGAGCACATTTATTTACAACACAGTGTTATTTTCAGAACATACAACAGAGTCCACTATTGCTAAAATCAAAATCAGCTCAGTTACATCTGCAGTTCTCTTTATTTTCATTTTTCCCAAATATCCTTTGTAAAGTTAGTGAAACATGCAAAGCAAATTCATGATATATCAAAAACATGATGAAAACAAAATAAAAACATTTACAGAGGTAAAACACTTTAAAGATGCATAACAGAAACAGTTGCTGTGGAAAAATAACTATAAGCAAAATAAAGCTTCAAGCTGTTTTTTAGTTCGCATATGGAAATCTGTATGAGTTAATTTTATATAATACATTCATGCAATGTGGTGATATATAAAGTATGCCAATTCTCAAAATGCCTTTCATTAGCACTTTGGCTGGGCTGAATTTTACAGTGAGAGATAATACAAAAATATACTCAGTGGATTTAGGACTAGCTAAATGAAGATATGCTGTCCTTCCACTACAGTTAATCCCAATTTAAACAAAAGAATCTACACACAGATGCATGTATGCTTTGGGAGTGTATCAGGATTTGACAACATAAATATCACTATCAGCATTCAAGTAATAAATATATGAAAAACAGGTAATGAATGAAGAGTGTTCCTAGTAAGGCATCCCAAGATGGTGTCAGGTTGACTCAGCCTCAGCTCTCTTCAAATGTGATGTGCAATGGAAGAAAGGACATACTCAATGGCAGATCTAGAAATGAAAGAAAATGACTATGAATTAAAATCAATGAAATGAAATAAACAAAACCATGCAATGAAAAAAAATACAATTTAAATGAAAATTGCAAAACAACCTTGATGAAACTTTGCTTCATCTTTTGCAAATTAAATTAAAATGACAATGTTTTCAAGTTATTTACTGTACCTGCATTACTGCTTGATGATGACATGGACTCACAAATCCATCCAAGTTGGGGTAATCATGTGCTCTAGCCAACTGAGTATCTGTGCTCATATGTTGGATCCTGAGAGACTGAGGCAGCTGTAAAAAAAAAAAGAAGGATAAAGAAAAGTCAATTGACGGTGAAGAGAATTTTTAATAAAGTAGTTTACCAGTGGTATCACCCTGGTAGTGTGAGATAGGGGAAAATGGCATAAAAATGGCATAATCTTGGCTCTGAGATGTTATCAAAATCAACTGAAGAAAACAGAGAACAAAGCAAACATAAGAAAAAAAACTTATTTCAACTTACAAGAACCAAATTAAGAGGCGTCAGGTCTGAATGGGGATGCAGGATCAAGTCTGACATCATCTTGGGAATTACCAGGAACACTTGATTGAGGGTGAATATGAAGAATCCAAAACTTGGAGTATGTAAAACAATGGTGTAATGAACTAAAAGGATGCAAGTCCACTGAATATAAATGGACATAAGTACAAAGTAATGACAGATGTGAAACTGGTTTCATAATTTTAATTCTGGCAATCCGTTCAGTATTGTATTCTTGTAGTGTCTCATTTTGTAATGTATCATAGGTGCATTCTGTGCTGCAACTAACTGGGTATATTATTTAGTTACCCAGGCAACAAATAACAAAAAATAAACACAAAATCTGTCCATACTCTATACAAACATTCAGAATTTTTGAAGGCATCTATGTATTTTAGAATCTGTTAAAAACATTAGAACTATGTTGACATACAGTATCTCATTAAGTAGTGTTGTCAAAAAGGATAACAAAATAGACACATATTCTTGAATTTCAAAGGAAACAAGGAATACTGGAAAAATATTTCTGTTTGACATACATACAGTATATATTAGTTTCAGAGAGCACAAGTATACAACTTTTTAACAGGTGTAAAAGGAAAACTATAAAGTCACTTAAAAAACAGCAGAGATTGCATGCTTTGCTTTGAAAAATATAAACTGACTTTGTAATCAGTACTAAAGAAAATTAATATTTTATATATCTAGCAATGCTTGGTTATGTCTCTGTATATGAGGCACATGTTTATACATCTGTTATATATGAAATAAAAATCAATAGCCTAGGCAGTTCTGTATGTGACCACATGCAGGGCAGAATAAATAAATTATAACTTCTTTGTTACTGTAACTATTTTTCCTGTAAGAAATGCAACTGTAAAGTGCATTAGTATTGTTGGTTCTTAGTCACATAAGCATTTCAAAGTTGTTAGGTACAGAACTAGCTAATCAAAATCTGCGGCTGTAGCTAGTTGAGGAGGATGTGAAAGAGGAGGATGAGAAGTTCATGCTGAAGCCAGAGCCAGCATCAAAGCTGCCTCTCCTGGAGCCTGTACGAGATCCGGTCCTTGAGCCAGTCCGGGAGCCATAAGCAGATCCAGGGCCACTGACATTGTAGGGACTGTAGAGGCCTTTGCTGGATTGTGAGGATGCCTCCAGAAGCCTAAGACCAGATCCTTCCTCAACCATGCTTCTGTCCATGGCATCTTTGTAGGAGATTTTCAGTTTGGTTTTTGGGCATGTTAGATATTTAGAATAAGCACTGACATCTCTTAGCTTCTGGGCAGTGCGGGCATCAATGGTGCCCTTCTTTATGGATTCATCTAGTGAGACTCTGCCCTCGACCTCAGGCTCAATAAGTCCACCAGTCAGATATTGGACCTCAAGGAAACGCTGACCAGCCTCATAATACAACCAGCCCTTCTTTAGAGCCTGGGAAGCAGACATCTTTACTTTAGTTTTGGGGTCTTCAAATCCATTGAATGCTTTTTGAGCCAGATTTAGGCGATCAACCATGACTTTATCCACAAGGCCTTTTTCTGTAGCATCAGCAACTGAGAATCTCTCACCAGTTGCGGGATCAATTATTCCTCCAGTGCAGGCTTGGGCCTCCAACAATCTTTGGCCTGTGATGTTGTCTACCACATTTCTGTGCATGGCCTCAGTGATAGACACTTTCTCCAGTGTGTCTATGTCCAACATTCCAGCTACAGGGCCAGTCTCCTCTGTTGGGTCATTCCATATGACTGCAGGTGGTTTAATGGAGGGTATGGGGCTCATAGGAGAGGAGTAGGTGGAACCAGTGGTGGAACCAAAGGAGGATGAGCGAGAGCGGAAGCCTCCCATGTTTCCAGAAAGCATATCAGCAAATTCTGTGATGGACAGGTTTCCAGATCGGTATGTGTCAAGAGCATTCTGGTCAATGAGGCCACGTGAAAGAGCATCGTCAACATCATACTGTCTCCCTGACCTCCTGTCAATGATAATGGATTTGACAGTGCCATCAGAAGATGTCATTGTGATCTCTTCCCATTCACACTCCTGCTCAGCAAGCTCCAGGTAGGTTTGGTGGTCAATAAGTCCCTTCCTATAGGCCTCGTACACAGTCATTTCTTTGCCTGTCTCTGGGTCTACAATGACAACTCTGCGTTTACGAACTGAAGATTTGGAGGAGGTCTTCCTTTCCCGCTTCTTTTCTTTCAGTAGCAGGAGCACCAGGCCAGTGTCAGGATCAGTGATGCACCTCTCCATGAGCTGGAGGTAGGTTAGGTTTTCCTCAGTGTTGGGATCAAAGAAGCCTTTGGTGTCATCAGAAGGATCCGTCAGGATCTCATTCATTTCCTCATCAAAGAAGCCACGTTTGTAGGCCACCTCAACTGGCAGACGGTGACTCTCCTCTGGGTCAATGATTCCACCAGTGGCAATCTGAGCCTCCAGGAGACGGATACCATGATCTTTCAGGATCAGCCCCTTTTTCATGGCCTGGAACAGGGAGATTGTTTTGCCTGAATAAGGGTCTCTATATCCTGTCACTGCACGCTCAGCAGAGAGAAGCTTGTCTTTGAATTCTGGGCCTACAATTCCCATTCTCACTGCTTCATTGACAGTCAGTTTGAGGTTTTTGATTGGATCAATGACATATCCTGTGGATGCCTGGGCCTCAAGGAGTTCAAATGCAGTGCCTGGCCTAATCATGTTCTTCTTCATGGCCTGGTAAATTGATAGACGTTCTTTTGTGGTCTCTAAATATACACCAGCAATACAACTTGTGCCCTCAAGGTACCTTGACAGTCTGTTGCTAACCTCCTCCACTGAAAGAAGACCTTCATTCAGTTCAGTGACAGTCTGCTGGTCAATAATTTGTGAGCGGAGCAGTTCCTCCATTGTGATCTGTTTCCTCAGACCCTTAAACATCAGCCTCTTGTCTCCCAGGGAGAGGAGGCGCAGCCCACCATCTAACTTGCATCTCTTGAGCAGCTGTGCATATGACAGGTTCTCTTCAGTGACAGGGTCGATGAATCCTTTAACATCATCAGTTAGTCTCTGGTTGGTTTCCTTGTTGATATAACCTTTTTGCATGGCAACATCTGCTGGCAGGTGGAACTGGAATTCAGGATCAATAATACCCCCTGTGGCAGTTTGTGCCTCTAACATTTTCAGAGCATAATCCTCTGGAACAAGATCCTTTTTCATGGCCTGGAAAAGAGATATGATTTTCCCACTGTATGGATCTTTGTATCCTGTGACTGCTCTCTCAGCTGAAAGAAGCTTATCATGAATCTCAGGGCCGACAACACCCTTACGAACAGCTTCATCAACAGTGAGTGTCTCATTCTTTACTGGATCAACAATGAATCCTGTGGCAGCTTGCGCCTCTAGGAGACTGAGTGCTACTTCTGGTTTAAGAAAACCTCTCTTCATTGCTTGGTATATGCTTATCTTGGAGCTTGAATCAGTTGTGACCCCAGCCACACAGCCTGTGCCATAGAGATACTGTTTCACACTGGTCATCTCCATTATGTCACGGATGTCCCTCTTGCCTTGTTTAAGGAGGTTGAATGTCTCTAAGTCAATGATGCGGGCATTGTACAGCTCCTCTATAGTTATCCTTCTCCTTATTGTCTTCCATGTCAGTGGACTCTCATTTCTGATGATCTCTCTCTGCTCCATAATCTCAATAATAATGATGATCATCCGCTCCTTAGTGATTTTACCAGAGCGATATTCATCCATGAGCTTCTGTCTCTCCTGCTCTGGAAGCAAATTTGAGTTCATTACATCCCAGAGGTTAAGTGGTTTATCAGCAAGGCCTTCAATAGGAATGTCAATTTGGGTGTTGGTCAGTTCACTCTGTGTTTGTTCCTCTGTGTAGAGGTATGTCTTCTCCACAACAGTTGGAGACTGAGGCTTGGAGAGTGGGAGGATGTACAGGCCTGTCTCTGAATCTCTTTGGCACTTGTCTTTAAGCTGTCTGTAGGTTGCTTTCTCATCAGTTTCTGGGTCTGAGAAAGCCTTGTTATCATCAGATGGATCAGATAGGGTGTTGGCAGTTTCCTTACTGAAAATGTTCTTTTGATATGCAACATCAGTTGGGACTCGATGGCTGTTTACAGGGTCAATGATTCCTCCACTAACCATCTGTGCTTCTAACAGTGGCATGGCATGCTCTTTCAGGATGAGATCTTTTTGCATTGCTTCAAAGAGGGAAATTTTATTGCCCGTGAATGGATCTTTATAGCCAGTTACAGCTTTTTCCGCAGAGAGGAGTTTTTCATGTAGCTCTGGGCCTACAAGGCCTGATTTCACCGCCTCATCTACTGAAAGGCACTGGTTCCTCACTGGATCTACAATGAACCCAGTGGCAGCTTGGGCCTCAAGAAGGGAAAGGCCAGTGTTGTGTCTGAGGAGCTTTTTCTTCATAGCCTGATAAATGCTTATTTTTTCTTTTGTCGGCTCCAGGAAGATGCCAGCAATGCTATCAGAGCCCTGCAGGTATTTCTTGACATTGGGATTCTCACTGACTTGTTTAGGTGTTGTTTTGCCTTGTTGAAGGAGATCAAAGGTTGGTTTGTCAATGATTTTGGAATCATACAGAGAGCCCGCTGGGACCTGAGATCTGAGTCCCTTGAAGCTGGACTGTTCTCGTTTCTTGGTCTCTTTCTCTTCTACAATTGTGATAACAATCTTGATTATCTTTTCAATTGTAACCTTTCCTGTCCTAAACTGTCTGAGCAGGTCAAGCCTTTGTTCCTCAGTGAGATATTCAGAGTTGATTATTTCCCAGATGGTCACCTTCCTGCCCTTAAATGGCCCAGAATCAAGCTCCACAGTTGCCTGAGTCATAGCTTCTTTTGTTTGGGCTTCAGTGTAAACTGACTCCTCCTTTGCACTGATTGCTTCATCAGAGAGAGGCAGAAGCTGGAGGCCAGTTTTCTTGTCAGGGACACATCTCTTTAAGAGCTGTGAGTATGTGACATTTTCCTTTGTGTTGGGGTCAAAGAAGCATTTAGTTTCATCAGTGGGATTGCTCAGAATCTGTTTCACCTCGTCATCAAAATAATTTCTCTTGCAGGCCACATCATGAGGAATACGATAGCTCTTTACTGGATCAATGATGCCACCAGTGGTCATTTGGGCATCAAGCAGTCTGATTCCTTGTTCTTTAGGTATGAGATCTTTTTTCATTGCCTGGAAGAGAGACACAGTCTTTCCGGTGTAAGGATCTCTATAACCTGTCACAGCTCTCTCTGCAGACAGGAGCTTTTCATGCAGCTCAGGACCAACAACACCTGCTTTGACAGCTTCATCAACAGTATACTTCTGATTATTAATAGGGTCAACAACATAGCCTGTTCCTGCTTGCGCTTCAAGCATATGCATGGCAGGCCCTGCCCTCATGATGTCCTTCTTCATAGCTTCATAGAAGGACATTGTCTCCTTGGTGGAGTCAATAACTACACCAGCAATGCAGTTTGTACCCTTCAGTGCTTTGTGGACAGGCTCCATTTCAGATACCTCTTTGACTGTCATATTGCCCTTGTGCAATTTGTTGTACAGGTCTTTAGCAATGATTTTAGATTCCAGGAGCTCAGTAGCAGGGACAGGTGCTCTCAGACCATCAAAGGTAATTTCGTTTTTCTTCTCTTTCTCCTCTGCCACAGTAATCACAATCTTAATGATTTTTTCGATTGTGATTTTGCCTGTCTTGTACTGACGGAGAAGGTCCCTCTTCTGGTCCTCAGTGAAGTACTCAGAATTGATTATTTCCCAAATGGTGACAGTCTTTCCCTTGAATTTTCCAAATGGCACCGACACAGTTGTTTTGCTGAACACATCTTTGGTCTCCTCCTCTGTGTATATACTTGAGCACTGCGCAGCCTTATCTGTGATTGGCAAGAATAGCAGACCGGTGTCAGGGTCAGTGGTGCACCTTTCCATTAGCTCTGAATATGTCAAAGGTTCCTGAGTGCTGGGGTCAAAGTATCCCTTTGTGTCATCTGAAGGGTTCTCCATAATCTTGTTCATTTCTACATCATATTGTCCCTGTTTATAGGCTGTTTCATTGGGTACACGGTGACTATTGATAGGGTCAATGATACCCCCAGTTGCGAGCTGAGCCTCAAGGACTCTGATGGCATGATCATGTTCTATCAGACCCTTCTTCATACATTCAAAGACAGAGATCTTCCCACCAGTGTATGGATCTTTGTAGCCGATAACAGCCCTCTCAGCTGAAAGCATTTTATTGTGAAGTTCAGGGCCAATCAAGCCTTCCTTCACAGCCTCATTAACAGAAAATTTCTCGTTCTTAATGGGGTCCAAAATGTAACCTGTGGCTGCCTGAGCTTCAAGAAGGACCATGGCTGTGCCTGGAGTAATCTTCTTCTCTTTTGAAGCTTGATAGATTGACATTTTTTGATTAGTTGGTGTCAAAACACCAGCAATGCAGTTCTTTCCTTTGAGAATTCTTTTCAGATTTTCAGTCTCACCAAGTTCTTGCACAGTGGTTTTGCCATTTTTCAGCTTGTCAAACTGCTTCTTTGATAAAAGGCCAAGGTCACGAAGTCTGCTTGCAGGGACTTTATCACGGATGCCGTCAAAAGCCAATGGATCTGGTTTACTCTCCACATTATCTACTACATCACCGGCACTTTGGCCATTGAGAACTTTCTGTGACTCAACCATTTTTACATGGATGAGATCGGTTTGTTGGTCTTTCTGCGTTGTCTCCAGCTGCTGCAGCTTCTCGCGCAATTTCTGGTTCTCCTC
Organism: Thunnus albacares; assembly: GCF_914725855.1. Classification (NCBI taxonomy): domain Eukaryota; kingdom Metazoa; phylum Chordata; class Actinopteri; order Scombriformes; family Scombridae; genus Thunnus; species Thunnus albacares. Next base: position 8,635,560 of record NC_058113.1, on the reverse strand, counting down.
TGCAAGAATCTTTTCCTGCTCTAGTCTCTTCTTTTCCAGCTCCTGCATTTCTTTTTGCTTGTTAAGCATCTCTTTCTCAGCCTCTTTCTGCTTATTGAGGGCTGCATCCATGGTAGCTTGGAGTTTCCTCTTTTCCTCCTCCATCTGCTGTCTCTGGCGTTCCTGTTCATCTTTGAGAGCTTTGGCCTTTTTGACTTCCTCTTCAAACTGGCTCTCCAACCTCTTTTTTTCATCTTCAATTAGCTTCTCCTTCTTCAACAGCATCTCCTTTTCTGTAAGGAATGTCTGCTGGAGCACTGTCTTCTCATGTTCCATTTGTTTCTGCTGTGCATCAGCCATCTGACAGAATGAAAAAGGAAAATATAAAGTTACAATAGGTTTACAGGTGAGCCACATACTGTATTCTTCACATATTTTGTTTGATGTACTTTATAATGGAGACAATTCGTACAATGCACTTTGCTTATGCATATGGAGATCCCTAAGGGAAGGTTTCCTTTTCTGTAGTTTTTAGAGAATTGCAGTTAAAGATTAAAACTTTTCTCTGGCATACTTGTCTCACGATAAAAATACATCATATTCTTGTATTTTTTTAACATTTCCACTTACATTATCAAGTCTAGAACAATCATGAGAGTAATGCGCCTTAAATAACTAACTAAAAATGTACAGCAAAATTTGCTGTTGTCACAAGAAAGATAACTGCATCAACTAAGTACTAACTTCTTGGAATTCATAATACCTCTTGACCTATCATCTGTGTGTAATGAATATGTAATGATACACGTATTTGAACATCTTCACTCTAAAAGATTATTGATTTGGTTTGAAAAGTAAACTTGAGACCAAACTAGTAATTTACTACTACTACTTGGATGGACTGTGCATATATGTGAAAAAGTAAGTAAAACAAGTCCAAAATGATTGTGGTGGCTAACAATGTTTTGGTGGCTCTGCTTACAAGATGTCCCACTGAACTGAAATAAAATTACAAAAGACCGTGAATATTTTTGGCACTACACTGAAGAGTAACAGTCCAGCTGAAAAAAATCACAGATGTCATCACTCTGGAATAGATCCATCCATTATGTTTAACCAGATTTTGAAATACTAGAATACGTCTATACTTCCTGTAAAAATATTTATATGAAAGCTGTTTTGTTTTTTTTTAACTGATGATTGTGAATATTCTGCTGGTTATGGGAACAATACAATTAACCATACTCTATAGTCCAGGATGGTAAATGCTGTTTGCCATTATGGTATTCTGCTCACTCTCATTTGTTTGATAGTAGTTTTTTTAATCTGCAACAGTGAAGCCATTTTGTTGCACCCTGAGGTGAACCGATACACCTAATACATTTTTATTGTAAATGGCATACACCTTTTCAAGCTGTATGTAAATGAGGAGGCATGGCCCAAAGGCTGGAGGGAGGATTTGAAACGGCTGGGGCACAGAGGCACCTTATGGACAGCAGGGGGATCGGACTGCTAAAGAACACAGTGAGTTGGGCAGAGCAGCATGAATCCAAAATAGAAGAGGAAACGCACCATGCTCTGCCATCCACATTGGCTGTGAGCAATGGCAAAGCCAGAGCTAGCCTCATTGCTGAGGCAGGTGCTGGAAGTCATTGATAAAGAGAAAACTTCCAATAATGGCATGGCTTCTTCGTTGACCGCCACCTTTCCCTCGTCCATTTTATGAACCCTGAACAAAACTTCGACTCCCACTCCTGGTCCTCTGTGTTGTGATATATAAATAGCTGCAGATCTGCATGTCTGATTTCTCTATGGCATGATTGAGTGGTTAGTGTAGTTGACCATTGTCTGGGAGACCAGGGTTGGAGATCCTGAGTGGGAATCTTCCGTTGCTGCAATAGTTTATTGAAGAACACTTATTTTAACATTTTATTAACTTAAAATTTTAATTATAATGAAAAAACAGGATTGTTATGCCTATTTCCACTTATATTCAAATACAAATACAAATCATTTTGCTGCTTCAAAAAATTAAGTTAGATTCTTCCAAAGACAGTAGAACAAATGACTAACTCTACATAATCATAACTGAATTACTGTAATAGTAGTTAATAAAAACCTGTGGCTGTGAGTTGGCAGCCACATGAGCCGTCATATCTTTCTAATTTCAGCAGCAGATCTGCAAAAGTAGAAGCAAATAAAGACAGCACAACAAATGTGTAGGCTACTGTTGCTGTACAGTCATATAAAGTCTGTTCATCTTCCAGCGCCTAGCAATGAGGCTAGCTCTGGCTTTGCCATTGCTAGCGGCCAATGTGTATGGCAGACCACGGTGTGGTTCCCCTTCTAGTTTGGACTCATACTGCTCTGTCCAACTTACTGTGCTCTTAAGCAGTCAGCTCCCCCTGCTGTCCATAAGGTGTCTCTGTGCCCCAGCTATTTCAAACACTCCCTCCAGCCTTTGGGCCATGTTTCCTCATTTACATACAGCTTGAAAAGTCAAATATCAAATGTGAAATGGTAAATGCCTACTGGAAAATGGAAAAGATGAAATTTTAAATGGCAAATGGAAACTGCAAATGCAAAAAAAAGAAAAAAAAAAGTTTTTCTATTTAAGTTTTTTCATTTCCCATTATATTTGATGTCTCCCTTTTCTTATTTCCATTGCCATTTTCAATGTCACCATTTTAGCTTTCAGTTTGAGCATTTTCATTCAAGCTTTTGCATTTCAAATTTCACTTTACATTTTCAAATGATCATTTTACATTTTGAATTTGTTTTTTCTTTTTAAGTTTAACTATGGCCTGATTATTCTTAGTAGTGTGGTGAAATAATAATCTTTTTCATTTTATCTCTTTTGATTTTCTATTTGGACTTTTAATTTTAATTATGACCAAAAATATCCTCCATAGCTTGCAACTGGCTTTTGAAACTGAAAAATGAAGGATGAAGGTCTTAAAAATAAATAAACATTCCAGGATAGGAAGGAGCATTCAGGATCTGCATGAGCACAGTGCACTGTAAAAATCAAAATTAAATTCATATTTAAAATCAAAGATATGGTTTCATGATTAGTATAATTAAAGAAAGGAATAGAGAGAATTTTAAGAAAGAAGTGTGTTAGTTTTAAGATAGAGTTAACAATGACATAAGCTGCTCTGTTATGCCATTTTTGACACAATACCTCTTTAGAATTATTTTGAAGTTCTTCAGCCTCCTTTTTCAGTCTAGCTTTCTCCTTCTCTAGGTCTGCGATAGCTTTGCGTAAATCGTCAGCCTCTTTGTTGGTATTAAGTCTGTCGACTTCCATTTTTTCCAATACAGTCATTTTTTCTTTGGTGGCAATTTCAGTCTCATGAAGACGGGAAGCAACTGTATCAGCTTGTTTCTTGAATTTTTTAGCCTCTTCTTCAGCTTTGGCCTGGGCTTCACTGAGCAGAGAAACCTGAAGTTTGAGTTTTTCAGCTTCGGCTATGATCTCCAATTGCCTTTTCCTCTCTGCCTCAAGTGACCTCTGATATTCCTCTGTTTCCTCCTCCAGACGCTGTTGCATTAGTTGTTTATCCTCCAACAGCTTTTGTGCCTGCTCCTGGGCCAAGTCCTTCTGTCTTTGGAGCATCTCTGCCTCAGCTCTAAATCGAGATGCCTCTTGTATTGCCTGCATTTTCTCTTTGAGCATTTTCTCTGCAAGAGCTCGTTGCTGATTTAGGTCTTCTTCTGCAACCTGTCTTAAGCGTGCAGCCTCCTGGGCTTCTACACTAAGTCTAGCAGCATCCTCTGCAAGTTTTTTCATATTTTCAGCCTCTTCTGCAAGCAATTTTTGTGTGTTGTCTTTGTCTTTCCTGATAAGGCGTTGATTTTCCTCCTCAATTTTGATTTTAAGTTTGAGCAGCTCCTCCATCTGAACTTTGACTTTGAACAGCTCCTCCTCCACTTGGGCCCTCTGTTTGACAGCATCATCGACCTCATCCTTCAAACGCTGCAGCTCTTCATCTAGGACAGATTTCTGTTTATCAGTTTCATCAAGCTTAAGTTTAACCTTTGTGAGCTCTTGCTCGACTTGGAACTTCTGTTTTAATGTTTTCTCTGCCAGTTTTTTGTGCTTTGCCATTTCAGCATCAGCTTGTTGCTTCTGCTTGAGTGCTGCATCTTCTGCTTGTGCTCGTTTAGCAGCTTCAAATTCAGCCTCCTTCCTCAACCTCTCCGCATCCTCCTGGGCTTTGGCTTGGTTTGCAGCTTCTAGCTCAGCAGCTGCTTTTTGTCGTTCTGCTTCCTCTGCTTGTTGACGAAGGAGAGCTGCCTCCCTTTCTGCCTTCACCTTAGCAGCCTCTGCTTCTTTGGCAAGCTTCTTGGCTTTCTCATACTCTTCCTTAAGCTTCTTCTGCATGATGCCATCTTCCTTCTGTTGAGCAAGAACACTTTGGGCTTGCTGCTCAGCTGCACTGCATTTAAGGGCTGCTTGTTGGGCTGCAACAATTTGTTTTTCTGCTTCTTTGTCAGCCTCGTCTTTCTGCTTTCTGGCTTCTTCTGCTTTCTTTTTCAGACGCTCAAGCTCTTCCTGGGCTGTCTTGCATTGTCTAGCTGCCTCTTCCTCTGCAGCAGCGATCTTCTTAACCTTGTCCTCTGCTTCCCTCCTCCTCTTCTCTTCCTCAAGGGCAAGCTTCCTTAGTTTTTCTGCCTCGTCCTCTGCTCTGAGCTTGCTTTGTTGAGTTTCCTCTGCAATGTTTTTCAGCTTGTTCAGTTCTAGCTCCAGATCAAGTTTTCCAGATGAAGCCTTTTCAAAGTTGAGCTTGAGAATTCGTATTTCCTCTTCGACAACTCGCCTCTGTTTCAGTGTGTCATCCACTATTGCCTTTTGTCTTTCCATTTCAACCTCAGATGATTTTTTGAGTAAGACTATCTTTTCCTCAATCTCTTGCTTGTGCTGGTTGGCCTGGTCTTCAAGAGCTTTCCTCTGGTAGGCCTCATCCTCAGCTTGTCGCCGGAGTCTCTCATTTTCTGCCTCCTTCTCTTTCAGGGCAATTTCTGCCTCTGTTTTTAAACGAGTGGCCTCACTGATTGCAGCAAGCTTCTCTTTGAGAATCCTTTCAGCCTCTGCTCTCTGACGAGCTGTCTCCTCCTCAGCAACTTGCCTTTGATGCTTGGCCTCTTCTGCAATGGCTCTAAGCTTGCTTGCCTCCTCAGCTAGGTCCCTCATCTTGGTGGCTTCAGCTTCAAGAAGTTGTTTGCTCTTCTCCGTGTTGGACATGGTCTCCTTTTCTGCCTTGGATTTGAGCTGAATGAGTACATCCATTTCACTCCTCACTTTGGCCAGTTCATCCTCCAGCTGTTTCCTCTGTTGTTGAGCTGCAATGACTTCATTTTTTAGGCGGTAAAGTTCATCTTCAAGGAGGGATCTCTGCTGTTCTGCGTTGTCAAAGTCTGCCCTGAGACGAATCAGCTCCTGTTCTGCAGTGAGTTTCTGCTGAGCTGTGCTTTCAGCTACCTTCCTCTGCCTCTCAAGTTCTTTCTCGGCCATGTCTTTCTGCTTCAGGGCTGACTCTTCAGCTTTGGCTCTCTTTTTAGCCTCACGATCAGCCTCCTCCTTTTGTTTCTCAGCTTCTTCTTGAAGGAGACTCTTTTTGTGAGCTTCTTCCTCAGCCTGGAGTCTTAGACGGAGGGCCTCATTAGCTTTTTGCCTCCATTTCTCAAGCTCTTTTTCTGCATCTTCCCTGGCATTTTCTGCATCCTCTTGTTGTTTCTTGAGGCGTGAAGCTTCTTCTTGCAGCTGAAGGACAGCGCCATGCTCTTGTTTGAGTGATTCTTCCAATTTTGAGGTCTTTTCTACAAAGGATATGTGTCTGCTCTGGAGCTCAGCGGCAGCACTCTTCTGGGCTGCCTCATGAGCAACCTTGATTTGTCTCTCCTTTTCAATCTCTTTCTGCTTCACTTGTCTTTCAGCCTCCTCAGCCTGCCTCTTGAGATTTTCAAGGTCTTCCAGAGCTTTTTGCTTTTGCTTAGCAGCTTCCTTCTCCGCCTCAGATTTGCGTTTGAGTTCTTCTTCTGCCACACGCTTTTTCTGGGTCTCTTCATTGACTTGTTTGCGGAGCTTCTCAGCTTCTTCTTGGGCAGTCTTTCTGAGTTTCTCAGCTTCAGCTGCTCTGTCACGAAGTTGCTTAAGCTCAGTTTCTGCGGTAGACTTTTGCTTTACTGTTGTCTCAAGTTGGATCCTGATGAGGCGGATTTCCTCCTCAATCTTGACTCGGCACTGGAGAGCTTCATCCACTTGTTGACTTTTGTCCTTGATCTGCTGCTCTGAGAGGTTTTTGAGCTCATGCAGTTCCTGCTGGATGTTATGCTTTTGCTTTTCTGCATCTACAGCAGCGATTTCTCTTCTGCTTACTTCTTCCTGCATTCTGAGCTTCAGCTCTTGAGCCTCTTTTTCTGCTTTGGCAATGGCCTTTGCGTGAGCTTCAGCTAACTGCTTCTGTTTGTCTAACTCAGCCTGCATCTCTGCCATTTTTTTCTGCTCTTCCGCTTTGAGTTTCTCTGCAGCTTTCTGCATTAGTGGAAGCAAATGGTAAAGAAAGGATTAAAATTAAGCATGACATGTTAAAGGCAATACTTTACATTAGCCAGCTCACAACAGTGTGGATTAAAATTGTAATTACTATAGTAATCACAGCCTAATTACACTGGAATGAGAGCAACTTAATGTAATGTATTACCTATGCAATGTTAATGTTAAAAGTTAGCTCAAAGAACAAGTCAAAGATCAATGACTAGATGCAAATTAGGTGCACATTCATTAAAGTGATGTTAAATTCACGATGCAATCAAAACAATTCATGACAAGACAATTCAGAAAAAAATGGATGATGGGGATGTATCAATTAATGTATGGAAACAAAATATCACTTCACAACACAGCAAGAAAATCATATGGCATGCAACTGTAGCTGTAGTAGTACTAAGTCTCAAAAACTGTAGTATAATTATGATTCCAGTATTATATAGCACAGTCTTCAATTTAGCTTTGTTTCAAAATAATTTGATGTTCAATAAGAATTTGATTTCAATGTTTATTACATAAGTGGCAGGAATATTCTTATTTTCATGTATATAATAGAGTCTGCCACATATTTATTTATAATCACTATTCAATTATTTACATTTTTAATATAAAAGTATTCAATAGACATTTCTGTAAGTTGATTCTATTGAATTCTTTCATTAATGTTTTGGACAATCTGTTGTATTATATTTAGACTGTCTCTGTGCAGAGTGTGGGAACATTTGTTGGCCCAGTTCATTCTTTTAAAATAAAGACTGCATGTTTTATGTTAGAGTGTTATCCACACCAGTCTCTTAGAAAACTTTTTTTAATCTTATCCCATGCACTGGGGGTTCTTTAAATCACCATTTGCCACAAAATGGAATGGAAAGGAAAGAAAAGGTGAAGGATAATAGGTTCAGATGATGCCACTGTAATGCTGGTTTATGGCTTTGATAAGTTTAAGAAGCAGTTCAAGAAGTACTCAAAGGATAAAATACAGTGAAAATATCTTCTGCAATTCTATAAAAGGCTAGAGTGAAGAAAGCAAGAAAATAAATATGCCATGGAAAGCCAAAATGCAGCTTGAGAGAGACACAGATGTTAAGATGACAGAGAGAACGGAGATACATTCAGTACAGTACGTAGGTACCTGAAGCATTGTGAATAATTTACCTCTTAAATGCTCAAACAAGTTAAGCATTCATCATGGCAAAGCACTGGCAAGCAGTTAAGAGAAGCAAAGAAACAAACAAAACATTAGGGTTAGAAAAGAATGAAAAACCTAAAACTTGTGTTAATTTCGAAAAAAGGACCATGATAACGAGGCTGAACCATAGTCTTAACTTTGCTTTTAACCTCAGGAAATAAAGTGGCCAGTGGGAAAAGAAAGGAAAGGAAACCCCTAGTGAAAGAAAGAACCCCTCATTCTAAATCACACAATACACACAATGAATGAAGATGGAGCAGCTAATATGGACATACAATGTACTGTATCTACTTTATTAAATGTAGTTTTAGACTGACATCGAGAGCCATGGTCTCAACTGAATAATCTACTTTAATACTGAATCCACCTGAATACATATACAACCTCATGCATCATATTTATTTGCAATTATTATTTTGTTTCCTGTTTTTTGTACTGTTTTATAAACTTTGATATGATCTCTACTGAGAGCATTTAATATGCTCCAAACAATATGTGCTGCTCTAGCTAAGAGATCAGCTACAGCATGCCAATGTTTCATGCATAGTCAATGCAAAGGAACAAATTGTCACCCGTACATCAATTTGATGTGTGTGTGGTTTTGTGTGCATGACTTTGCGCTTTCACGTGTGACACACAGAGAAAAGTGCGTGCATGCATGCATTTAGTGTTCGGTGGGTAAATTTGTTTGTTGGTTGGTTATTTGGTTGGTTGGTTAGGTTAATGTTAGAATTTAGTTTGTTTGGGATCCTCAGCCAGTTGTCACGCACCTCCTCATCCTCCAAGCGGCGCTGTGTGTCGGTGATGAACTTGATGTACTGACTAGTCAGAGTCATCAGCTCACTGTACCGGGTCCTCAGTGTTACATACTGATATGGAAAGAAACGAAGCATGTTTGTTAGAGACGTGTAATTTTACATTTCATCTATATGTCTTTCATAGTGACCCCAAGTTGATGGTCAAGCCATCCTTTATCAATATATTCAGTACTTTCAAGAAACTGGATCCAGTATGGTTTGGAAGATACACACCTCCTGAATGATGCTGTCAGAAGCAGAATCCAGTTTGGTTTTCTTCAAGGGAGAAACAAGAGGCTCCACCTGAGCTTTGTAGGCTACCAACTGGAGTTCATAATCCTATTTGAAAAAAGGACAGTCTCCATACATTAGTTATGCAACAGCCATTTTATCTAAATGTTCTAAATTACAACATTCACAGTACATTATGCATGCTAATGTTGCATAACGCTCACCTTGATAGTATCAATGTACGCTTTAGCATATTTTTGACACTCATCAACTTTGTCTTTGTTCTTCTCAATCTCCTCCAGCAATTTCTGTTTTGAAAAATAAATGGATAAATAAAATTAAAAGTTGAGCTCAATACCTTTATGTGAAGTCATTTTAAAGACAGCTGGTAATATCAAGAGGTACACAAACCTTCTCCTGGGCCAGTTGCTCTTTCAGAGTTTTGCTGTCAGTGATGGGCACAGCCTGGATCTTTTCCTGCCTTTGCTTGGCGTCTGCAATCCAGCGGATCAGCCAATCGTAACTCTCGCGGTAGTAGCCCAGCTGGCGGCCAAGCTGCTCTAGCTCTCTCTGGCGAAGGTCAATCTGGGTGAACACAGCCTTCCAGCGGTCCTGGAGACTAGACAGGAGCTGGCGGTAGTGATCCAGCTCAGCATCACGCTCGCTGTGCACGCGAGACATCTTGTCACTCACGGCAGTGGCTTTCTTTAGTTCTTCATCAAGAGAATCGAAAACTGGTTGTTCACCCTCAGCCTCATTTCGCATTTTCTGCAGGTTTCAAATAAAAGGGAGACAGAGCAATCAGTATTGAGGAAACATGGTCAAATCAATTAAAATAAGGGTGAAATACTATTAAAGGGAACAGTAACCAAACAGCTGAGAGAAGGAATTATAAGTTATTGTATTTTGCTATATTTTTTGTATTTCTGTATTTTACAGTGTATATAAACACTTGACAAAGATCCCTTCTAACAAATTTCCATGAAAAGAGACCTTATGAAAGAATCATATGTTGTTTACCTTAAGGTTCGCACGGTAAGTCTCGACTTCCTTGACATCACTGGGCACAGTGTGAACCTCACGGAGACAGTCCTCATACTGCTTGAGAACTCCCTCTGCACCCTGTGTGTTACGGATGACCATTTCCACAGTCTTCAGCCTAGGGCAAGAAATATCAAGTAAACAAGTGCAACAAAAGGGACATTAGAAAGAACTGTGTATTTTATCTTAACTCTTAAGCGTACAGTAGTTGATTGGGAGGAATGGGGACTCACTTCTCAAGATAAACAGAGGAGAGCATGTAGGCATGATCCATCTTCTGCACAGTGAGGTCAAGCTCTGAGCGCAGCACAGGAGCAGAGGCAGACTGCTGTGGGGAGTTCAAGATGTCTTTTGTCTTTACAGACACCTTATCAAGGTCCTTCTTGAGGCCCTCGAGCTCCACCTGGACTTTCTGCACATCAGAGGAGGACAACAAGAGTTAATATGTAACTGATAAAGAAATGCCATCCAGCCTGGTATAAGGAGCAGATTCTAAAAGAAATTTATTCAAATGTGCTGTAGGGCACCTTCAAAATTCAAATGAACCTGCACTGGGTATTTCTGTGCAAGGATTGGCCAGAGGCGATGTACAAATTTGTCTGAACAGTCTGAGATCATCAGAGACCTGAGCAGCTGTAGTAGGAATGTAGCAAGCTGGCCTACAATCTCTGCAATTCTCACTGCAAACACATTCATGGCCTCCAAGCAATTATTGCTCTATTTTCACATATTTTACCTTCACTCTCTCAATTTGTTTTTGAGAACTTTTCACCACTTTAACTCCACCCAACCTATCTCTCTCTCCACCATACACCAATTATCTTGGTAAAATATCATTATAGACAGTGTTAAGCCATTAATTCAATAACAGAATTATTGTATCTAATTATAAATTTGCCTCTCTGTTTTTACTCCAGCTTATCTTTCCATGTTTCATCTCTGCAGGAGGACTTCTTTGGCCTCCAGGGCCAGCGGGCTGCCAAGAATCATTTTCTGGATGTATTTTGCCTCCTAAGATGTCTTACTAGGCTTATAAGAAAAGCCTAGCTCATGATACATTATTCACAAAATACCATGAGGGTCATTAAATACAAATCTTGCAGACATATTCACAATGGGCGTATTATTTTAGGGCTATATACAGAGCATTTTGTATCTCTCTAAATGAAGACACATTTCCACTTGGAAAGAGGCTGTTAGTACTTATTTTTATTTCATCCCCATAGAGCCCAGTAGTAGCAGCTTTGTCTGCAATGGTCTTGTCTGTTTTTATGGTGATTATACTCATGTCTGAAAAAAATGATATGGTAAAGCTTTTTTAAATGTCACATTCCTATTTCTACACAACGCATTTAATCTGAGCATAGTACCTTCTGCTCTGTTGTCTTCTGAACACATTCTTTCAGAGGTTCCTTTTCCAAAGGTTTGCGAATGCGAGCCACAGTCCCAGTCTCACAGTTCTCTATACGCAGACGCAGGTCCTTGATCTCAGAGATGTAGTTCTTACACAGAGTCTCATCCTTTTGACCTGTGTAGCAGCAATTGTATTCATTTAGAACAGTGAGAATATATGAACAATTTGCTTATCCTAAAGGTAAGGTTGTGGGAAAAAGAGATTTTTAAAGAGCTCAAGGGTTAAAATATAGAAATACTGAATAAATTAAAAAATACTGTTCACAAACCTTAGATAAGAGCTTTGTGTATATGACAGGGTATAATATGTCATGGTTATGATTTGGATTGCTGATGTGTAACAAGGACTCCAGCATGTCTTCATAAACATTTTTCATATTCTCAAATCACTTGTTTTTGCTATGTTAATCACAGATTTGCAGTGCACTAAAACATGTTTGTACATGCAATTCTTCTTGTGTTGTGTCACAAACACACCGAGCTTGTATACATTCAAACCACAATTTATATAGGAAGTATTTTCCACCTCAGCAATCACACTATTAGGTGATATGACTGCAGGACAAAAAGCGTAACATATGAGAGCTTAACCCACAACATATGGGTTCTACTTTGTGCAGAGCTGCAAAAAGAACAAAAAACAACATGGAAACCAAAAACAACATGCGGACATTCAGAACTCTGCTCAAACAGTAACAGTCTTTTTAACATTTCAACCAAAGTTAAAAGCGTGTACACACACTAGCTTGGTGAGCTGTTGCTTGACTGGTTTTCCAGCACTCACCTTTGACCACAATCATTTGCCCTGAAAGGTGAATTGACAATATAAAGTTGCTATACACTTATTGTATATTCCCTTGATATATCTATGAATAGATAAAAGCTATTTTGATGTTTGGAGAAGAGGTTTTACCTTTCTCCATGGAGCGAAGCAGGTTATCGAAATGCTGGGTGGACTTGGTATAGTCTTCCTCGACCTGCATGCGGTCATCAGGGCCAAAGAGCTGCGAGTCCTGGCTGTCGCGCATGTAGTCCTGGTAGTGGAGCTCCAGGTTCCTCATAATCAGTCTATATTCCTCTGATTTCATGGTTTTTAACTGCACAGGATGGAGAAAAACGGGGGAGGGATTAAGAGGCAGGACTTATTCAGTGGAATCACGCTTCATATTCCAAAGAGGTTTATGTTGTAATTTGATTTATTGCTGCATTTTTGGTTTGGAGTCAGGTTCATTTCATGGTCTAAAATATACAGAATCATTAAAGCACAAATAAACCCTAACTGGTTTGCTTGTTAATTTGATCAAAGCTAGTGCATTCTTTCCAGTGCCAACAAATGATTCTGTCGTAACTGTATTTGATTCCAAACACTCAATGTAATAAATAGCTTACTATTACAATAACAGACCGTAGAGGCCTTGTCTATCCCCTAATATCTTGATTTATTCATACATAAGACAATTAACTCTCTATGTACCTCATATTTGGAACCCCAACTAATACGGCTCTTAATGGCTTTTTTTTTTTTTTTTGCATTCAAGTGTTAACACTCACTATGGTGATGTTCCAGGAGCGTATCTGTGTGAAGTCTCTCATCAGGTACTGCCAAGACAGCAGACTCTTCATGTCTATATGCAATGTCTGCCACATGGACACCATCTGCTGATAACCTCCATCCAGGCTGGAGTAGGAGAGGAAAGCAGATATTGTGAAAATTAAGAAACAAAATGTGCTTAAGAAATTATACCATAGCATTTATCAGTGTCAGGGATTAGATTAGTTGACAGAAACTGTGAAGGAAATTGCCTTCCAAAACTAGTTACCATCTTTATCATAAACATTGCTGCTTCAGGATAATAGAAATGTCATATAATGTCATGTAACACTGTAATTTACATCTGTAAATAATTTGTCACATACATACAGATCAATTTTGGGATTATAGTTTTTGCCACTTTGTCGAAAGTAGTAATCAGACCTACAACAGAGATCAGCAGATTTTCATTTGCTTCACTGTTCTCACCTGGAGACACTGTCCACAGCCTCTTTGTTGACTGGAGGTACAATGAAGCAGACAGATGGCACCACCGCCTCGTGTCCAGAGTGGTTCAGGACCTTCCACTTGAAAGGCTGAGAGTTGTTGAGGAGGGCACACTCATCTCCTTTATGGACGGTGATCTGTAGAACGCAGGACAGAATCCAAGATTGAGGTACAAATTAAAGAAGACATATTGTGGCTCTTTAACAACTCTGAAAAATCTCTAAAGAATAAAAACTGATAAGTAGTCGTTCTAACCTCCTGCTGTTTAAAGTCACACACAGCCTGAATAGGCAGTTTGCCTTTGATGGAGGTGGTAGGGTTGCGTGGTTTCAGCTGGATGATGGACTTGGCTCTCTTGTTCAGGCCAGTTACAAGAGTCTTGAATTCATTCAACTGTTCTTTCTCCTCCTGTTGATGAATTGTATTGAGATTAGAATAGATTAGAATAAAATATATGTGCAATCTTGATACATGCACCTTCTTTTTTCTTAGACATTTTCTTTATAGTAATAGTATATATGATTGTGAGCATATACATTTAGATATGTAATGTAAACAGTCATCACTCACCACAGCATCCTGCAGCAGATCCTCCAGGCGTGTGGCTGTGGTGGAGCGATCACAGCTGTATTTCTTTTTCATGTTCTCTTGCATTTTCTTCATCTTGTCCTGAGCCTCTTTTACATCAGCGAAGAACTGCAAAGAAAGGACATCACATGAGGGACAGAAAAATTGGCTCTCTACTTGATGAATATTGATGGATGTTTATTGGGGGTCAAAGGAAATTTTATTCATTAATATCAGTGTTCCATACCTGGTAGTAGGCTGTGTTTTCTTTGAGATGAGCTTCAATACAGCAGCACAGCTGGAGGATCCAGCTCCACTGAGTCTGCAGGGCCGCTGTGAAGGACTGGTAGAAGACATGATGACGGCGGGTTAGTTCAGGCCTCAGCAGGTACATTTTAGTGTATGCGGTATGTATATTTTTCTGTTTAAAATGGGATTACTGCTGTAATCACCTCAATCGTTTTCTTGCCAGGATGTCCATCCCTGATAAGTTTGTCTCCTGTGGCCTGAATATCATTGACCTTCTTCTCCCTCAGCTCCAGCTCTCGCATGAGACCCTGAGGGATCCAAATGAAACAGTGAATGACAATCATGGGACAAGAATCATGTTTTTTTTAAATTTAATTAGTTAATCTAAAAATCTTAAGAGCTAAAATAAAACAAAGAATGAAAGACTGAATCATGTGACTACAGAATCAGAGGTCTTGTTCTACTTCTGAGACACACCGAGTAGTTGTCTTTCTTAGCGGTCATGTTGGTGTTCCTGTCACTCCAGTCAAAGTTGACCTCCTCCTCTTCTTTGTCATTTAGCCACATGAGTTCCTTTGTGGCAGCGCTGACAAAGCCGTGGAGTGAATCCAGGTTCCTCAACCGGGACTTGGAAGAGGTCTAAGAAAAAAAAAAACAAATCAAAATACCAACAGTTGATATAGAAAAAACATACAACTACAATTAAAAGGTGTTAAACACAGATATTGGTTTACAGACAATCATACAAAAATATGAAAATTATCTACACAAACTAAAACCATATGCAATTTGCATATTTACCAGTAGTTTGCCATACTGCAGGTCCAGTTTACCCAGGTATTCTTTGTATGTGCCTATGCTGACAGGAGATAGCTGGCTCTGAAAAATAACAAGGATGCAACAAAAACATCAAAAAATTAGTAAAAAGTTACTTACATCTACTTATTTCTTTTCAAATCAACAACACAAAGTTGTTTGTGATCCTAACCCTGATAAGGTCACTACCTCGTCAGCCTTGGCCCGTCCAATCTTGGATTTGAAGTCTTCCACAGTCTGGTGCAGGCCTCTGTGGCTGCCTAGCTGGGACTCCACAGAGGGCAGATCGGATCCCCACTCAGCCTCATCAATGCGACGTTGGTTCTCCTCCACCCAGGCCAGCAGGTCTTGGATATAGCGCAGAGTCACATCATCCAACTCAGGCCGCACCTTCATGGTAGTTTGCTGGGAGGACTGCAGCACATTAACCTGGGTAGTAGTCACAGTAGACTTCAGACGAAGGTTGTAATCGCTGCGCAAGTTCACCAGGCGCTCATGGATGCGGAAGACCCTGTGGAGATAAAAAAAACACATCTTACTTTATAGCCTTTAAGTGCTTGACAGATATCCTTGAACTGCTTCGTAAGAAAAATTATTGTGTTAAGCGTTCACGTGCCACCCACCTGCGGTACATCTGCTCTGCCTGAGGGTGGCGCCCATCCTTGAGTATCTGTACATCATTGAAGAGTAGGCGAATCATTTGGTCTGCCTTGTCCAGCTCCCTCTCCACTTCTGCGGTGTGCTGAGCTGGTTTCCCTGCATTCAGCAGACGAATGTCCTGAAGGGACAAAAGCCAACAAATCTTTTTTTTCAAAAGCAATTAAAATCAGGAGTGAAAATAAAGGTGAGTGACAGTGACTGACACATCAGCACAGGCTCTCTTTCTGCCTGAAGGATAATAGCCATTCATATGAGTTTTTACCTTACGTTTTCTATAGTGCTTTAGTATTTATTTAGCAGATGACCTCAATAGATTCCAGGTACTATATTCTTTTATGAGTGTCTGATTGGTAGCAAGGTTGTTTTTTTAAAATTAAGATATTTACAAATTTGTGTGGAAATCTGTCTTCAAATTCAAAACTTGTGAGCTTAGAATGAAATAAAAACAAATGAAAAACAAAAATCACATGGCCTAAAATGTGATGTGTGGTCATCTTCTGGATTATCTGTCGTTTTGTGAACACACACCTATATAGCATAATATAGTCTAACTTGTTAGGATCATATGGGGCTCACCTTCTGCAGCAGGGTCTCCAGGTGGTTGAGCTGCTCATCACACAGTCCTGACTCCATCTGGACTTTACTGACAATTCTCTGGAGCCTCTCAAGTCTGGATAAGATAAGATCAATAAAATTAAATTAACACCATAATAAAATAAAATAAAATAGAAGCAGAGACATTTTGATGGTTGAAGCAGCATGGAAGAGGCATAGTTTGATTATTAATAATATGCCAATTTTTCCAGGACTAAAAGCCTGTGGTAAACAACCAAATTACATTTAGACAAGCAGAAGCTAAAGCTCCCAACTCATCAGTCAAAACACTTACGGCCACCTGCGTTGCAACAAGTACTCCAATCTATGAGGATCAGTTACAAATGCCATATCTCAACTCAAGTTCCAGCAAGGAGACTGCTGATTCTTCTGACACTCCCATCGCATCTTAGGTAAACGCTCTGCCACGTAGCAGCGCAGAGTGAGACAAATATGTCTCTGTTTTCTAACAAAGACATCCAGTCTCATTCAGTTGTTCCGCATCTCAGAACCATAAACAAGGCTATCAGATTGCAAGATGACCGGACAATCTTGTGACACTAACCATCCCATTTTCCAGGCATGATGCGACACTACTCTAAATACATACAACATCAGCAATGTCTCATCCTTATATTAATTATATTTTTTTATGTGTCCAATTATGAAGAAACTGTTTGAACACAGCTCTCTCATTTTGATACAAACTAACATACAAAACAAGAGAAACAGCAGAATGTTTGACCATCTTCTACCTGACAAAGAAAGTGATGCAATAAGTCTGCAACTTTAAAGCTATAATTGTAAACAATTTTAATTTTGATCACATTTAATATATATATATATATATATATATATATATATATTATTTCATATCTGCCAATCTGCTAACCTCTCAAACTCTATCCTTAGCAGCCGCTCTCTCTCCAGGATGGCCACATGGAGTCGGCCCCATTCCTTCTCCACATCAATGGGATGGTAGCCTGGAGGAACCTTCACCTGACCAGTATGCACAGCACTCTGTGGGCAAGTGGGAGTACAATCCATAAGTCACCACTCAATAGAATACAATACAAGAGAATACAAAAGAATTTAAAATAGTGAGTTAGCTTGCCTCAAAGGACTGGTAGATGTGTTTGGAACGGTTCTTGTCAGACTCTTTCACTGGCAGCTCTGTCTCCTTGAACTTCAAGAACTGGCGCCACAGAAGCTAAAGAGAAAAAATACACACAAAGAACAATCAAATTGAGAATTTTTTGTTTTTCATTCATTTAATTCTCTATCTTCAGTTAGATTTTTCATTTTTTTCTAAAACATTTTCTTTTTCTGAAATGTCTCAAAAATTCAGCTTGAAATGTAAACATACTAAAACCTTGACCGTACTTGTATAAATCACACATTATTGTGCTGCTATTTTAGGTAAATGTTTTGTAAGTGGATCACTGTCCGTTAAATCAATTTGAAATCCTAATTTCCTAAATGGGATGAGTTCATTAAGTTAACACATAATGCAGTGTTTCCAATGGCCTGCATGTAGTGAGGTGCTATCTTCTTTTGCCTCATTCATACATTCCCATGACCCTTATAAATTAAATTAAACTCCTAATGAGTCAAATCCATATAATTTCACTGTGTCTATACTGGAGAAAAGTATTACGCCATTTCTTACCAACTTAACTTTGATGAGTGTTTTTATAAAGCACACCCAAAACTGCTGCTTTTTATGATACCGTGCTGCTGATAATTTGACTTCAAACAGTATTAAGAAAAATACCAAAGTCACGCTACGCTTTTGTTCTTTAGCACTGACAGGGAGTGGCACAATGGTGGTTCTCCAGAGGATTAGGTTTAATAATATCTGCCTTTTGGCTGCATTTTCCCAGCATCAGCACTTCCCCACCAACAATGCAACAATGTCTATGAATACAGTTTCTTCTGTCTGCCCACAGCCAGACATGATGTAACTGTGTTCTTTGATCCATCAATGGATGGCCACCAAAACTTCTTTTCAACACTATGTATATTATTAAGATGCTCAACATGTTTTAATTCTTTTGAGAACAACACTTAAAAAAACCTTTCTATTGGAAAATTAAAGATTTTTTTTTTTAACTCTGTGCTCTTCAGTGCTGCTGAACTGCAAACATACCCATAATAAAGACAAATCCCTGACCTAGACGCATGATATCAGCAAATGATCAGCACATCATCTCACCTCTATCTCCTCATAGCTAGCAGGGAACTTCCTCTCCTCGAAGATCACGATATGGTGACGGATCCACTGGATCAGAACAGTCACCAGCTCGTAGTACTCCTGCCAGCGCAGCTCCAGCTCCTGTAGCCGACACAGCAGAAAAAGATAGCAGCGAGTTTAACAAAAACAGACAGGAAGGCTCTTCTTCTCCTGCGTCTCCATGTTGGACCACTCACACACCACACTAAACTCAATTAGGTACCAACAATCCAGGTCTTGTGTGAGCGGACAAGGAGGCAGAGATTGGATAGGGGGTTGATGGAGGGGGCAGCGGTGGAGGAGAAAGTGGGAGAAAGACAGTAGCTTATTTCCCAAGCTTTTTTCAGATTAGGTGTGTGCTGTTGTACCCATAATTTTAAGGACATTGATGAGAAAAAACATGTATAGTGTATATAGTGAGATCAGTATTTACTTCTATATAAGTTTAAGACCTGAAACATTAACATTAAATGCCACAGCATTACATTTTTCTAGTAAGTTAGTTTGCAACCTACATGTTTTATGTGAACAGATGATGTGTGACAATACACACAAAATACACATTTGTGCCTATCCCTTTGGCTTAAGCATTGTAAACACCACAGGTTGCTAATTTACTGCAATACTTGGTTTCACAAGACTTCCACTCTTTGAATCTCACACTGGTCACAGTGGAACACTCCACACAAAAGCTTTTTTATAAGCAGAGTCACAAGCCTCTTCAGTTTTGATCAAATGGAATTCAGCATTCAATCTGATCAAATTAGAGCAGTCATTTATGTATGTAACCCAGACGCTTGTTTATTTATGGCCTTCTGAAAACACTGTTGGAAGGATCAACCTGGATTCATGTGATAAATAAATTTTACTCACATTAGTTCTGACACCGTCATGTACGTCAATGCGAGGCATGACATCATACAAGGATGACACGTAGGTGATGATGGATTTCTCATCAGGGTGAGGAACATCGACATCTAGAAGGATAAAGTGAAATTGTATCATATGCCAGTTCATTGTTTGACTTTGTATAATAATAACACTAGTCAGGAGAAAACTACAAAAGTAACACAAATCAGATTAAAACAAAATCCTAACTGTTCTTGGACACTGATCCTAATTCAGCACAGTATCCTCTACATAGTCATGGAGTGCTATATTCTCTACACATACAGTGACTGATTTGGGCATCACTGTCCACATTTGCTTCTGTAACTTCTATTTTAGCAAAATACATGTGATTTTGCTTAAAATATCAGTGTTAACAAAAAAAGACCTCTGTGTGAGTCAATTCAAGTGTCTTTATGTCAGTCTTACCCTCAGGGTCCAGTAGGCGTGTCACTCCCAGGTCTCTCTCAGCCACACTGAAGGCCTGTTCCAGGTTCTCCAGGTTGGTCTGACGGTACACTTTGCCCATGTCAATGAGTCTGGGACTGGGGGAACACAAGGATGGACAACTAATCGTCAACAGTGTCCCACTGAGATGAGGAAGGTTTTCACCCCTAAATCTTTAGGGGTGAAATATATTCACAAATGCCATAAAATGCTTCAGTGACACATCTCGTGAGAGTTCAGTAGCATTGCGAACTATGATATACAGTATAAGGACATAAATGTAGTGTTTTCTCAAAAGTACCAATTTTTAAACATTGCCCTATTGTGGGACAATACTGGCTTCTGGCAATTGTAAATGTGACACCAATGGCTGCTCTCTGTATATGCTGTGCTCTATTCCATGTATTTCCATCTGCCCACACATCAAATTAACAATATGAATCTCAGAAATGAAAACCAAAACTTTGGAATTGGATGGCTTTAGCTTAAATGTCATCAACATTAACACCTATGCAGAACAAACCCAGTCAGTGCAGGTCTTCACTCACATGGTATGACACTGAATATATTTTCAGCAATAGTTGCACTTTTAAAGAACTTTTAGCTTATGGCTAAATGTTCTTAAACAGCCCATCTGTTGATTCTCTGATAAACTTGTATGAGCACCTGCCTTTTTGCCCTCTGGGTGACTGTGGCAGATGTCAAGAGCATCTATAGGTGGAATGTAATTTATAGAGCAGTTAATATATTCAAGTTTGACACACTGAATGTCAGCTGCCAGCCACAACTTGACTCCCAGAACATACAAAAGTTCATGTCTTCAGAGTGCAGAACAAGATAATCATCACATCACAGAAACTCATCTATCATGCATAATTATGTTCATTACATAACGTTCGATCTTTCTAACAGTGGACTGAAGCTATTTTGCATCACCAGTTATACCAGTTATGAGAGTGAACAAACACAGTATGTGCACAAAGCAAGTAGGAGCAGATTCATACAGATCTCTGATGCGTTGAGAAGAACAGCCTGAATTTTGTCCATAAAGAGGAGAAGACTCCACATGGTGAATTTCCCGAACAGAGTATTGCTGCTTTGCTGGCCTAGGTGAGCTGCTCATGCTCTGACCCTCTCCTCTCCGGGACCTCCATTCGTGACCCAATTCATCACTGCTAAAGCGGGCCACTGAGCTGTGTGAACCCCGCCCTGAGTCCCAAGAGGTTTCTTCTGAGGGGATATCCTCACACAACATGACCACCCGGTCATCCATATCACTGACAGATCCTGACACACTGCCACCAAAGCCCCGCCTTTTCTTCTTCGCCTTTGACTTCTTCCTTAAACCGAGCATCTTTCTATCTGCCTGAAGGTCCTTGTCCAGTGGCAAGTAAAAAAGTTATGCTTCAGTGGCTGGAATTACAGGTGCATTCATTCATGCTAACAAATCTTTTGATGAATTGATGTTTGTATGCAAATCCATCCTATGCATTTTCTCAGGTCTCCATCATCATGTGAAGTATCTTCTTAATTCACATGCAGGGTTGTTGAGATGAAAAAGGTGAGCTCCTAGAGTACCTAGTGGTACAGCAAAGTTACTGCTCTCCTCCCATCAAGCTTCTCTGCATGACACCTAAATTCAGCCGTAGCTCTGTAAATCCACCTTGGAAACCTTCACACCGACATCAACGTAAACTCTGGAGAATCTTGAATTGTCTGGATGAACGCAGCAGAATGAGTACACATCCTGCACTAGGATGCCCTGAATTATGCCTAGACGTGAAGTAACCCCACAGTTTTCATGCAGCAGCTACAGAGTGCAACAGTAACGCCCACACACCACACCCCTGACTTTTATGAAAAGCTACTAATCCAGCCTTAGGTGCCTCCAAAAAAGAAAAAAAGGGAGAAACAAAGCTGCAGGTACATGCTCAAGTTTAAGAAAACCTGCCCCTGCAGGTATCTCTTTCTTTCAATCCATAATAGTTCTAAAGAAATACATCTTGCCAAGCATTTAACTTTCTCTCATCTAATACAGCTTTTCTTTCTGTGTGCTCTCTGGACTCTACATGAATCTCTTTGTTATAACATCTGAAAAGAAAACCAACCAATGGGAAACTGTATTGATAAGTCTTCCTGAGAAAAAATGCACATTCATTTCCCAGGATGCTAGCACACAAAGCAATCTTTAACCACTAATTCTGCACACACTTTTGGGAAAGACACACAACAGCTTTTGCGTGAATTAACATATTAAGTCTTCAACAGCAAGAATATCAGATTTTTAATTGTATGTTCCCAACTATTCAATAAGCTAATCGTATTTAATATAGGAATTATCATCTCAACATGGCACCAAAGGTGGTACTGTATTACTCATGGCCAACGCCTGACTGTGGTATTCCTAGCCTAAGGGCCTAAATTGTTCACTGACAGACATTAATACAGATTATATTAAGGCAGCATGAGCCAGTACTGTTAGGAGTGGTGCAGTAAGTAAAAAATGGGTCAAAAGACAGCTTTTTATGGGTAGAGAATGGAAAAAATATCAGGTTGTGTAAACATGATTAAACAGACAAGAGTGCATACATAAAGTTTGGCTATTTTAATTTCAGCAATGCTAGTGCAACTATATGGAGGTTCTCTACTATTAAATCTATATCATGCTGCTAATTGGCTTTCCATTCAAATAAATCAGATAAAATACAATTTAAAAACCATGTATATCATATCTAAAATTATCTGAGAAATATATACACATCTTGTCAATACTGAGGGTAAAATTTAATTTCTGAGCAAGTTTAAACTGGCTTTATGAAGTGTAATTTGACATTTGAAAGTGTGCCAAGGCCCCGCTCCTGCTCCAGTGCACTCCATATTCAATAAAATTCATGGATGGTGATGTGTCATGACAAGCCCCAACATTACTGGTGGTATCAAAAAGGCAATGATAAGATGTTTGAAGATATGGCATCCTTATGCACTCTGCTGTATAATTTCCCTTTAACAAAACAGGGTGGACAAATGCTTATGCAGTGACCAGCAGCACACTTTTATGTCTGGACTGTTGTGACGTATCATTTTGTTGTTATTCACTGTGGGCTGATGTCTTTTTTCAGCATTAAATTGCCCATACTCACTGGTGTTTGTGTATGACAGCGTTGAAGAGCTTGCCGTCTCTCCAGCTGGTGGTGAAGTTATCACAGCGGATGCCTTGGTAGCCATCTGTCAACCTCTGAGACCAGAGCAGCAGCTTCTCCTTGGCCGTCATGTCTTCTGATTGGCCATTGATCTGAATATCTGAGATCTGAGACAGCATAGATGGATTGTATGTTAATAGACAGATAGATGGAATATTATATATTGATGCAAACTGAAGAAATGTGGAAGTAATTAGTCATTAGTGGAAACCAAAAGATGAAATTTAAACAGAGTCATTGGACACCCATGATTAATCTTCAAGGAGATGTCTATATCATCTTTCATGATTCCTTGACTTTCCTGGTTGAGCAGTCTTTTAGCAAATTACAGATTTACTGGGAGATCAGTGGATTGAAGTGTTATTGCTTTTGACTCGGCTCACAGGACGCAGCAGGATTTCTGTCTGGTCTAGTCTGGGAAAACGCCGCTGTGGCTGTGGCATCCGGATAACTTTTCATTTGGAGAATTAGGGGGTGGGAAAAATGAGTCATAGGTACTGGGTTTTCATTTTGTGTGTGTGTGTATGTGTGTGTGTGTGTGTGTGTGTGTGTGTGTGTGTGTGTGTGTGTCTGTGTGTGTCTGTGTGTGTCTGTGTGTGCATGTGTGTATGAATGAATGTGAGGTGTGAGCTATTCATTTCTCCACTTCTCATAGCTCTAACTCGCAAATTTGTTAAAAAATTGAAATGAGGAAAAAATCCATCCGTAGAAACCAATGCGGTTATTTCACTGAACTGGCAGATTAACTTGCTTCAACAAAAAAGGCGTCTATATTAATTAGATTAGGTTCTAGTGTCACTTTCATTTAAATCTTCCATGCACTTTTCTTTAAACTTCAGAGGGTATAAAATTGTTTTTCTCAGTATATCTAATTAATTTAGGATAGCCAGATTGTAGGATTTAACACTAGATTAAGTGATAAAAGGGAAATTCTACCCTCTGCTTTGATAGTGAGCCTATATGACTCACCAGTAACCACATCCCAGCTGCGTTGTTTTTCCCCTGTGAGTATAAAGACTGTATCTACAGGGCAGTCACACCTTCACCAGATCACCTCACCAAAACACACCACTCCCTCCTTTATTCCCCATGTTAGTCTTCAGCTTTTTTAACTTGAGCCTAAACCATTTGATCTAACAGGGTGCCGCCCTGCCTATTATTCTGAAGTCCAGGGATTTCTGCCTGGCAGCTCTTGGCATATACAGGAACAGCAGGAAAAGGCCTGGGTATATGTGATGAGGCCAGGAGTGTAGCATGTCAACAAGTTGTAAAATCGGACTGACACACC
Organism: Thunnus albacares; assembly: GCF_914725855.1. NCBI lineage: Eukaryota > Metazoa > Chordata > Actinopteri > Scombriformes > Scombridae > Thunnus > Thunnus albacares. The sequence goes on along the minus strand of NC_058113.1, from coordinate 8,611,377 downwards.
CTCCCCTTGGGATTCAGGGAGAGAGTGACTCATACTTACACAACCATGATGGGGTTTTATTTTTTTATACTGTTCATAAATTAGCTATAACATACTCAATGCTTGACTGCAGTGTTAGTATGTTATGGTAGCTTTAAAAAATATAATGTTATTTGAATTATTCTGATTAGAAAAATTTTTGGGAGGGATTTTGAAAAGCAGAATCCAGAATCCAGAGATGGGAAGTGGCAGCTGACAGGTGCAGATCCCAGACACAGGGATATAGATCAATAATATAATGGAACACAACACTGACAGACGAGGAGACCTGGAAGTGGAGGATGATGGTCCATATTAACCCTAGGGTCAGCTTGGGGTTCCCATCTGCTATGTCATCGTTTCTGATGTTAACCAGCTTGACCTGGGAAAACAAATCAGAGCAACAGGTATATTATTTTAATTGCTACAAATACAATGAGGTATCTCGTGACAAGCGATCACAACTGCATATTCGTTTCCGTGGTTTTTAAGGTAAGTATGTGCCATACCTGCCGGTGTTTGAGGAAGTCCAGTGCTATCTGTACATTCTGCAGTTTGTGGAATCGCATGCGGCCTTTCTCTCTGGGCTGAAAAGGACAGAGAAAAGTTACAGATTTAAGATTTAATCATGCTATAGGCAGTAGCAAATTCTTTCAGAGACAATCCTTTGAGTGTACTTGTGGTAGTGGAGGGTAGAAATCATCAAAATCATCAAATGGAGAACTGAATGAGAAGGGGAACATAAAAGTAGTTTGGAAAACATTGAATGCAAAGAAGAGATGTAGGAATGCCTGGTAAATCACTAATTTATCAAATAGGAATTAATTCTGGTGGGTAATTATTTTGAGTTACAGCATGTATGTACGTGCTGTGTTCAATTCCTGATCCAAAAATGTCACTGTTTTTTTTGGCTTAGTCCTGTTGTTCACCACCATCCCACAGAGAAAGAAAAAAGGGAATGTGATAGAAATAATAAACCCTTTATAATGCCGATTACAGCAGGAAATTTGAAATGGTTGAGTCAATAACATGTTTTTTTATAGGGCGGAACGATTTTGGAAAAATATCAGGCCGAATTGATCAAATTCTGGTAGTGAAACAAGTCATTTCACGGGGGCTGTGTGACGCTCAAAACAATTTATCCATCGTTTTACAGCCGGAACAGTAGCTTTGGAGTGGGCTACAGCGGGGCCAATGAATTAAGCACTTGTCGTGTTTTTGTAATTACTCTCACTGCCAGACGGGGGAGACAAAAGTCCCACGCTCCAGCTTTAAGTCTGTAGAATATGATGTGTAGGCCAGGACAACTCTGCAGCACAACAATATTTAATTTAAAATGGTTTAAATTGGTGAAAATTCGTTTAACTGCTTAGCCCTAGATTTGTATTATTTAAGTCATCTGACAGCAAACTAAGATTAGCTCATGCTGCATAATGCTTAGTTTGTCATTTGGATTTTAAATATAAATCAAAACAATATACAACATCCATAAAACAATCGCAAAACCAAGAAAATTCTTAAACAAATTCAAAAAGTACCGTATATCTATTCATACTGCTACTGTATGCAAAACAAAGCATTGCTTGTCAAACACTGCCAAGTTAATCAATTGGTCCTGCAAGTGTCAGCAGCACCTATTGATAACTGAATATTTTTACTTATATCCAGCAGCTAAATGGTTTAAAGCAAGCCCGTTGATGAAACAAACAAGAAACGTAAAAGCAAACACAATGAAACCTGAGTCACCATGGAGGTCTAGTAACCATGCACAGCCAAATCACTGAGAAAGCACAGGTGAATGATTAAAAACAATATATATAAGTTGCCAACTTTAAGTTACAAACCCACTCACCAACCGAACGCTCCTGACCATGTCTCTCTCCCTCGGCTAGCCCCAACAGGAGCAGTGCAAAGGGAGGAGGCGAAGGCCAGATCAGATGCACAGAGAAACATTGAAGGAAGGCAAACACGAAGAGAGGGAAAGGAGGAAAAGTAGGAGGAAGAGGAGTAGAGAAGGAGAATCATGGATCAGACAGGAGTCCAGTTCACAAACACAAACAGGCCAAAGTGGAGTTAATGTGTTAAAGCCATAGAGGCGTTCAGAAGATGAGCAGAGCAGGAGCTGGTGGAAAGAGCAATGAACTATGGAGAAGCTTCTGTACAGATTTGGATAAACACCTTGCTGCTGGCTTCAAAATGATTTGTAAAGCTCAAGATTTTAATATGTTAGAGAAACAGAGAGACTGAAGGTTTATGAGAAGTCATGTTTGATTAAAGCAAGAATCTAAAAAAAAAAAAAAAGATGGCTGGTTAGACGATTGCTCTTGAGATAATGAAAAAGAGAGAAAGGTCAGCTCAGGTTAAGCCTCTGGCTGCCAACTTGGCTGTGACTGGTAACAATTTGTTGCCACAGGAATGGTAATCCATGTTGATTCAAGATAGGCTTATGATTTAGTCAGGAATAGGTTTTGGTTTAGAAGGTGGAGGAAGGTGGAGGTAACAGAAGTAGGGTTTGGGCATCGTTTGCCACTCCAGAGATCAGACAATAGGGCTACTCACCAGTGTTTCCCCAGAGAGGACCTCCAACAGAGAGATCAGGTTATGTCCATCTCGAAGGTCTTCATACAGGTCTGTTACATGACGCTGTGACTGTCAGGAGAAACAACACAAAGAAAAGAGGAGATATGTCAGAGGGATTTAAGATTAGATTATTTTGGCAAGCAATCCAAACACAAGCATCATGAAGAAAACTATGAAACCATCTTTCTTGAGACAGCACGTACATCTCTTGGTGCCAACAGAAGCAGAATACAATCAGCTAAACATCAGTATTGTAATCGTTAATTTTGGATAGTGTTCCATCCAACAACTCTACTGGTTCTTTTGCAAAAGAGGCTGCTGAAGGTCACAATGTGACACAAAGTCTCTCCAAACCCTGGTGACACTTTAAAACCCAATGAGGTGCCAAAATGACTTTTAAATTCAGCTTTCAGTTGGAGGAGATACTGTTGTATAAGTTTCCTAGAGCTCAGAGTGTTCTCTCCACTAGTACAAATCTACAAAGGTCAGGAATGCATAGCTGTAAGCAGCCAAGTCCTTCTCCAAAGGCCAAATGGCAGCTGTCATTCCTGACAAGTGATAGATGGGACTGTGAATAAAAAGCAGATCAGTGAGGTAAAAAAAAGGTGCCCAGGTGAAAATAAAATCAGTTAAAAAAAACAAAAACATTAAGATGGTTCTTGATTCTAGTGCTTGCACTCGCAGTTAATCAACAGCTGAAATTGTATTCATTGTTTATACAACAGGTCTGTAGCGTGATTGCAACCAGACAGTGTGAAGAAGGAGAGAGGTGAGGGAGGGTGTTGTGACGATGCCAGAAAACAGAAGACTTGATGTGAAGAGAAAGTGGAAAAGGGAAAAACTGTGAAGGAGGGGACGATCTCTATGCAAGTCTGATATTTACAATTCTTATATAAACATATAGTACAGTCCTGCCAGATAATGTTAGTACCTACCTCTACCTTCCAATACTGGATGAAGATAGCGATTGAGAATGAAAACAGATAAGTAATGCAGAAAAAGAAAGAATGGAAACAAGGGAGGGGAGGAGAGGATGAAAGAGCAGAAATGAATGAGCATGATGAAATGAAGATCAAAGATTAGGATGAAATATAAAATGTTTATTTAAAAGATCTGATGATAAACATGATGGAGTATGAAACAGAAAAGATGAAACATTTGAATTCAACTAGTCAGTTCAGTAAATGCATCTCTCATCTGGGTGTGTTTGGTCATGCAGGAAAGGGAGGACTTGGCCCTAAAATGGAATGAAAGCAAATTTCCATGCAAGTTACAACAGTAGCTGATTTATGTTGGCAAGAATTGCAACACAGTTATCCAACCTGAGCATAGATGAAGATTCAGTATGGAGCTGAGTGTTGAAAGTAACCAACAAAGTGGCCACTAGGGTTCACTGTCTACACACTGAAAATCCTTCACCTTTATTGTATAAGGCATGTTGTGAAGTTTGCACCGTTGTTGTTTAATAAGCCAACTATAGTCCTTCTATTTGATAAATGTGTTTTCTTGAGTTGTATACGATGTCATCTTGTTAGATTTGCATCTATTTACACAGTTAAACATCTGGAGTTGTACACAATATCAGCTTATGTTAGATTAGCACCTATTAACACAGTTAAACAAAGTATCACTTGCTAATGGTATGACTTTTCATCTCATTTGTTCAGTTTTGTGATTTCTCAATAGCTTATTGCCTTATTGTACTAGCTGTACCCATCACCCATCACTTATTTTGTAATGAAGAGGCTGCAGTTATGCTCCATTTGACCGACTATGCTGTTGAATAGTAGTGTTAGGCAACAAATTGCTCTCTCAGACTCAAAAAGAGCGGCTTTGTCAACTTTTCAAGGTGAAAATCATTAGTACACATCCCTGGCAGCCCCTCATCCTGGTCTCTCCACTTGTCTTTAATCCGCTGACTAAGAAACAAAACAATTAACATGCCTCAGGTTTTACATAATGTATACGTCATCTTGCGCAATTCCTCTAAAGTCTGAATTTGATTCTTTCATCGGCAGCCAGATAAAACTCTCAGATCAGTTTGCAACAATTGTAGTTTCTAATCTAACTGCAGTTTGTATGAAAATGTTAGAAAACAGCTTTTTGTTCTGCAGCTGGTGTAGTGTTTCCCTCTGTCTTGCACAATATAAAAAGATTTACTGAGCTGGGGAAACCACTCAGTGGCCCTTTACAGCCCTTCATGGCTACACCCAACCTATAGTATGCCCCTGTCAAGCCAACCATAAAACCATTAAATCAGTTTAACATCAGTTTAACCTTAGCGAAGCATTCTTACACACAATTAACCCTTTCCGTCCCAAATATGCGCCCTTTTCTTCAATGATATTTTCAGACTATAGGTGGAGATGATGTTCCTTTTTATTGTTATTCATTGTTAAGCTTTGATAAGAAGATTGTTATCATACCAATTTTAACTGCTCTCATCAAATGGAAACATGTGAACTATGAAAACATCAGTCACATGGATTTGATGAAGCTAATATACTCCTTCATTCATTTGAAAGTGACGCTGGAACAACAAAGAACATTCAATTACAAAATAAGTGGTATCCAACATGGTTCTACCAAATTAATTTTAGGTGTTAAGTCTGGTCACTGGTGGAAAGCCCTCACAGCAAAAACAGCAATTAATTGAAACTACATTTTGAAAGAGCAAAAGGGGGGAACTTTTTCAAACTTTTAGATTTTTCAAACTGTTTCAATCTTATATGACTTTAAACTTTATATTAAATATTATATTAAACTTTATAATAAAAAGAAAACCTGTTATGCTTCTATTACTTTTTACACAAAGTACAATGATCACAATATTGATGTGAATATTTGTAACTTATGCAGCTCCCCACGAATCAATGCATGCCTTTTAGTTTAGGCCTGGCATGAAGGCAGGTAGCCACCCAGACCCAGGAGTCTGTGCAGCACATGTGCTACCGTTGGCCTTAACCACCATGGGCTTTGGGCTGAGACCAGAATTTGCCTTTTCGGAGGGAGCTAAGTGAGTCCAGATGTGTATGACTCACCCTCCAAAATTCACAGTGAACACTTAAGAAACAAGAGGGAGTAACTATGTTCTCATACAGTGGTAGCAGAATACGTTAGCGCTGCACATTCACGGAAAGGAAAACACTCTTTGTGCTTATTTTTTCCCCTCTTGTTCCATTTCTAAAAAAAAAAAAAAATGAATGGCCCTACAGTATGTCTGTGCAGTGAATACAAATAATGTGGAAGCACTTAATGTCATGAGGTTGTAAATGTATTGCTGCCAATGGGAGTTTCCTGGCAGAAAAGTGGCACAAGCAGGGATATTTTTACTGTTCTGGTGGAGGGGTATTGTGTTACAGGGGCTAATTTTTCACTCCTAATGAGAAACTCCAGAGTGAAGTGAATGGACCTTTCCTGACCTGTTTACCTCCGTGAATGTGTGATGCATTGGAAGGCTTTCAGGTCTCAGTTTGAGGATAGGGGGTGAGGTAGGCGAGAGTGGACGAGTGCTGATGGATGGTTTACACAGTCTCTCAGCTGATGACAGACTGGACTTCTGGTAAGCCTCCCCATCATGGCGCAGTGTCAGTGACCAAGTGTGAAACAATAACTGACTAGCTAATGTGAGTTGATACAAGCATGTGTGTTCATTTTGAGAAGCTTAAATTAAAAAGCACAGGTGAGGGATGGATTGCTTTCTATATAATGATGGCCTGTCACTCAAAACAATCCACAACATAACATTATATTCAGGGAATCTGATGAGAACTCTCACTCTGCCATCATAGAAATGTGTTGCTACAGCTTACCTCCATAAAATCAGTGTCATTCTGTATTCCCTCAGTCCTACTAATGGTTAAACTATCATTATCTCATAGACGCTACTGCAAACCAAAACATTATCTTCCTTATATAGAAATGATTATTGTTTTGATCACTGCTCATAGTGTAAAACATTAACACTACATTGAAATTCTTGCCAACACAAAAGTAAGTCAAGACCAGCTATTTAAATCTGTAATTAGAGTAGATGTATTTAATTCTGCAGGTGGAGATTAATAACCTCTCCACATCTGAGTTTAAGCATTTATTAAACACCCAACATAGCACCCTGTGGTTAAAGGCAAATCAGGATGATGATTAAATGAGCAAACATCTGGAGTATTATTTAAGCCTGGACCACAAACAGGGAAATTTACCCTTTGATATCCACTGTGGTTGTTATGTGAGAGAGCAGTCAACCACGTGTTCATGAGGTTGAAAGTGAAATTTGGGGCCGCTTTTTGATGAAGTTTTCTTTATTATGTGCAAGTGTAGATTGTTTGTGTGTAAATCAATATCAAACATGAACAAGACAGAGTTCAAGTCAAGAACCGGCACTTACCTTTATCAAGTGCTTGTTCACCCATTTTGTGAAGGTCTTTTTCTGTACTCGATCTCGTTCATCTGCAAAACAGAGAAACCACAGTCAAACATCAGATTGTTATGGAAAGGAAAAATCAGACACCATTTTTAAAATTAAAAAACTTGAAAATAATGGCATATGATTCATTTATTCCTTGTGCAGACAGTTACGTAAGTGATAGAGTGATTGGGTTTAAATTAAAGCAGCAAATATAACAAAGCACCCCCATGATACCAGAGTTGTCTCATTTCAGTAGGACAAACAATGTGTCACTGGGTGGAAAAACTTCACTTGACTGTGCACGCCTGCATCTGAGTCAGACCTCGTCAGACCACACATTCATTGTCGGCAGATGCGCCCCTATTGTCTAGGAAACGTGTCCGCAAGGTCATGTCTCACTCTATGACACCGCTGGCTACTGTGCTCTTGGACAATCATTCAGAATAGGATTCCATCGTAAAAGGTTAAAATGTTGTGTGAAGTGTGAAGACGTTCTCTGTGATCACCACAAGACATGGCAAAGCTAATAAGAAGAACAATTTTCCAACAAGAAACAGCACGATCTTGGCGAGGGACACACCCACTAAGATAACAAACCTGCATCCACCCTCCACCTGTACTGTTTCTGCTTGAGTCCAAGTGAAAAGTAAAAAAATCCCCCACAAGGTGTGTCACTGAAATATTTATTAAGGACACAGTGGATGAATCTCTGTTTTCTGTGAATCTGTGTGATTCATGGTTGGTTGTGGTTAAATGAAAGTCGTCAATTCACGTGATGACAGGGGGAGCTTTAATAACTAAACATACCAATTTAGGAATTCCTTCACTCCATGCCACTTCATGTTGTTCTACTGAGGGACCCACCTACGTTGACTCACACAGCAATTCACAATAAAATCCATTCACATTATGCCATAGTGAACTACGGACACCAACACAGCAACAGTCCTCTATCTAATCAGTTTAAAGGGAGTGACTCAACTGCCTACTGTACAGTGACACAGCAAGTGATGAAAAGCAAAGGGCAGTGATTCAGTACTAACACAATAAAGGTACCCAGCGGCTACATTTGTTTCCGGAGGAGGGTGTCAGCAACAACTTCTGCAAATATATTATTGGACTGTGTTTCCATGGAAACCCACATAGACCCTTGACCTCCTTGTTTGTCATTTAATCCAATAGAGACTGAGCTTTACAATGTGACCCCTCTGGTTCTACTTCCTGTCAAGAGGGCACACTGTCACCTGGAAGGGGGAAGCATGATGATTGGTGTGATACACACACACACACACACACACACACACACACACACACACAAGAACACTGAGATGTTTCCCAAAAGGATGCTGTGGACAAAAGCAGTTTCCCATAGGAAACCTTGACCTGTGGGTCGCTGCATTCTGCTCATACCATGTCACCTAATCCTGTTTTAACTGCTGTGAATGACAACTCTTTGTGGACTCATTGCTCTTTATAAGTGAAGGGTACATTAATGGATAGAGGCTGAGTGAACTTCTACGTATCAAATGTCACCAGACGCAAACAGGTTTCAGGGAGGTGTGGCATTTATGGACAATAACAGTACAAAAGTCAATAGTTCTGGTATCAGTGTTGTGTGTAACAAAAGATCACAATGGCTAAATCAAAGTGTATTGAAGACTACTCCTTTGTGACTACAGAAATATTTTATCAAGAGATCTGTTAGCATGAATTTGATCAAAGAGTTTCAGAAGAATAAAAAATCAGATTTGGAAAAAAAAAGAGAAGTAAATACAACACAGCATGCATCCTAGCTACAGCTGAAGGCAAATAGACTGTAGCTACAGTGACTCACTCGCCCTGAGACACATGCATGCTACACAACAAAGACTGTGAATGGGCTTTACTGACCAATACGAAGTGAGGATGCTGCTGATGCATTAGAAAAGGGGAGTATCCTCCACTGTGTGGAGAAACACTGGATATTAAAGTCCAAAAAGAACTGTGCCTACCATGTGTGTAATGAAATGAAATACTGCTGCATATGATGTTATAAAATCAAACTTGCCTGTGACAACAATAAAGACCCCAGTCAGCTAAAGTGTCACCATCTTCCCTTCTGACAGATGAGCTTAATGATGTACAAAATATTGCATTTATACAACATGTAGCCAATCAAGACTCATCATAAACCTCTTGTAAACAGAAAGGCCAACAGCCTGAACAACATCCAACACTGAAATCAAATGAAATGCTCCTCTTACCACATCCTTTAAAAACAATTAATTCTTGCCCTGTGGCGTCTCACACACATGGGAACAAGTATCTCACAATCAAGGCTTGCAGTTATTATTTTCTTTCCCATTAAATGCCACCATACTGGTACCTTTCCTGCCGTCCATAGCCTTCAACATCCCCTGGTAATAGCCTTCGTCTGAGGGCACCCTTTCTCTGCCCATGCTGTCAGTGGAGAAATTCCTGTACTTCTGCTGCGGAGAGGTCATTGTCACTGTTTGTCAGCGCTGCTTCACACGCAGAATAATAATCCTAATGATAAAATATCCTTGCCGGTTTTCCCCTTTTGTGGGAACTTCTGCTTTTCTTGTGTCTATCTGTTCCTCTGGCCCTCGGTTCGTCCTAAAGTATGCAGTCCTGTGGCCACAATCCACTCAGCAATTCACAAACCTATGATTTCTCTCCCCTCTTGCCTCTCAACCTCCTTACTCCCTCGTTGGTTTCGGCTCTGCCCCCCTTTTTCCTCCTTATGTTTTTTTTTTCTCCTTTCCCTTTTTCTCTTGCTCACTCTATTCCTTTCATATTAAATATTGCCTGTGGGCTACGAAGTCTGGACCTGTCCTCCTGTGTGATGTGCGAGTGTGTACTTAGTGGAGCTCTATGTGGAGGACATGGTGGGTAGGGCTCGAAACACACCCCTTCCTTTTGCTCAGGCAGAGGAAGAAGAAGAGGCGGGCAAGGACGAGGTGTGGTAATCTACATGCACTATCACTTAATCACTGCGTTTGCGCAAGATAACACGTACACACACACACACAAGCTGAGTCAGAGGGGCTATTAAAAAATCATAAAAGTCTGTCTCCATATTTTTTTGTGATTTATGTTGCAATGAATAGGACTTCAATGAAAAATATACAAAGTACTGCCAGAATTAAAACAAATACCCACCAACAAAAAGTTTACTGAGTCTAGTCAGTCACACATTCACATACACATATCTGATGGTTAATCATTAATTATTCACAGCATTCCTCAGACATCCCACATTAGGAGTTACTCACTGTGACGAAAAACGAGAAGAGATGAAGGATGAATTGGTTTTGGGAAGGGCTGCTGTGGATTCCAGAGATGCATGACCACACCCTCGACATCACTGATTTTCTCAGAAATATAGCAGCTTACAACTTCAGTGTTTGTATTTTAGGTCTGACAATTCTAAGAAATTGGAAACATTGTTTGACTTCAATATTTTTGCCTCTATCTGTGTTGGTTGTTGCCATGCATTTGTCATTTCTGAATCAAACCATCCTGTGTATTCAGTTCTGCAAAGCCTTTTTTCTCTTACTCTTGATGTTTGTCTTGCTGTAGCCAAAACTCTTTTCAGCCATTGTCACCATTACTTCAATGTGAAACTACACATTTCCTGCTCTGTGGTATCTAACTCAAACAAATTAGGAAACATTGCTTCCTGTAAACCCAAGGATTTCCCAGAGAGGTGCAGGCAGATAGAGTGTTTAGAACAGCAAAATGTTATACAGGCATTACTTGAACAATGTTTAAGATTATTACTTTAGTAGTAGTTTAATTTCTTCTTAGAAAAATTTTGAGCAAATTTCTAGTATAACAATCTTTTGATCAAATCCAGTTTAATGATTTGATGATGATAGATTTAGATTTTAGATGATAGATAGATATGACAGATTTCTACTCATACTGTAGATTTCGCACTTTAGACCATTAAATCACTCATCAAAATCAAATGACAAGTGACAATGTTTTAAAACTTTGGCCATTTCATCAGCCAAATTTTTGTTAAAGTGATCCTATTTACATTCTAAACAGCGGTGCACATGGCAACAAGTGACAATTACTGGACATTAGTAAATGCTAAAATATTGCGCAACAATAGCATGATAGAGGAGCAAGTAGAGAAGAGTCATACAGTCAGTAAAATGACTCAGTAATATCACTGTACACAGCAACATCTATGTAGTTTGCTAAAATTTACTAATATTAGCCACTGTAACATTAGCCACCATAAGATACTGGTCATACCCGACCAAGTAAGGCTGTAGCTGCAAAACAGCTGAGTGTACTGAATTGAGCAATGGTGTATTCTATTGTTTTTGTATTCAGCTTTTCATTTCTAAGAGGAAAATAGCATTATTTCGCTATTGTCTTATTCCAAAAATGATATATTCTCTATATTAAAGGGAAACTTCGGTATTTTTCAACCTGGACCCTATTTTTCTATCTCATTGTGTCTAAGTGACTAATGAGCACAACAATTTTTGAAATTGGTCCAGTATTGTGCGAGAGTGCAATGTTGTCATACACTTTTAATAACAATCTGAGCCTGTCAGTGGCAAAAACAAGTCCTTTTAGTGGGCATACATTGAGGAGTGCTATTGCCCCAAAGGATTACACTACAGCCCGTTTTCTGGCTGCCGGCTGAAGTGCTCTCGCTCAAGTTTCAAAAATTGTTGTCCTCATTAGTCACTTAGACACAAAAAGATGGGAAAATATGGTCCAGGTTGAAAAATACCAAAGTTTCCCTTTCAAGTTTCAACTCCTGCACACACTGAGTCCTAAATCCCGTATTTACTCAGAGTTTATCAAGAGTCTTTGGGGCTTATTTACACAAAGTCCCTCTATAATGGTCCCCTATACAGTTATTATGTGCTGACAGCTAAGGTGGGGGGCAAGGCGTGTCCTACCTTTGCTAAATCCTGCCTCTCTTGCCCTGAGGTGGGTATATATCCCATTTCCCCACCGTGACTGACATAATTTTATCAGAAATCTAAAACCACTTTTTCTTCCAGGCACAGGGTATTGAACACAGCCTGTATGAACATGAAGGCACTTAATGTGTCAGTGTAAGTGTGTCTGTGCAGGTGTGTATGTCCGTGTGTTGACTCATTTCGAGCCACGTTAGCAAATTTGGAGACACACCTTTGTAGTTCCGTACAATGTCTAGGCAAGCTAAGGAATTAGGGAGTGGTGCAAGGGTAGACAATTAGATCCGAAAAGGAAAGGAATCAGAATAAACTGTTAAAAAAAAAAAAAGAAATGTGCATTTTTCCATACAGCCTGAAACTATACATGCAGTAATTCCATTTACATAGTTGTCAATCAGGGTTTAATGAATAAGAAAAGGTCTATAAAGATTTTGCATTAATGTTATTGTGTGTCTGCATGATCACACCTTGCAATATCACCCTGCAAAACAATAGAATACAAATGGTTTTCCAAGTTATCTGATATGCAGAGGCAACAATAGAAGGTAACTGAGAGCTTGGTGACGTTCTGGCAGCGCAACATGTACCAACACTTACTTGAGCTGGATTTCTAAACCTCATGGGAAACACTAGCAGGGGACCCACAAGGGAACAGGCGAGGATGCAGAAACTGTGGAACATCTTAGTCATGAGATCTTTCCTCCAGAAGGGAGACATATCATTAAGGTCTCAACATGCTTATTACTGTGCTCCCTCATCTGGCTTCATCAAAACCAGATGGAACACTTGGGCTTTTTATACGAGCACAGAGAACTTGGTGAAAATATGAGGAGAAAGTATTTTCTCTCCAAATGACAAGTTTGAGGTTTGATCATTTTTTAGGATGGATGTGACAGGAATGCTGGGCTTCTTCCCCACAGCGATCTTACATTATCCAATAGACATTCTGACTCTGATACAAGGGTCTGCAATAGTGTTGCTGCTACATGCATTGCTATTGATTAATACGCTGAATGTTTGCTCAGTCTGTTCAGAAAAGTTTGGATTAATGTGATCCGAACTTCTACTGTTTCAATGTTTTTATAAATCCTTATTATCCACACTTCACACACACTCACACAGATGTTGGTTTGTTCTCCTCCATTTTAATTTAGAGGTTCAATGGAAATTGTTTGGTGTAGCATTTTTCTTGATGGCGATGTTAGACCCACTATTTTGGTCAAGACTGATGCTATACTGATGCCCTGATGTTTCCTCTAGCGCCAACATAACGCTAACAACTTTGGTTTAGTGAAATGTGTTGACAACTAGTGAATGGATTTTGCCATCCCTTAACTTTGCATCTAGCACCAATTGGTCAAAACTTCAGTTTGTCCAATTTTATGACTTACCTGCAAAACTAATGACATTCCCATCAGTCTCAGCTGTACTTAGCAAATGTTAGCATGCTAACCTAATTAACTAAGATGGTGAACATGGTAAACATTACACCTGCTAAACATTCGGCTGTGCCCAAATACAGCTTCACAAAGTTGTTAGTGTGACTGTAGAGTCTTAATCTTAATCTACCAATCAATATACAGTGTCATGGTGAAAATGTTTTGTCATACAATCATACAAAGGCCTAAAAAATATTTCTTGGGTTACTACAGATTAATCTGTAGATTACTTTTTGATTAATTGATAAGTCTATGAAACCAAAAAATTACAAAAACAATGTATTGAAATGTTTTGTTTAGTCCAACCAAAAGTCCAAAACCCAAAGATTTTCAGTTTAGAATACTATACTGTATCACACAGACAAGCAGAAAATGTTCACATTTTTTCCACATTTAGGAAGCTGGAATCAGATGATTTTGCTTAATTTAACAAATGTAACAATTAATCAATCATCAAAATTGTTGCCAGGCAATTTTCTGTCAATTGACTATACAGGTTGATTGTTTCAGTTCTATTGCAAATTACTCATTACAATTTCCACCAATACAAAATCAGGCTATAACTGCAATAAAGATGGAAGCAAATCCCTAGGACACATTCATCCTGCTTTCACTGGAAAATAATGGATAGATCTGACAGTAACAAAAACTAGAGTCAATTACCATTAACTGCTGCCTTAATCATCAGTCTGATTAAATAAACATCTGAAAACCAGTTAGACACTGGACATTATGTCCAATACAACCATTTGTAATATACCTCTCATGGATACTGACAAACACACGGTTGAGCTTGCTACCATTTAGGGCTAGAAAAACCTGTACTTAAGCACTAGGGGACTTGATTCCCAAACAAATTAGAGGACAAAAGAATGCAAAGAATGTCTCATTATGGTTTTTGAAAGTGCTGAACTGCTGAGCAAAAACAAGGGTTTAGACAGGGGGAGGGTGTGCAACACCTTTCATTGTAGGGGATGAAAAAGTCACAGAAAGGTTTTGCTCTACCGGATTAGGTTACCTCTCTTCTCTGTCTCCCTCTCCCATTTTTCTTATTCTCTCCTTTAACCCCCACTTTCCCTTGGTCAAATCAGGTGAAAGTGTTTGCTGCAATAGGCACCACACCCCACAAGGAAAGGAATGTTGATAACACTAGGAGTGATCCAAACACACCCTGAATTATCACCTCTGTACGTCTGTAAAGAGGTGGAGTATTAGGAGGAGAGGTAGAAGAGACGGGGCAAAGAGGCTGCCACCTGAATCACAGCACATGCTGGATCATATTTTTGCTGTGCTTAGGATACAAAGCCAGTTAAGCAAAACCAACCATACACCATGTCGAGAAAGTCCTTCTGATGGTAAAAATTCATAAAGATCAAAAGCAGTATTATCTAAACTGTGACGGTCAGGACATGACTCAAACTGTCTGGCATGAGGCACACCAAATTCAACATTTTAAAGCCTTTATACACCTGGATTATTGATTTCAATAAACCAATTTCAAGAAAACAAAACATATTCTCTGGGAATACACTATCAGGGGCGGCCTGTTTTTCAGTCAAGCAAAGCTAATGAGAGCACTGAGGCTATGCCATTAAATATAAGTGTTAAATTAGACGTTAACTGTGTTTAATAAATCAGGTATGATGCACTGGATTTCTTACCCTGTTCTGCAAATAGATGGTGTTGTCAGAATTAGATTGAGAGATGAAGCTTCAAACCCAATTTAACTGAGACTCAACAAGCTTCTAGATTAGCCACGGCAGCTGAGTTTTAAAATAGCTCACTGCTGAGCTTAAGAAGCCTCTGTGGAAAGCCCCACATCTGTGGTTTAACTATTGTGTCAGTTGCTAATGTTTAATTTGGTGACTACAAATTCAACAGGGTGAATAGAGAAAGCTGAGGAAGCAACAGTTTCACTGGCACTGTAGATAACACTTAAAAGAGCATGTGTCTCCCTCTGCAGGTGAGAGCACCAAAATATGTTTGTTCAGTCAAAGTGCAGTCACATAGCTGAAAATGTACTGCAGAGGTTAAATAACTTGTGTAAAAAGCAATTTATATTACAGAATATAATAAAACAAGATTATACAACTGTTTGAATAATTAGACAGTAATTCAAAACACTAAACTATTATGATGTTTTCTTAGAACTTACACTTCACTTGTGACAAAATTCTTTTAAATAGTGATTTACAAAAGTGAAGTGTAAGTCAGCAGACATTTCGGGCAGTATGAGTGGTAACCCAATCACTGTTTTTCCTGATCATATACAAAAGAGAATTTTCAGAGCTATAAATCTGAAAAGGCCGTTACTGTGGGTTTGGATGTGACTATAACCAACATTTTTTCCTTGCCTAGTTTCCTTCACTCCATATTAAATTATACTACCTCAACAGCACAAACACAAACTTGCCACGCTGACTTTTTCTCTCCCTTTAGTGATCCTTGCTCTGTTGTTTGTCCACTGCTGTTCTGCCATGAGCTATCACTGCTCAGTTAAAACTACCCAATTCTTCTTTTCCTGTTCCAAATGAACTGGGAACACAAAATATATCATATCCCATTCATAAAAAGACTTTTCCCTTAACAAAAAGATTATGACATTATTTTGTCAGAAAACCAAATATAAGAGCAAACCCTAAACCCCCAAATATTCAGTTTACTTTATCAGACAGAGAAAAGCATTGAGAAGCTGTAACTAGGTAATGTTTGGCATTTTTGTTTGAACAAAGAAAAAAAGTAGACTAAAATGGCTCAAAAGACTACTCAATTTATGTCACTAGAGTAAAGAGCTTGTTGTTTCCAACCTTTATGAATGACAAACCACACACATTAGGTCTTTCTAACAATGGTATTTAAATCTTTATTACTCCAGAGCATAAACTGTAGCTTCCCTTTTTCTCTTGTGTTCTATTAATCCATCACTATGACATGTGGAATAACCGTATGCTATCTAACCCGTGACAGTTTCCAAACACCCTTTGCGAATGTGGAAAAAAGGGAACACGAGAGATGTTTCTATGACAACCCCCATAAACATACGGCACCATGTACAGTGGTTGCTGTGACTGACTCTTACTCATGGCTGTATTTATAGACGCAGAGACGGTGGAGTCTCCCATAACTGGCTGAATTGACGTGGAAAGG
Source organism: Thunnus albacares (assembly GCF_914725855.1). Lineage (NCBI taxonomy): Eukaryota > Metazoa > Chordata > Actinopteri > Scombriformes > Scombridae > Thunnus > Thunnus albacares. The sequence goes on along the minus strand of NC_058113.1, from coordinate 8,594,833 downwards.
AAAACACCGTCCTCCACCCCATCACGCTCCCTCCTTATTCTGGCAGATGCCAAAAAGAAATATTTTGACCACTAGATGGCGCCAGTACAATCACATCCAACCAGCTCCCAGGTAGATTCTGTAACTTGTGACTTGTGAAAAGAGGTCTCACAATATGAATTCTGAGATATTAAATACTATATAAACAGTACATGAAGAATTTATACATTTTAAAAAGTAAGATATTGAAGAAAGATATTATCAACGTATTAATCTCTTCACTATCAAGTTGTGTGGGTTTCTCACGATCAAAGATGAATGAATGTGACCCATGTATTGTATGATATCTTCCCTACATATAACATTTCTTAGATAAAACCTGAGAGTGTCCACATGCTGCTTTTAAACCTGTTCATAAAGATAATGCTGCCCAGAGCACGCCACTTCATATCTACTGCAGTTAGTCATTTACAAGACAATACCATAAAGGTTTTGTTTTAAACCACATAACTTTGTATACATTCAGCAGAAAGCCTATAAACTGCAACCTCTTTGCCAAACTTTGAGACTATAGGTCTTTTATTTGATGTTAGACCAACTTTTTATTATCTTCAAACACATGTTTCTATACCTCACAGTCCAACTTTAAGACTTTAAGTCAAACCTCAAGGACAGTTCCCATAGTTACGGAGCCTCTCCCAATCATCAAGCACACAGGCGTGCCAAAATACTTGTGGATGGTTGTAATGTACAGTATACATTGTGTAAGATAGTTCTTCAAATTTTATGTTGTTATGGCATTTATTAGAGCAGCAGCTAGAGGTAAATTTCTGTGTATCCCTTTACATATCAAATGTTCAGGAGTCAGTAATTAAACAGGTTTTGACCTTTTTTTTTCATAATTTTCCATTCTGATGTAATTTATTATGGTAGTTATTAGGGTTAGGGTTTACAAAATGTGGCACAGCTCAAAGTCAGAGTACTACTATTAAAATATTTGTATGGAAGAATTCAACTATTCATTTTGTAATAAAATACTAGAACTAAATAGATATATTTAAAAATAAAAAAAAAAACTAGTTTAAATCTAACAAAATATAGAGTTAAACTGTAATGACAACAGATAACTATAATGAAGATTAACTGATTTTTTGCAAAACAGTTTTTATAACTTTTTATAGTTTTTATAAAAAAAAAAGAAAAAAGAAAGAAACCTAAAACTTGACTCTGGTAGTAACCATGTAGTTTCAACATGCTGAAAACACAACAGACAACTCCCCTCCCTCCTCCCCATACAGCCAATATTTCAGGTCTCTCCACTCACCTGCACAACACATTTTACTGTACAGATATTGGCTCCTTTCGCCATATGAGCTCAACTCATGCAGATAATTCCCTCGTTCTTGGCTCCAAACTGTATCCATTATGATCCTGATGAAACAACAAGATCCCCAGCAGCCCTGTGTGTCTCAGACACACTGTGCCAGCTGGTGAGTAGAAACAGGAACCACTTTCTAACAGATGAAAGCAGGACACTTTGCCCTACCCGCCTCTTGTATGGACAAACTGAAAGATATGACAGATAGCTCATCAAATAATTACCTGTATGATAATTACCTTAAATGGTTTCACATGATCCTGCGCTCACACTGTTTGTCCTTTGATTCATTTAAGGTATAAGTATCGTGCTGTTGCTGTGTTGCTTATTTAGTCTTTATCATTTTCACCTGTTACATTTTTTCCAGCCAGACTGTGTGTTAAACAGCCGCTTTCCAGTTATACAATGTTGCATACTTATTTAATATCAACTATTATAGAATCTAAAACTGGGATCTCTTTCGAGAGACCCACAAGTGTACTGTATTAAGATAGACCTCAAAAAGGCTATCTGTCAAATCTGATATAATATATTTACCAGTCAATCTTACAGTCCATAGTCCATAGTCAGTGTTTATATTTGAGTTTGGACACACAGTAATAAGGGCGAGCCTCAGGGAGTTGTGGTTGTACGTGACTGGTGCTATGCTTCTTGACAGTTTTGAAGCAGCCCTGGAACAACCGAGGCAAGTCTCATAATGACTCATTTTCTCCTCCTCTGGGCAATTGTTGCGGTATAGTAACACACTCATCAGCTACACAACTTGCGGGAGGAATGATATGTTTGAATACAATAAAACCACAAGCAATAAATCCTGTCCGTATGTTCAAGTCACCACGTAATGATTTTACGTCTGGTCCAAAGAGCAGACAACTGACACACACACCTACCATCGCCAATCAACTTTAAGATGTGACAATTAACGACAGGGCACAGCTGAGCTGTTCCTGGGTCACATTTAAAAGGGAAAGTGACCTAAATATGTTGAGTTCTCTTCTTACAGGACACCGACCTTTGATCCAGGACCATACAGGAAGGCCTCTGATCTGCTCACATGTCGCACTGACCACAATCACTCACGGAGCAACATTTTTGGTTGATGCTGCTTGGTGTCTTTTTACAGCAAACATCACTCTTCACACTCATCACGCTCATCACATTTGTCGTTTATAAGTTGTTTATGCAATATGTAATATAATTTGATTTAAGAGTACCATATTTAAGACATTAGGAAGGTTGTATTAATAGTAGTTAACTGAATTTAATTTGCATCATGTCCTTGCAACCTCAGAATAGAGACAGACAGAGCTTTAGTTAGGATATTACACATTTAAATTTGAGATTTGAGCTGAACACATGGCAACAGTTTCAAATAGTTCACCATAGTTGTGTAAAATATGAATACAATCTATGTAAAATGGCGAAAACATGCCTTTATTCATGGGCCAGGTGTGACCTATGAAATGATGGATAAAACCAACAAACAGGAATGTCTATTTTTGTCTAATAGCAAATAAGTATACCTGAAGCCATAAAGCATGAATTGATTTGTAACACCGATGCAATCAAGACTAAAGCAAATAAGCATATTTCCCAAATTTCCTTTAAAATTAGATACATGTACTAAAATTTGTACTACAACTATAGTGAGGTCAGAATTTTGAACACTAACTGAACAAAAATGACAGACCCATGCCATCTGGAGAAAAGGAAATTAGATTGAGGCAAGACTCATGAAAAATGACTCAACAAATCTTTAACACATAACTCAACTCACATTTCGTTTATTTGAGTATGGGCAGATGTTTTCTATAGTAAATGAATTACTATAACTGCATACAAAGACTGTAGTCATGAAGTGATATATTGCACAAGACACATTAACATCTATAAGTAAACTACTGATGTCACTGTATACTACGTGGAGTGCTGAGAAATCCCTGATGTGGGTCACAAGGGGTATAAATAAACTCCCAGCACTGCACTGGATGTGTTTCCATGGTCCCAGTGCTGCTCATAAATAAAATCAGCCCTAAACGAACGACCCGTATGTTCCCCATGTGGCTCTCTCTCTCATCAGGGTTTGTTCACTATTCCCAGAAGATTAACCAACCTCATCCAAAGGCCCTGTGGGGCTCTATGAGCCCCTGAGGCACAAGTTCACTGTTTATATTATGACTCATGCCCACTGGTTCACTAGCAGCAGTCATGGCGGAGTAAATGATTGGGGCAGTGTGTGTGTGTGTGTGTATGTGTGTTTTTCTCCAGAGTAGGAGTTGGTTCCAGGAAAAAATGCTGACTTTTCCACAAATCAGGCCAAAGCCAGAGCAGAACTCAACCACCGCAGCCCACACAGCACTGAGGGTCTCACATTCATCTCTAACAGGATGTTATACTTTACTGGCATTGATAAATTCTCTACTCCCAGCTCCTTGTATAAAAGAGAGTAAGGTCAAGTGAGTGTGACCTTAGTTCAATTGTCCAACCTGTTTTGTCTGAGAACACCCGCTATGAAAATATTCTTTACCGACCAATTATGCAAAGCAATTTAACGTGCCATTAACAGCCTGGGAAATCCCAAGTTTTAAATCGTTGATCACTTATTGTGACTGAGTCTTGATGCTGTAACACCTGAAGCGACAGGTGTGAGTTTTTAAGAGAATCTGCTACAGTATATTCCGCGAGGCCCCTGTGGTCGACAATCCGATTTTGGTGGCTTAAGGAAGGGAAAACAAACACAGGTGAAAGGGCAAAGTTCAGCGAGAGAATGCCGAGTGATGCACCTTGTGTGTGACACAAGAGTATTTACAGTCTAACTTAACCACGCCCCCTTCTCATGACCTTTCGGCTGACCCCATTCCAACATGGTTGGAGGAGAATGTTAACATGCGTGTTCCCACCTCACAGCACAGCATGCTGAATAAGACTAGGAACTGGAGCAACAGTGCTAGGAAGCAAATGAAATCCCTGTGGTCTGATATCTGCTCTCATTGCTGTCATAAGTGATAGCTCAAGCCGAGGAGCTAGAGAGTGGATAGAGGACAGAGCTGTCAGCATGCAGAAGGGATGCCAGTAAAAAACAGGGACAGTTAAGACCAGAAAGCCCCATGACAGGCTTGGATTGAAGAGCACGATCACCAGGAAAAGCAGCTGCATTTAACTCTAGAATATCTCAAATAATAAAGCATTAGCACATTGAACTTTATAATGTCACGTTAAGGTAAACAGCAGTAAATTAGCCACATATGGAGCCATTATTTGTCAGTCAGTCATCAGAGATTAAAGTGATAAATATAACAAAAATGTTATATTACATACAAATCACATGAGAAAAGGTATCTTTTTTTATTCTAAAGGTTGCCTTAAGTAAGGTTGCCTTAAGTCCTTGTTTTATCTGACCAACAGTCCTAAACCCAAAAATATTCAATGAATTATTAAAGAACAGTAGCAAAACCAGAAAATATTTACATTTGAGCTCCATCTGGCCCAACTGGGACCACTCAAGTTCTGCCATTTTTGCTTGAAAAAAAATACTTAGACAATTAGTAAATTATCAAAACTGTTTCTGATTAATTTTCTGTTGATCGTCAAAGTGACAAGAATGAAATTTTGTTCCATACAAGACTGCGGCTAAGTTAATAAACTAAATATCTCATCCCAGTTTCCTCATATTAATCATCCTCTCTACAGTTGTCTTCCTTTCAAACACACTACGTTAATAAGTAATAAGACAAACTCTGCTTGCAGACATAACCAACGTGTAGCCATAGGATCAAACAGCTAATTGTTCATCTGTAGTATTAGAGGGCACAATCTGTTTTATCTGGGAGTTTTCTCTATCCAAATCTAATGTTTCTCCAGGGCAAATCCTTGATAAAGTCATTGAAGTGTTATCATTGAACACACTTTTATAAGGCTCCAGTTCAAAAGTGGGCAGCTGGTTTGGTAACTGCCAATGTCTTTCAACCTGGCAGGTGTACTAACAAAGCACCAACAGACAGCGATTCATCTGAGACATCAGTACACCCTTCAGCAAGAATATACTTACACATACACAAAGCTTTGATCCGTAACTAAACATGACTAAACAGGTTTGGGAGGGACCTCATAAAGCCATTGTTGTAGCAGCAGTCAACGGCCTCTCTCAAAAACAACAAAAGAAAATCACTGAAGGCTCAGGTAGGTGGAGCCGAGACTTGTTCGCATCTTTGCACTGCGACATGTCCGACTGGCACAAAAGCCTGTGCAACACGATGCAAATTGAAGGCCTCCCACGCTCTCCCAAAGTAATGAGGGTTAATCCCTTTGCAGCTGTGAGTAAGAACAGACACTTCAATCAGCAGGCGGCAACATGGCAGCGTTAAACTGCACAGAAAAGCCCAGTGGCACCCTTGACCGGTCACGTCACAACGGACAACGGCTGACAGGTTTCAAGGTTACACATGAACGTGACTAATACATAGGGTAAACATGCTGCACGTGAAGCTGTGTGTGAGTCCGCTGAGTTAGTAATATGATCTTTTCAGATCAAAGTATCAAGAATATTAAAGCAATAATGCAAACATGAGCATAAACAGAGCAGACTTAAGTATTGAAAAATATCTTGTGTTGCAATAATTTCATTGAAACTTTTGTTGCATTTGTGAGAAAAAGACATAAGGAAAATACTCTTCTAGTATCCAGCTACTTTGCTTTGACACTTATAAGTCATTCTCTGCTTCTTTAACCTTTAAAAGCCACTTCGCTACAATATCCTGCAACCTGCAGCTCTCTTACCTTTCCTCTTGTGTTTTCTCAAACGCCAGAATACAATCAGGGTAACTAAGTGCCCCAAAACCACCAGGGCGGGGAGAGTGGGTCCTGGGGGGCTCACAGCCATTTGTTGGGACAGAGAGATAAGGTAGAGGGGATGAGGGGATGAGCGTGGGCAGTGGTGACAGGTGGGGCCTTCACTGGGAGGGGGGAAAAGGGAGTGGGACGGCGTGGGTGTGGTAGGGACATTTTAGAAAAAAAGACACTTCGAGCAGGAATTCCAGCTATTTTCCCCACCCTGAAGCTATTGCTGAAATCTTCTTCTTGGTCTGCTTCTCCTGATTGTTCAGCTGTTTTCAAACCCATATAATACTTGCATGACTCTGCTCTCTGAATGTCTCTTTTCCAGAACACTAGAAGAGCAAATAATTGTATAAATATTTTCAAAATCCAAGTTTAGCTGTTATCTCTATTTGACTGTTCCATTATGCATTTCTCTGTTTCAATTGATGCAGTTTAGCAGGTTAAAAAGGAACTATATCGTATTTTCATCTTATCTGATTATTCTCTGTGACTCTTCCCATCTTACTGCAACAACATGTTATCAACCAGGATGTGATTGCTATCTGCATTCTTGGCTGATAAGTAATTCTGGGAGCATAGAGTCAAACCCCACAAAGCAATGACAGGCCTTAATAAGCCCTCGGTGAGTACAATCTGTTGTCTTTGTTTAATCTAGATTGAAAACACTTCAACATGGTATTACTGTATTATTAAATGCACTACAGTGAATGTTAGGTTTTATTGTTTCATTTAAAAAAAACACAACTAACTAGGTGGCAAAGTGCTGAAAATGTCATAAAACTACAACTATAAAAAACCCTATCATTATCTTCAACGCAGGAACAAATACAAGTTAGCACATGTATTAGGATGGTACTGCACTATAGCAGGTGGTCTTAGTTTTACAGCAATCTAAAATAGCCCAGACAGGCTCATATGGCTGTCTCTCTCACACACACACACACAAACTAAAAAGTTTGGGTAATACTTTCTGACACCCATGTCTATAATTCATTATAAACATACTTATAATGCGTTATAATCTGCTTGTAGTACTATCATTATAAAATGATTATAATGTATTACAACTATGAGAGTTATAATACACTATGATCCTTACAAAAAAAATCAGTAAGCGTATAATTTGTTATGATTATTGTTATAAAGCATTATGAATATTCATGAGTGCTTATAACTATAATCATATGGTGCAGATTACAACACTTCATAAGTATGTTTATAATGCTTTAATCACCTGGGCGTCATTGACAATGTTACCAAAAGTTTTGAATAAAATACACTCTTTACAAGTTGTCTCTCATTGTTTATGTCCATTAGATGTCAGACTGACAGGAAAGACACACACTAGCAAGAGGAGGGGGTGACACTGCCCTCTGCCCTCACCCACTTCCATCTACATACCATCAAATAAAGGAAAATATAGAAGGCAGCCAACCTCACTCATAATTCACGTTAGTCACATTGTGGACAGGCTTAAATATGGAATACAATCTGTGCTGCAGTGGCTGAAGGTTGCTGTTTGTTAAATGTGTATACGTGTACCTCTGTTGTGTTAGTGTGAGTATGTGCACCAATCGGGAACACAACAACACTCACACGGCGTGTTTGCCAAAAGCACAACGACAGCCGGCAGCCAACAAACAGACAAACACAGTTAGACATGGACACGCCACAGCAACCCCACTCTGGTGACCTACCAGGTATGATCTTCATCTAAGAGACGGTACAGAGAGGAAGAGGAGGACGAGGGCGAAGAAAAAGAGAACTGGATGGAGGGGGAATGAAGAGGACAGGAGAGGCTCCTGTTTGTTTGCTCTGAACTGCCTTGTTTCTCCCTTGTGTTGAATTTTGACAGGCTGTGCCTGCTGCTTGGATCCGTCAGCCTGCTCTCCCGTAGACAGGGGAGGAGGGACAACACGCCAAGCCTAGTGAAGGGGGCAGGGGCGAGGGGCTCGGAGGACTGAGAGGGGTGGGTGTTCTGGGGGAGAGGGCTGGAGCTGACTAAGGGTTATAAATATCCACCAGAGCCAGATGATCACACACTGTCACAGTTAGAAACTGATGGAAGCACTCTGGCGGGACATTTGGCTACACTCGCCCCCTAGAGAGACCTCCACAAATACAAGCAGGCCCACCCTCTCTCTCTTCCTCCCTATCTTTCTTTGATGATGATGATGATGGTGGTGGTGGCAGGTCTATTCTGTGATATTAAGTCACAGCTCTCAGCCAGAAAACAGATCTCAAGTGAGAGTTCTCTGGGGTACAACATGAGTCACATAGTCCTATGCTAAAGTCATCATTTCAACATAATATCGTCAGCAGACATAAGTATATAATTATTTTACCACAAGAAGCATTAATATCATACAGTACATAGTACTCATTGATACAGCATGTGATACAATATGTGATGTAATGTAATATAGTCACTGAAAACATTTGGTGCTGATTTTCTCACTTCCAATTTTTTTTAAAAAAAATAGGAATTTTAGCTTATTCTACTGTTCCCCTCATGATACATCACTTATAAGAGTGAAACTCGGTGTCTGACATTCAAACTGTAAATGAGATGGGGTAAACTGGATATGCACAATGGCATTATGGGAAAATGCACTATCAGTAACATTAAGTGAACCAAAATAGCAACAAAGCCAGTGCATACGAAAACTGAGAGCCAGCACTGATGGAATATTTATTAAATCAAGTTGCCTCACGCAGAGTTTAGTGAGGGTCAGATTGAAAGAGAGTTTAGCATGCCTGGAGCTCTCAATGTTCATCCCCTATTGCTTTTGGGATCACAGCAATGCACAACATTCTCTAAATATAGTTGGTTTTAATATATGCATATGGCATTGTGAATTGCAGCGTTGACAACCAGTTCCATTTCTCTGTAATGCCAAAAGCAATTCCGCAACAGCGTCTGGAGAGTAGAGTTGGGAATGTCTTCTCTCACGAAACGTGGACACTATAGATGGACATCCTATGTGAAATGAAGGCAGCTATATCGAGAGACCATGTAGGGGATTTACAGGAGATCGTAGAGAATTCCTCCATGAACATCCTGACGAACTCCTGAACTTAACAGGCGCCTGAGCCCCACGCACATATCATTCATGTTAGCACACACAAAGCCGAAAGGTATTCTGAGCTTGTGCCCAGAGGGAAACACCTCATGTCTCAATCTATACCCATATAATGCAGAGGCTCCATTTTGTAAACCCCGCTCCCCCACACTTAACAATCAGTCTCGACTGAGCAGGTGGTGAGGTGTCTCTTGAGAAAACACAACATAAAGTAAGGGTCAAAATGTAAAGGTCAAACATTTGAGTGAACTCCAAAATAAGGTTAAATGCACCCTACAGAACACATGGAGGCTTTATAGAACACTCTCAAATAAAGAACTATTCCTTCAACTCTCTCACAAAACTGAAGTGGTGTTAGTCAGCCCCAGTAATAAGGCTCAACGTGTACCCTGGGAGATGACTAATGTCATAACCATCTTGGCCAAACCCTCAATATATTCCACATGTTATCGATCTCTCTGTGCTTCCAGGGTTTGGCCTAGAGTGAGTTAACTGTTATATTGCTACAGCAGATGTCTTATTCTATGTCACTGTACAGCCTCTTCTTATTATGTTGCAACAGGCTGACATTAAACTTGATATCGAACAAACACTATGTGCTCGCCAACACGGTAGTCCAAACTGGCAACTAAAACTTGTATGTTGGAAGATCACACAGCAGCAGCTCATGGGACAGGATTATGTTTTGGTTGCGCATTACACTGGTGTACACTCTAAGTTGTTTTCTTCATCCTGCCCATTGAGCATTTCACAGACAGTTCAAAATCAGTCCAGCTGAGCACATAACTTTTATAATATCAAATTGCTGTTTTGGATTGATATCATAAAAGTAGTGACTACAGGCAACAGACGTCCTTCTCAAGTTTGATTCTAACTGCAGACTGTTGTGTCAACATCTATTCATTGTCAAAATGTTTGCTTGGTGTTCTTATGAAATGTAGATTGATATGTTCTGACAGATATGATGAGTCCAATAAAACATCAGTTATCAGTTATATAACGCTTATTTCACAGGTGGAGTCAGCAATAAAAAATAAGACATGACAGCTAAGGTCATTTACTTTGTTCTGAGCTAAACATTGCTGGTGGCCAGTTCAGAGGCAGAAACAGCAGCGGTTTCTATTTAAGCTGTCAACTCACAACACAGGCTATTGTAGGGCTGGGCGATTTAAACCAGTATAAATAAATCATGATATAAAATTTAAATTGGTAAGAAAATTAGAAACTTGGATGTAACTGTGGATAGGACACATTGCCTGACAATGCAAAACAGCCTATCAAATCACAGGAACAAAGCTATTTGTAACCAATAATATGGTAGTATTTTTAACAGCACACACTCCAAGCACGGTTAGTTGACTTAGCTGAACAAACCTTACCAATATTTAAAGTCCGACTCGCAACAGAGTGGAGCGTATAATGTAAACTCTGACCAAAACATGTGCCAACTAAAACGGGAAATACCACGAACTTGTGTCATTACCTGAAACACTGTCGCCCAATAGCAGACACAGAGTACAAGCATTTACAATTACAACCAGCAGCACATCGAGCAGGGCGCTGCTCAGAAAAAAGCCCCAGCAACAAACTGACCTGTTGGTGTTTTCTAGCATTAGACCATACAACATAAAAACAAAAAGACATTCAAACATAACACATGCTGTTGCTTTTTTCTTGCAAAAGGCTTGATTCGAGAAGCTAATGAAAGTAATGGACCCGAAAGCTGAAAGAAAAGCAAAGAATGTTCTGACTTTGCACTTTTGGAAATCAGGTTTGTGTACTTTTTGGCGTCCTGTAATGCTTGAAGGATGTTGCACAACAAAAAGTTTACATTGAGAAGATTTAAGTTTATTTTTGAATAATTTCTTTACTGGAATTGATTTTCTGTTTGCAGCCCATACAATTCTTTGTCATTTTTCACATTTTCAATCCACTTAAAGGAAATCCTAACAAAATTTTAAGTTTAAGGGAACTTTGAAGTTCAAAATTATTAACTTGATTCATATCGTGATATATATCAATATCAACTGTTATCATGATAACATTTTTTGCCATATTGCCCAGCCCCAAGCTCTTGATAGATATCATGAGTCTGAACATTCATTATGTACCCCATTCTGGTTTTTCTACTCAAAAAGTAATTCAGGCCCTCAGATTTGAGAATGGTCCGGGTGAGTCACCATAATGAAAGACACAGAGCTGCAGCACGCTGTAGCTGTTCATTTAACCAATCGCACAAGTATGCACTGGGCATGATTTCAGAGATGAAAACATAGAGGTCCTCAGTGGCATGTCTGGGATGTGATTTAGCCTAATTGCCCCTGGTGCCATGTGTGGCCAGTGTTGAAACAGTTTCTCAAGCATTTCGTACAAAAGTGCTCGCTGCACAGCTTTTGTTCAAGCATGTTCTCCATTCAACAGAAAATCAAAAGTGCCACACACAATCACAATCTGTTTCCCTGAAATCTAAACCAGTTTCAAAGCCCTTGTTTTGAAAGACACATTTTTGTGGCATAAGTCAGCTTTTCAAATACTTTCCTTCAAATACTTTTCCTTCTTCCGGCTTTCCACATAACTGATGCAATGCGATTGAGAAACAGAAAATGCATGATAAAACAAGTCTATCTGCGTAACTGCAACTACATCCCAGGGTGTCACCAAGTCTGCTGACAGCTATTTAATTAGCTGACATACCAAGAATACCTGACTGAGCTGGATCACAGCACTACACATGGTATCTCTGTAGAACACTGCATTGCCACTACTCATCTTATCTGAGGTCAAATTAGATGGAAACTGCTTTGACAACCAAAACTGAAACAAGGTTTGGTCACTATATGATGTGAAATTTGCATTACTTTGAGTTTTAACAAAACACATCTGTTGTATAGCAGTTGTGGTATTTGGTCTGTGTCACAGATGACAATGGTTGTTAATGGACAGCAGGTGTCAGCAGTGGGGCACCAAAAACTGTGGTCATCTGACAGACTGACACTGCTGTGTCCATATTTGATAACTTCACACAACAATCAGAACTCAAAAGTTAAAAGTAAAATTTAAATTTTTGTGAATGCTCACAGTTCCAATTATTAGCACTAAACAGAGTTCAGGTACTTATAGATGTTGGATCAGTAGTAGTACTTGAAATAAAGTTAGAATGAAGTTTAAAATGAGTTGCACGTATATGTGACAGTGTACAGTATATGTGAGTCACTATAGTTTTTATCTAACTGCAAAAGGGACTTATTTTCCTGATGAGTACCACAGATTGAATAAAGGAACCAGGCTGCTAATTGGATCCAGATCTTCTGTCACGTGTGGAACCAAACAAACACACCCATGGAGCTGTGAGCAAGCTATTCCAACTTCCTGACTCTTTGTCTATTGCTCACACCCACAACAGACAACGCCCATGTGAAGTCCTTGCTATACACCCTCCTAGGGTTACTAAAATTCACATGACAGTTATAATTATATCTTATTTCACTTTTGAAAGTTGTGACATATCAGACCATCCAAAATCTGGAGTCACATGAAAATGCATCATGATTTAAACACTGTGAGTTTCAGTTCAGCAGAGCCAACTACAACATCAGATAGCACCTTTTTCTGGATTTTCTGGAACTAATTTTTTTTCCAAATCCAGTGAAAGAAGGCTGGCTTACAGTACTGTTTTCACATTGTCCGCATAACTCCCATATCCTACGCATACCATTACATAATGGCATGCAAGTGGGCATGCTTATCTCTCATACAAGACAGGCTGAAAGGAGAACCAAGAGCAAAGCCACAAAACATAAAACAGTGCCAAGAACACAGTCTTTCTGGAGCAAAGATGAGAAGTGCTCCCAAAAGCACCACACCTCCTTCACTTAGTATGTCTGGCTTTAACTCACGGACAACTATCTCTGCAGGGAACAGGCGAGGCTGAATCTCAGCAAACAGCCCCACCTTGTTGGAATGACTGCAGATCTGCATAATCTTATTTGGCAAACACTCAGAGATGGCTACAGAGATGTTTTCACATAAACAGAGCTCATCATCCAACAGAACTGGAAATCCCCACCCAAAAGTGTGATTTTTTTTTCTTTTTGAGTTTGATTTGTTTAATGGAAAGATAATTGCCACTGATGCATGTAAACTGTAAGGGAAATTGCAGGTAAGGTTTTATTTGGGCCTTAATTCTGCTACTTAGTGTTGAATATAGTCTTTTTAAAGTACGACTTTCACCTGCAACTAAGTGTGAAAGAAGAATCAGTGACAGAAATAATGCCTGTATGAGAACTAACAGTGTCTCAAATACACTACAGGGTGTGTTATGACAGTGTCACTGATACTTCATCTATTTTAACACACAGATAATTAAATTACAGTCACATCTAAATGGATTCTTCTTGCCAACTCACTGAAACTATTCTTAAAGGGAGACTGTCTCTTGTCCACATCACAAAGTAAGGCTGTGCTCTGTAATATGTAACTTCAAGCTATAAACTATAATCAAAGCACCCCAAATAATACTTTGGAAGAGATGTCTAAGACAGACAATTACAGTATGGCCATGTTCTTTGAGTATGAAATACTATAAGTACATGACAATGTGAAAGAGCACAATAGAGCTGTCATCAAATACACTACCTAAGACCTCCCACACTTCAAAGAAACGTGGAAACGTAGATCCAAGAGCAATTACATCACATGCAGAGAGAGAGAGAGAAGACAGGACAGGACAGGAAGTAGGTTAATTGGCACGCTCTCAAACAAACCTTCTACGAAGTTAGGCCATGTCTTCTCCTCTGGGTCCTCAAGAGAGTGGTCCCAGTCTGACTCAGGTGAGGCTCCTTGCACCCTGGCCCCCGCCGCCCCTGACAAAAGTGCTCTCTCTATGGCGATTGCTTCCAGAACATCCAAGTCCAGTTCCTCTCCCTCCCCTTCAGTTTGCACAGGTGGAGGAGGTGACTGCTCTCCAGTTGTCTCAGGACTAATAACTTGCTTCACCTCAACTATCTCCTCAACCACTACAATTTTCCTCCTCATGGCGGCCTCGTCTAATTCAGAGCTTAAGGACTCACAGGTGTCCTCAAGGTGAGGCTGGGTAGCTGCGGGTGTGGAAGTGGCAGAGGGTGTGTCCTCCTCCAAGTCCCTCTTCTTCTCTTCCTCCTGCTTTAAGGCCTCAGAAACAGAGAGCCTTTTCTCTGTGCTGCGCTCTGCTGCCTGAGTGGCCGAATGTTGTGCAACTCTGAGAGGCTCCTCTTGCTTGACGAGGGGGCTGGCCTGTGCCTGAGCTACAGCTGCCTCTGCTGTTACCGCTGGTGCTGCTGACGCTAATTCTCCGGCTGCGGGTGCTTCCCTCGCAGTGAAGGATGTTTTTGGTTTCGGAACCTCCCGCTTGATTTTTTCTGCAAAGAGCGGGGCTGGCTCCACCTCCCCTTTGTCTGTTGGGGCCTCAGAGAGCACAGCTGCTGCCTGCCTGGTTTCCTCACTGCACATTCTTTCAGGAGTCATCTTTGGAGAATCACTCATTTCTGCCAGTTCAGAGGCCATGACAGGGCTGTCTTTAACTGTGGCCTTGGGCAATGATGTAATGTCAGTGGATGTCTCTGCTTCAGGCAAAGAGACAGGCTTTATGTTTATGGTCTCTGGTGCTGGTGCTTGAGCCTGCTTTTTCCCTTTCCCTTTCTTCTTAGTCTTTGAAGATTCTTCTGCAGCTTTGCCTGCGCTTATTAGGGATTTGGACTCAACTGTAGGTTTCTGAGATTCTGACAGTGGTGCAGGGGTTTTCTCCTCAGATTTAGAGCTCTCTTGTATGAGTTCCACTTCAGTTGTTTTCTGCACCATCACTGTTTCCACTTTAGTAACAGTCATTTCCACAGATTTCACTGGCTCCATGTGGGGCAATTTAGCATTTACCTCGGCCTTGGAGTATAATGGTCCCTGTGTGGTTTTGCTGACACTGCTTTCTTCAACCTTCTTAACTTGTGCACTGTCTGGAAGATCCACTGGGGGCACTGCAGAGGTCTGACCTAATGGTAGTGATGTCTCTGTTTGTTTGGGGACATCCCTTATTTGCTCCCTAGCAATATTTATTTTAGCATCAGCCTTATTTTTTTCTGCAGATGATGGCCCTTCAGTCTTTATGCTGGTAGACATGGTTAACAGCTCTGAGGTAATCACTGATGTGGGTTGGAGGGTATCTTTTGCCACCTCCTCACGGGTCTTGTCTTTAGATATTTTTTCCTCCTCCACCTTTGTATCAGGTGGTCCCTCAGCACTGATATTCTTGGGTTTCTCGCCTTGAGATTTCTTTTTCTTTCGTTTTGATTTAGAACTTCCCTCAATCACTTGTTTGGTCTCTATAACCACCTCTGTGGAGGCACCATTTTGACTGAGCTCAGGAGAAGCAGCATCTTTTTGCACTAATGTGGGAACTTGTACTGAAAGTTTACGGGCCTCTTCTGGTGCTATTTTTTCATCTTTGACATGAGGCATCATTGTCGGTTTTGCATCTCCAGAGCTGGCCATAGATGTTGAAAGAGTTGTTGTACTAATGGTAGTTTTAACTTCAAGTATTGAGGTCTCAGTCACTGTAGTAGTTTTCTGAGACACTTCTCCAGTTTTAGACTTTGCTGAGAGATTCACTGAGGTCAATTTAGCATCAGTGGGCTCCTGAGTCACTTTAACTTTGGAGATTTTCTCTACTGCATTAGTGGACCCCACTGGTTTGCTCGCAGTACTGTCAGGTTGGGGTTTGGGGGTCTCCTGAGTGATGGTCATTTTGGCAGTTGTCTTGGACTTCTCAAGATCTATTTTCGATTCAACTGGTGTCTTCATTTCTGCAGGTTTAATTGATTCCTCATTAACCTTTGCTCTCTTAAGCTTCTCTTCTGTGACATCTTTATTAACAGCTTTTGTGATGACAGGGGTAGCAGTGGCAGGATCAGTAAGGAGTTTAGTGGTTTCCTGAGTGGATGCCATTGTAATAACTGCTTGGGGCTTCACTTTACCAGTTGCCGTTTCAGTTGTAGTCTTAACCTCTGCGGATTTAATTTGATCCACAATCACCTTTTTCATTTTCTCTTCTTTGACCTCTGTATCAGGAAGCATTGAGATAACTGACTTGCTTGTAACTATTTCAACTGGCTTCATGGAGGCTTTTTCATCAACAATCTCAGGCTTCTCTTTATTTGTCTTGCGAGTAGAGGGTTCAGCTGGCATCTTTGATGTTGTAGCACCTGTAGCCGCAGCAACAGCAGCCACAGCAGCCACAGCTGTTATGGAGGACACTGATGTCAGAGTGGTCTGTGATACATCCTGTTTCAAAGCTGCTTTTGGAACAGGGACAGAACTTGGTGCTTTCTCCTTTTGGACTTCAGATACTCTTCTCTCCTGTGATGTTGTTACTGCCCTCTCACTGCTCACATCAGGCTGCTGACGAGAGACTCTTTTCACCCTGCTCTCCTCCATCATCGTTGCTTCACTTCTGAAGCTGTTCCCCTTCCTAAACAGAGGCTGAGGCTGGTCCTCCATTTCCCATGATGCTTTTGGCCTGACTGGTTCTGCAGCTAGTGGGCGACCCCTGAACCTGGGGGTCCTATCAGAGTAGCTCTCTCTTTCTCCAGGACCCATCATCTTATGGCGGTAGCCTTGACGCTCAGCCAGTGCCTCTTGGCTCTCTGCTTCACCCCGGCGTCCTGGTTTGGGAACATAAGATGTTGGACCTTCAACAGATTGGACCCGTGCAGCTCGATGGGCAATGGCAAGAGTGGCAGCTGGCTTCCTAACCCTCTGCAGGGAGGCAGGAACAATCTCAGGGGGCAGGCGGAGGTAGTCACGCAGGTAAACAATGCCCTCATTAGTGAGGTACCAATAAAAATGTCTCCAAGCAAATGTCTCCTTCACAAAGCCCCGAGACTTAAGAGACCCCATGGCACGGATTACTTGTAGGTTGCTCACACCTTGTATCTCAGGATGCATGGTCTGAGGTCTCTTGTCCTTCTTGGCCACCATGACACCATCTCGAAACAGGATCTCATAGATGGCCCTCAGGTCCCGCAGGGGCATCAGCATTCCAGCAACCATTGTGCTTTATGTCAGTATAATCTCTCAAAGTAAAACTAAAATGCACAACATCAAAGGAAGATAAATTAGACAACCTCACTTCTTGTTGTGTGAAAGAATCCAGTGGCAAAACCAGCTGTCACGTGCTTCTCAATTCAATTAAAAAAAATGAAAGAACAAATTCTTGTAATCTCTCTTCTTACTTTCTTTTCCTCGTGTTCTTGCTGATCCTTTGGTTATTGTGAAGAAAAAGAATATTCCTCTGTGAAACTGACTTAAACAAAGTCAAAAGTACTGTCCCCCCTAAATTCAGCGTGGCTGGGAATGAACAGTCTCCGTTCTGCCGAGATGGCAATGACAGAATGGAAGAGCGGGAGCGTGTGTGTCAGAGAGTGTGAGAGAGAGAGAGTGAGGCACACTTCTCAGTCCGGCTCCTCCTACCTTCTCTCTCTATTTCTTAGGAAAAAACTGGCATGGAAAAAAATTCTCACTAAAGTAAATAGTACAGCAGGAAGTAGGAAGCAAAGGAAACCCTGTCTGCAATGAAATGTTTGAAATAAAGAAAGAGCAATCTTAAATGAATGGAGTGACACACCTATGAAGTGTGTTTGAGCACATGCTCTGTAGCTCTGTGACTTTTACGGAGACGCCCACCCTCAAATGAAAGCACACGCCTCCTTTATAATGCACACACACCTCTAAATACACCACGGCTGGCTGACACAACACCCTTTGGCGTGTTACACACACACTGGCCCAATGAATGGGCTGTCCTAAACAGAGATAAGTTGTAAGAAAAAAAGACAACTCTGCAGTAACTTGTTTTGCATCCATGTAGGTTATCAAGTGCAAGTTGTCTAGTTTAACACATTTTCTGATCAAGTATCACTGAAAGGCTTTTATACAAGGTGTGGTTTACAGATCTCATTTCACCCAGACTTTTAATATGTAAAGTAAAGACTAGTGACATTTGAAGAGAAAATGTATACAAGTATTTTGGTCTCTCTATATAGACAGTCATTTTACAAAGCCTTTTATAGCCAGGATATGAAAAGATCAAACTGTCCTGACAGTTTTACTCAAACACCAGTCTGCTACTGTACTAGCCATGTTGATTTAATGTAACAGAAACTAATACTAAGTTCACTTCTATTTCTATCTGTGTTTGTTTGGAGAGTCACCAAGTCACCAAGTGAAGGAAACTACGTAAACCACATTTCCCATTGCAGCTCATTAAAGTGATGCAATAGGCTGTAAGGCACCCTAAAGTTGTGCTGCTGCTAACAGCTAACATTAGGGCTTCATACCTTGATTTAGCTGAGAACCAAGAATCTCTCTTGCACAACTATATAAAGAACTGTGCATTATAGCTAACCTTTTCAGCACTCTCAGGAACATGATATCAGATTTCTATCCCTAGATCACTTCTCTCTTCTGTACATCTGTCTCCCGTCTGTCTCTTAGTGTCAGTGAGAGTGTCCTCTCATGGCCAGTGTCCAGTTAAATCCAAATTGGAAGGGAAACTGACCATTGTCAGGTAGAGAAGAGGAGCGCATGTTCATTCATCTCACTGAAGTAAAAGGATATACTGAAGAGTAGAGTAAGGAGACAACAGTGTGCCGGAGCACAGTGATCTAGTTACGAAATTATAGTGGGCAGCGTTGAAATGATGCATTCCCTCTGCTGTTTGAAACCACACACACTGTTACACATCCAAACACTGGCGGAAAACTGTTTTCATTATATTTGCCATGGCAACAGTCAAATTAAGTGAGCCAGTTCTGAGTAAGCCATGTCTGCTTTCAGGGCTGCAGTAGAGCTGTGCGCCATAAATCTGTTGTCCTGGACAGCTGGACTACGCTGTCATTTATCAGAGGACTATTTACAAAGGCACTGTGATCTGAAGCAAACCATTAGCACATTGTCAAGCCTTCATTGGCAATCAAGAAAATAAAAAATTATCTGAAGGAGAAATCATAGTCTTTACATATAGTGTGTTCTTAAAACCACAGTTAATATGAACACATGAAAAATAATGCAACAATATTCAATTGAATAATTCCTTCAGTGACAGCAGATAGTGCTTTTGGCAGTATTGTAGTGAACATCACTAATGCCCTAACTAAATCTGTCTTGAAAACCACTCCTTTCACACAACAGCTCTTTGACATATATGTAGTCAGACTGGAAGGTAATGCCCCAGGCCATGACAGTGTATGCTCCACTTATAGTACATATGCTCTAAACGTCCTCCATGATCTTATATCATCTCTAGTGGGGAGGTGCTTACAGTGAACACAAGAAATCTCAGGTTCATTGTATAAGAAAGGCATTCCTCAGAATTACGAAACAACGATTAGCATTGACATGCTGCAATTTGCCTGATATTGAAGGAGAGGTTGTGTAATAAGTGTGTTGAAGTCACATTGAGTTGGTAGAAGAAAACAACGCCATAATGAATTTATTCAAACAGAAAAAACAAATACATTGCAAATACAACGCAAATCACCACTAATAATATGCAAACTATACATTAAAATTCAAGCATAAAGCTTCATCTCATTTGGGGGAATTTGCATCACCATGCATGGTGCTTTGCTCTCCAGGCTGCATATCAGTGTGATTTCATGCACTGTTTATGCACAAAGTGCTCAGTGAACTTCAAACTTCCAACACTGACCCTTATTCTGGCTGCAGGCCCAGTCCCTTCAGTCATCCAAATATTAAATATGGCCGCTTCAAGAGAAATACTGTATCACTGGGCCTGACAATCACTGGCCATGAACATGGTGTGCTGCTGCTTTTCATACTGATGTGATGGAGGTGTCAGGTGGCATTAGAAACATGATGACATAGATGATTAGTAATTGACTCTCAGACGGAAATCGGGATGTATACTCAGTATAAAGCTAATGCAATCTAATTTTATTAGGCCTATAAACAGACATTGAAGCAGCATCCAGCCAACAGTGGAAGGATGATGTGATTGATTGAAGCAGATAAAGGAGTAAAAAGACTTTCGGGAAGTGTATCTAAATAGTTTCCTGGTTAGGAGCCCACTTCTGCTTCCATGTTTCAGACCTCCACAAGTCCCAGAATAGACTTGTCACCAACTGATGGCGGCTGGCGACCGGCCCACTGTAAAGGCCTGCTGCTCCGTGGCCTATTGGTCGTGCACACAAGCCCTCCATTCTGATATCAGATCCAAGCCATGCCAGCTACTTCCATGGGAAGAAAAGGTCAGCAGGGGCTTTCTTACACCGCTAACATGTGTACTTAAATTACAAGAAGTTACTGTGAAGTCAAACCTACTTTGAAACTAAAGAAAAGATGTCTAAACATGTTACAGTGATGAGTCTCCCTAATGAGTAGCCGTGTTTCCATTAACCTATTTTTATGCACATTTTGAAGTATTGCATTAGAAAAGCTTAGTGGAAACACCAAAATTTGGAAAAATTTGCATAAAAATTTTTATGCTTGCTTAAGGTGGATTTTGGAAATGACGAAAAAGAGTTTATGCGCAAAATGGGTAATGGAAACGCATTTGTCAAATAAATAATGACGTAGCAAACATTTAACTCACATGACTGATCAGTTGTTTCTGCTCAATGCTAGCTGACATGAAAGAACAGTTACAACTTACCCAATTGAAACAAATTCCTGAAGACCTCTCCCCATTTTTCTCTCGTCAAGGCAATATAACTATTTGTGTTGTTTCCGGTTGGCAAACTCTACTTCTTCTACTCTGTTCACTGGCAGATTATTAAAGCCTATATCACTATCTTTTGACGAAACTATGCATTGCGTAGCCTAGTTTATTTGCTTCAGACCACTTGATGGAAGTGCACGCATTTTCCTTTCTGCGACATTTCAAAAGTTCACTTAAAATTCTCTTGCGAATCAAATGGAAACACGCTAGTGACACATGTAATGCTAATATAACATGATGAGGGATACATGACTATCAAGCTATCAAGATTTACTGTAAAGTTACATTTCGCAGCTGGCTTTGAAACAGGCACATAAAAATAGCTGACCATGCTGCACTGACAATAAAAGTTGAAAAAAGTGAAAACTTAAAAGTACAAAAAAGCACAATAGAGAACAGAGAAAAAACATCCCAGTTAGAGTGTAAGAATATGAGGTGGATTAAATTAAATGTGATTAACTTGTTTGCAGTGTAAAAAAGGAAGAAAGCCTTCATTATATTCCAAATGATGACTTGGACTTCTGAAGATGTGACGAATGATTTTGCAATGCAAGAGAGCTCCCTTTTTTTATCTGGACGATAAACCTATTTTTATTTGTGGAGCTTGTCTCCTGGCTGGGTATAGTTAGGAGTGTGACCCCTCAGTTGGGGACAGCTGTGCCCCCTGACAGAGCTGACGTTTGTTAGAGCACAAACACCTCCCACCCAGGAACCTGCTAAAGTTAGAGATTGTTGTAAACAGCTTTATGTGGAGGCTAGGGTTGTCAACAGAGATATTATAGGCTTCCTCATTAATTGATTTTTATTGAACAGATCACAGAAAATATATCTATCAATTTATTCATCAACTATTTTGATCATTTGTCATTATCAATCAAAAATTCCTTCCCTTATGTGACTGCAGCTTCCACAACGCTCCTTGCTGTTTTTTTCTGTCTTATATCATCAGAAACAGTAGTTTAAGAAGAAAAGGAAAAAAATCGGAACTCAAAGTATACTTATAAGCTTTCAACCACATCTTACAGTCTCCTGCAGCAGATGGAGTTTGTTCAAACTTAGCAGGATCATGAGATACACTTGAAAGCTGTGGGAAAAGTGTTTTTTGTTTGTTTTTTTCTCTTGGTCAAAGAAATTAAAAGACTTTAGCTTACCGCTCTGGGATACTGTGGTGGGCATTTTTCACAGTAATCTGAGATTTTAAACACCAAGCAATTAATCAAGAATATATTTGGCAGAGTAATCAATAGTGAAAATAATCATTAGCTGCAGCCCTAAAAACCATACATTTTTACTAATATCACTAATGTGCAGGTTGTGATTGAGTGAAGAGCATAGACTGTTAATAATAATGGAGGTAGCCACTGTGACATCACCCATTGGTTTGTGGACTCCCATTCTGAAGCCTTGAGTTTACATTCTGACTGTCCCCATCTTGGATTTTTGGAGCCATAAGTGACTATATTTGGATGAGATGGTGGAGCTGACCCTAACACTAGCATTAGCTGCTAGCTTGGTTAGCACGGTGCATTTACAGTCCACATTTAACTGTGACAATGCTAATGCTAATTTTTGCTTGTGAAAACAGGCTTAAAACCATTAAAACAAAATGTACTTACTGGAAAAATGGAACATTCAACTCCTTGGAGGATCTTTTAGTACAACCAAATGCTGAACAAGACTTTTTTAGGTGACCAAAATGTTACAATTTTTTTGTTTCAACTTTCATGAACTGAAAACACACTGAAATAGCAACGTCTATGGCTACGTATATACTCTGTAAATCGGGGGTTACACCATGGTTATGTTACATGACCAATGTTGTCACCTTGGTAGCAACTGTCACTCAAAGTGGCCACGCCCTTAATTAATGCATAACTTTAAGCCTTAATAAAATTTAAACTTTTTAAATTTTAAAGGTGAGTTACATATGGAGACTATAGAGACCAAAACTATTTTTTGTACCGGGCTGTTAACATGTTTATTTCTACTGTGAAGTTGGGCATTTTAACATGGGGGTCTATGGTGATTGACTCGCTTTTGGAGCCAACCTCAAGTGGCCATTCGAGGAACTGCAGTTTTTGGCACTTCCGTGTTGGCTTCATTTGCCCTAAAGTTTGCCACTTGGTGAAGATAAAGAAAAAGGTAAAAACAGATAATGTGGTCCCTTTTTTTCTGGAGCCGAACAACCTACAACACAACCTGGCCTAAATGGCCACATTCTGATTTGTCTTAACTCAAAAAGTTTTGGAATTTTTTTAAGTAACACAAATCTAATTTTTTTTTGCATACTCTGCACACCATTTTTTCATATTGAGAAATAATTGTGTGATTTTGGGCTATAAATAAACTTGCCTGGACTATTGTGACATCTTGACCAACTGACTACATGTGAGCCTCAATCTCACCCTAATACAACCCCTAAGCCAACCTTGACTCATATACTGTGTGTATGTGTCAACATGGCCAACAGTGTCAACATTGCCTGAGCAGGCAGAAAAAGTCGCCTTTGAAATGCAAGAAGGACGAAACTGCATGGATTAACCCCTGGCACTGACTGGATCCTGGCCAGTCTAGGTCTAATTGGGATGATCTAGCTGGGTTAACAGTTAATGACTTGAAGAGAACTGAGTGTCCCATGCATAGCCAGAGGGAGCAGAGGTAGCTTGAGGGGTGGTAAAAAGTAGTGAGGTGGCTTAAAGAAAGCATGCTGTACCACCAAACAAAAACCCACAGAAGTGTATTTAACCACAGAATGACAGCACACAAAGGAGCACTGTGTGTTTTAGGAGCTGGTGAGCAGAGAGGGAGAGTGAGAGGTGTCTTTGGCATTCCTCACACCACCGCAAAAATAAATAATAAACTGTTCTTGGATAAGTGAGGTAAAAACATGGGATAAATTACGGTAGAAGGAGGGAGATTTTGCTCTACTCGGAGCTGAGGGGCCAGAACAATAGACAATGTAATGTTCTGAAATCTATCAAGACACTATGGGAACTGCTCTTGTTGCTTTGCCAACCTAAACATTTCTTGCCTCATAAATATCTTTAGAGTTATATAAGGCTTGTTAAAAGAAACTGTTAAGCAAAGCAATCTTTGTTTTATAAAATAAACTTTGTGTACCAATACATATGTACTTTGTATAAAAGTGAAAAATCTTCGCTTTTTTTTTTTTTTTTTAGGGGGAAAGCTTGAACTAGGGAATATAAAACTGTGTTGATGTCACAAGTGGAACAGCCTACTATGTGAGTGGAGGAAAAAAAGCCAGCTTCTTGGCTTTTGTCTCACCAATACATGCATAAATGCACATGGAAAATCTATAAACTGGTGTGTGCTTGAGGTAAAAATGACAAACCCTGCTTGTGTTCTCAACTCCACGATTCACGGATCACACTGACATCTCCTTTTCCAGAGTGGAAAGAAATGAAGTCACAGATTATGCCTCCCTTCACCAAAAATAAGCAGGAGCACCCAAAAAGATTGCCAAGTCCCTTTCATTCTTCACTCCGTCGCTCTCTAACAAGCTGTCATGTATTAGCAAATGGTTCTCTATGTGTCCAACCTTACAACGCCCCCTACAGCCTCTCAGACTTGGACAGGGGCCCACCCATGATGAGGGGGTACATGGGGCCAGAGAGAAAGCAAGAACAGTAATTCAACAGATTTGCCATCTAACACTACCAACAGCATCAAATGTGGATAATGATCCCTATGAATGATGCAGAATGATGATGCCAAAGTATAATCTATTATCCAACACTTTGGGAAAACAGCACTATAGTATTTTCCTCTTCCAGAATATGTTCTTGCCATTTTGATATAAAGTAATAGCTTTTGGAGGCGAATTCAGCAAACAGCCAGAGACTACAAAAACCTTCTGTGTTGTAAACAAGTTCCAGCAGTGAGATCTGGACAGAAAATTTAAACCAGCCCTCAACTCTCTTTTCCTTTCCCCTGTGAGAGCTGTATGCCAGCTCAGCTTAACGGCAGCCAGGGATCAGAATCAGCATGCAGGAGATGTATTACAACACTTAAAAGCTACAAAGGCTTTACCATTGTTGCGCAAGACGGATCCATGACATGCTCAACTTCCAATTTAACTCCCTGTATTCCAAAATGTGAAAAAATGACTTGTTATCTGTAAGTGGCCACACCTCTTCATGACATATGCTTTCATCTGACCAATAAGGATCATTTACTTGATGCGTCCATCCTCAGTTTCTAGTATTGTGTCATAACCAATGGTGCCACTTACCTTTTTTTGGGCTCAGCCAGAACCGATCTCCGAGCGGATCTCCTCTGTCCATGCTGCTTTGATCTGACATATCACAGAAAGGCCTGAGTGCCTCCAACAAAACACAACACCTTCTTTCTGCTTATACCACCCAGTCAAAACTGCACTGCTACTCCTTCTTTTCACCCTTGTGAGACCCACTGCCTGTCCAGCGGATCAACATGGCATGCAAGATGGGGGCTAAAAGAGAGAAGGAATGGGAGTGGAGGGGTACATTCAGGGTAGGGAGGGTGATTGTGAGAAAAGAACAAGGGAATCTTTTCATCTCTGTCCCATAAATGCAGAGGAACATCTACACTGTAAATCAGAGGCCTTGCCAGGATGGACACATCCTCTCTGCTGTCCCGGATACCCTGCACCACGTCCCATACATCTAAAAGGCACCCACGCTTTATTATGGCAACAGCTAACTGGGAGATACACACTGGACGCCTTGTTCGAGAAACCTTGCAAATTACAGCCCTAGAGATTAAGATGACGGGTGGAAAGTGCAAAAGAAGCGAGGACAAAACAACTGGATAGAGACAGAAAAAAGACAACCAAACTAAGAGCCAGTCTGCAAAAGGGACAATCAAGGCATCCAAAATACACCCAACAACAACTCCGGCTTTGTCTCTTGTATAGTTAATCTGTGGTTTATGGGGAGCAATTAAACCTTTTGTAAGTTGTTAAAAAGCAGTGCGTTAATCTTACAAATGGAGACAGGTATTAACAAAACTGAATCAAAAAAGAACAACCTGACAATGTAGCACTCAAATGCAAATTTCCTTTCAATGTGCACATAACAAAGTAATTAAGCATATCTCTGTGACATCACAGGTAACAACTAACACTTCTATCAGTTTGACTTGTTGCCAATGTGCGTAGTTGACCCTGAAGAGTATAACAAAGACATAAAGTTATGACTGACCTGAAAGGGTTTACAGACCAGCACTTTGTTCGGACTAGCCTGAACCGGCCAAAACAATCCTTTCAATAAACTTTGATGGCTGTTTCAAAATTACACTCTGACCTCTTCTTTAATCCTTGACTGAAGGAGACTTGAAATACATGACGAGATAATGAAGCAAGGATTTTCAACAAACGACCACATGTTCAGTAATTAAAGTATTATTATTAAGTAGTATTAAGTAGTGATTTTAAATAGTGCTTAAAGAGAAATGGACCCTCACAAAATGGAGCTCCAGTTTGGATGGCGAGGAGGGTATAAAATGGCCGTAGGGAGGGCCAGGTTTTGAAGTGCCAGCCAACAGGGACCAGCCTGACACAGGGACAGACACACAGACTAATGCTATGAGTGGGCAAGTTCATTCACTGAGTTTGTGGAAATATTGGAGTGAGGGTAAAGGTGTCCCACTAAAAAAAGCATGTCCCAAAAACTATAACACAGTAACGTTTTTGAAATAAAATTTAAAAAAAAAATCGTTTGAATATCTGCACAATGAGTCAGCGTCTGTAAAGCCACACATGGGTGTGGCCATGCTGGGCTTTGGTTGCTGTAGCAACGCAACCCACAGGTTAGGCAAATATCATGTGCTGTCCACGGTTGAGGTCCTGGGGAACGTGGGCTTGCTGCTGCCATGGGCAACCAGCTATCAAACAACACAACTTGACACAGGAGCTGGAGTCTGGCCTTCCTGACTGCTTGTCACAATGTGCGGATTTGCATTGTAACCTGAAACGGCTGAGCTTTATTTTTGGATAGGCATCCTGACGATCAGTGTCTAATAAAATACAAACACAATACAGGTGCCTCCTTATACGCTCCTGCACAAACTCACATAGACACACAGAGGGGTGATTTATTATCCTCACTCCCATAAAACCCCTTCGTCTGGAGAGAATGAATCAGTTGCATTCTTTCTTTCCTCAGAGCAGAGAGAAAAAATGACTACATGAGCGGCCCCTTTCACAAAAGAAAGGCTTGCAATAAACTTACTTAGTGTGTTTGTGGCCGAGGAAAGAAAAGGGCCCATTCTCCCACAGCTTTAGAGTCCAGTAGCAGACAGCAGTGACTCACCATCATTATTATCTCTGTAAATTTCATAAACTTGCTTTCACTGAGCTGAAACACCCACAATAAGGCTCTTATAACATAATGTAGGAAAGATTCACAAAAGCCATTGCATTAAGGGAACAACGTGCCATTTTTAATTCAGACTGCTGCTCTTATAAATGTTCAGAACAGAATCTTGTGTTGCAAAACTCAAATCACCCTTGTGGAATCTGAAGTGAGCTTTCAGGTTATCTGATGAAAAAAAAGCAAAGTTTTCACTTCACTTCCTGAAACCCTGTCATGCAAGCGCTTAGAGGAGAAAACAGAGCACCGCCCCAGCAGCATAACAGACAGGTATGAAGTCCACCAGATCTAGACAGTCTCCACAGAGAGGACAGAGAGAGAGAGAGATAGAGAGAGAGAGGAATGTGACCAACAATTCATCTGCAGAAATAACACTTGACAGGTGATGATCACTCTGCCTGCATAAGACTGTTTTCCCTGCTTTCTCAAATGCATTCTATGACATTACAGCCGCATACTCCATAAACTTAAGGAATGCTCTGGTTGTCTAGAATCACAGTTCTACTGCAGGAGAGTGTAATTA
Source organism: Thunnus albacares (assembly GCF_914725855.1). NCBI lineage: Eukaryota > Metazoa > Chordata > Actinopteri > Scombriformes > Scombridae > Thunnus > Thunnus albacares. The sequence continues at coordinate 8,566,899 of NC_058113.1, read as the reverse complement.
CAGGAGTATAAAAAAGTACTACAAAATGTACCCAACATGTCCTTTCATGCAACAAAGTGAGGGAAAAAAGTGGCACCCTTGTCAAAAAAACACTAACATAGCATAACACTGAGTATTTGCTTCCAACTCTTCAACTAAAACAAAAGATCATTTATTATTCAGGCACAGAGCTTCACCCAGTGAGTGGAGTTAGATATGAGAGGTAAACACTTCACATTATCCCCTTGAAGTCAGTAAGTTCTAATTATGCCCACAGGATTCTTTTTTTCACACAGCATTGTCTGTGAGAGTGGCAAGAGTCCAAGACATGAATGCTACCACCACACCCAGAATTATACTGCAGCTGGAGTAATAAAATATAAGATGTTTACTATTGAGGTGCATGCTAAAAGAGCAATATCATAGAGGCAATAATAAACACCTACACACTGAGTTCAATATTCCTGCATATAGAGCTGTTATCTTGTTATGAATCTATCCTAATCAGCCAATCTCAATTACTACAGGCTATTCATGAACCAGTTCACAACCACACCCATGATGCAAGTGTCCTTTGCAGCAGGAGATGGCATTTTGCTTTCCTCTTTACTTGTTCCTTATCGGCATGGCTGGACTGGCTCCATATCCTGTTTTTCCATTGTGACACCTAAAACTAAAACTCCTGCTTCAAAGATAGAATAACAGTCCAAACAATGGGCAGCTTCCCTTCCCTGGCTGTAATAAAAACCAGTGAGCTGGAGCTACTCTGACATGGAACAATATAGCTGACTCATTTGCCACTACTGGCCCAAAAACAGAACTCATATATGAGAGCCCAGGTGGGTGAGTCATATACAGAATATGTTAACAGTTAGTCCTTGAGGGCGTGCGGCCCCTGTTGGGACAAAGCAGCAGAGTAACTACAGCTAACAGCCTATCAGGTTACTCCCTTGACAGCTCTGAAAAGTGATTTATTTTTTTGCAGCCTCCTCTTATGGTAAGCTACAGTCTTAGAAACAAAACTACATTAAAGGATTTAATGTAATGAATGAATGAATGAATTAACTAAAAGTTGTGGGACCAGTTGTGTTGCTTGCACGCACACGCCCTTGCACAGTGGAAGACTGCATGAACAGTACACTCTTGTGGTGTATCTGCGGCTTGCCAGTGAAAGCTGTTTCCTTAAAATACATGTACTGTAGGGGAATTAGAGATAATAAGAGTATCAAATGAATATAATACCAGTGTGTCCTTTGAAGAGAAATGCAAACCAGTCTTTAACAATGGTCCACCTCACTTTGTAAAACTGACAGTGAACCCATGTAAGGTGTGACCAGGTCTCTGCAAGAGAAATTACTCACCCTCAGGTGATGGAATGTGAACACTGTGTGCACTGAAGCCCACGCAAAATCTACAGCAGTGAGATATCTGTGCTGTTACACTTTCACCCCTCAGCCAAACACCACCAGTGAAAACCTCTGATGTGTGGAAACACGTATTTGCTTCTGTATTGACATTAGCCAATCACACACTCACACAAGTTCTTGGCATTTTTGTTTTATGAGTAAAGTTCAGAGTAACTAAGCAGCCTTTGTTTCCCCCCACCCTACCCTTCAATCACACACCCACATATTCATTTCAGCAATATCCGATGGTACTTCTGGACTTGAGCAGATATCGTCATATGCCAATTGTAAAAAACATACCGAGACATCCAGTGGACATTCACTGAGTGGGCCCTTTCTGTAAAGCCAGCCACAGGCCATCTTTTCCATGACACACCTAGACATGGTACTACACTTAAAGCAAAGCAGTGAAGTGACCTGCTCCGTTATGGGGGCTTGGCTACACCCAGGTGTTACAGCCGTTTCATGGGCTTATCATACTGGGTGTAAAACATACCAGATGCACTTCAGAGGGAAAAGACGGCTGGGAAATGTAGGTCTTAACCCAACCCATGAGATTCATGAGAACTTTGACTCAGGCAGCATAAAACCTGTCCTAACGTATGTGCATAGTACTTGTATTACAGCGTATGGATCACTGAACTAGAAATGCAACCATGACATTAAGACATGTGACATTTAAGCAGTGCAAGCAATTTGGTTTCAAGTTCAAACATTTACTGCGAGTTAGTCAGCACAGTTGTGGCAATCAAGTGCATAAATCTTCTCTACAAACCCTGCTCAGAGATATAAAGACATAAACACATGCATCAGGGAAACACAGTAGAAAAGGGCACCAAAGTCACAAGTGTCTTCCCATCAGTCACTATACATGAATCTAAGGTGTATTTCCTGTGTGTAACTGCACTCCCATGATGCTATTGTTAGAGTATTTTATTTAATCAGAGTACTTATTGGTTTTGACAGTTTCAGACTCCCCGATCATCCAGACCAAGGAAACAACAGAAGATGGGACACTCACCTGAAAAAGACAGACAGAAAGACAAAGTATTAGCATAATCAGAGCTGTGGTAAATACCGATGAGAGAGAAAATATAAAGGTGGGTAAAGTTACAGTAATGCAGATTTATTCTTGACTACACCTCTAATAGACACATCAGTAAAACTTTAATAAGCAGAGTTCAACAAAGACAAACTGGTTTTCCATGTGTGTTGCATTAGCAGAGCACGGTAAGACTGATTACGACCTCTGACACTTGCAAAGACTTCAATCAAATGGGTCATTCTGTTTCTCCACATGCTGAAACACTCTGGTTTTAATAGCCTTCTAACAAAGACTTGAGTTATAAATTCACAGTCATACTTGAACTTAAAGTGTTTTTTGCACAAAAGAGGACATCTTAATCTTGAAAATACTGCTGCAGGCAGGAATTAGGAAGAGAAATCACTTAGTGTGAATGACACATCCAGGAAGCAAACTCTGGTTAACTGGCTCATATCTCCATCTACTGGACAAAAAGAACAAAAGCAGCTTTGGTGTTGCTAGGCACAACAGCAAATTATGAGAATTTCTTTTGGGAGGAGTATTACTCATGACATGCTACGCTAGGGTCAGTAATCCTTACTTATATTATACCATTACAAGTATTTATTACTGAAGTTTTATTAAAGTATTTTGGTTCTGAATACTCCCATAGAGTAGTATAAAACATCAACATTATGTATTTTTTAACAATGCTTAAATAAGAAATGTACTTGAAGTAAACATTAAACAGAATCTGATGTTTATGCTCCAGAAGAAAAAAAAAACAAAAAAAACCTCTTGTTCCCGACTTCTTCATAACACAACTATTTCAGATGCCAGGCTCAAACTTTACAGCTGTCCTTTATACCAGGGTCATTCCACTCTGCTCCCGACATTTACCACCCACAACGCTGTGCTACTGTGCAGGACATACCCCACATAAGCACCAGTACAGTTTCCTGTGTATATGAGTTACATACAAGTAGCATCGGCCCTGCTAGTGTTTCTCATGTGTAACCAACACTGTGTTAAATGTCTACCTTATGACATCAGTGATCCGAGAAATATCCCGCTCTAAAATAGGACCTGTCTAACGTTTGGTATGGTTTTCAACAGCTGGCTGTCACTGCTTGAGTGTTTCTTCATCAATATTTATGATAAATATTTTACATAATAAAAATTCTTATGTTATGATCATGATGACCTTTTAGTAGGTGGGTTTTATGGATGTTCCGGACAGGCAAACGCTTCACATTCTGACACTCTTTTCAAATGGTTATGTCTTCTTTTCAGGGACGTTACTGCCAAATAAGCAGGAATCCAACTGCCTTATTTAATATATCATTATTATTATTATTTAAGACATAAACTATGGCCAGTAGGAGAAAAAAAGCACAATAGCTGACAGATCATTTGGGAGTGGACAAGTTTCAAAAGTTCTCTTGAATGCATCCTGCCATTTGGTGCAGCAAAGTACAAAGTTGTGTTGTGCAGATGTAATGGTTACTGATGAGATAAGTGCTGCCAGAAGTCACATATCATGGTTTAGGCTTTTGAACCTATCAGATAAATACTGAACACAGAACAACAGGATGTGAGAGAAGGCATCAGGAAACAGCAGTCAGACTCTCCTCTGGAACATCCCGGTCGGCACATTTGGCATATGGCATGTTTTTTTCCTTTTTTATTGTGTCAAGCAAGAGTTACTTTTCTTCTTCTTCTAGCCACATATTTGTCCCATTGAGCTTCATCCAGCCAGTGTGAGGAAAATGACTTTCACTCATGTAATAAACTTAGTTTATTTTAAGGCTTCTTTTCACTGTTAGAGGTCAGAGTCTGCCTGGAACAGAACATCTGCTCAAGGACACAGTAAAGCACCACTCCAAGTTGGTCTACATCAACCCACAACCCAAAGTAACAAAATTCCATCCCAGGAGTAAAACATAGAACATTTTGGCTTTTCCTGAATTTAAATGATTAAATAATTCTGGGTCATATTTTCACAGGTTTGGCTTTTGTTTCAGTTATGAGCAATTTTACTTTTCAAAGCAAAGTATTGCTGAGATTTAGGAGCACAGATTTGATTGTGAAAATTAAAGTGAATGTATCTGGGAATAATCCTTCAACCAACAGGAAAACTGCACAAAACTGTGGTTGAGATAGGTGTTTACAATTTTACCATAACCATTTTAGTTTTGTTTGAATTAAGGATTTTATGATTGTCTGACTGCTCGTGTGGGGCATACCCCATTGGACTCCTGCCTAGAAATGTGTTTCTATATCTCATAAAATTGACTTAGTGAGTGAAATGTTTTTATAACCAACAGGAATTACAGCTAGAACACACAAGTTTGGTACAAAAGTTAATTCTCAAGTTTGAAAATAATAGTTTGACAAATTAATCTTCACAGATGTGTCCTCTTACTTTTTTTCACGGAGCTTTCACCCTTATCTCATAGTCATTATCAGTGGATGGAGTTGTGCTTAGTGTGTTTGCTTTCAAGTGTTCACAGAGCAATCGCCATCAACTTATGAAGGCTGTGACATGAGGTTGAAAGCTATACTATACTATACAATAATATATAATTCTATACTATACTATACTACACAAAAATCCCATTAAAATGAAAAAAAAAAACATATACCTGAAGCATGCACTCATATTAGCGATCAGAGTGGAAGCAAATAATAATGAAAGGTTTTTCAATTTTAGTAAGTAGTAAGTTTATGCAGTGATGGAGACCCTTAGGTGTCTCATGGCCCCTGCTTAGATACCACTGCAACAGTCGCCCACTAGAGGGTGGTGACCGCAATCTGCCTCTCTTCAAAAACAGCAACAACCTAACACACATATCCACCAGTGAACACAAAGTTAGAAATCTACTCTTGGCTTTTTTCCCCTCTCCTCTGCAGTGTTGGGAACACTTTTTACTGCCAAACAGACAAACCTCAACCAGCCACACACTCAGACAGACACACACAGTACACCACTTCTTCTCACTCTGTGGGAGGTCTTTGAATCGTGCTGCAGCCTGATGGAAGCTCAGTGGGAACTTTTCCTTAGGTAATCCTAGAGAGTGTGACAGCAAAGGGCCTTTGAGTGAGAGAAAAATCCCTCCTCTGTGGGCTCTGCAGACAGTCAGCAACACAGTAATGCCACACTCAGCAGAGCACAGGGAGGGTAACATACTGTAAAAGCTGCTGAAACAGACATAAACTAGCAAATTAGGGAGCCACTAGTTAAGACAAGACAGTAAATCTCTGCAGGACCACACAGCCTCAGTCAGCATCCATTCACACACTGAGTTACAGCTTTTAAGGTTTCATCCATCTTTGATGCAGTGTTATGCAATCGGAGGTAAATGCTGAAATTTCTCTGTCAGTGCACTGAAACCACACATGGAAGTGGATCATTTATAAGCGGTTATGTCTGTGCTGCACTTGCATTGAACTTGGAAAAAGATCACTTGCTGTGTTAGAGTCTGACCCATGTGCAGTCCCATCCACAGCCCATAAATTCTCCCTCTGTCTGCTCTCCACCTGTATCACTTTACCTCTTGGCTTTTGTTAGCAGTCTCCTTTCTCTGCTTTCAGCTGCAGGTTTGCGCAGCTATGCACAACAGCGTTGCTTACCTTTGGTCGAGCAGTAGGACTCCGTGCCGAACATTTTTCAGTAGAACCTTGGAACAGCAAGGGTTACTGCAGCGACGTTCCCTGACTGCTTTCCCTCACAGCTAACTCCACTCTCCCTTTTGATCTCAGTGTGTCACGTCAGATCTTTGACTTTCTTTCGTTATCTAAGTTCTTTCTCCGCTCTCTGTTTCAAGCATGTCACGTTGTGTGGATCAACAGAATGGGAGTCTCCCCCCCCCTCCTCCTCCTCCTCCTTCACAGGTCAGAGCCGCCCTCCATAATAATACCTCTGTTCATGTGTAGGTGTGAGCGTATCTGTTTGCATGTGTGCAGCGCTGAAGTGTTTGAAAAAGAGCTAAAATTTCAGAGCAACAAAGGCAAACAAGGGTGTAAAGTTGAGAGCGTACAAAGAGCATGAATGAAAGGATAAAATTCAATCTGACACAAGCCCTCCATTACCCTGCTGGAATGACAGATGAAATGTTTAATTCAACAATTACAGACACATTAGAGTATTCATGAGGGGGTACGCAAGGTTTTCACGCAGCTTTGTGTGGGAAGACACTTTCACATTTTCATTTTCATCCACTGTATCGTGATAGCGTGTCAAACTGCTTTTGCTCTGCAGACATGAAAAGACTGGCTGACAATCAGAGGGAGACAGTCAACAGTCTTTTCTGTTCAAAGACAGAGCAACATCAGAGTTAGACACAGACAGGGGGCGGCAGCATTTTAAAGGCTCTGGACCAGTGCCACATATTGTAGTCTCAGTGATATGGCTTTGTGCTAACACTTCTGAAAGAGGAATGAGTGTGTACAGATTGTGTAATATATTGTGAAGAGGGTGTGTGTGTGTGTGTGTGTGTGTCTGTGAGATGAAACAGTGTCCAAGTTATATACAGTATATGTATGCAATCGGGCCATCTAACTAGATCTCCTAAAATTCATCAGGCGTGTAATGTTGAAGCTGGTAGCAGGCGGATGCATTAAAGCCATTAAAAGCCCAATATGCACAATAAATTATTTCCTGCATGTAGTGTAAATAATAGCTGCATCTAGCAACAGTATATGGCATCATTGTGTTGTAAAAGCGGGAGTGTGAAGCAGGTGTTTAACTGGTCTGTGCAAAACGGTTAATGATTAACACTCATTCTTAAATTGCAGCATAACACCACACACATTAACCCAGCCTGGAGACATCAAGTGGAGCCAGGAGAGACTCCTTGAGATGAAGCCCAAGTATAAAGCTTCAGGTACAAGTGACAACCATGGCTTTGGTCATAATGACTACTTTTTGGATGTCAGTGACATGAATTTTATCTCTCTGTTCAAATAGCAGCTATTTAATCATTAGTTAAGACTTTATTTGGACATGAAAGTTCAGTCGTAAAATTAAGAAGTCTTTCCTTGTTCCGTAAGTCCTACTAATCCTGCTCTCAAGGCCAAAGTTTCAGTTGTTGAACAGTCACTCAGATCTCTACTGCATTATCTTTGACAGCCAATCATGTGTGTATAGTGTTATTATTTTGTTCTTGTTGTATTTGTATCTTGTCATCCACACTGCAAAACACTGCAATACCACTGGGGATTCACTATATTGATGTTTATGCCAACATCTGATATTTGATCCTTTCTGTGATAATTTCAACTGATACTTATCCCAGTACGGATATTTTTCAGAGGTCCATAATATCAGCCCTGATTTTGCTGCAAAGCAGCTGAATCTGGGACTAGCCTCTAACATCACACTACAGTGCCGCATTTGATTCTAGTGTGAGTGTTTTCTCACATATGAAAAATCTTATGCAATCATGCTTTTTCCACTCAAGAATTATTTCTGAGATCAGACATATTATCTGATAGGTCCAGTCTCTCAGGTTCATTCATTAAATTGGATGATTCTGTGCGTTTGCTGTCTGTGCTCCTACACTTTGGAATAGTTTACCTCTTCCTATAAAATCATCCAATCATAGATATGTATTTGCTTTTTTATGAAAGGAAATTTCAAATATGTGGCACTTTGTAAGTTTTGTTTTTAAAGTGTTACAGATACATCAGTTAATATTTACTTTACTATATGTAAAGATATTTAAATACTAACTTTATCCACAGAAAATTGGATATTTTAACAAAAATAAAGAAATGAACTGATATACATGTAATCACAACTGAATAATCTATACTTATACAGCATAGTTTTTAAATAGCTATTCTAATTGTAGTATTATATATTTAAGAAATTACTTTTTTGATACCAACACATTCATACAGCATTGTGCCTCCTGTGCAACCACAATTGACTCACTGGTTTTATTTGAGATCATGATTCATGAAAACAATTATCTACACCACTTGTCTTTGTGTGTCTGATGGAAACACACGCTCAAAGCAAAGAGCTCACACATACACACGCAAAGTTTCCACCTCTTTACCAGAAACACTCAATGTGAGGAAGCGAATAGTGCAGGAAAGACTGTTCCTTTCAATTTGACCTCTGTCTGGTCATGTTTGCCATGAGGGGGACACTAATTCAAATCACAGCTGAGGATCAACCTAACTATACTGTGAGGTCTTTCCCCTGGGCCTCACCATCACCAAAAATAGCTCAACAAAACAGTGGGGAAACTACCCATGATGCATTTCCTAGAGGGGATATAGGGATAACTCTGTCACTGGAATGTCCTGAATTGTGTACAAATTGCTTAAGGGATTCTGGAGAAGGGTGTGAAACCAGATGCGTGGAGGTTAGAGAGAACTGATGAGCCAGGTTAGAGAAATGTAAACAGTGTTTTTTTCCACAAATGAAAAACTACATCAGAATGAAGAGTTTATTTCTTGGTAGGAGTGGTTCTGAGTGGTTGATTCAGTGTTGTTGTACCACAGCTGCAACATGCTACACAGAACCTGACAGATACTAAACAGCAGAGGAATTTGATGTAACTCCCTCATGGTAGGATACAAGTTAAAATAGGAGGAAAAGATGGAGGAGATATTCCGTAAGTCAACAATAACAGGAGTCACACAATCCATTGTCCTGCCCTGTCCTGACATCTCAAATGGACCACACAGAACAGACCACACAGAAGCCAATTGACCTCAACAGTTTGATCACAGTAAGACTTTCCTCTCCTGCCTACTGAATGATATGCTCACACAGGAGACTTGTAAATATCTAAAAGGTCAGACTTTCTGTTAGACTAAGAGTGGAAATCCTTCTCTGTCAATGGCAGTGGAACAGAGGAGTTAAAACCTCAGTCTGATTTAACTGCATTGCTGTAGCTTGTTTTTAGTGTTTGGTGGGGTTGGAGATGGTGATTTTCAGTCACTGTTTTGCTGAGTGGGGTTTTTTTAATTTCACCCACCGACTCAAAACCTAAATATATTCAGTTTAAAATCATGACAAAGAAAAAGGATCAAATCCTCAAATTTGAGAGGCTGGAAGCAAATGACTAAAATGATTACTCCATTATCAGACTAATTACTGCTACAGTTCCTGTAGAAAATGTAGTAATTGATGTAAGTAAGTCCTCAAGATTTGATGGAATATTTTAACATCATGATTCTTAAACTGTTTACTTGTCTTAACTGATCGATGTACTCTGTGTTCATTATCTTAAGGAAGTTTCTTATCAGCTAAGGAAGATCATTATTCACAAAAAACATTCAAATTAGAATTACTGGTTGATTGTAGCAAGCGATCCATATGTAATCACAACATATGAGTCATTTGTTGGTGGTCGGAAATGTGGCCTATTATAGTTTGAGTCATTTGTTGACTCTGCACTATTTTTGATAAAGGCATTCAAATAAATAAACAGAGATCATCAAGTTACTGCTCCTGGCAGTCAGTGAGTCACTTCCTGTCCAATCTAACATCTGCTTTAAGAAGCTGCTTTTGGGTCCTCAGTCTCTGCTACCAGCCAACTGTGGGAAAATTGAACACTAGTTTTATTTTCCCATGCGTAGATGTAGATAGGAGAAAAACAAACATCAGATCTGTACAATGACTTATCCACACACTTTGTGTTCAAGGGCTTAATGCTGATCATTCCTTTAAGTTCAAAGTCCAAAAGCAGTATTTCCTTGCCAAACTGTGGAGGATCCATGAACTACCCTCCCAAATTCTTATCTTATTCTCATCCAAGCTTTAATTAACCAGATTCTCATTCCAATCCTCTGACATGCAGCTTTTGTCAAACAGTTTGTTACCTTTTTTGGCAGCCGGCTGTCACTGATCAAAGACCAAATGTTTGTGGTTAGAGTAACAACATGTCTTACTTTAGAACCGCAGCCAAGTTGAATTACATTGATTTTATCCAGGTTACTGTAATACTGAACAAGCAAACATATCTATTTCAAACACAAAGCAGTACGACTGCACAGTAGTGCAGCTGTGATGAGGTAAGTCACACGTTTTATGTCATATCAACAGTTTCCATTTAAGCAGCTACAACTCTCTTTCTGAGTCTTCAGAAATCTTTCCTTCCTGTCTTTGTGCTCCCTGTTCCTTCAATTCTATCAGCAAGCTCCAAGACGTAAGACAATAACGTAGCACTTACAAGAAACAATTCCTAGTAAAGAGAGAAGCCAAACAATAGATTTCAGTATCTGACAATGCAAGGCTGCCGGCTGTAAAACTAAATGGGTGAAATCAAAGAAAAATTAAAAAGCCAAGTTTTGTGGAAAAGTTGTGTATTAATCTTAAAGTTTTTGCTCGAGCCTTGTTAATTTCACATCAATTAATCATTACCATATTCATTCAGAGACATTAGTTTATTTACCACTGGTGAGAGATCTGGCCACCTCTACTGGCCTTTAACTTGCAGTTATGTGTCACTAGTTCAGATTTGAAATAATTACAGCACAGAACGAGGGAGGGCACTGTTCTGCCATCATGTTAAAGCTTATTATAGTAGTAGATCATATAGTTCATTATATTCTGGTAATGGTAGAAGGTGGAATGGGTCAAAGACTGAAGGCTACATCACCTCCAAAATGTGTCCTTTTTTTAAATTGCTTTAAATGTGATGGTATGTTTGACATAATTTATCAATTAACTTACAAAGTTGAGTAAACAGCAGAAACCTCAATGAAATCAATATTTGTTGTGAGCAGCTTTGCCTTTAAAACAGCAGCAGTTCTCCTCCGTACACTTTAACACAGTTTTTCATGGTAACTTGCAGGCAGGTTGTTGTAACCATCCTGGAGAAAGAATGTTCTTCTGTGGATTTATTATTTAGGCCATCTCAGGTGCTTCTTTATGTAATCCCAGATCGACTCCATGATGTTGAGATCAGGGCTCCGTGGAAGCCATACCATACCATCTGTTGCAGGACTTATCATTATTTTTGTTGCTAAAAATAGTTATTTATGACTCTATCTGTATGCTTGGGATCATTGTCATGTCATGAATAAATTTCGGACCGATCAGACACCTCCCTGATGGTACTGCATAATGGATAAGAATCTAAACATCTAGGGTGCCTAAAACTTTTGCACAGTACTGTACATCTGAAACTAATAGAGTTAGTTGATTTGTTATTAGACAGAAAATCCATATTATATGCATAATATTTTATCATGTTATGTTCAATTATCTTCAATTATGTCAGTAAATTATCCAATAAAATATCAAGTATTTGCTTGTTACATATTTGGTTGTTAGCAATATAAGGATTTTCTTATTATTTGTAAATTGAACTCCTTTTGACTGCTGATTAGTAGATGTGGGACAAAGTCACTGTTTTGCATGCCACAAGCTCTGTAATTCTAGTCTTGGCTATGAAGTCCTGAGTCAAGTGTGAGCCAAGTCAAGAAAGTTAAATCCTAAGTCAACGCTAACATGCTGATGCTAAGCAGGTATAACATTTACCATCCTTTACACAGTGTTTTTAACAGACTCAGAAGCTCATTCAGTGAGAGACTAGTGATGCCTCAGTGTCCTACTGAATGACTCAGAAGGTGTTTTGTTCCAGCATCGGTCAGATTTTTTAATGAAAACCTTTCAGCTGTTGATCATGTCTCTAATGGCTTTTTATGGTGTTATTTATTTGTTGTGCACTATGAATGCAAAGTCTATATTGTTTATTGTCTGTATGAGCTGATTTGGTGGCAAATGAGTTTCCACACTGGGGATTAATAAAGCTGTCTAATCTAATAATCTAATCTAACAAGAGAATCCTTGTGGAAGCAGGCGAAACGTGCTTTCACCACCAGATGGTGCTGCGGGTAGCTTAAAATAATGTCAAGTTTAGTGTAAACATACCTTAGCCGAAATATGAAAAATACACTTATTTTCTAGCTATGCTGTATATAAAAGGTACAATTAAGAGATATAATTGTAGTGTGTGATGAAATATATGTAAGTGACAAGTGCAGGGATTAAATGAGGGATGGGAAATGTAAAATCCAGTTTGACAACCCCGTCTTCATCTCGTTTACATGGCCATGGTACAAGATTTGATGCAATTCAGTGCAAAGGTAGGTTAGGTTCAGGGAAGGGCATTGTGTTGTGGGTGGACTTGGTGCGCTTGACTCCTATTTTGGGTTTTCTGCTGTGGGTGGGCTTCATTCCATTTCATATTGCCGCCGGTTGGCCACAAACACAGCTATCCAAATCCAAACCCCACTATCTCTGCTGTGTGTGAAGGGGGATAACATGACAGCTCAGACACGATGCGAAGACAATGATTCAAACATGTAGCTACGTGGTTTCAGCGACAGCAGCGTCCTTAGCAACCACCATAGCAACGATAGAAAGACCTGAAAGAATCTCTGTAAAAGAATCTTCGTAATAACTAACAAACTAAACATCATATACATTCACTGAACGAAGATTGTTAAAATAAAATGCACATTTCTTCCTAGAAACGTTATCATAATGCATTTTAATGCTGAATCTATCTTAAAATATTGCATTTTCCACTGGGAATAAAAGGAATGTCAGTCTTCTTTTTTTTTTTGTTCTCACAGAAAGAAACTTGACAGTCTCATGACAGCACATGCCTGATAACAGGCCTTCTGCATATACTGGGATCCACCAACACTGACTCACTGAAATAAAGGGTGATAACAGCCTCCTGAACCTACTAGTAGGTTTAGTAGGCTCTACTAGCCCATATATTTGGGACATATGTGTAATGATAATGCCTATTCAATAGGCTAATAATAGTCAAATCGGGTGATATATGTCAATAAAACAATTGTGAGCTGCAGCCTATGAGCTTCCATCCTGAACCTACTATTTAGTGTGTCTGATAAGATAATAAAGTAGGGCAAAGCTTAGCAATGACTAGCTGGAAAATAACACTGCAGAGCAAGAAAATCTGAACAAACATGTACATAAACACAAAGGTATGTCCACATCAGACATAGACACAAACCACATGCACGTCTTTCTGTGTCTCTCACACATGTGTCCTCACACATATGAGCACACACCGGTCACAGCGCTATGAAGTGCCACAATGCAAAGTAAACACACACACTCACAAGACATACTACCTCTCACTCTGTTGTGAAATGAGCATACATTCATCATCATCCCGTGCTGTGGCGCCTCCTCATGTCTGGCAGCAAACACAGGCCTGAAACCGTCCTGAATGCAAACACTGTTCTCTGTAATCAGCAAACTGGTGATAATGTGACCAGCCAGTTTGTTACTGGCACTGCTCATCGTTTCACATGAATGCACCATGACGGCAGCGCAGACACTTCAAAGAGTATTCACCCAGACCTGTAAAAGCTGACACAACACAACATGTGATTATGGGAAAATAATATGACCAGTGATAACACCTGCTCTCTACCAAATCTCTTTCACACATCTTTCCTTTACTGTATGTGGTTTAAAGAGTGGGCAGAAAACCCAAAGAAACCTCAACAGCAATTTCAGGATGATGTGACAAATCCAAACCTGGTCGTCTCTCAGTGATTTGAGGTAGACAACCAGAAGAAGGCTGGAAAATACTCCAGCGCAATTATGTTTGACACTTGCTCATCACGCTATGACACAATTATGTCCTGGGCTTCCTATCTCTATTTACCTTAAATCACACCAGACATGAAAAATAGTGCAGAATGTCACCTTTGGCACTGGCTGTCCTAGTCGGGAAACAGAGGTACAGAAAAGTTCGACAGAAGGAAACCGAGTCTGCGTAAATGTGCTGCACAAGTAGGAACTGGGGATACAGCCTGTCAGGCAGGTCAGTGGCTGAAATTCTTTGGCTGTGGCACAGAGACAGGGAAATGAAGGCAGGAAGACAGGCAGAGGTCTGTGTGAGTAGGAACTCCCAAAATACCTAGGTCAGGGAATTCCCTCTCACTCTGATTAGGAAGGTGTGTGCACAGTAAGTAGTTGTGTGTGTAGCATGCATGAATGAGTGGTTGACAACATGCCATGGCTTGATGCGGATACTATAAAGATAATATTGTTATTAACACAGGGGAAAGGAGGTGAAATCCCCTGTAGCACAGAGTATAATAAAATTAATATTTCTTCTCTGAACAAATGTCCTGAGCTTACACTACACTGTGTTAGCAGGATGGTTTGCAGACTCTTAAATAACAGTCTGACTGAATATTTTTCCCAAATATGCTGGAATGACACACTAGCCCTACACACTGTCCTCTTCAGTATGTGACAAAAAGTAGTTGCATAACCGTACAGTACTGTGTGTCACACATTGAGCAAAGGAGATATGATTTTTGCCTCAGTCATTGGTATGGGATGTTTTTCTCTGTCTGTTGTAATAAATAATATTCTGCAAAGTTTTTTTAAAATCTTTTTTATTTATTTATTTATTTATTTTCATTTTATTTATCATACCTGATTGTTATGCTTTAATTATGCTCCCTTCACTAACTGTGTTCACATTCTTTTGTGTACTACTTTGTGTTCAATGCTATAGACTAGAGCAGTAACCATGCATGAACAGACAAAGAAAAGAATGCAGCCTATATAATCTCAAAGACGAAAATCATCACAGTGCGGCCACGTGAATAGACGAGTCACTGATGGAGCAGTGCGGGACAAAAAGAGGATTTAGCACCAAAGATATTATTCATAATAAATAAAACAAACTTGCCATTGTAACACGTTAGATTTACATCTAGTCCTTAAACACACAGTTTATAGCATTAACTAAGAGGTTAATTCAAAGATCAAATGCCTGCAAGATCAGAGCCTTTCAGTAACAATATACATGAAGTCCAGACCCATGACAGAACACAGAGGATGGAGATGAATACAGAAAGGCTGTGTTTTTTCTCCCCTCTACATAAGCCAGCTGTTAAACTGTATTTGCCACAGAACAGTTGTCAGGTTACAGCAGGATGCTATAGGTCTCATCCTAATGCACATTAACTGTCTGTGGATATCTGTCATGAGGTAAAACAGGGAACGGCCACAGGGATTTTATATGGCTGCAGATCTCCCCTCAGGAAGTGCAACTGAGACTGAAATCGATCTGAGGAAGAGATGGAAAGACACACAGAGGCAGAAAGAGAGAGACTACTGGAGAGATCACATTAATTACACACGCTGAACATCTGACAGCTTCCTGGAATCATACCCTCTTTTTGCACTTACTTATCTAATGATACTGTACATCATCAGGCCTGTTTTGTGCAAAGCAGTGACACACAGGCACACATGCATGGATCTGCACTACAACTACTACTACTAAGAGTATCACACTATGTTTCCAGTAGCATGACACTGTAGGTTAAAACATCTGGTGAATGAGCATCAAACACTAAGCTGCTCCACATAAGTCTCTGAGGTCCTTGTCTAACTTTTGCACTGTGGTGAGATCCAATAAACAGTTTTGTATTAGTGTGACTGCGTGAAGACTCACACACACCTTCTACAGAGAGAACTCAAGTGTCAGCCAAAATTACATAAAGATTTATTTTGGGACACTGATAAACCTGAGATCACATCCAATGTTTTCATTATAAATACCGTCTGGCTTCTCCAAGTGTTCCGTAATTCATTAATTCTTTAATTCAATATCAACATCATGCTTGAGCACACTTCCTTGGAAAAACAAGTTGCTGGGTGTTGGCTGGGGTCTGTGTGTTAAGTCAGCACAGTGTTCATTAATCTCTATGACCACCTCTATCCTCCTGGCTAACAGTGGCTACCTGTTTTAAGACAGACTTGGAATAATTGTGAACCTGTCTTTTAATCTGGATGTAGAACTTCTATAAAGCCATAAAGCCTTATGAGACACTGTATGTGATACAATAAACTTGACTTGCCGATTGTCTGCTGCTTGCTTGCTTGTATAATCTAGGTATGTATGCCCATACTGTTTAAAGACTGCTAAGAAATACGTCTATCACCACATATAGGTTACACGCATGACACTCAACAAACACTGTGTTTATCGTCAAGCAAAACGCCATTTACAGTTTACTGCACTGTTGGAGACATGTCACTCATCATTCATTGACAACAGAAACCAGAGCAGCATGTGCGCATAACTGGTTCTGAGAGGTAACTCCTGACAGGTCACATGCTGTAAAGAAGTAACCACAGGAGCCTGTGGTAATGAAAAAGGAAGACAATACTGGGGATGCACCAATCCAACTTTTTCAGTCCAGATGCCTATACCTGGGCTTTGGGTATTGGCCGATGCCGAGTACTGATCCGATATCAGTGTTTAATTAATAAGCCATATGCCTCACTGTGTGGAAGAGAGTAGGATCATTCCTTTATGTGTAAGGCAACGTCAGACTTGACTTAAACATTGCTTTCCTCACTTTGTAAATCAATGTAACAAATAAAAACATAGATATAATTTTACTGCATTGTTCTTTATTAAAATAATTTTATCCAATATCAGATCTGCCCATTGTCACCGATACCCGATCCAGCTATCTGAGTCAGTATTGAATATCCGCTATCTGAATCGGTATCAGTACATCTCTAGACAATACAAATGATGCCAACTGGTTCAAAAGGGAAAAGTTTTTGCTAACATAAAGCGCAAAAGTGACAGTCTACTAAGTGAAAGTTTGTGTTTTTTTTATGTCTTTCATTTCTTGTTTTGTATGTAATAATCAAGGGATATGTCACTGCCTGTCACATATGTGCTGACCCAGTTACAAATGAGTAAACATAAAGCTGTCTGTTTCAGTAAATACAAATTTTGCCACTAATTCTAGGTGGGGCACGCTGTTCCGAGTTTGCATGGTGGGTTTTGCATGGCAAATGTGAGGTCTGAGTGCTCATCACTCAAATACCAGCATGCATTACTCCTTCAGTGTTGATCTCTTTAAACAGGCAGGGACACAGTGACACAATTTTCAGTGTCAACAGCTCAAAGGTAGGAGACATATATCAAACACACCGGTCAAACACAGGCAAGAGGAGATCCTTCTAACCTTCAGTTCGCCGTCCCTCTCTACCTAAACCATTGTGAAAGCTGAGTTAAAAGTGTCTGAACAGGGGGATATTATGAGCTTCCGCTGCTTCTCAAACAATGCCTGCACCCCTCCCTGTCTGCCTTCCTATAAAGACACAATAACACAACAAAATGTCCCCCTCATTCTTTGCTGTTCTGCCTGTTAATGCTATGTACATCTATGTTCCACAGACAAATACAGACGTCTTTAATGCTGCTAATCAATATCAAAATATGGAAATACCTTTTAGAGAATTAATCTCATTTTGGATGGACCTGGAGTTGTCCATTGTCACTTTTTGGCCTCCTTGTGAAGAATGATGACAATGAGCGTTGTAAATGTTGATGTGGGAGTTTCAGTAGTTTTGCCTCGTTCCTGTATTGCTGAAGAGATGACAAAACGTATGTCTTGTCTGAGTAGATTCCCTTGTCTGAAGTCTTTTCTGTCTCTCTTTGGCCACTGTCCTCTTCTGTTTGCCACTGCAGGTCTGCTGACTAGGGCTCTCCTCTGTTTTGGTTTCTGTGCTACACCATGTGCACACACACTCATTTACATTCTCTTACACACACGCGCACACATGCACACTCACAAACATTCTTCGTGTGCAGGCATCTGCACGGTGCAAAGCTCCTCCCTCGTCCCCTCCTCTTCTTCCTCCACCTCCTCTTTCACCTAAAACTGGCTTTTCAATCAGTCACTGCACCGCAAGCCCAGCCAATCACCGAGTCACACTGCTACCTGCTTTGCCACAAACCAGCCAATCAGGATATGGAGTGGATTACCTGTCAATCATTCATGTGAAAATGACATTAGGAAGTGTTTGTAGAGGATACAGATAAATAGAAACCCAAGGGTGGATGCATGTCCATTTTTCAACTATTAGCTTCATCACCACAGGGTCCAGAGGACAGAAAAAAACAAATAAATATGTGTGTGTGTGTGTGTGTGTGTGTGTGTGTGTGTGTGTGTGCACGCGCGCGCGCCCAGCACCACACCCAGATACTGGCAGTAATTCCCAGGATGAGCCTGCTGCTAACACAGACCAACCACAAACATATGGGGAGATACAACAAATCTCTCTCTAAATCCTAACCAAACTAGCTTAGCGCTAATTATACATTTACCAGTTGTGAGCATCTTGGCACATTATGACTGAGGGACAACAGTTTTTCTGTAATAGTACCTGATTTTGACACATTGCAGCTATAGTACCTTACAAAAGATAATAAGCTAATAGTCAGGTATAACTACTGGATTGGTATACAATACATTGTATTAAAAAAATTTATTTATAAATAGCATAAAGTGAATTAAATTATTGTGTGATTGTAAATATATAAAGACTCAAAAGTGTCTTGTTTAGTCATCAGTAAAATAACAAACATTATTATTTGCAACTGATTCATATCTAAAGCTGCATCAATTGACACAACATTGACATATTATCACCATATAAAGTTAATGTGTTTTCAAGCAAATGTTTTTTTTACATTTACACAACCATCAGACACAGAGAAACATTTACATTCATATGAGGTTGTGTTTCAGGCCACCTGATTAATATGAATCCAATATTAAGTGTCCTTTTAGCTCTGTTTTGGCTTCCACCCTCTCCAAGTGAAGTACTGTATCTGGCTCTTTGGCAGTGAAATGCTCCACTATGTTCAGCAGCTTCTTGCTAGCTTTGTCTGTCTGCTGTTTGGTGAGGCCAGTAGCATGTCAGGGTTTTTATGCTGAAAACAGATAAGGTTGGGAACAAGGTTAATGAAACTGAAATTACAGGCCCAAAAACCAAAAGAATATGGACTGACAAGCTGAGAAGAGCTGATGAGAACTGCAGAGTTGGGTGACAATTCTCTGTAGGTTTGTCTTTACAAGCAACCTTTTCTCAAAACACATAGTCATTTGATCCATTATTAACATAAAAATATTGATTAGTGCAGCTTTAAGAGCATTTTGTCACTTTGTAACTCAGCTAAATAACTAATGAATGACTTTCAATCATGTTTGAACAACCAGCTTAGCAGGAGACTTTATCTTAACCAGTTAGCAACTGTACTGGACTAGAGAAATGTGAAATTGAGACAACTTTGAGTACAACTGTGGATACAAGCAGCAGCGGGAGCAGCAGCCTGAATATGAAGGTTACCTCCACAGGCATTTCAGACATGCCAGTTCAATAAAGAGCAAATGAAAATCCTAAAGTCCCTTTACAACATAAACTCTGTTGCCCACTGTGATACAAGCCTGAGGCAAAGAAATAATAAGTGGTTTCACAATTTCATATCTGCAGGCATGCTAAAAATGTAAGAAAGATTGCAGTGCTTAGATAAACTGTGACTCCTTGAATAGTTCATGGGGGAAAAATTAACAACAAAAAGTAATTTCATTCATAGCAGCTATTATTTCTTTGAAATCTGCCAAATTATTGTACTCAATGTGAAAATGTAGAAGTACACCATACAACTAAAAATCTCCTTGGATGAGAGACCCTGAGACAAAAACACATTTATCTGCAGGGCTGTAGTCCAGAGTACAATTCTACTGTGGTTATAGACCTTGAATGTGATGTACTCAAAACACGAATTGAGTCTTAAAATACGTTGAAAAGCTTTGGATGCAAGAATGAAACTCTAATGAGAGGCAAACTTGGCTCTGTCAACATACTGTCGGTCTCTAATGTGAACAAATCCACAAGTATCCTCAGTCAATAAAGCACTTCCTTTGTACTGGGCTGAGAGCATTCACATCAACCTCGGGCTTCATCAACCGAGGGAGCCCTGCTTATATCCAGTAGCACGGGCTGCGGTCAAAGCCACGGGAAATGGATTAGTCTGTAACAAATCAAAATCTAACAAAATAAATGATGGCAAATCAGTCCATCCGCTAATAATCAGTTAGCCTCAGTCTCAGCTCAGACAGCAGGCAGCCTTGTTGCAGAGCTATTATTTGATTGAGCTTTTGTCTGGCCTCTTGTATGTAATAAAGGACGTCTGGAGGAAGTGACTGACACATTTTTGGCAGTGGGGAAAATGAAAGTCTCGCTGTTCTGTACTGTCAAGGAGAATTCAGTCATGTGTGGATATGCGTGAGTGTTTCTGAGTGTATTTGAAGTGTGCATTGCTTGCAAGCGCCTGTGGCAGCTGTCTGAGTACTTCTTGCAAATTTGTATCTATTCTGTACCAGACTTGTACAACAAAATGATACACACATGCAAGCTTACAGATGGATCCAGCTGTGTGTTTTGTGTGTGTAAGTGTTCGACTGCTTGTTTTGGCTGACACAAGTAGCCTTCTGGACCTGTGCCCATCTCTCTTTCGATGCCCGACTCCTGGCATTATGATACCATTAAGGATGGCCAGACAGTCCCACAGAAGGATGTTTTTACTAAATGAGTTATTAACAAAGGACAGTACTCATAATGTCGTAGAGTTTTTAATGTGAATTAGTTGTTCAAAAAAGCAGGATGGTTTCTAAGGCAAACAGAAATGGCTCATTTATGAATTATACTGAAACAGAGTTAATTTCTTCAATGAAAACTATTATGAAAAATATTAAACATTTTTCCCATGACAAAAGCAAGACTAAAACTATATAAAAGCTAATATTAGAAAAATAAAACTATAATGAAATGCATTACAAAATCTTTGTCAAAGAATGAAAAATAAATGATAATACGAAAGACAGACAAATGGACATCTTATTCTTAGTCTTATTCAAAAACTTACATGTATCTGCAGAACCACGCATTATATGCTCCTGATTTGTAAAACTTATCCTTTGCTAGCTAGAAGTCTTCAGTAGTGCCAGTAATGTTAATATAGCAACAGATTTATAGGCTGAATTCATCCGCAATCCCACTGAAAATTCAACAAGAAGCGGCAACAAAATAGCTGAGACACACCTGATAGCACAACATTCATAGAAAGGTAAGCTAACGTTATGTGTGTGTGAACTATTTCAGTCTAATATACACAATTAAACAGTGCCTTTTTCACAAACATTGGAATAGACAACACATGTCTATACAATAGAACAACACATGTAACCTCAGTTAATGACGGCATCAAAGATGGCAACAGCTGCTGCCTCAGAATGCTTCAAAGACACACAAATTTAAAATCCATGACAAAAAATTAGACTGAAACTTTCTGACAATGAACTCAACAAAAACTAAATTGTGACTAAAACATTACATTGTGGCCAAAAAACTAAAACTACAAACAAAATCGTTGCCAAAATGAACACCGTGTAGAAAGCAAATTAGTAAAATATTAAAAACATAGCAGACAGATTTGGATACAAACACCTCCATGTGATGCTACACCTGTACTCAACAGCTGGTAAGCTTAGCTACAGTGTGTTTAGTCAGAATACAAATCTAATTAAGCATTAAGTCAACTGAAAGGAGGAAATTGCTTACTTATCAAATGAATATGATAATGCGGATAATGAGGAAATGAGCAATATGTGTTTGAGTGCTTTATTTGCTGACATGCCTCATGTTTATTTGTTAGGTAATTAACTGAATTGGTTGAGTCTTAGCAGTTTTGCCAACACCATGTGCACTAATACATGGCCTGCAGCTTGATATTCAATCACAGATAATGCCTCTAATTGCAGGAGTATTTTCCTCACTTGAAGGCAGGACTGGAAATCTAATAGTGGGACTTAATAACTGGATGCAATAAAAACCTGTGAGTAAGCTGTGTCTGATGCAGAGCCAGAAGGAGGTTTGGTGGCAGATTTTGTTAATATTTCTCAAGATCAGTCTAACTGTTACACTATTACACAATGTGTAAAAGGCATGAAGAGGATATATAGATACAGTATATTGTCATTATATAAAGAGTACCTGGTCTTGGTTCAGCCGACTTGGCAGCCTAACGTTCAATATATTGCATATTTTTCTTACATCCTTATTGAACTTTTGCCCTGCGCCTGACATTTGGATTGTGCAGACACTGTCCTCTAGCATTCTTTTTCAAATGTTTTGCTGTGATGTAAAACAAACCATAGGCCTGCAGCTGCTCATTTAGTTACATACTGCAACAAACACAGCGCACAATGTCAAACACTAACTCCTCAGCAGTTCAAGGTTACAGGCTTCTTTAAAGCACTAGCAGAGTTTCATAACTGGGTCTTGGGGAGGAATGAGGGTTATGAGGAGCAGGGCTTTTGTCATGCTAGCCCAGGATGAGCTGGAGTTATTTGCGTCTGTGCAGTTTGTTAGTCCAGAGCAGACTTATAGCAGGATCCTGCCAATCTGCACAAGAGTTTATTAGCAGCTGACCAGCCTATAAATTGTTGAGGTTTATTTGTTAAGGTCTGCTAAGGAAATCTTCTCTCAACCCCTTTTGCCACCTTTTGCTGCATCCGAGATGACTTTAACATAGAGCATACCAGCGAGCTTACTTCTCCTGCTCCAATCCTGCCTGTTCTTCACTTCATTACCTTTTTCGGATGTTAGAGTAATAGAAAGAAAGTTTTGTGTGTGTGGTTTGCAGAGTTGAAACTAGTTTAACCATGTTGAAATAACTAATACTGGGCTCACACTCCACTCCAAAAAATGAAACTACTGTACCTTAAAATAAAATAAAAAACAACATATATAACCATTTGTGACAACTGCACATCTGTTAATGAAGACCATGAGACGCATTCAAAAGATGCATTCACTCTTGAGTAACTTACAGTATTTATTTATTGTCAAAACATATTTATATTTCAAAGGTAAAGAATCTACTTTCACACTCAACTAGGTTTGTGAGAGCATTTTATAAACCTATAGCACCATGCTCACATGGTTCTACATAAAACCTTTATCCTGCTGTTAAAAATGTCTACTATAAGGAGTCATAAAGTGATCAATGATGTTGCTTCCTCTAAATGTCTGATGATATTGGATTTCTCACTTACAGCGTACAGTTCCCTGGTTATTCCAGTAAAATGTTCCTCCTAACTTGAAGGCGTATTTTAAAATTCTTTTGATCTAGTACCAAAATAGAGGTCAGAGAGTCACTTTTAACAGTCAGAAATCTCAGCTATGGGTTGAATAATAGTTGAGTCACTAGTGCTTATCTAAAACTTAATCAAACTCTATCGCACAGACCGCCCATTTTGTGCTGTAAAGCAACAAAATACAAACTTCCTCTCCTTCACAAACCTTTGCTTATTTCTCCTTTTTAGGCAGATGGATGAAGCTGATTTGAAGCTGCTTTATTAGCAGCTTTAAGTTCTGTGTTAACGATTTAGGGATGGGGCCTACTACCATACACTACCATACATCAGAGTTTACTACTGTAGCTTGCATGCTTTGACTCTTGGCAACAAAAGCAAGAGTGATTGTATGAAAGGATATAAACTGGCAAATACAAGGCTTTCTAAAAGGTCAACATTTCCAATTAGAGACCATTTTGCCAGTTTCTCTCTGTAAGGTTGTTTGGTTTTCTCTCTAAGGGTTTACTGTTCTGTACAAAAAAACTACATTAATCAAAAATCCCTTGCAGAACTTTTTCTGTGAATGACAAACATCACCTAAGAGTGTTTCATAGTCCTGCTTGCTCTCAGCTCAGCTGTTCATTGCCCTCCTGCTCTGTCTACATCAGGCTGGTAGCCCTGCTGTGGACATCCAGACAAAACATTCCTTCTGTCTGAGGTCACCCAGCCACTCAAATCTCCGGCCCAATGTACCGGCTTAGAGCCCTGGGCAGCAGTCAGCAGGACACCAGCTTCCCCACCAAGAGAGACAGTCTCTGTGTTAGTGAGTGATAAAATAGTTAAGCCAATGGACTGAATACAGCAGATCACATCCTGTCAATCAGGGATGTGGTGTATTGTGGAGACAAAGCACCACTGTGGGCAGAGAAACCATATCAGTGTTTTTGAAAGATTCTCTTCACAAGCCAGGGTATCCACAGCTCGAGTGTTATCTTTATTTTAATATTTTGATTAATAAATCAAGTTTACATTGTTCTTAGGCAAACCATTTTATAGTTTATTAAATGATTATTTATCTGCTGGATTTTACAGTTCCATGTGGAAACAGAGTTGGAGAAGAGTGTGTCCAAAAACTATTAGATTTTTTTGTTTGTTTTCCATGTTGATAAGCAAACAGCATGCAGCTGTTAAGACATCTACAGGGAGCTGATTTCCCTGCTGTAATGCTATATGCAAAGCCTGGTGAGGAATTCTGGGAATTGAGATAGAGAAAGGACAAGGCATGTAGCGAATTACCCCTCCAGGTTTCCATGCTCCACCCTTGAAGACCTAAGACCAGGTCCCATGGGAGCCTTCAAGTTGTGCGAGGTTGTTCCCTATAAAGAGCCTCCCGTTTCAAGATTTGGAAAGACTGGATAAATTACGACAACAAGGCGGACACTGGAAGGTTCTGCTCCGAGTCACATCCTATTATGCAGAAGGGAGAAAAAGAGGGTATGTTTTATGTGAAGAGCAGTGGACAGGGAGTAAGCTCAGGCCCGAAGGTCCCCCACCCACGCTCTGACTCACTGGCTTTAACTCAGAGTCTGTTGTTTGGAGCTCGCCCAAGATCATCACTGCATGAGATGCTATCATTTCAACTCTAGAGTCAACCACCAGCTACCAATAGAGCGGAGGCTAATCCAAACTTTGATTAAAAGATGATCTTAGAATAAAACTGACCTCAAAGGTATCTGCAAGGAAATATCATATTTTCAGCACCTGCTATTAATGTTCTTGAGATCACTTTTTATCCCATGTGTTTTTCCTAAAAAGTCCATTCCTCTGCTTCTTTGATTGTCAGATCTGTTGTTATGATAACAATGATCCACTAGGGGCTGTGCTTTCCCTGTAAAGCCCAAATAAGCTCAAGCAGCATAAGGACTACGGAGTGTTGACAGCAAACTAAATATTGTGATCTTTTAGGAGCTATATGTAGACTGAAGAAAGATCATGAACAATATATGAAAACTAAATGTTTAAAAATGTTTTATTCAAATCACTGTACCCTAAAAGAGCACTGATAAATGTTAGAGTAGTTTAACAGGAAAATTCATCAATTACGTATGGCACACTTAGTAAAACACATGCTTAAAAAATGGAACATACTTCCCATGATCAGAAACCAGAAAACAGCAGAAACCTCCAGGGAGCATTAAGCTGGATGTTCACATAAGGCTGGAAACACTTTGCCAAGCGATGCCTGCTGTGGGCCCTCAGGGAAAGTACATGGAGCTGGCAGCGTGTGTGTAAAACAAACCCAATGGTTGGATGGAAAAGTGTGACACTGTTGTGTGCCAACATCACCATTCAAATCAGTAAAATTTTACCCATGAAGCACAGCACTTGTAGTATTTAATGTTGTATGATCAACAAGGCAGATGTCACAATTAGGTAGTGAGCAGACATGTTTGTGGGCACAAAACCAGATGAGACATGCCTCATGAGCATTTGTCTTGCAACATGTGATGTTGATTCCCCATTAAATTTTTCATCTGAGTAAACTATGCCAATGGAGCTAAAAACAAAAATGTCTGAAATGGTTCAACGTGCACAGTTCATTGTGGTACTGTTGTGATAATTATAAAGTGAAAGCAGTTGCTAAGTGGCCACCAAAAGATACTTTCAGAAACTGCTTGCCTAACCGTTAGCCAACAACAGCTGGCTCCCTGCTACATTGTACGGCGCATGCTCATGGCCAAAATACACAGAGCTACACAGGGCCGTAGCCCCACCTAGTGGAAAAGTCACACCATGCCACTGGGTTTGAGAAGCTGCAAAAATAACTAAAAATGATTATTTCTTTATCAAAATAGTTGCGAAATAACTTTCTGTCAATAGACTAATCGAATAATAGACTAATCGTTGCATTTCTGATATTATTGCAATTCTATAACTGTCAAGACATTTCACTCAGAACTATTAACCTCTTGGTGGTGCCAGAGGAAAAGTCAGGAGATCACCACTGTCAGTAGGATTCATCCTATGGGCACCATGAATGTCTGCACCAAATTCCATGTCAATCTATGCAGTAGTTATTGAGATAATTTCAGTATGGATCAAAGTAGTGGACCCATCGACCGACCAACAGACCAAAATTGTATCCCTAAAAGCTTGAGAAACCTATACAGAAGAATGCAGATGCTTCCATAGAGGGCAACAGAGGTGTGAAAATTGATGTAAATCGTATGATATGGCCTTCACAGTCAATAGATCCCATCCAAACTGAACACGTATGGGAGATTTTAAAGATCTCTCCATCACCATCATCTAACACCAAATGTAGAAATATTTTATAAAGGAAAGGTGTTCATCCCTCCAGTAGAATTCAAGAGACTTGGAGAGTGTATGATAAAGTATTATTATTAGTAGTAGTAGTAGTAGTAGTAATAGTAGTAGTAGTAGTAGTAGTAAAGTAGCACTGAGCTTGTTCTGGAGGCTGATGGTGGCCCATAACCTTCATAGGACACTTTATCTTGTTTTTGTGTTTGTCCGCCTTTTTTTATCAATGGAAAGCAGTGTTTTCCTGACATAAACAGTACAGTACAGTTTGTCTTGTACTGTATGTCTAAGTATTATGGCAGTGATTTGGAAGAAACAGCAGTTCAGGAGGCCAAACATGACACCGTTCCAGCAGGAGTCCTGAGGCACACCGTAACAGGCCTCCTGTCTCACCTTACACATGTTCCTTCTAAACAAACTGCAGCTTAATGTGAAATCAACCACATACCCAGTCAATGCTAAGTGAGGGAAGGACAGAACCCTTCCTCTCACTCATGCTCTACCTTTTCTTCCTCTTAATTTCTGTTCATAATCTCTTATTCTTTCTGTTTTGTTTCAGCACTCGGTCTGTCCACTTCCTCTCCCACACTCCCTGAGTACCTCATCATCTTTTTCTGTCTCCACTATGCATGTCAGGGAGTTTCTGCTGGAGGCGCCACTCTGGCTATACTAGCCGCTATGCTCCACTCCCAAGATGGATGGTGAGACTTGTTCTAGATGTGTGACAGATTTACATTGATTCTTCCAGAGAACTTTATGACTTCCTAAAATTGACACCACTTGTCTCTATTCCACCGCTGACTCTTGAAGCTTACTGCCTCCTACTGCAAGTAAAATGAAGTACTAGTTTGGACACCAACAACATTTCAGATCACTTAAATATCTCTGAGTATGATTTAGAAAACTTTGAGGCCTTCTATCTCTCAGTTTAGACTCATCACCAGTGGAAAATCATGGCACATTGTCATTGTTCAAGACCAAGGGTCACGGCTTTTACCTGGATTTGCCTCATCAGTGTCCTTCTATTGACAATATCCTACATATTTCAGACATTTCATACATTTCCTACTTTAATGTCTTCCTTTGATGCATTCTGTAAACTGTATATTGCATAAACACTTGTGGTCACTTGTACACTTAAGAATTATTTATAGCTCACTATACATATCTTTAGGTTATTAAAAACTCCCATCTGCCTAAATTTAACACACTGCATTGTTTTTTAAGATGAAACATTGGCCTTGGCCCAACTCTACGCACAGTACATACTTGAACTAACTGAGTAATTGTATTGCCATATCATATTCATGACCATCACTCCTGGCCTTCAGCTGTGAATTCAGGGTATGAATGTAAAGGCTGAAGATGAATGATGGATACCGGTGGTCATGGCATTCCACCCTGCCGTGTAAGCGTTCATGGCTCTGCAACACATCAACAAGTCCTGCCTTGACTGTGATAATAGCTGTAACAACTTCATGAGAGAAAGGTAAAATATTACAAACCGGGCTCATCCCATGCATATGAACTATTCAAACATTTCAGGGACAACCTTGACCAGATGAAAGGTTGCTGCAGCCTCACAGTGCTATATTTCCTGACACAACAACTATGTCAAAGTGCAGCTTCAGTATTACAGGAAGGGCAGAATTAGCAATGATTTGAGATAAGAAAACAAACAGGCACTTTTTTCCAGAGTTTGCTGTTTGACCTCTGGTTTGAGGGAGAGCTACCACACCCCTTAGAGACCCAGTGGTCAATGGACGCATGAACGCACAGGAGGCCCTGTTTAGTTTAGCAGCAGTCTATCATCTCAGGAGTTTGTTTTATCTATGAAACAAAACATGCCTTTTATGTAACACCGGTTTGTGTAACCATTTTTGGGGAATCCGTGAAGCCAGCAATGCCATTTAGGGCAGTTTTTAACTAGCTGCATCTTCTGTCAAAGCAGAAGAGAATGATTGTGAAAGGTATTTGGAATTGTTAACAAGCTTTACTCCTTCATCTTCTGGTATCTTAGACCAAACAAGATTACGTGACCTGCTAAAAGGGTAGAATGTAACAAGTTATTCCTTGTGGCATGTTTGTTGTCTCCCAGGGTGTGTGTGTGTGCATGTGGAAAGATTAGTGGGAAACCTAATGTAAAATCTTGGTGTGTTTGTGCGCGTGTGTGCACGTTGGGCACATTCCCCCCGTCAGCTGTGTGGGGTGACCTGCTGTGACATTCCTGGTCAGTGTGGTGACTGTCACACCGGCTCCAGTTGCCCTGAATACCACTGACCAGCAATAAACTCATTGCATTTCAGTGTCCGGACAGGGCTGACCAAGAAATAGACCGACACACTCATACATACATACACACTAGCACACATCATTACCTGTTAATACACATCACCCCGCATCAGATCATGTGTGAAGGGGTATTTCCAGTATCACTCACTTTGAATGTAATAACCTCTAAGTCTATTTAAGTCTCATTGGCAACACAGTGGAAATGCTTCCACTTGCTCTGGCTTCCAGAAGGATCTGGACAGTATTCAATGTGAATAAAATTACTCCAGCTATCAAAAAGTTCTTGTCTCTCCGCAACAGAGTGCTCCTTCACATGAGAACACAGACGTTTCTATTAATTCCAGCCACGCTGGAACAGATGGTACTTCAATTACTACAGGAGTATGTGAAACAGCAAATACGCTGTCAGCATTCACAGAATTTTTATCCTAATTTGTCTGATTCATTTCAAATTGCATCTGTGAAAAGTAGTTGGGGTTTATGCTGGGAAGGTAGAACCAGCATAGTCTGCTGTGGCACCATCACACCATTTCCAAAATTCGGACACGGAATGGAATTAAATTCAAGACCAATTTGAGCACTTGAATAGAGAAAAGGTTGTTGGCAAAACAGCTTTTTTTAAAGATCAGACATGCGTTTCCAACTCCTATTCTGAAATTCTACAGTGGCAGTCTCAGGAGAAGGCCAAACACCTGTCATTGTGTGGTGAAAATAACACCTGCAGTGACTGGATTTAAGACATTCCAAATTTTAAATTTAGAAATAAGACCTGAGAACGGCTTGTGAAAAGTCAGCAACACTTAAATGGGATAAATGTGAAAAAAATATCTAAGATTCCTCAAAGACAGAACACTAAAAATGGGATATTGAATGAACTTTCATTGAGAAACACTGACATTTCTTTCCTCTTTGGGTCAACACATATCTCTCCATATCCACCAATATATCTTTTTTTTTACTCTCGCACATATACAGTTGTGTTCATGCACACATACAGTTTAATAGATCATTTGAGATGGGAAGGTTGGGAAATGAGGGGGAGGGAATGTTCTCCCTGTTATGGAGGTAGTGACTCCTCTACATTTTAAAAGACCTTTCCATCTACAGTAGTATGTTGCAGCAATAGTATGTGAGTGTGTGCGCATATTTGTGTGCTAATCTGTAGCACATCAGGATGTTTATGTTTTCCCCGTTAACTTTTTCATAGCTCATTGGAGCCTTAAAGCTACAATCCCAGACTAATACTTGACTTAATAAAGCGTTGCAGCCCTGCCCTGCAGTACAAAGCAGTGGAGGCACAGAGAGTCTTTGTGTCACACAAAACCCAGGTGTTAGGACTTCAGTATTTTCCACACAAATGTGTTTTCCACACTCTTTTTTTTCCTTTCAGGCCACAAAACCATGTGTCTCAGCCCTTGTAAAAAATCAGGGAGAAACTCCAAACACTAAAATATCACAGTACCCCTGGTTTGTGTAAAAAGAGCAGCAGTAAGGCTGAAGGCACAAGTCCAACACTGACAAGCTGCAAACTGAAAGTTTTGGTGCTCCGATGCAATGCATAAAGATATCATGAACTGACAGCTGCCACTCAGTCTGCTAGTCAAGCAGAATTTATGCGGTCTGAAAGCAAACAACATGTCAGATTAAATAGGATTATCAGTGGGACAACTTCATCTGCTATCAAAAGGACTGCTGTGCCGTATTAAACAGTGAGACAGATACACATCTGTCTGACTCAGCAATGTCATACGTTCAGGCAGGAGCATGACTTTGAACGGTGGAGTTTAAATGGGTTATGACCGAATGTGTGTGAGGTCTTTATACATTCGCATCATATTAGATTGTGAAGGAGAAGACATACATCTAAGAGTCCAAAGCTAAGCTTGTACATTGGAAGTGAAAGGTAGCAACAAAAGATTTGAAAAAAAAAAAAAAAAAAAAACTGCTGACTTGCACATCCGTGAAGCTGGGTAATTCCCATTGCACATCAGTATTGAGACATCCTGAAACAAAGAAGGTTGCATTTCATTTGTTAAATAAAAAAGGTTACTATTATGTACTCACCAAAGGAATGATTGATATCTGGGAACAGGCAGAAATGCTACAACAAAGTTAGACGGGACAACAAACTGAATGCAAATGTTCCCAAAACGTTGGTAATAATCAGTCACTGCACAGGACCAGCAAGTCAGGAGTCTGTAAAATTTTATGGATGTTTACAATAGACAGTGTGGGTTGTAATATTACTGCTCACCTTTGTTTTTGCCTGTAAAATTAGTTTGGCTAACCAGGGAGTTTGTTTAAAACATCTATGATCATCTGATAGCTAATGTTTCTTACCCTGTCTGACTTCTTTTTAGCGATGTTGCCACGTTCTAAAATCTCAGCATTTAACTTGGTGAGTACAAAGTTGTTATTACCAACAGGAACTGGATCTGTTTGAAACTGGAATTTCCCTTTAATGAATTATTCACTTACAGTCAACAGAAAAAACATCACTAGCGTAGATAGGATGCTTTCTAAATTACTGTATCCAAAAAGCACATGGCAGCAACCAGAATTCCCACTGGGAATCATTAACATTAACTGGAAATGGACAAAAATCTGATTTTGTGATATGTTATCTCTGTATACACTGTTTTCTGAATCTGTGTGTGTGTGTACACCTCTGCATCCAGCTTCATTTTTATTTAGCTCCTTTCTGTCTCTCTCTCTCACCATCTCTTACACACACACACACACACACACACTAACAGACATAAAACACCAGAGATCCAGGCATAAAAGAACAGCAGCTTCTGTTCTGCAAAATCATTGAGTGTTTGACAGGAAGGCCGACAGATTGGGGAATCATCCCTCTGGAGCTCCTCTCGCTCCCTTAAAAGGCCCTAAAGGAATCCCAGCACTGTTGAGCTTTTCAAGCCCTGCCCCAGCGTAACCTCTGACTTTAGTTGTGTGTCACTGCTAATCTATCCCAGGCAGCAGGATGCTGACACACATGAAAAAAATAAAGTGACCCAAAAAAAAAGGAACAGCCCCACTCTTTTTTGCTGCACAAATCTGACAGCTCTCACAGCACAGCAACATGGCAAAACAGACAAAGCTAAGCACTTTCTGATCCACACATATGCTACACAGAGACACACCCTGCATGAGTTAAATGTGCTTGCTTCATTTCTGCTGTTGTATTAGAAAGAAATACAGAAACAGAAAAGTTCCATTACCAAGATTTTCCTTTTCCTTTTTGGTTTGCACGGCGGGTAACTGGCAGCTTGAGCTCTGAAAAGGCACCGTTTGGCTGCCCTGCAATGAGGGGAAATGTCCTAAAATGTCATGCAACTGAATATAGACGTATTACGCCAAATACACAGATTTCTCTACCAACGGCCTACTTTCCATGAGCATTTCACCTGGCACTGACGTCTGCATATGGCTGACCTCAATATGAATTCAGCACTTTGTGTTTGTAGTAGTAGTGGCCAGAGTGGGTTCCAGCAAAAAACAGCTTACTGCAGTGGGGGGAGGAAAATATACTGTACAAGTTTAATTGATGTTACTGGCAGTTATGAAGACCCATGCATAAAAGTTATATTTACTTAAATTTATTTAGGTTTCTAAAAATTGTGTAGTAGGTAGGTTTGTTTTTAAGCCACGCTAGCATGGCTCTAGGGATAGAAATGTTGGTTGGGTAGTCAGTCTGACTGAAATATCTCAACAACTATTTGATGGAACTGAACTTTGGTGACCCCTTCACTTTTTATATAACGTAATAATCAGGCCAATATTTTTGTTTTTTTAGATGGTTTATGGCCAAGTGCCTGCAAAACTAATGACATTCACATTAGCATCTGCTGTAATTGGGTTTAGTGTTACTTATTTTGCAAATCATAAATGTTAGCATGCAAACACACTAAACAAAGATGGTGAACATGCCAAGTAGACTTTCAGTATGTTAAGCGACATTGTGAGCATGTTAGCATGGTACAGCTTGACAGAGCTGCTAGTGTGGCTTTAGACTCCTACTGTAATTTTGTTGAGGTTCTTGTGACTGAAAAAATTTCTAGCAGGGATAATACCTGACAGTTGGTAGAGATGCAAATACAACATACGAAAGGCAGAGATAACTCTCTACTCTCCAGGTGGATGGCATAGACCCAAATGCAATGCAGCCACAAGGCATGTTGGATGTGTGATAGAGATGACTCTCACCATCTCCCATTCTTTCTTGCTAGCATTGTCCTACTGCTAATATGTGTCAGTCTCTCTGTAATGTAATGAAAGAAATTCTGTAAGAAATCTGTGACTGAAGTAGAAGTTGATGTGTGAAACAGAAAATGCATTTGTTTGAACCAAAACACCACCTTCTTGGCCTCAGACAACAATATAAAGTAAGTAGATCCACATCTAGTTGTTGGAGGTTAAGTGCTTTTCTGAAGGCCTCTCTAACACCAATTAATTCCCTCTGACCTCTATATCAACACTTCTCACCCTGTGGCAGCCAGCCAACATAAGACTGTGCAATGCACGGGAAAAGCTGGCGAAAGAAAATATGTCATATGCAATTGCGATATATGCCACCACTCAGGAAGCTGATATAGCTTTTCTAATATAAATCATTTTTCATAGCAGCAGTACAGGAAATAGAAAAGCGAAAGACTTCACTGGTTTTAGTATCTATCTAAGTTCTGGCCAGTCACAAGTGGCTGATGGGAAAACCAAACCTATGAGGTGACTCAGCAGCTTTAAACAGACACACACCCAACAGTGAGTTTTAAATATACATTACTTAAGCATACATACATACTCAGTTGACTCTCGGCTTTTCATTCATTCACAAATGTGACAGACTACTTCCCACACCACTTTACACCTCACACAATGACACATCCTGTAAATAGAAGTCATTGATAAAGATAGCTACACTATTAGTATGTATTGGCCAAAAAGGGATGGCGATGATAGAAGCCTTCATGCATTTATGACTTCATTATGACTTGAAAAATATTTTCTATTCTTGTCAAACACTACTGTTTCTTCTATGCAAACCAAAGCTAGACTTGGCTTAATAATTCACAAATGTTTGATTTTTACAGCCAAGAAACTGGAATTTAAATTACCCTAAGCAGGCAATCAAGAATGCCAAAAATAACACTTTAATTGGCTAGCTGAACATGTCTGTGGCTATATTTAGGGGTTATTTTAAGCCCTGTAGGGCATAGGACAGGGCTTTGCAGGACACACACTGGGGCAAAATATGGATGCCAGTCGTGGCTGCGCACCCTCAGCAGTCCACCCGACATGAACAGGGCAATCCCCCACTCAGGTGGCCCAGTAACATCGGCATCAGCTGCTAACACAAATTGCATTAGAGGACAGTGGGAAGACAGCCAGGCCTTTACCGTCCAGCCGGCTACAATTTAGAGCAGGCAATGAGACAGCAGTGAGTTACAATATAAAGAGCAGACTGGCTGATTAACTATAATTGTATATGATCATGTTTGGGTAATATTATTATCCAAACAGTATTAAACAACAGTATTAAAGTTATTATATCTAGTATTTCACAATTAAAAAAACATTGAAATTGTACCTCAGTAGCTTCTAGTCTTTACACTGCCTTTTCCATTGTCTGCTATCAGATAAGACTTGCTTAAAGATCACCAAAAACAGAAAGAGGGTCATATTCTTCCTCCACAAACACAGCTATAGCCTTCAGAGCTGAGAAAAATATGCAAAAAATACTTTTAAAAAATATCATTTCATTACATCAAAAGAGATAAACACACAATGACACCACAGAGAGGGAGGGAGGACAAGTAATAACATCCTCTTTGTTATGGCTAGATATGGCATTTAAGAGAAATACAGAAACACCAGTTATGCCAATGGGGGGAGGGGGTGGGGACCAGTCACTTTCCCTACAAGAAAGAATTGTCTCACAGCGCCCTGATAGGCAAACACCCACACCTGGAACGCGTGTGCTATATCTAGAAGGCATCAGCATTTACATAGGCAAATGCTGTCTTTGAATGGCAGCATGTTGAAGATACCATGAGACAGCTTTCTAACATCCAGTAAAGGTTTTACATAACATCCACTCATAATTGTGGTGTGTCTAGAGGCTATAGAGCCATCCCAATGTTTTGGCACCAACTATTGGCGTGTTCCTCACTTGATCTAGTATGTGGGTCTTGGAAGACATATTTCTTGAAACATAAAACGAATCTGTTACTGGGAAAAAGAGTGGAGTGACTGGCCTCGGTCAAGATAAAACCAGGTCAGTGGAGAATATGAACAAGGACAGGTATTCAGGACAGTGTGGTTATATTCTGAGAGGATAAAGATGAGTATCTAAGCAACACAGAGACATTCATACCGCTGGGTACCTTGAGAATGTTTACGAACCAAATACTTTCCATTATCAAGCATCAGTAGGTACATCGACACACGTACAACCTTTAAAACCACACTGCAGGTCTATTATGATGTATGGTGACTCAATGAGAGTAGATAAGAATTCATGGGTTTACAAATTCTCCCTGAAGCTTACCATGTTCTACACACATATAGCTGATATTGTGAGTCATGATTTAGTCGGATTCTGAAGTATAAGCAAGAATGTTCCCAAAAATATATGAGAAACATGATATTTTTTAATATTCTTTTAAAAAGGAGAGAGAAAAGGTAACAAAATGAGAAAGCTCTCTCATTGGCTGTGTCATCAGTGTGCCTTAATAAGGAGAGCAGGACTTCAGTGGAGCATACACGCTGTCGAGGAGGGAACACAGAGGAACGTCTGGAAAATAAACACCTGCCACAGAGCCAGCTCCTGCTTCCCATTACCTCCTGGTACAGAAACAGCACAACAAACTGAGACCTGAAACACACACACTCACATATAGAGCCATGCACACTTAATGCATTTTGATGTTGTATCAATACATATTTATCCTCTCCTATTCTCTGGTATGTCAGCTATACTTTACAATACATGTTAGATAGAATTAGTCATTCACTCTTTCCACAAATCCCTAGCCAAATCTTCTGCTCTGTTTGCACTGGAGAACAGCACCCCCCATCCCCCCGCCACCTCCCCCACCCCCCCGCCACCCCCCCCACCCCCCCGCCTCCTGTTTTGTGTCACAAAGCAAACAACTTCTACCAAATCCAACCCCTACGATACACTGCGAAGAGGCTGCTGGTGTAATCTACTTGGCTGTGGTTCTGTTTGTTTACAGTAATTATTCTGGCATCTAAAATCGATGCGCTAATGCTTTACAGACGTTAAAAATGCTACGTGCAGCAGCATTCTAAAAAAGATACAAGATGTCTACACAAATAGACCAAGTGACAAAGAAAAACATGCGAACATGCTGATCCACAGAAAACCCCAACAGTGATTCAGCACAAGCTCATTCGCAAGGTTCTCACAACGAGAAAAAAAAAAAGAAAAAAGAAAACTGGGGCAATATTTATAGAGGAGCTCTCCCTCTTCTTGATGATCTGTTGGTTGGAACGGAGGGGATGAAACATGTACAGTAGTAGGAAAAACATCTAGTGAAAGGAAAAGTGGAGGAGTATCATAATATCAGACATGGGACAGGAATAGCTCAACAAAACTTCAAATTGAAAGCACCTGGAGGAAGCTCCTCACCTCCTCTGACATGACGCAGGCAGAGAGAAAAGAAAAGCGAAAGTCAGCCAAGTGTAGGGATAGATGACTCGCTTGTAGATGTTGCTCTTCACCTGCCGGAACTAACTCAACTTCATCCTTCAAATCTCAATCTTACTCTCATTAATATCTGTGCTATGTGAAGATTTCCAAAAAAGGCAGAAAGAAAGAAACTATGTAGCCTATGATAACCATAATCCAGCAAAAGCATGCTGAGCTGCACACTTGAGGAGATAAAAGGATAAAAGGATAAAATGAGATGAAAATCGAAGAGGAAAAGCATGAATTCCCTGTGGTGTATTAATGAATTTCTCTGTTGCTCGGCAGCACCTGTTAATGTCCTCTGTTGTGACTGAATACAGGATAACAATCAGCAGAGCACTGAGATTTAAACTAAAACCCCCTCTTAGTCTCATCAAGGTCAGAGGTCGGCAGAGTGGGATGGTTGCTACGGTCACATATCAAAGTGAAGCAATCCTGTAAATCCTGTGGACTCTCACAACAGCAACATACTCTCAGAGAGGCAGGCTGGAAGAGTGACAGCGAACATGTGTGACAATCAATAAACCTCTCAGCATTTAGGAGATGCAGCGTGCATAGCTGCCCCTCTGTTCCATTAACATTAACAGACAGACAGACACACACACACACACACACAGCAGCCAGTGCGATCAAAGGCATAGCAAGGTGCAGTCACATGTTTGCACCTGTGCAGAGTCAATAATACCAAACATAGACAAATGAATAAGACCCTCCCCTTCCATCATCATATGTAGTCGTGCAGTAGCTGTCATAATGTGAGTGCAGACTCTCACCTTTATACTTTTCTCTGACATTTTCATAAGCTTGGATGAAGTCCTGCTCTTCTGCGTTCGGAGGCAGGTAGGCGGGTTCGTACATGGCCATGCTCTCACCCTCTTCTTCTCCTCCTCCTCCTCACCGCTGGTTCGTCCTCTTCCTTTTAGGTCAGCTTCTTCCTCTGTGTCTCTGTGCGTTTGGATGTGTGTGAGGCAGCCTGTGCTGTCCTCTGTCTGCTCTCTCAGCTGTGTGTGAACCCTCCACAGCTCCCAACTTCATTCCACAGCCCAGCACCACCTCCACCCCCTCCCCATGCACCCTCCCATAGCCTGGCTCAGAAATACTAATATAAATGTCAGGCCCCTCCCCTTAAAGATACACAGACTGGACCAGCAGGCACACGCTTACAGTGTGCTGCTTGCCAAGCACAAGCACAGCAGCAAGGAAAGCAGAGAAGCATAAGGCTCTCTGGTAACACTTCAACTGAATTAGACTGTGATGGATGGTAATCAATTTGTGTCAGATCACCAAAGCACAGATACACTTCTCTTACTGTCAGAAAAACATTCAAATATGTAGTGTGTAACTACATAAAATACTCAGGGCTCTGTGTTGCTCCTTGTGTTTGAGAAATCATCTTTTGATTATAAATCTAAATAGCAAGACTAAGAGTCTACAGCCATGCTAGCTGCACTATGAGGCTGTACACAGGGCACAGCAGTGCTTTGAGGTAGTGCTAACAGCATGTTAACATGCTCACAATGACAATGTTAACATTCTGATGTTTAGTAGGTATAATGTTAACTATGTTCACAACTTAATTTAGCATGTTAGCATGGTAACACCAAACAGTGGCACCAAACACAAAGTACACAAAGTATGAGGCTCGTGGGAATGTAAGTTTTGCACATTTTTGGTCATGAACCAAAGTATTTTAATTGGGTTTTTTTAATTTGACTTGATGAAAAGTCAGGGAATCACTAAAGTGATTACATTTCATCCTGAGCTGGAGGTTAATGTTTCTACCAAATTAACGGTAATCCCACCAGTTGTCAGACTACTAATGTCAGCTTCATCGTGGCACTAGAGGAATAGTCGAGGGTTAACCAAAGTCATTAGGATACATTGTCTTGGAACCATGAACATCTGTACAATATTTTGCGCCAATCCATCAAGTAGATGTTGACACATTTTACTGGATGAGTGAAAACCTGTCCTGTCGATGGCTCTAGAGGTAAAGTCAGAGGATCACCAAAGTCAGCAGGCTTTATCCTCTAGGCACAATGACCACCTGTACAAAAATCCATGGCAATCCATCCCACCACTGTTGAGATATTTCAGTTTGGACTAAAGTGGTGCACCAAATGACCAACAGAACAACATTGCCATCCCTAGAGCCATGCCTCTAGAGTGGCTAAAAAACTATATAAGAATGTGCTTGAAAGACACTTACATACAAGTAACCAATTAATTCATGAACACTAATCAACAACCATATTGTGTTTCTGTCAAAATAAATATCACTAAAGAAGCTGCAGAATCTTTGAAAGTTTCCTTAGATAAAATCAGAGTGACTACTCAGTCCTTCCTTATTATTTCAAAGATGCTACAGTTTTATAAGCTTTTGTTCAACAACGCCTCAATTCAATCACTTTTTATAAAAGGAAGCAGCCAGTCGCTACCGGACATAATCTCATAATAAAGAAAACATCCATCTTGATTGTGCCACAGTAACACACTCCAGTTGGTAGCTGTTATGTTTCAGGCAGTCACTGATAAAGTTGAAGCCTGCAGGGCGATGAATACATTCAAAGGCAGTTGCAGTGCAGATATACCCTTGACATCCACCGGGAACATCAACTGTTGGGGCAGCCACTGAATATTCAACAGATGCCCCTCTGACCAGCCAAGCTGACAACAATCCAGACCAAAATAAATTATGGTTTAAAAAAAAACCATAAAAAGTAACAGCCAAGACTTCATTTTAATTAAATTTAGCTGCTTGATTGTTGTGCCAATACATAACAAATCCACATGAGTTTTGATTAATATCAATGCACCTCACGAAATAGATTAATAACAGTGATGATGGCAAACAGAGATAGGATCATGTCATCTAACACAAACATACTGTGCATATTGAATGGTTCAAGCAAGCTAGACTGTGTTGGAGTATAAAAACTACATCTTGTTCAGGGGTTTTATCATAGCACGCCTCATAAAAATGATGAGGGAAGTAAAGACAATATCTCCCTCCACTATTTCCATGTTGCTTTGTGTAGGAGTGCATGTTGTAGCACAACAATAAGGGACTGATGTAGGAAAAGGAAAATCCCTGCAGTTCAGGCTGACTATCAGAAATTTCTTTGGCCAAGGCCAACCTGACATCAGCCAGGACACTTTCCTGAGAGGAAACACGATACGTCCAAACTCTGTGCTGCTGCTGCTTGGTCACAACTGCTGAAGAAGTGAGTGTGTGTACATATCACCACACTCACTCTAACAGGAAATTTTACTGGCAGAGATAAAGTTCCGGATACACTGTATGCCCACAATGTTTTCTTAATAGCAAGGTTCATACACAGTTTTTTAAAGACATGAACAGTACGTGTCCCATAAAGAGTAGACAAAGAATTCCCAAAATATTATAAACAAAGAAAGAGTGGGTGGCTGCACAAACAAGCACGATTAAAAGGCACAGAGAACAATTATGGATTAATATGAAGTAAATATAAACACTTGAGGAAACATTAGCCTGATAAAATCTTGAAAATCTGTCATTAAAGGCGTAACAGAAGAATGACATAATCATGATGACTGAAGTATTACTGTCACGTCAGTATTTTACTGCTGGGAATTAAGTGTAAACTAAGTAGACATGTTTAAAGCTCAACATTTAGCACCTCACGCACTCTAAACACTTACTACAGTAC
Source organism: Thunnus albacares (assembly GCF_914725855.1). Taxonomy (NCBI): domain Eukaryota; kingdom Metazoa; phylum Chordata; class Actinopteri; order Scombriformes; family Scombridae; genus Thunnus; species Thunnus albacares. The sequence continues at coordinate 8,526,489 of NC_058113.1, read as the reverse complement.
ATGACACAGGATCTCATAACCTCACATCCTTAGACACCCTTATGAGATACTTAAATTTCCCACTGGTTACTTCCTAGATGATTCTAGCATGGTGTCCACTCCCAGATAACTAAAGAACCAAATTTGGCTTTGGGATATCTGTTTATTTAGTCAAGCCGCCGATCTCAGCTCATGATCTCGTGATGTCAGTGAGTCTGAGCGTGGGTGTGCGTGTGGAACTGAGGGTTGTTTCCCACATCTCATTCAGCAGTACTCAACAGGTGCACGCAGGGGCTCGAGACTTTTGCACATGTTCTTTAACTTGGACACACACATGCTTTCCACATTAGTAGATCTGAAGGTATGGGTACATGAAGGTATGGTACGTCTGCACACTTGTGTATACATTATACAGTATGTATACTATGTGTGTGTGTCTGGATTTGCACTTCATTTGATACTTTGCCTGTGAATAGTTCTTTGGGATGAACGGAACACAACAAACAAGGCTGTGAAATTAAAGATATCCTTTACATCCTGTATCACATATGCCATTTAAAACGTCTTACATTTTCAACCTATTTACAAGTACATTTTGCAACTTTCAGACCATTTATTACATTCCCCGGTGGTTCAAGAAGCTATACAGCTGTCCAGTAAACAGTGAGTCTCTCAGTTTCTTCTTCCAGGTATGTCTCCTTCTGTTTGATATCCTAGTTAGGCTGACTCACAAGACCAGAGAAGTCACATTAACATTATTAATGCTTTTTTCACACCGCTCTGTTCTGAGAATGAGATGCCAGTCTTCACAAATCACAGCACAACTTTTATACTCAAGAGTCATGGGGATTACTGAAGCACAGCTCACCGCTGATGGAAATAACCATGGGGGAAACAAACAAAACCTTGTGTACACACACACACACACAGAGGCAAGAGTTTAATACTGGCCAACAGCTAGACTGATAGTCTGGCTGTGGAAGATGACATACCTCTCAGCAGTGTGACAGCTGTTATTACAGAAGAATTTATTGCAGGCTCTAACTAAAACAGGGACTTATCCTTTGCTGGATTTTGACCGAACAGAAATTATTCTATCAGTAGAGATGTGGTTTGAAAGTAAAAAAAAATCTTACTCTTCTCCTTTCCCTCCTTGTATTTTCAACCAATACACTCCTTGCTCTAAATTAGATTTTTAAAAACCAAATAAAATCTGTCATTGTCAATAGTAGACATTAGAGAATGAGTATTAAGAGGATGAACTCCAAAAACCCTCCTCTGAAGCAAATATTTGACATCTGATTGTTGCTTTTTGATGTTCAGTGTTTCAGCAAAGAAAAGATATTTCCTCACCTCCTTCTTTCTTCTGACTAAAACCACCTTTGTCAGTGTATCAACTGATCATCACCAGTCTGGAGGCTTGAAACATTTCACTGTCAATTAGCCAGGGCTATGGCAGACTGAGAGAGTTGTTCTAGCATAGTGCAATAATGTTGCAATGTTGCTGTAATAACAGTAAAACTACTGGTGATAGACATACATGTACAGTACAAGGAAACAGGCCTGGCTCCCTCTTCTGGATATCCACAACAGTGTATAACTGAGCAGTTATTGTGTTATTTGCTATGGCTTGCTCGGATCTGTCCAGTCACACCACACATTTCGTCATGGCTCATTTTCCAGAATTTCAGACTGGTGGTGTGGTTCAGCATTCCTTCCCCGGTTCAGCGTGAAATGGGGCAGGCATAAAGGTCAGAGCTGTAAAAAAAAATGAAGAAATAAAGCTGTTCTGTCTGATAGGCTCCTTCATTGAGCATTAAACATATTGTTTCATGAAATAAGGCAGAGCACTGTAATACCAGGGGCACAAGGAATACACTATGTAGTCAATGCCATTTGAGATGGGTGTGGGAAATGAAACACATTTTCCAGAAACTCTGATGGCTCTCCAGGAAGAACACTTTCAGGCTTCCAGCTCTTTTAATAGAAAGCGCCACCTGCTGGGCAAACAGGTTATTGCTGTCTTAAAGAAGGCCAATAGCTGTGCTCACTTATCAGCATACAGCTTGATCTAAGATAAGATGACATTTAATAAGCTACCGTGGAGATCCAAGAATAGGTAGAGCCAAGCATTTCTAAAGAAAACCCACATAACAATTAGTTTACACAAGACTCGTCTCCAACCTGAAGAATATGATTAGAAATACAAAGATGCTCTCATAAGTAAATCCACATCAACAGTCCAAAAGTGCAAAGTATTACATAATAAACTGTATTGTGCTTAAATGCCAATGTATTCAGCTCCTCTGCTTCCATGAAATTTGCTTCATTGTATCACTATTAAATAGCAAATATCATGATGAATTATTTAGTGCTCTGGAGGGATGTTAGGAGTTTTAAGTATAGCTTGGACCATCAAGGCAAACACTGAAACACACTCTATGATTGTTATGGAAGCCAGTACTTATAAAATAACATTTCATATTTCAATCAGTGTTAACAAACTTGATCTATTTCAATCATAATTACAATCAAATATATAGAGAGATTTTGATATTTTTAAAAGTTTTCTGATTAGAAGTGTTTGATCATCATTTTGATGATGGTAATGTTTTGTTTTTCTATACAATTTGCATGACTTATTCTGATGAATATCAGTAAAACTATTTTGCACTCACACTAGTATACTAGTGTAGTATTTACTGCACTAAAGTAATAAAATTATTTTTTCTGATTCACAATAAGAAAATACTGTGTACATATATATATCCCATGCTAACACTTTCACATTAACTACACTGGGTAATAGAATGGCTGCATATTTTAAGGGATGACTGGCATTTTTAAATCATTCATTGGTTGATTTGCTGTTGTTTGGCACTTCTATTACTTCATAATTTGTAATTCCAGGTGGGAGATAATGGAGCCTAAAATGATTTGTCATATTCTTATCACTTGGAGGATGATTTGAATTTCCATTTTCTTTCTGTTAAATATTTACAGATCCTCCACGAAACACAGCATCAGATAACTTCAGAGTTGTACTCGTTAATGAGCTCATGCTAGTTCAAATAATATCACCACAATACACACACGCTCTGGTCAATGAGTAACTTGTTACTGGAAGCAGGTGTCTCTTTTTGCAGCACAGGATTCAAAACAATGTCGGGAAAACTTGAGGAAGTTGTCCGTGTGTGTGTGTGTGTGTGTGTGTGTGTGTGTAGGCCAGGGATGATAATGATCAGAATAGATCATAAAACCAAGAACAATCCTTTAAACTTCAGTTCAATTTCATCTTACCTAATAGAAAGCAATGTGGTCAGCTGTTTTCACCCTCTAGAGGTATCTAGCCATGCAGATAGAAGCTGTGTTAATTACTGTTTAGTGATGAAATTCCATTAACCTCCATTGCATTTTGGTGGCAGCAGAAGTCTCAGTGGAGATCTCAAACCCTGTGTGATTGAAACTGAAACTATCTTGATAACTATACCACTAAAGGTACTGTATGTGGGGAAATATTTTTTGTAATATGGGTGAACTTAACCTTTAAAGATTTGTAGTACTATACTGTACCCCTTGAATGGAAGTCACCTCGTACAACTAGCCAACCACAAGGTGGCAGGGTGGAGTTTCTGTCCCATCGACCATGTAAAGAGGAATGACCTCAGTGAGTTATGCTGCCCTTGACTACCAGCCTCATGCATGCTCTAAAGATTCTGTACATTCTTCTGCCTCACATCAGACATGACCTCTGACCTCTTCTCGTCCTCCTGTATTGACTCCAAAGCTGTTCTGTGGACAGTAAATCTGCTCTATGGACAGTCTGACAGCTGACTGACTGAAGAACTTTCAACTCAATCAGTTACTAGTTTATGGATGTGTGTCCACTGGGAGGCAGTGTGAATTTAGCAGTAAATGCAGCAGAGAAAAATAGAACATATGATATTAAATAATAATACCTATATCACAGTGTTTAAACATAATGCAACTGAATAATTTATACTGCATAAAGTGAGAGGGAATACAAGGGATTTCCTTTTAAAATTCAGCAACAGAGCAGCGAGTGTTTCATGAAAGAGACTTTTATAGTGGTTACATCTCTACATCCTACATCAATCCCAACGGAGTTTCCTCATTCCTATTCACAGCCTCCTAATGTCATTGCAAGGCAATAAGATCTGATGGTATTTAACTGAAGCCCCCACTTTACACCAGGTCTTAACAAGCTCTCGTTCTCATTTTTCTGGGCCTCGTCCCACAGGTGATTAGAAAAGTGTCTACGCTGCGCTAACTGGTCATTAGAGAGACAAATGTAATTTAAAAACTTATTCAGAGATCCGCAGAGTTGAGAGGAGGAGGCATGCACTTTGAAACACTGACACTCTGGGTTCAACAGACCTGCACAACCACAGCTACACACCCTCATAACTCTCTGGTAATATGCCAGGACTCGGAGTTACAGAGTTAGAGCAACATAAATCCTCATCAAAATGGATTTGTGCTCTTATGATTTAATTAAAGGTTAGGTTCATATTTCAAGTCTGTCCCAAAACAATAGTCAGGTGTCCATGTAAACTGACATATGTTTTGTTGTAATCATTCCTCTTGTTCATACTGGCCATCAAGGGATCTCTTCCTAATGCACTGTCAATTACGTAGTGTGGGACAAATTTCACAGTCCTCCTGCGCAAAAATGTAAAAGTTTATTTAAAGCTAATATGAGGCTTCAGCTGTTCAAATTAGTCAAATCAAGTCAATATCGTTCAAAGTTACTGTCTGTTTAGTGCCAAATCTCTTTTTTGTTACAATCCTTCTACTGCAGCTAAACAGGAACAGAGGGAAACATTTACTAAAAAGACTGTAACCATGGAAGATACCCACTTTAATCTGACTAACTCAGATGGCTGAATACTCATATTAGCTTCAGATAAACCTTTGAATACGTTTTTTGCTCAAAGCATGGACTGTAGATTTTGTCCTCCATCACTTACATCATAAGCATATTTAGAGGGGGTCTTTTAATAGTCAGTATGAACAGGAGGAATGATTACAGTGAGCAAAACATCTTTCAATGTTCATTTAGGCACTTGACTATTGTTTAAGACAGACTTGAAAAACTGTGAACCCGTCCTTTAAAGCTTTTAAAATTTGAATTAGCTCAAACAAGAGAACTGGAGTGCTCAACTCAAATGAGAATAATGGGAGCCCACCCAAAAGGCACAAAAATAGCAAATGAAGTAGTCAGCACTTGCAAATAAGTATGTAACACTTTCAATAATGCACAGCAGCAGAATGAAATGGTCCATTTTCCTTGTATTTTTACTCTTTAAATTCTTAGAAGAGTTCAGTTTTACAGCAATGATTTGCTTTGGTCACAAGTACCAAATTGTTTCAAACTCCTTGTTTTGACAACAATTTAAATTCAGTGTTTCAGATTGTTAAGTGGACCTGTGGTATCTTTAGAATGGGGGCTAAAAGAATAACAGCCTTGTTTCTAATTTTATGACCATGCAATTAAGTATTCATGAAGCTAGTTCTACAAATGTTTCATGAATTAGTTACAGTACTGTAGGTGTAGGAGTTTCTCTCCCCATAGAGGAGTATGCAATATTCCTTGAGAAACATTACAGTGCTCCCTCAACCACACAGCAGGTGTAATCACTAGCAAGAACAGTGCATAGTCCACTTCTAAATGATGCCCTCTGCAGCCCGAGCTCATCTATATACAGTCAGGGATTCTACAGCAGCCAGTTAGCTCGTCAGCAGAGCCCACAACAAAGGCTCAGCCTCACCCATGGGTGCTGACGCAGCCTGACCTGGCCTTGTGATGGACAGAGGAAGAGCGAGACAGGATGTGGATGCAGGCTTATTGTAGGTGCTGAACTTATCTAAACTTCCTCTTAGCCCGGCAGGAGCACGGCATTCAAAAACAAACTCCATCAAAGACTTATTGTGATAAAACTGGCACACTGAAAATAATTTAAAAAAACATAACCTGAGAGTCATCTCATTTTGTATTATAATGATATAAGAGAATATGAGAGATCATAAGAATGTTTTACACTCTGTGTCAATGGCCAACAGATATGATGCCCATCATATCATTCTCTGGTCAACATTTTGATAATGTCCATGCAGATGTGAGGTTGGGCTGCCTTTCTACACTGATTGTGGAGTAGAAACAAGCCAGTATTGGATTCAAATAATCTTAACAATCTTAACAATAATATGTTACTCATTACGTAATTACTCATAACATATTACTCAAAGAGCCATGAAATCAGATTATTACATTATAAGCATGATGTTTTACAGTTTAACAATAAACCACTCTGCTCAGCTGCAATGCACTCTGCCAATGAGAGTATTTCTGGACAAACTATGTAATGGAAATACTATTTCTAAATTACCTCAGACATATTTTCAAAATGTATCTGCTGCAATTTCTTTTTGCATATATGCCAACAGTGATACCAACATAACTGTGAAAATCCAAATCCAATATTAGCTGATAATAGCAGCCTGCCAATTGGGCCACACTGTACTAGAGGCAGAGCACTGCAATATGATGAGGTATTTCAATTTAAGTAAGTCATTAGACAGAAGTCAGTTGCAGCAATAACACTGCCATAGGGTTTTTATCACTGAGGAGTGAATTAATATCAAATGACTGATATATTATAAATCTGACAGAACTGGTATTGATAATTACATGTAATAGGGTATGTATGTGATTTGTGTATTACTTGGTATTTCCAATCCACTGCATAACTCCAATGTCTGCATGATGTCTTCTCTGATCATGAACGGTGTAAATGTATCTAACACTTGGCTCAAGGCAATCATGACTTCACAGCAATAGCAGTGCTAACCCATAGTGTAAATAAATAATGTGTTTCCAGCATCCCTACAGTTAGTCTGGACAGGATCCCAGCCTATTGTTTGTGCGGTTCAAAGAGAGACACACCTCACTTGGAAAACTACACGTACTGTCTCTTGCGTCTTTCCTCACCTTACGTCTATATCCTGTTCAGCTGGCAAAACCTATCATCAGTCCTAATACAAGTATGTTTAAAAAATTTTGTTTAGTTTCCTTTTTCACTTAAAGTATCACTTACAAGGTTAATTGTTCCTTTGTGACTTGACTTTTAAAGCTGCACTAGGAAGCATGGTAGGGCTCCAACAAGAAAGGCATCACATCCTGCCCTTACTCCAAAAATGGCTGACGCTCTTCTCCACCTCCGCTGCCTCCAGAAACATGTTCAGAACTGAGGAGTTCATAGACGTCAATTGTATATGATTTCACAGTACTGAAGTTCCAAAAATCTAGTTATTTTTCACCGCTACATGTATAAATAATGATACTAAATTGTAACCTGATTAATTCAGTGGTCAATATATCAACCCACAAAATGGATGCTGCTCTATGCTGCTTGACATTATGCCAAGCTCTACCCAGAATGCAAACAAGGACATTTTCATAGAGGACAATGGCCCTGACATAATTAATACATGAAATTTCAATTGCTTTTTCATAAGTAGAAGAGTCAATATTATAAATCATGTTCTTTCTTCTTTGTTTATGATAGTTTTTTTTTGTTGTTGTTTAAAGAGTCTGATTTCCCCTCCAGTGAGGCTACACAACAACTACTGGTGCACTCTAAGCGTAAAACAAGTTCAAATACATTCTGTATATTACTACTGACCCATAAACAGTCATGACATTCCCTTCTTCCTTCTAAAAAGACTTCCTCTGTGAATCCATTACATTCACCACATTTTCCTTTGTCCTTTGAAGATGCAAAGTCTCAAGTCTCTTGTCCCTCTGACCAAAGTGAACAAAGATGTGCTCTGCTGCACCTGTCACCACACCTAACAGTGATGTCAGGGTGTACTGAAAACACCCTGTGAACACTTTATCATGGCAGCAAGGTGGGAACCTCAGCTGCTGGGAGTCATCAAAAATAAGATTTCCAGTTGGTGTTAAGGTGCTTTTGATTCAAAGTTTAGCACCACCACAATACTAAACTTGTGTATCTCAGTGTAAGTTTGGAGTCCACACATGTAGCTGCCAGAGGTACAGCGTAACCCCTTAATGCAGAAGTATAAATCTAGCTTTAGTGTGTACATACAATGCACTGTATGACATGTGTGAGAGTAACATTGCATTTGTTAAAATGAGCTCACCTGCGATGCGAATTACAGCCCTCTCTGCTGGATCGAGGACCTCCCCTGACGCTGACTTGGAGCGTTTGACCCTCTGGTGTTTGGACAGGTTCCAGGGCAGAGTGTCTCCTGGAAAGGGGACGCTGCTGCTCTCTCCATAGCTTTCCTCCAATGGGGTTCGATCCCTGCGTCTGTCTTTACGGGTCGCCATCGACTACCTACAGAAGATGTTAAACAAAACTGAGTTTCAGATGGCTTGCATGAATGAGAAGAACCACAGACACACCCCAAGAACATACATCATGTAGGACTGTCAAAACCACAGGCATAGTCTTGGAAATCATACAAGGTAAACACCCTCAGAAATGATCAGTAAGTGTTCCAGGCAAAAATATGGTAACAATTTTAAATCTCCAGCCAAATATTACACTAATGATTGAACCACTACAGTAACTATTGCACCTTTTGATCTAATTGCCAGGTGATCTCACTTTACCAATGTTTAACTATTACTGAAGCCTGTGAGGAGATAAAACTCAAAGGCTTGATGTCTCAGTGTCATAAAATGCAAAATGCAGGGCTGAGCACACAATATGCTTTGTGAAATATCACCAGTGGCATGTAGAGGTGCCTGCAGGGCAAGGCTCTTTAACCATGATAACAGTACTGTATGGACCTTCACCTGCGAATGCAAAACAGAAAATGTGACATTGCAGGTTCATGGTTTACTTTGCTCTTCTTTTGCACACTCTGGTCAGGAGAGGAGACCTAGGTTAAAGTAAAACGGAGTCAACATATGCTGTAAACTGAATGAAACTATTTCACAGCAGCCATATTTGGGTTTACAGCTCACTAAATCCTCCAAGAGATGATGCCATAACAAACACTGATGAATAGCTAATTTCACCACATTAATTTTAAAATTCTCTTAATATATAACAAGCTTCTGGCATTTTTCATTTGATTTTACATTACATGAGTCACTGCGGTACATTATACTAAACCTATCTAGACTCCCATTCAAAGGCAATAATGTGATTGTAATGTGACAACAATTTATATTCAAGGCAAAAAATAGCACATTTGGGAAGTATGCATCACTGTCCATACACTGGATAAGTCTGAGTGTAAAACTGCTTTACATTGCTGTTTTGTTTTGACTATTTGCTCCGTCTCTGACCTTTGCCTTTAAGTGAAATATTTACCAGTAACATGCAGCATCAGGTATAAATAGTGACAGAGCAGAATGGAAACTGGCTGTGTCACTGTGAAATATCACAACTCCCTACACATGACATCATACCTGTCCTATTCCCTCTGGGAAGTAAATCATCAATAGAATTGTCCTGTTTTTAATATCCCAGTCAAAATCCAATAGGGGCTGATATTAAGGCAACTGCCACTTACCGAACTGTAAGAGTTAGCCTAATAGCTTGAAGGAAACCTTAAAGGAGTAAGAAAATAAGTGTAGAGACCAGGCCTCAAGATAACACACGTGTTGGCAATCCTTACTGGCTTAGTGAAAGTAAAACCTACACTGATGAACCTGAGCTCAGTCAAAATAAAGTAGTTATGCAAGTCATCAGCACTCATAAACACGGTCTGTATATCCAATAAAACTGAAGTGGTGTTTCCCAAAAGACTCAGTGAATCGACTGGCATGACACCTCCTGTCACTTTCTCTCACATCATGACACAAATCCCTAAACTTTCTGTCAGTATGAATAATTCGAGATCTCTGGTAGCATACTCTAACTCTACAACAGCAACAGTGACATCGACTTGGAAAATACATGTTAGGTGCTAAGAAAAACATAATTTATGAATGATTTGATTTGTGTAGCTGATGTTATGGCAGTGACACACCCACTGTAAGAGATAACCCTGTGTTCAAAGACCTGCAGCCCAACGCTGTTACTGTACTGCAGGTGATAGCACTATTGTAACTTAGGGTTGCCTTGTCGTTGTCACAGCTGACCTGGGTTCAGCGTACAGTCCTTTGTGAAGTATCATACTGTATCACACTGTACATTTGAATTTATGGCAGTCCAGCATATGGGATCATGATGTCATCACAAAAACGCTACAGTATCCAGGTTCTCAGACAGATACAGATAGGAAACAGATCGTATGATCAGAACGTCCATAAGTGAGTAATTTGTTTTCATGTCAACGGGGCAAATATTGTGTCAGGAGAAAACTGTCAAATACTGTAAGGCTCCTTGTTGGAAAAGTTTCTCAACATGTCTAGAGACCTTTTAGTGTGTATATGTAAACTTACAATTATATATTTGCACTTATATCTCTTGTGATATCATTGCAGGTATTTGTGAGGTAGCCTATGTTTTTAGCCTAGCCTAAGTTTACCTGTGATATTTACATTGTATCCCAAAACTCTCATCAGCTTGCCTGATGGTTATACTGCATTATACATGTAGACCACACAGCCACATAATAAATGGTCGGTGCTGCTGGATTACACTGAAAGTGAGTCTATTGACTGGCTCAGTAAATTTTGTAATGTCAAAGTCTGAGATCTCATTATTGGTAATAGGCCCACTACTGGACTATGAGATGATTTAGTCCCAAATGTTGATGTTGGTGACAATACTAAACTGTGTATTCTGTCTGTATAGTGGGAAATACATGTAGCAGTAATAACAGTGGAAGCTATTGGGATCATTTAGTGAGGGCTGTCATGGAATTAAACTATGCCTCATTTTGCTAGGGACCCTCAGGACTTCAAGAACCTGCAATTCAAAACTACTGGTCTGATGCACCTGCAACATACTGATTCCAAGCGCATACTACAAAATATGAATAATAGGATGACTCAGTAAGGCAAGTTAACACTCTACAGTCACTATAACCCTCCAGTCTTTTTTTTTTAACTGTTTACCAAAGCCACACACAGAACCAGAGAGAACATTTTCTTACCTTACTGCTGTGCTGGATCAGTGCGTAAAAGCCTGTCAAACAGCCATGTATGCATGTGCCGGTGCCTCTGTATGTGTCCTGCAGGTTATCGCCGGGCAAAACAAATGAAGACGCCGAAAGCCTGCGTGTGCGTGTGCGTATGTCACAGCTCATTGCATGTGTGTGCCGGTAATGTTGAAATAGCCACTCCTTTTACGGGAGGCAGGGCTGGAGGCTGGAGAGACGACCCACTGTGCAGATTCCGCAGTCATCTGTGATGTTTCTGAAGCCGCGCTCGCTCCTTCTCATCCTTCAACATCCTCCCCCGCCCGGCGACACCTCAGAATCTAAAGGTCGGTAATTATTCACGCATTCGTTAACTGACACCCCGAAGCTGGGATATACTGCCTCTCATCTCCATTATTGCAGGGACATGAGGGGGCCAGGCGTCCTTACCGAGACGCTCAGGACACAGGCGCAGACCTGCTGTGGAGCTGCTGTACCGATCGACAGCAATTAACGACGTTTTTCCACCAGCAGGGTCTGGTGCTGCGGTGAAAAGCTGCATGACTCACTGTTCGATTAGTTTGCCTGCTTGTCCCGGGCTGAGCATTATTGTGTCTGCAGGCTACTGCATATAGTAGAGATTTTAGAGGGCAGATTCTAAGAAAATGTGTTGAGTTTAGGCTTTAATGATATGCGAATTTTCATAATGGGAACAACGACAAGGCAAACATGTATGGGCTCCCCTGAGTCAGCATTTATCCCTGCACTAAAGTGTTCACCCAGTCAGATCCATAATTAAATAGTTTAGGCAAGAACATAAAATGCAATAAATAAATCAATGGATTTATAAAAACTGAGTGTCATTGATTTAAATTATAGGCCCTGAATCAGGAAGTATGCCCTGCCAAAAATACCAATACCAATAAATCTGTGCTGATAACTATCCAACTTTGCATAGTTACTGTATCATGTTGGGGGCAGGATTACTGATTAAATATTACACCCACCATATTCAGGTTGATTACATACATGGGGTTACATTATGTTTTTGTACCATGGAAGCAAAGAAATGTGAATGTAGCCAGTTATTATAATGCCACAACCACTGGACAAACTCAAGACATAAAACACACAGTGCAGTATGAGGCCCATTAGTGCAGCCTAATGGAAAATGCACTGAGAAGTCTAGACGCCAATACAGTAATAGTCAATTTCCTGACACAGGTCAGGTAGTTCCATCCACGAAACTGCTTATTTTGAAAATAAGCAGTTCCGTGGAGCCTAATGAAGCCTAAGTGCAGAATATTGCAAATACTCAGTGAATGTCTAACTTGTGAAATGTCTGTCCCAAAAAACACATTGCTCTGTTAAACTGCAGGGATAATTCCTCTAATGTTACATCAAGTTTAGGAAGTTCTTATCAGCCACTCAGTCAAACCCTACAACAGATTATACCTTACTGCAGTATTGCAGTATTTCAACTCAAGACAGCCTTGCAGTTAGAGCTGAGCAGTATTATGATTTATATACTGTACCATGAGACAATAAATATGTGTCAACTGTGAGAGAATTTGCCATACTGACTATACCTCAATAGGCTTGGTTTGGCACTTCTCAACTAATGCATGTGTCAGTATTTCAAGCCAATTAGCATTGCTGACTCTGGAAAGGAGTTTGGGTAAATATAAATTGGGGGAAAACAATGAAACAAATGGGAAAATGTGTATCAACAAGGGGTATTTTTCATGGATAGAAGCCATAAACGGCCTGGCTGGATAGCCCTGCTTGTTAAAGGAACCCTCCATCCACTCCCACCAGGACATGTTGTTGGTGTGTCTGCTCACCTCTGCCTGTCAAGGAGAACTCAATTATCTTGTCAGTGACAAATGTCTCACTATTCTATCACAGCCAGATGTGTACAGCTTACTACATGAATCAGACATTCAGTGAACTGTAGAGGGCATGAGTTCTCTGGCCTTTAATTGTGTTACAAGTGAGGTAAGAGATTAGTGTTTAGAATCAACTATCTAGATACTTTAAAACTGCATTCATTTGAGTTCATTTCAAAAACATGACAACAATTTTAATATGATTATAAAGGATCCTGAAGACAGAAATTATCACATTATGAGGACAAAGGAGAGGTTATTATTCTATACAAGTAGAAGTGATACTGATCTGGAAAAAAATCTGATTATGATGATAATGAGAAGATTAGGCCAGACATAAAATGCTTGAGCACACTTGAGTGCTGAAAAGAAGGTATTCAGTCTTTTTCAAAAGATGACCTTGACTTGCTTACAGCAAACAGACTCACTATAAACCCTCTGCTATAGTTCTCATGAGTAAAAAGCACCTGAGACATTTCCTTTGTTATACAAAGAGGCTATCCTTGCTTGAAAAGCTGGAATTGGTGTGGTGCCAATGTGACAGTTGTTATGAATGAAATAATGGCCTTACAGTTATCTAACTGTCTGGTGGTATTACTATAAATGTGACAGTCAGAGTTGAGTTACAACTGGCACCATCACAGTTGGACCAATTTTAAGGCTACATGTCTTGTTTAATACAGTGTAGCTACAGGACTGTCTTGATACAAAGGACCACATTACAAACAAGCCTTTTTAAACAAACTGTCTCCACTTTTGTACAAAATATGAATAAAAACTTGTATTACTTTAGAGCAACGTGTACCACAGCAAAATAGCTATAGTTGTATTTTCATCATAATAGTGTTTGACCATTTCACTTATGAGTGTGATACAAATTACAATTGTGTATGTCTTTAAACAATGTTTTCTATAATACTATTTTAATATTCTTAAAAAATAACTCTTAATAACAGCATATATTTTTTTCTTTTGCTGCCCTTAATATCTATTGCTGTGCCTGACATTTTGGACATTTTTGAATATTTTAGCACCAGTCATTATTGATATTAGCCTCAGTAAGGATTCACTCAGTGTCTCTGTCATCCATTAACATTTCTCCTCTGTTTGCAGTATCCTGGCAACCCTTTAAATCTCTTCACTCTGCATTCTGCTCAGCCTGAAGTCTTTATTTGGTCCATAACTCTCAAGTCTTGCCAAAACAACAACTGAACCAAATAGCTCTATTGGACCTTTCCGTCTACTAACTTACTGTTCATGTCTTTGCATTAATCAATCCTGTATTCACTCTTCTCTGCCTGTGTGCACAGAAATGGGCCACTATGGGATTCAAAGGCTAACACTTACATTCACAGAAGCTTCTGGTGACATATATATTCTTTTTTTGTGTGTTCTATATATTCTAATGCTGGTCACTCTGTCCAAATAACTAACCCCCAAATAGCTCAGTGGCCAGGTGCCCCCCTGTACCAGCATTCAAAGAGCTGGATCATCATATAGTTAAGTGCTGAACAAGGCATGCTGGGACAGGTGCCATCTTAAGTCAGACCAGACTAGGCTGAGTCCCTGCAGAATGAGCTGACCAGACCTCCATCCCATTCAAACAGCAAACACCCTCTGAAACCCTAGGCCTACTTTCTATTGCTCACTGTGGACGATTTGTAAGGTTTATGCATCATATGGGTGCAGACTGAGTAGGCTGGACGAATCACAAGTTGAAGATGCAAAAGTCTACAACTTCTGTCATGCTGACATTGTCTGGGTGTCCAATCAAATAAATACCACAAAACACACACTCACCTGCAACAGCCAGAAATTATTACAAGACCAACACTGCCCTCTACTGGAGATATATATATATATATATATATATATATATATATATATATATATTTCTTTTTTTTTTTTTTCTTTTTTTTTTTTTAAAGTCACATTCTATTAAAAATGGGACTGAGTTCAAGGCAGGTCATACATTATTTGGCTGATTCCTCATGAGAACAGTCTTATTAAACTAATTGGAAGGACTTTGTTTTATCCACAAAGCCTCAGACATAACATTCGCCACATCAATAAAGATCATCCAATTCCTCAAGCACTCAACATCCTCCAGGCATCTACTTCCTTACCCAACGGAAATACCACCTTAGCCACCGTGAGCCTTTTTCTGTTTAAAGCATCATAAGACTCTTATTTTTTATGTGTTTGTGTGATGGAAGGCGCATATTTTCAGACAGCAATCACTGCAATAAAGCCATAAAGTAATGATGGAAATTCTGGAAAGTTATGGCAAACATTATGTGCAGTCTATATGATTTACATAAACAATAAATGGAAAGACTGAATGCTTCTCCGCAATGAGTCACTTTTGGAGCAGGCTGCATCATGGGAGAGTTTGTGCAGGCAATAAGAGGGCAGCAGAGCGCTTTGAGATATGTTTGCTGTTATGTATGACTGTGTATCAACAATATTAAAGTGGATATATAATGTGATTATTACTAACCGCCAAACACACTCGCGCACACACACAGTCACACCACACAGGCATGCAGGACGCAGCACTGGCCAGATGCACACACACAAACATGCATAATCCACACACACATGGCCATACACCCACGAGTCCACACACACGGAGACACACACATACACGAGTTGAGTGCGAAACCACATATACACACAGGAGCACTGGCTCGCCATAAACCACATTCATACACACACGCACACTCCTGCAGCGCATACCTCCCCACTATTGGTCCAGACCCAGACACCGCATGCCAGTGCACCTCACTCCCTGAGCCACAGGCCGCAGGAGTAGAAGAAGAAACAGATGGGCACCAGCTGTTTGGATGAGGGCCCTGGGTACACAGCTACTGTATTGCACCACACACACACGCATGAACACAAACTCATTCAAGTTGTTTAACTGAGCCCTTGACTATACTGTTTCTAGGATTTACTTGCACAGCAGTTGCAGAGGTAACGTACTGTTTTGTGCTTTCTTAAACAATCGAAAATGTGGGATCATCAAGTGAAAAACTGTCACTCTATTTGTGCTTCCTGTTTTGTCATTAAACAGTTTTTCAGCTACATCCAAAGTGGTGTTAAAATGACAACTAATGTTATAATGCTAAAGTACCTTTAAACATAATATACAGTGCAGTCTATCAGTGTTTGGACAGTGACATTAAGCTCTGTACCCAAGAGAGAAAACTTTATTTACTTCATTTCATTTGTCACTTTTTAGGAAGAAGCAAAGACAAAGAGGAGAACAAAGACATATATAAGGAAAATATATAAAACAAGGATAAAGTGTATCATCCACTGAGTAAAAGTTATAAAGTCAGGACAAAGACAAAAAGAACAAATGAGATATTATATGTTTTTTAAAAATGTGCAGGGTTTTGGCTACTCTGAGACTATCACATTGAAATGAAATAATAACTATGAGGTTAAAGTGCTGACTCTGAAGGTGTTCACATCCATATTAAACACTATAAAACCCAGGAGTTTTTTAGACCAAAATGTAGAATGGTCCAAATGAGCATTGGTTTCACAAAAGACAGAAGTTGAATATCTCCCAAAACAAGCAAAAAGTAAGGACTGCTATATTACAGGCCTGGCAGATCATCATCAGGGAAGATATTAAGAGCCTTGTAATGTTTGTTGGTTGTTGATTCCAACCAGTTTGCAACCAAATATTAAATGCAGTGACTTAATGTGTTTATTTTAACTGTCAATCACATTTGGTCCATTAAAATTGGGGTTTATGTGTATCAAAAAGTTGAATTCCCCAGTGTGATTCATGTGGTGTAAATTCCCCTAAAATTATGGCTAAAAGTTGGCATTTTAAACTCTTAATCATTGTTTCATTTCATATCCAATGTACTGGAGCACAGAGCCAGCAACCCCAAAGAAACTGCTGTCACTGTGCTACTGCTTACAGACTGGACTATAAAATGTACAAATGTCCTTATTATTGGTGTGAGACAACAGGTGTATATACTGAATTGAAATGACTTTGAATCTACATGTGTGGAGGGAGAGTTATACGGAAATAATGTGAAATAAATTTATCTTTACAAGTTTATTTTCTCTAGAAGTGTGACCACTGTTCCCTAAATAATGTCAAGTTAACCGTCCGCAACGAGGGCAGCAGATGCTGTTGATCACTCACAATTCTCTTTCTCTTTCTTTTTTGCCCTTTGTGTTTCCCGTCTAAACCCAGCAATTTTTGACCCAACCTCAACCATCAACTTTCTTCCTATGAGTCAACTGAGGTGGTGACTCCTTCAGCTCATTACAACATGACTTACTCCAACCAAAGCTCTCCTTCTAATGCCTGAAATGCATGTTTCCTCTGTCTGAATGCCATTAGTTACAGCCAGTGGTTGTTCCCTCTTATTACATTCACTTTAAACACAATCTGTCTCATTAAATAAAAATACAGCATTGTGTGAAGTACTGTAAAGTTAAGCTTTAATTCATCAGTATTTGAGGCTGCTGTGACAGTCCTGCCACTACAAACGTGACATTAAACATCACAGAACGCCATCTGCACAGCTTACCGGCATCCTGGAGCAACACTCTATACTGTACGAGCTATTGAACACTGTACAGGGGGAAAAAAATGACAAAATGGAAATGGTATTGTGCGTATGGTTGACCACGGTCGTCCTGTGATTTCCAGCTCCAACGCTGATGTGGTCTGGCCAGCGTGGGTTTAGAGGGCAGATCGGAGCAACAGTAGGCTGCTCGGGATGTTTTTCCCTCTGGAAGCCAACAGGATGTCTTTAATGAACCACAGTGTGTTTGAACTGTCGCATCTCACCATAGAGCAGTCCAGCCCTCATTGCTGGCATGCACAACATGAAAAAGAGGAAGACGCAGTGAAATAAGAAACATGCTAAAAGCTGAAGATGTATCAAATCCAGGAAATGCCGTCTCCGAGACAAAGACCACAAATCAAATGTTGGCCATAATGGAGGGAAACGTCTTTGGGTAATGTATTGTAGAGGTTTCAATTGACTGGGGCAGCCCTGTTCTCGTTGTGCCCAAGCAAGAGTTTTTTAGTTCCCTGCCGCAAACGTCTTCATGTCAGTTTTGATGCAACCTCAGAATCAGATTGCAGCCAATGTTTTTGTGAAGACTGCAGTTGCTTGTTGATGTATTTCTGAGGGTTTTAGGGAAACACTGCTGTTTACCACAGGTTCCACTGTACTGGTACTGACCCTCCTTGAGTCCCAATTGCTGGTGACTGAGTTTACCTGTCATGTCCACAAGATGGTGTTGCTGGCGTGTCATATAACCGGCTGAGCTGCAGTGCCAGTTATTGTGGCAGCTACAAAGAGAAAACAAGCTCACATCTTTATCACAATATCTGCAAATTGTGGTGATGGATCAGTAACTGTGAGTGTTGATATGCGGCATATTGTTTCAATTATTCCAAAATGTTGTTCCAGACCATGCCATAGGAAAATGCTCAAAAATACTCCATGTTTGATCTTGTGGGCTCTTGCGAAACTAGAAATGAATGGTGATTAACTATAATGATGATCATCATGGCGAAAGGTTTTGTGCCATAGGTTATTTGACTGTGTGAGCCAGTCTCTGCAGAGTAGGCCTGGAAAAGAAAGCCCCTTAAAACTATTACCCTTTGTGGAGAATATTGCATGTGGATCTACTGTAAAGATTTGCATTATATCTGATGAAACATGATAAAGGTGTGTTACTTACAGCCAGCAAATAAATTAAATCTAATTTGATCCAAAATGTATGACAGCAATAACTTAAAGTATAGCACAGTTGTTTTTCTTTCCACATTGCATGGCAGTTGGAAACAAATGAACTGCTTAAGTCTAGCTTAGTTTTATTTGTGTCTGTGTGTGTGTGGTGTTGTAGTGGGAGGCTTTGTAGTGTTTAGTGAGAAAGAAGGATATGGCTATGATTAAAGTAGGCACTAAAGCAAAGGTGGTAATTGGGATCATAAACACTCACTTTTCCATTTACCCCTCTAATGAAGTGTTTGTGTTTATTCTAAGCAGCCGATTCATCAGGAAAACAACATCCACTCTGAGCCAGTCAGAGTGTTAACCCCCCCTTCCAGATCGGCCGATATTTTGGAGGCAGCATGATAAAGGATGTCAAAAGATACACAGTGTACAGTACGTAATACAAACAGGCTTACTTGTGCACACAGACACATCAGACATACTCATACGGGTTTCTGATGCTGGATACTCTACCAGTATTATTGTTCTGAAGCTGCTGCTTGTAGTAATTGCAACAGCACAGAAAAGGCTTTCCATATATATTGCACTTGCAGCGGTCACTTGTCATTCAAATTTTAGCCAGAATTTTAGAAACACTGAGGTTATAATTCCAAATACCACAACCTCACTTCCCAGAGAAATGAAAAATGGTTTATTGAGAGGTTTCCTGGGGAGAGAGAATCACAGCCTTCTTAGTACATCTCGCCTCAAATTTGCGCACCTCTGATTACAAGTTGCATTAGTTGCTTGGACCCTAGTATACCTGCCTGTAGATCTAGTTTGTGTATTTACATTTGTTGGCCTAAATATCCAATTTAAAATACATCAAGTCTAAAAAAAAAATGGAATTTGTCTGTAAAATACCCAACCCTTATATTGAGGATAATTACTTTTTGGCAGAATGAGATCACTTTTAATTGCTGAATTGACTGCCATCTCACCCACAGCAGCTATCTAAACCTAAGTTTAAAAAAAGAGTATATCTGCAAACTGATTTAGTGGTTTTAGTGCTACACGCACACACAAAACTCATAATATAATGCTGTGAGAAGATGTAGTGTCTTAAAATTAAAATTGTGATTATAAAATTGAGATCTTTTTAGCAGATGAGATAGCATTAAGAAGAACTGTAGCTCCAGGAGTCATGCAAAGGTCATACTTAATCCTTGGCATTTTTCATGTATTTTTCTGCAATTAACCTTGCAAATGTGACTCCACTTGGTCTCCCCTGGTTGTCGTGCAGTCCAGACACAGGCTTGTTTTGCTGCTGATCAAGGCGCTGCCAGGCTCTCCTCACTGCTGTATTGCAGGGAGTTAGACAGAAGAAATATAAAGCCAAAGCAACTGGCAGCTCATAATCGTAAATATCAAGAATGAACATTCCCTGTTGCTTTTCTCATTAGAGGAAGGGTGTTTTTCATCAGTGGAGAAAAAGTCACAAGTTGTTCTATTAGGACATTAAACTCTGAGATGTTTAGATTAAGTGTGGCTGATGTGTTTTATATGTGTTTTAATGACACGTGTCTCCTCTCCGCAGTATCAGAGGACCAAAGATGTCATAAAGCCCAAAATATATAAGCAACTCATCAACTGTGCGTGTGCTTTCACTGGTTTGACAGATGCTTTATTATGACTGGAAGTGTTTAACTAAATATTACGCCTGCCCTCTGGCTCCTTAGATTAGGATCTGTTTAACATTTTTCTTTTTCCCATCCTTCTTTTTTTTTTTTTTTTTTTTACATATATCTATTAGGCCGTCTGAGTTTCCAATTCAACTCCACTTTTGAACATGATTCTTTTCGACTTTGCCGCTCACCCAGTACAAGGAACGTTAATTTATAATAATCCTTTGAAGAGGAGACCTGGAGGAAGCTCACCCAGTCAGTGTGTTCCCTTCGCCTTTCCAAGTCCAAATGCCGTGTGGCATGTTTGATATAGCAAATGAAGGGAATAACGCAGGTTGTCAGGTAGGAAAGAGCCAGGCTACAAGGCCACGGCAATCAGGAAAACTTGGTCCGGCAGTAGGCATGACTTCAATAAAATACCTCCAGTCCCACTTTTAAAAGCATTAGTCCAGGGCAAATTAAAAAGTAGAGTGCAATTAAAAGAAATCACTGTGTAAATGTTAGCATGTGGAAGTTTTTCTTTTCCTTTTCCCTTTTTTCCTTCCTCCTTGCTGAACAAAGAATGCCCCAGAGGCAGAGCTGCGCAGCTGCTGAATATTACTACATCCATGTGTTTTAAATGAGACCCCATTATAATCAAAATCATAAAAAAGGTAATGTGGCTCTCTTAAACATTTAAATTTAAGTTAACCAATGTAGAGTTCAAGCCTTTGTGCATATTTTTGTAGTTCCTAATTGAATGAATCTTTGGAAGAAACATATTAAGCAACCATCAAAGAAGCCATTATTTGTAACAAATATATTGCTCTATTTCAAGTATTTAAAGAAAGGGTACAAGTAATTGAAGGGCTATTGCTAGTTCTGTTTCTCTAAACATTTTCTGTTTGCCCTTTTGCCCTTATGATGAATCCAGGGAAATGCCTCTGTTATGCAAGACTGCAAGAAAGAGTTAACAAAGGTTATTGATTGATCAGCTGTGGCATGCTGAAATGAGTAATAATAATAAAAGTAATAATAACTTTATTTTTATAGCACGGTTCATACAGAAGAATGCAGCTCAAAATGCTTTACAACAAAAGAAATGACATGAACCAAGTGCTTCACATCAAAAAAGACATCAAAGACAAATCAACAAATGAACATAAAAACATGTAAATGTACATAAGATGGAAAATAAAACCTGTTTGATAATTTTAATAAAACACAAATGAGCCGACAACCTACAGTAATAAGAAGAGCTCATACAAAGTGCATTTGAAGTGAATTCATTTTCAAAGAAACCAGAAGGCCACACTGAGGATACATTCTGTGGGGCCTACTGGTCCACAGAAGTCTGCTATGAGCTACCCTTTAGTTAAAAGTCACTGAGGGTGTCGCCTCACACCAGGACAGATGAGTTTCCATGGGAGGAACGAAGATGTCTGGCCAAATCCACTTTTCCCCCTTATTAAAATGGATATTTCCGAGCTGTCAGAGGGTGAAGTCTGGGTTTTCAGAGATCCTCACTGACTTCTCGCTGACAGAGGGCTTCCTTACCCCATAGGTTCAGTATCTCCTATGGCTCTCTCTCCCACTGTGAGGTATAACGGGTTCCCTATGTGTCCCAAGCTAGCACGGCTCTGGCAAGCTGTTCACTTTTCACTTAGCCGCACACACTACATTCACACACACACACACACGCTCATTTACTGAGACTCGACACTGTTTTGGGTCCGCGGTGCAATTCCCACGTTCCAGCTGAGAAAATATATCATTAGTCCCTCATCGTGTAATGCTTGCCACGTTACGTTATAAGAGCTGGGTGTAAAGCGACATGGATAAAACAGGAGCAATTTCCAGTGTGTCTCATTTTGACTGCCAGCTTGGAATAAGTGGTGGGCGTTGAGAATTTGAAAAGGGGACAAGATGCGGTGTTGAAAAGGCCATTTTGCTTACCAAATACTCCTGGGTGGCTGGAAGAGTAAGCATTTCCATTGCAAATGTCTCCAATAATGTATTACAGCTATACGAGTGTTGGTCTTTACGAGTCTGTCTTGAAAGTTATATGGATTAATTAACTTTCCAGGCAAATTAAGATCCCATGCTAATTGTAGTCTAGGTAAATTTAATGAGATCTAGACAGAAGATGGGTATTGCACAAGTAAGGTCCTTCCTCCACAGATGTTTACTCTCTGCTGTAATGCTTGATAAAGGATATGAAAAAGTTTGGTTACTACACAGAAACCGAGACCAAGCAACTCCACCGTAGACCGACATCTATGGGACTGTCACAGAGAGCAACCTATGTGTTGCTCTGTCATTATGCACTGAGAGTAAGTGAAGACCCTTTTTTTGGCACAAGACCACAGTTTTCTGGCTTTTTCACTTCACAAACATTTTTACAAGCATGACAGACTGTGACCGAGCAGGCCGCAACAGACAGCTCTGTCACCTCAAAACAAACCTACCCGCAGTGCCACACAAGACAGCTAAATATATCACCTCCCAGGAAGCAGAGAAATACAGCAAAGAAGCTGTTGAGTCTGACCAGCTATGTTGTGGCTTAATTAATGAACACAGGACACAGTCATAGCAAATTAGAGACCAATGGAAACTCTTTGATTGGATGCTTTGTAGAGTTTACCACATGGTGACCACAATGCCAATGGCCTCTTGTATCACTCAACAGTGCCATATTGAACAGCCAGAAATCCCACTTCACGTATCCATGTTTACTCTCTGTTTACCCATCTAGTGCACCTACCTATCCGGATTAGAAACCATCTTCCACATCTCCATCCCTGTATTTTCTTAATCACAAGTGCACAAGCCATTCATGTGGCAGCAATTTAGGCTGGCCGACACCCAATGGTGAATGTGCCTGACCCCCTTTCTGCTCCCTCCAGCCCCCAACCGACACCCTCTGGAAAGCCACATCTATCGCAGGAGCCTTCAGGGCCCTGACTGGCGGCCCCAGACTATTAAACCCGGGCAGTGAGGATTGTGTGTGTCTGATTGTAGGCCTGCATCTACGAAGTGGAGGTACTACAGGTTACAAAATGATCTTCTAGGCATATATATTCGACTTAACTAGCCCCAACTGCCCTTTTATTAATGAGCAAGGCAGTCTACTGTACTGTATTAAACACATAATAGTTTCATAAGCTCTATAATCCTATTTAAACAGCCTTACTGTTCAGCTTCCATGGACGTTTCTAGCAAACATCAGTGCTACATATGTCACAGTGTTAATGAAAGTTATGAGCATCCATGTAACTTAGCAGATAATTAAAGCCAATAAAACCATTGTGTCTGTGCAGTTTGTTTTTATATCCATTCTCATATCTTTTATCAGGGTTTGTGGAAAAGGATAAAAAAGAACTTGAATTAAAGCTAAATATATTGATGCTTTTATTACATCTTCATATTAGGAAATAGAGCAGTTTAACAGTTTCTTTTGCGTTCACGGTAGCAAAGTACAGGTTTTGTTAGAGCAAGGGCTCCTGTTAAATTGTTTCATTGCCACAGAAAAGCAGTGCCCTTTGACTCTGTGCAGAAGACATCATCCGCTTACAAGCTCTCACAATAAAACCCATGCGCGCCGTAATAAGCCCTGCTTTGTCTCTAATACATCCAAGTGAAAACATTTATTGGACTAATTACAATGGTCTCCCATTGGATTTTCTTCCTGTGTTACACATGCTTTGGCAAAGTTCCCAGTATTGTGTCAAGACGTCTCACTATTCAAGACTGTGGTACCTACTGCCATGTATGGAGAGGCAAGGAAGGAGAGAAAGCAGAATGGAGGAAAAGTATGAATGGTGGGCAATATTTGTTGTAGTGCATCACACCATTCTGTGCTGATGAGAGGAAAGCACACAAAGTTCGGGGAAGATAATCAAAACAGGAGATTGATGTCAAGTTTCAATGTGAATGAAAACTGTGGTACTTAAGAGCTGCATGCTTATGAAAATACCGGCCAAAACAAATGTACTTGGAAAACTCAGAACTACACTGCCAATATTTTTTCATTAAACATTAAAACACAATGGATGTAGCTTTTACACTTAAAAGTTTCATGTCAAAATTAAAACAGATTAAAACATTGGTCTAATTTATGTAGATATGTATATAAAACACAAAATAAATGATTCTATAATATTTGCTTTTGAACTGACAGCTAAATCTTCACTGGTGCAGCTGTGTAAGTGAGTAGTCTATGTGAAATCAGTTTTTGACAAGTGATTTAATTTAAACACATCTGTGTCTGGAAGGTCAAACAGCTGTTTTAGTTAATTCCCTGAAGAAATAAAAATCATGAAGACAGACAAAGGAACATTTCAAACAAATCCATGACATAAAATGTCCATGTCACCAAATTTCCAATCATAAAACAAAATTGAAAGAATATGTGACTGCTGTACATCTGGGCATTTGTACAAGAAGGCACTTGTGAGGGAGGCTACCAAGAGGTCTATGGCGCCTCTGTACAAGATCCAGGGCTCTCAAGCTGATATGGGAGACTCTGTACAACAACAATTGTTTGCACTTCGCTGCTGTATGCATCAACAGTAGTTTATGGCTGTTGAGAAAATGACATGACATCTAGAGTAGTGTTGGCCAGGAGGCAGGTAGGTGACTCAGAAAAGCACCATCCCATTCCACAGAGACAAGCTGTGGGGATGCTTCTCTACAGTAGCACCTGGAAGGCTTCTGAATGTAGAAGTTATAATAAATGCAACAAAATTGAGAGTCATCCTTGAGGAAAACTTTCTCGCAACTTGGGAGAAATTTAATTCTACAGCAGGCAAAAACCCAAACATAAAACCCAAGCTGAACAGGAAAATAAATTAATTATCCTGAAGTTTCAAAGTTCGGGTTCAGATTCCAATTCAGCATATGGTTTATGTATCGGGATACTAGGTGTCATAATTGTTTCACAGATTTTTCCATATGGTCATGCTCACTAAAATATTGCCAGTAAAATGAAGTGCTAATCATGACTGGACATGATGTGCTGCTTTGTGGCTGAAAGATAAGGTGACGCTCCACCTGCATATTAACAAAATATGGGCTGATTCCAACAGGCTTAGAACTAATTGTGGTTGTTGATACTGAAATTGCAGTCACGTGCAAGAACATGGGCCAGGAGTGTTATCAATTAATTCTTATGTGCACAATTCAATTACAGGAGCAAGAGCTTGAGGAGGCAATGAGCAATGACAGTCCAGTCACTGAACATCAAGAGATGTCAATGGATTCATGGAGGGTATGTTCATTAAACAGAATGAATTAAGCCAGTTACCTTGAGCTAATTCAAATGTGAGTGGACGTTTTTTCCACTACAAAGTGCTCTGATGCTCCTTCCACAGAAACAGAGAGGACAAAGAGTTTGAGTGATAATGCTGGAGAAAAACACCTTGCTCATGTCTCTTGTCTTTCACATAGATGCCGTACAACAGGCAGAAGTGTCACAGCAGCCCCCTTGACTGCCACTTTTGCTGCAACTGCTGCGAGCCTGGTATTTTGCTGTCTTTACTGCAGGTTCTGAGTATTTCTGCACCAGTCTGGGATCCACACAATAACCACTAAATATTAATCTGTTATGCTTTTGTCTCAAAGCAGTTTTAACACTTTCAATTGTACTTGTTGTTGTGAATATCTGAATTTAATGGATTTGGTCGTGCTGTAGTGGTGTGTTCTCAGTGGTGTTGACTGCATCATCCACATACCTTGATAAATATCTGCAGATACTACAGTGTATTATCACAATAAACTTTAATTGAAGTAAAACACAATGTGTGGAAGTGCTGTTTTAGCAATGAATATGCACACTTGACAGGTCATAAGAGGATACTCATGAGGTATGTTTCTGTCTCTAAGGTCTGCTGTCCATTGTGAGTAACCTAACTCTTGACTGTGTGTCAAATGCATCTCTTGTGTTTAAGCATTTATGTCACACAGACTAGGAGACTAACAGCATTATAATGAACCAGTCTGATACACCTGATTAAATTAAGTCAAATAACCACAATGTGTTATCATGCATGATACAAATTAGAGGCTGCAAATAGACACATTTGGAGCCTCTTTATAATCAGGTTCCAGGAAATAAAGACAGAAAAATAAGTCAAATAAAAAGAAGAAAATAATGATCTTTAGTGTTAGTGTCTGTTGTATGTTCATATCTGATTGCTGTAGGTCACCTGTTTATCTTGCTGCACTTGTTGTCTCTGTCTTATTATTCTCTCTCTTTCTGCTCTGATGTTGGTGCCTTTTAACTCTCTGCCTCACTCCTGTACTGATAAAAACAGGGATAGTAAAAAACAACTGTAAACTGAGCAACAAACTCTCACTTCCCCACACACAGTCACAAAACAGTCTTAACCTCTTTAACATACAGTATATAAATAAAAGAAACTCAGAAAATAACTATTGAAAAGTAACAAGCATTTTTATCATTTATCATGTTTGCATGTGTATTTAACTTAAACTTAATTTAGACTTTATTTAGCCTCATTAAATTAGATAATATATATCTATATATCTATGTAAAAAAAAAAAATTCCCATTCCAACTCTGATACAAGCCGGTTCCTGATGGCAGGAACATGCTGCCAGTGATGAGGGAACAGTGGCCCATGTATAAACACTTACCAGCGCACTTTGCACACTCAGCCATCTGGGAAAGAACTCAAAGGAGCTGATAAGGTGGTTAGTAGATTTGGTCATGCTGTACTTAATGTGTGCCTGCATCATCCACATACTGTATTACGTTAAATATCTGCATAGACTACAGTGTATTATCACAATAAACTTGTATGGTACTTATATAATGTGTGGAAAGTGACATTTTAACACAGAATATGCATTTGCAATGGCCTTATTGCTACTGTCAATACATTAAGTCTATAGTGGTAGTGGTTTCTATAGTATTAGCAAAATAAAACCAGCATGAACCTTGTGTTGGTTATCAACTAAGCTTGATTATTTTTTACATTGGCCTCCAGTCTCAGCATAAACATAAAAACAGTTTTAGAGAGCAGATGCTACAAGAGTGCCAATAGGTTTGTGTGTGTGTATTTACTGTGTGCGCTGTGTGGTTATGTCCCTCAGTATTTGTGTGAGAGAGGTTAGTGGAAACATGCCACTGCACTGTATTTTTTATGGAAACAAATAAAAAGTGTAAAAAGTTAATTAAATTCAAAATACTACTGATAGGAAGGCAGGACCATACCTACAACTGCTGAGGTCTATTGTATTTTTTTCATGGAAAATGGGGATTTGAAGTGAAGTTTGAAGTGCAGATTTACATTGAAAATAGGTTCTCTTTAGTGTGTGCTGTTAACCATTTTCTGTTGGTTGTATTAATATGCACTGTTCACTTTTGAATGTTTATGTAGTGTTGGTGTGTGACCTGTTCTCTTGCCTCCCTTGTTGTGTCTCTCATCTTTCTCTGTTTGCTCTCCTGTTGTCTTCACTGTCTGCCCACATTCGTCCTGGTAAAAACAGGATGATAAACAGCAACTTCATACAGTGTATTACAGAAGTACAGTTCTGACTGAAACTTAAACCTTTCACCACAGAGTTATCACCAACATCTTTTACCTTCTTTAACATGCGGTAGCTGGAACACATTGTGTCACAACTAAATGAAATGCAATAAGTAATAATATATTGTTATTATGTTTGCATGTCTACAAACTGAAAAAAATAGACTTGAGATGTGCACATTTTTTACCTTGTGAGGCAGCTGGATTTGTGAGATCATGTGAGAATCCATTTTGTCAGGCTCCAAGTTATGCACTTGTGTCTGAACCACTGGTGGTTTGGAACAATTAATTGTTTTTTTTGTTTTTTTGCACCAGCAAAATGAATCACCCTCTCTGAGTCTGCCTCCTATCACCTTCCATGATGCTCTGGCAAAGCTTCCACACAGTTTCTTTTTGAGAAAACTTTATGGCCATGACTGATGGAGCAGTAACAAACCTAAGTGTTGATGGCTAACATTAAGCTACAACCAACTTTGGGAATGTGGGATGAGACTGTGCCTCTTTGATTTCGGTGCTGTCAGGTCTTTAATATGAGACAATGAAAAGGACTGGACATGATGTGCTAATTCAAATTGTGATTATAGGGTGACAATCCTCCACTCTTCAAATGAAATATGGGTAGCCTAAATTCCATCAGATGTGGAGCCATTTATGTTACTGTCTGTTAACATTGAACTTGTTGTCATGTGACCTACAGGGTTTTCAGTAAATGAAAGCGAAGGGTGAAGAGGATTTTAGTTATTGCACAAGATACTGTATTATTACTGTTAAGACTGAAGTCATATTGAGAATAATAGTAATGTATATAGCACTCAGATATTAAATGCCTTTATTTTTCATGTCCATCATTGATATATGTGGACGTATAGGCATAAACAGTGAATAAAGCAGTTTCACATAAAAAAATCAGTGTTTCTCCAATCCTGTCCAGCAGACACAGGATGTAAGTATGGGCTGCGAGCTGAGCTGCCGCTAACCTTTGCTCAGCTTGAAACTTAAGTTCCAGACGTTCAGCAGGTTTTTACCGAATTATCCACAGAGGTCTCCTCCTCTCCAAAACAAACATACACAGGGATTAAAACCGGTAGAAACATTGAATAAAGCAGTTTCATGTAAAAACATCAGTGTGTCTCCAATGTTGTTCGGCAGACAGAGGACATCCAGGAGGGGCTCTGTGTGAGCCCAGCTGCTGCTGACATTTGCTCATCTTGTTTTTCTGATAATTAAAGATCCAGATGTCCGATGGCTAAAATCCTTCATCTGGTTAAAAGATATAGATAAAAATGAACAAGATCTAAAAAGTTTATCAAAAAAATGTGGCTTAAAACTCAATAACAGTTAATTTATGATAGTTTGTCATCTATGATCTGGGAGACTCGAGTTCAAGACCCGGGGTGGGGACCTCCTTCATGAGATAGTTTATTCATAAACACTTAAACACTTTAATATCCTAAAATTAAAAGCATAATAAAAACAAAAACTGGATGGATTTTTACACCTATTTCCACTTTTATTTGAATACAAATACAAATATAAATAATTTTGCTGCCTCAACTCATATAGATACAAACACAAATACTGGGCCCTCTGCACATCCCTAGTACAAACATTACAATGACGCTAACATGAGTTTATCTGTGCATAGGTTGAAGCAATGCAATGTGTTGAACATCTGTATTTACACATTTTGATCACCCGCTGTTCATTTAGGTTCACAATGCCATGGCCACCCCACACTAGCTCTGTGTCCCATCTTGGCCTTCACAGTCAGACACCACTGAATCCAAAACGGCCTGTTTCAGAGAAAGGCTGAACTGAGTTGCTGCATAAAGGGCCAGTATAAGATAAATAAGGAGTTCTTTGAACTGTGAATCATGCAAAGCTACTCTAGTGGAGTCCAAAAATAAAAAATATAGAGCTGGAAATTAGGATAATAAGTCCTCTTTAAAACACAGTGGCTGTATCTTTTACACTGAAAAGTTTCACATCAAAATCAAAACAGATCTCTACACATCAGTCTAAATTATGTGCGGACATATATAAAACACAAAATAAATTCTTGCATAACATCGGCCTCCTTTGAACTGACAGCTAAATCTTCACTGGTGCAGCTGTGTAAGTAAGTAGTCTACGTTCAATCAGGGTTTGACAAGTAATTTTAAGTTAAATACAACTGTGTCTGAAAGGTCAAACAGCTGTTTTAGTTAATTCCCTGAAGAAATAAAAATCATGAAGACAGACAAAGGAACATTTCAAACAAATCCATGACATAAAATGTCCATGTCACCAAATTTCCAATCATAAAACAAAATTGAAAGAATATGTGACTGCTGTACATCTGGGCATTTGTACAAGAAGGCACTTGTGAGGGAGGCTACCAAGAGGTCTATGGCGCCTCTGTACAAGATCCAGGGCTCTCAAGCTGATATGGGAGACTCTGTACAACAACAATTGTTTGCACTTCGCTGCTGTATGCATCAACAGTAGTTTATGGCTGTTGAGAAAATGACATGACATCTAGAGTAGTGTTGGCCAGGAGGCAGGTAGGTGACTCAGAAAAGCACCATCCCATTCCACAGAGACAAGCTGTGGGGATGCTTCTCTACAGTAGCACCTGGAAGGCTTCTGAATGTAGAAGTTATAATAAATGCAACAAAATTGAGAGTCATCCTTGAGGAAAACTTTCTCGCAACTTGGGAGAAATTTAATTCTACAGCAGGCAAAAACCCAAACATAAAACCCAAGCTGAACAGGAAAATAAATTAATTATCCTGAAGTTTCAAAGTGCGGGTTCAGATTTCACTTCAGCATATGGTTTACGTATTGGGATTCTAGGTGTCATAGTGTTACACAGATTTTTCCATATGGTCATGCTCACTAAAATATTGCCAGCAAAATGGCAAAATGACTGGACATGATGTGCTGCTACACATTGTGGTTGAAAGATAAGCTGCAAAGATAAGATGCTCCACCTGCATATTAACACAATATGGGCTGATGCCAACAGAGTTAGAGCCATTTGTGGTTGTTGACACTGACATCACAGTCACCAGCAAAACCATGGGTCAGCAGTGTTATCAGTTAATGACTGAAATGGGGGATTTTTTATTGCAATGAGTATTTGAGAATACTGAAATTATACTGTTCAGTAAAACACCTGTGACAAAACAAATCTTATCGAATAGGGGCTTTGAATCTTGCCTGCTATTATGCTACTCTCAAGAGGATTAATTTGGTTCAGCTGCAGGTTCCTGAGTATTATGCAAAAACTGAAATTGTTGAAAATTAGGGTTAATTATTCCATTTGAGTGCTTGTAATTGCATCCTTTAGACTGAGCAAAAGATATTCAACAGGGTTTCCCTTTCCTTGGCGGAGGATTTTCTACCTAGGTCAAAAAAGTGCGACTCAGTCATCCGTTAAATAGCTGGACACATGCAGTCTTGCACCTTGCTGTGAGAATTCTGTCCTATTTCTCTCAGGAAGAAGCAAAAATATGGTACACATATATTTTTATTTTAAAGTTTGTGGTTGATTTGTTGTTGTGTAACAGACAATATGACCCACAGTTAAAAGCAGAAAATGACCCATTACCTTTCCCAGCATCAGTCAGGGCAGGGAAGCAAAGCCCATTCCTGAAAGAAGGTTAGTATTGCCAGTGATGAGGCAAAAACATGGACCGCAGCATGTGCTGCAACTGTTGCGAGCAGCCCAGATTTAACTGCGGTTTGTGCTGCACCTGAGTATTGACTCTGTGACATGACTACAGATGAAAAATAGCCTCTTAGCCAACTCGGGCACATTTACAGCAATGTTTATTAATTTGCATTGTCCCTGTTAAAGTTATAATCTCGAAGATCTCCATTTCGTGCTCTTTGGCAGCACTATATGGCGATAAGCGGTGATTGCAAGTGTGTTGTTCTTTTGCATAGATAAGGCTTTTATTGTTCTTACAGTAACGTAATGAGTGTAGTTGTCATCAGCTCAAGAACTTCACCTGGTTCACTGTCCTCTGCTCTACTGTGTGTGCAGCACACACATACAAGGAGCCCTCGTTGAAACATGAGTGGAGTTGAGAAGAGAGGATATGGCGCCACCATAAATGCAGCCGAGACTGATTATTTATCTTACTTACCTAATTTATGTGCACCTGTTTCATTCAGCTTAGTGTGAGAGTCTTTACTGTCGTTTGCTGTCATTTATGGCCACACTACTTTGTCTCCTCTCCTCTGCTCTGAGGAGCAGCAAGGGGCGGGGCTCAGCCCTCCCTGTGTGTGCTGCACACACAGCGCAGCAGAGAGACAGTTACTGTACGTGCAGTAAAAGCCTCGCGAGTTAAAGAAAAAGCTTTTAAAAGATAAGCCACTCAACACAAAAGCAAATGAGGAGCAAGTCTGTTGTGTTTGCTCCGCTGATTTGAATACATGGCGGGAAAGTCACCACCTACACCCAATGTGTAATAATCATAATACTGCAAATGCAAGCCGGCCATGGGCTTAATCACCAGTGTGTTACCTCATTTGGGGATAGATAGTGACTTAACAGACATTTATTTAAATGAAATCTTCGAGATTATAACTTTAAACAAACAAATAAATAACTAAATTCCTGCACCAGTGTGGGATGCCCACAACTATGGCTAAATGTTAATCTGTTATGCTTTTGTCTCAAAGCAGTTTTAACACTTTCAATTGTACTTGTTGCTGTGAATATCTGAATTAAATGGATTTGGTCATGCTGTAGTGGTGTGTTCTCAGTGGTGTTGACTGCATCATCCACATACTTTGATAAATATCTGCAGATACTACAGTGTATTATCACAAAAAACTTTAATTGAAGTAAAACACAATGTGTGGAAGTGCTGTTTTAGCAATGAATATGCACACTTGACAGGTCATAAGAGGATACTCATGAGGTATGTTTCTGTCTCAAAGGTCTGCTGTCCATTGTGAGTAACCTAACTCTTGACTGTGAGTCAAATGCATCTCTTGTGTTTAAGCATTTATGTCACACAGACTAGGAGACTAACAGCATTATAATGAACCAGTCTGATACACCTGATTAAATTAAGTCAAATAACCACAATGTGTTATCATGCATGATACAAATTAGAGGCTGCAAATAGACACATTTGGAGCCTCTTTATAATCAGGTTCCAGGAAATAAAGACAGAAAAATAAGTCAAATAAAAAGAAGAAAATAATGATCTTTAGTGTTAGTGTCTGTTGTATGTTCATATCTGATTGCTGTAGGTCACCTGTTTATCTTGCTGCACTTGTTGTCTCTGTCTTATCTTTCTCTCTCTTTCTGCTCTCATGTTGGTGCCTTTTAACTCTCTGCCTCACTCCTGTACTGATAAAAACAGGGATAGTAAAAAACAACTGTAAACTGAGCAACAAACTCTCACTTCCCCACACACAGTCACAAAACAGTCTTAACCTCTTTAACATACAGTATGTAAATAAAAGAAACTCAGAAAATAACTACTGAAATGTAACAAGCATTTTTATCATTCATCATGTTTGCATGTTTACATAACTTAAATTTAATTTAGACTTTATTTCAGTTTTGGGTTGAGCTCAATTTTTAAGAGTCCCAGTAAAACCATTCAAACTATTTCAGCTAAATAAAAGAAATTATTCACCAATTCAAGTTCCTGCAAAAGAGAGGATGCCTCTCAGAAACAGATGACATGATTACTTATATTACTAACTTGCAAACTAACTACAGTGAGGCTGCTTTCAGACAGTTACAAAAATAGACTGTACATAAAGACGGACATAGTGAGGTGTGACCTCACCCATCAGTTTGCATTGCATGCAATGAACCTCTTTATATTTATAATATATTAATAATATATTTTAATTAATTAACATATAACTATATATCTATGTATAAATTTCCCATTACAACTCTGATACAAGCCGGTTCCTGGTGGCAGGTACATGCTGCTAGTGATGAGGCAACAGTGGCCTATGTATAAACAATTACCAGCGCACTTTGCACACTCAGCCATCTGGGAAAGAACTCAAAGGAGCTAATAAGGTGGTTAGTAGATTTGGTCATGCTTTAATTAATGTGTGCCTTCATCATCCACATACTGTATTATGTTACAGTAAGGGATTTTTGTTATTGCACAATACACTGCATTCACTAAGACTGAAGTTATAAAGTTTATTGACCCTTGATTTTTTTTTGATTTTTCAATGTAAATAGCCAACAGTTAATCATTGAATACATTTTTTTCTTGTTAGTGTCATTGCCATTATTGATTTATCACTCACAACATGATGAATTAATCTTGAGGTGTTTAGGTGATGATGTAAATAAATTAATAGATAAACTAAAAACATTTTAGTGTTTATTTTATGCATTAATTGACAGTTTGCTTTATTCATCACACTGTTTAAAATGTTTCAGTCTGTTCTATATATAACAGGGATTTATTAACAACTGGCAACATATGTCAGGACATCAGTGATACCATTGCAGCAATGTTATGAGAAATTAAAAGCTTGAACATCAGCTGTCATTTTCATTTTTTATGTTAAACATTCCCTGTCTTTAGGAATTTCCTATAACTATCACTGATCAGTCATTTTTTCATTTTCTTTATGACATGAACCAAGCAAGTGGTTCAGCAAGGTATTCAGTAGAAGAGGCAGAGTGAAGTACAGTAAGGGATTTTTGTTATTGCACAATATACTGCATTCACTAAGAATGAAGTTATAAAGTTTATTGACCCTTGATTTTTGTTCAATGTAAATAGCCCACAGTTAATCATTGAATACAGTTTTTCCTTTTTAGTGTCATTGCCATTATTGATTTATCACTCACAACATGATGAATTAATCTTGAGGTGTTTAGGTGATGATGTAAATAAATAAATAATGTCAGGACATCAGTGATACTATTGCAGCAATGTTATGAGAAATTAAAAGCTTTAATATCAGCTGTCATTTTCATTTTGTGTGTCAAACATGTTCAGTTTTTCATTATATGTTACATGAAGTTGCTTTGAAGTACAGATTAAGTAAAAGCATAAATGCATAAATGGCGAAAGGAAAAGTTAATATAAATGTATTGTCAAAACAAAGAACTTTCTATTTCCTATCTTTGGGAATTTCCTATAACCATCACTCAAGGAGTGATGCAAACCTTTTCCCGGAAGCAGGTACATGCTGTCAATAGTGAAGCAACAGATGCTCAAGCGAGTATAAATACCAGCACATTTAGCACACTCAACATCAGACAGGTGAAAAGAGCTGACAAGATCAGGATCTGAAGAAATCTTGGTGCAACTTAAACCACTCACACACTCTGAAGATGAAGACGTTCAGTGTTGCAATTGCAGTGGCCATCATGCTCACCTTCATCTTCCTTCAGGAGAGCTCTGCTGTCCCAGTCACCGGAGTGAGTAACAATATAATTAACACTAGTTCGATTTTCTTATTACATCTGATGTTTTGTCAGAAAGCTAAGATGTGATTCCTGCTGTAAACATGTGAAATTCTTTAACAGGAACAAGAGCTGGAAGAAGCGATGAGCAATGACAGTCCAGTTGCTGTACATGAAGAGACATCTGTGGAATCATGGAAGGTATGTTAAGTTTACTGAATGACTTTGGTCAAATACATTGAGCTAATTCAAATTTAAGTGGATGTGCTTTGCCTACAAAGTGCAATGATGCACTCCACAGAAGAAGATGAGCAGAGTCAGAGATAATGCTGGAGATAAACACCTCGCTCATGTCTCTTTTCTTTCACACAGATGCCGTATAACAGACAGAAACGTGGCATTAAGTGTCGCTTTTGCTGCGGCTGCTGCACCCCCGGTATCTGCGGAGTGTGCTGCAGATTCTGAAGATTCCTGCACCAACAACCACTAAATAATCATTTATGTGTTTTTGTCTAAAATTGTATTTATGGCATGTAAACATGTAAAGATGTTACTAGGTGTGGTCATACTTTAGTTATTGTGCGCTGTAAATTCATTATTGACATACAGGTATTACACTAAATATCTGCAAATACTGAAATGTGTGATCAATAAATTGTTAGGTTGCTATAATTAAGTGTTTCAAAGTGTTGTTTCAATTATGAATATTATTTACAGTCATATTGCTACTCTTTCTCTACACTCAAATACTCTAAAATACACAATAGTGATTCCATCTATGGCTGTCTCATGAAAGCATACATCTGATATGTTTTTGCACACTTGATATGTTTCCTGCAATATTAGTAATTCTCTGACTCTTTTAACACAAATGGTACAAATATTTTCCTACAATAACTGGCCTACTAGAAGTATTTTATTTTAGTTCTGTGTGTAGATCATTTAGATTTATTTTTCGAGTTTGGAAGCAAGCTTGACTTTCTGACTACACATGTTGACTGATAGAAGCCTTTATAAATCAATTCAACAAATTTAGCTAAGTATAAAGCAAGCCAACTACTGATGAGATAGAAAACGGCATTCTTGATCAGCTAGTGGCAGTAAGTAACACCTTAATAAATTCCACAGTTTCACACATTAACAAAAAACCCAAATCCTCTGATTGTTGATATCATTAATTAGCAAACTAACTGCTGTGATGTAGCAAGCTGATATCAGACTAAAGTTACAACACAGCTACTGTCAATAAGGGACACCAACCTGCAACAGCTCCATCAAGCTCTTGTTGCTCAATATGCTGATGATGACAGCTGGGTCTGTTTCTTTTTGAAAAAGGTTTATGGCCATGACTGAAAGAGCAGTAACAATCTTGGTGGACAAACTAAGCAGACTTGAGGGCTAACAAGCTGCTGTTTTAGAGCAAAGAGTGCACCACTTCTGTTCTGTCAGGTGTTTAATATGAAAATTCTGTTCTAAACTCTTCTGTCACAGCTAGAGAGAGATATAGAGACAGAGAGAGGTGAGTGGCAAATGGTGGCAAACAGCTGAGGCTGGTGGGAATGTCATTCATTTTGCAGGTATTCAATTATAAATCAACGTATTGAAATGTTGACCTAATGATGTTGCTACATGAAAAGTCAGGTATCACAATTATCTAACATTAAACTTTAAGAAATATTGCGACAATAGTCCAACTCAGTGTGAGTCCTGATGCAGGGCAGAGCAGCAGATGAGCAAACTGTCAATCACAGCTGTCAATGTCTACATAGTAGACTTCAAAGCTACTATAAGTCTTCATATCATATTAACAGAGCAATCATTTCCAAAATGACCATCAGCACACTCATTAGAGGGTTCGAATTTAGTGATTGAGACCATAATGACTGGTTAAAAACATTGCACTTGCATTGGCTTCAGCCTCAAGGCCTGGTAGTTGCCACTTGCCTAAATCCCAGAAGCTGTGGAACCAGACATGGTACTGTTGTTGACACTGTTGTGGTCACCGTAACCAAGCACAGTGTTCAAGAAGGTTTTCAGTAAAGGAGGCAGAGTGTGGTACAGTAAGGGATTTTTGTTATTGCACAACATACTTAGTCAATCATTAAATACTTTTTTCCATCTTAGTGTCATTGTCATTATTGATTTATTAACAACAGGCAACATATGTCAGGACATCAGTAATGTTATTGCAGTAATGTTATTAGGAAATAAAAGCTTTAACATCGGCTGTCATCTTCATTTTTTATGTTAAACATTCCCTATCTTTAGGAATTTCCTATAACTATCACTCAAGGAGTGATGCAAACCCTTCCCAGAGGCAGGTACATGCTGTCAGTGCTGATAAGTCATTTTTTCATTATCTTTATGACATGAACCAAGCAAGTGATTCAGCAAGGTTGTCAGTAAAAGAAGCAGAGTGAAGTAGAGTAAGGGATTTTTGTTAATGCACCAGATACTGCATTGACTAAGACTAACATTATAAAGTTTATTGACCCTTGATTTTTTTTTTGATTTTTCAATGTAAATAGCCAACAATTAATTATTAAATACATTTTTTCCTTGTTAGTGTCATTGCCATTATTGATTTATCACTCACAACATGATGAATTAATCTTGAGGTGTTTAGGTGATGATGTAAATAAATAAATAAATAAATAGATAGATAGATAATCTAAAAGCATTTAGTGTTTATTTTATGCATTAATTGACAGTTTGCTTTATTCATCACACTGTTTAAAATGTTTCAGTGTGTTATACACATAACAGGGATTTATTAACAACTGGCAACATATGTCAGGACATCAGTGATACTATTGCAGCAATGTTATGAGAAATTAAAAGCTTGAACATCAGCTGTCATTTTCATTTTGTATGTCAAACGTTCAGTTCTTCATTATATGTTACATGAAGTTGCTTTGAAGTACAGATTAAGTAAAAGCATAAATGCATAAACAATGAGAGGAAAAGTTAATGATTGATTTGATATTGAGGAACAGACAGTGAAAACAAAGAACTTTCTATTTCCTATCTTTGGGAATTTCCTATAACCATCACTCAAGGAGTGATGCAAACCTTTTCCTGGAAGCAGGTACATGCTGTCAATAGTGAAGCAACAGATGCTCAAGCGAGTATAAATACCAGCACATTTAGCACACTCAACATCAGACAGGTGAAAAGAGCTGACAAGATCAGGATCTGAAGAAATCTTGGTGCAACTTAAACCACTCACACACTCTGAAGATGAAGACGTTCAGTGTTGCAATTGCAGTGGCCATCATGCTCACCTTCATCTTCCTTCAGGAGAGTTCTGCTGTCCCAGTCACTGGAGTGAGTAACAATAATTAACACTAGTTCGATTTTCTTATTACATCTGATGTTTTGTCAGAAAGCTAAGATGTGATTCCTGCTGTAAACATGTGAAATTCTTTAACAGGAACAAGAGCTAGAAGAAGTGATGAGCAATGACAGTCCAGTTGCTGTACATGAAGAGACATCTGTGGAATCATGGAAGGTATGTTAAGTTTACTGAATGACTTTGGTCAAATACATTGAGCTAATTCAAATGTAAGTGGATGTGCTTTGCCTACAAAGTGCAATGATGCACTCCACAGAAGAAGATGAGCAGAGTCAGAGATAATGCTGGAGATAAACACCTCGCTCATGTCTCTTTTCTTTCACACAGATGCCGTATAACAGACAGAAACGTGGCATTAAGTGTCGCTTTTGCTGTGGCTGCTGCACCCCCGGTATCTGCGGAGTGTGCTGCAGATTCTGAAGATTCCTGCACCAACAACCACTAAATAATCATTTATGTGTTTTTGTCTAAAATTGTATTTATGGCATGTAAACATGTAAAGATGTTACTAGGTGTGGTCATACTTTAGTTATTGTGTGCTGTAAATTCATTATTGACATACAGGTATTACACTAAATATCTGCAAATACTGAAATGTGTGATCAATAAATTGTTAGGTTGCTATAATTAAGTGTTTCAAAGTGTTGTTTTAATTATGAATATAATTGACAGTCATATTGCTACTCTTTCTCTACACTCAAATACTCTAAAATACACAATAGTGATTCCATCTACGGCTGTCTCATGAAAGCATACATCTGATATGTTTTTGCACACTTGATATGTTTCCTGCAATATTAGTAATTCTCTGACTCTTTTAACACAAATGGTACAAATATTTTCCTACAATAACTGGCATACTAGAAGTATTTTATTTTAGTTGCGTGTGTAGATCATTTAGATTTATTTTTCAAGTTTGGAAGCAAGCTTGACTTTCTGACTACACATGTTGACTGATAGAAGCCTTTATAAATCAATTCAACAAATTTAGCTAAGTATAAAGCAAGCCAACTACTGATGAGATAGAAAAAGGCGTTCTTGATTAGCTAGTGGCAGTAAGTAGCACCTTAATAAATTCCACAGTTTCACACATTAACAAGAAACCCAAATCCTCTGATTGTTGATATCATTAATTAGCAAACTAACTGCTGTGATGTAGCAAGCTGATATCAGACTAAAGTTACATCACAGCTTCTGTCAATAAGGGACACCAACCTGCAACAGCTCCATCAAGCTCTTGCTGCTCAATATGCTGATGATGACAGCTGGGTCTGTTTCTTTTTGAAAAAGGTTTATGGCCATGACTGAAAGAGCAGTAACAATCTTGGTGGACAAACTAAGCAGACTTGAGGGCTAACAAGCTGCTGTTTTAGAGCAAAGAGTGCACCACTTCTGTTCTGTCAGGTGTTTAATCTGAAAATTCTGTTCTAAACTCTTCTGTCAAAGCTAGAGAGAGATATAGAGACAGAGAGAGGTGAGTGGCAAATGGTGGCAAACAGCTGAGGCTGGTGGGAATGTCATTCATTTTGCAGGTATTTGATTATAAATCAAAGTATTGAAATGTTGACCTCATGATGTTGCTACATGAAAAGTCAAGTATCACAATTATCTAACATTAAACTTTAAGAAATATTGCGACAATAGTCCAACTCAGTGTGAGTCTTGATGCAGGGCAGAGCAGCAGATGAGCAAACTGTCAATCACAGCTGTCAATGTCTACATAGCAGACTTCAAAGCTACTATAAGTCTTCATATCATATTAACAGAGCAATCATTTCCAAAATGACCATCAGCACACTCATTAGAGGGCTCGAATTTAGTGATTGAGACCATAATGACTGGTTAAAAACATTGCACTTGCATTGGCTTCAGCCTCAAGGCCTGGTAGTTGCCACTTGCCTAAATCCCAGAAGCTGTGGAACCAGACATGGTACTGTTGTTGACACTGTTGTTGTGGTCATTGTAACCAAGCACAGTGTTCAACAAGGTTTTCAGTAAAAGAGGCAGAGTGTGGTACAGTAAGGGATTTTTGTTATTGCACAATATACTGCATTCACTAAGACTGAAGTTATAAAGTTTATTGACCCTTGATTTTTTTTTTTTGATTTTTCAATGTAAATAGCCAACAGTTAATTATTAAATACATGTTTTCCTTGTTAGTGTCATTGGCATTATTGATTTATCACTCACAACATGATGAATTTATCTTGAGGTGTTTAGGTGATGATGCAAATAAATAAATAAATAAATAAATAGATAGATAATCTAAAAACATTTTAGTGTTTATTTTATGCATTAATTGACAGTTTGCTTTATTCATCACACTGTTTAAAATGTTTCAGTCTGTTATATATATAACAGGGATTTATTAACAATTGGCAACATATGTCAGGACATCAGTGATATTATTGCAGCAATGTTATTATAAATTAAAAGCTTTAAAAAAAAATCAGCTGTCATTTTCATTTTGTATGTCAAACATGTTCAGTTCTTCATTATATGTTACATGAAGTTGCTTTGAAGTACAGATTAAGTAAAAGCATAAATGCATAAATGGCGAAAGGAAAAGTTAATATAAATGTATTGTCAAAACAAAGAACTTTCTATTTCCTATCTTTGGGAATTTCCTATAACCATCACTCAAGGAGTGATGCAAACCTTTTCCCGGAAGCAGGTACATACTGTCAGTGATGAAGCAACAGATGCTCAAGCGAGTATAAATACCAGCACATTTAGCACACTCAACATCAGACAGGTGAAAAGAGCTGACAAGATCAGGATCTGAAGAAATCTTGGTGCAACTTAAACCACTCACACACTCTGAAGATGAAGACGTTCAGTGTTGCAATTGCAGTGGCCATCATGCTCACCTTCATCTTCCTTCAGGAGAGTTCTGCTGTCCCAGTCACCGGAGTGAGTAACAATATAATAAACACTAGTTCGATTTTCTTATTGCATCTAATGTTTTGTCAGAAAGCTAAGATGTGATTCCTGCTGTAAACATGTGAAATTCTTTAACAGGAACAAGAGCTGGAAGAAGCGATGAGCAATGACAGTCCAGTTGCTGTACATGAAGAGACATCTGTGGAATCATGGAAGGTATGTTAAGTTTACTGAATGACTTTGGTCAAATACATTGAGCTAATTCAAATGTAAGTGGATGTGCTTTGCCTACAAAGTGCAATGATGCACTCCACAGAAGAAGATGAGCAGAGTCAGAGATAATGCTGGAGATGAACACCTCGCTCATGTCTCTTTTCTTTCACACAGATGCCGTATAACAGACAGAAACGTGGCATTAAGTGTCGCTTTTGCTGCGGCTGCTGCACCCCCGGTATCTGCGGAGTGTGCTGCAGATTCTGAAGATTCCTGCACCAACAACCACTAAATAATCATTTATGTGTTTTTGTCTAAAATTGTATTTATGGCATGTAAACATGTAAAGATGTTACTAGGTGTGGTCATACTTTAGTTATTGTGCGCTGTAAATTCATTATTGACATACAGGTATTACACTAAATATCTGCAAATACTGAAATGTGTGATCAATAAATTGTTAGGTTGCTATAATTAAGTGTTTCAAAGTGTTGTTTTAATTATGAATATTATTTACAGTCATATTGCTACTCTTTCTCTACACTCAAATACTCTAAAATACACAATAGTGATTCCATCTATGGCTGTCTCATGAAAGCGTACATCTGATATGTTTTTGCACACTTGATATGTTTCCTGCAATATGAGTAATTCTCTGACTCTTTTAACACAAATGGTACAAATATTTTCCTACAATAACTGGCCTACTAGAAGTATTTTATTTTAGTTCTGTGTGTAGATCATTTAGATTTATTTTTCAAGTTTGGAAGCAAGCTTGACTTTCTGACCACACATGTTGACTGATAGAAGCCGTTATAAATCAATTCAACAAATTTAGCTAAGTATAAAGCAAGCCAACTAATGACGAGATAGAAAAAGGCGTTCTTGATTAGCTAGTGGCAGTAAGTAACACCTTAATAAATTCCACAGTTTCACACATTAACAAAAAACCCAAATCCTCTGATTGTTGATATCATTAATTAGCAAACTAACTGCTGTGATGTAGCAAGCTGATATCAGACTAAAGTTACATCACAGCTACTGTCAATAAGGGACACCAACCTGCAACAGCTCCATCAAGCTCTTGCTGCTCAATATGCTGATGATGACAGCTGGGTCTGTTTCTTTTTGAAAAAGGTTTATGGCCATGACTGAAAGAGCAGTAACAATCTTGGTGGACAAACTAAGCAGACTTGAGGGCTAACAAGCTGCTGTTTTAGAGCAAAGAGTGCACCACTTCTGTTCTGTCAGGTGTTTAATATGAAAATTCTGTTCTAAACTCTTCTGTCACAGCTAGAGAGAGATATAGAGACAGAGAGAGGTGAGTGGCAAATGGTGGCAAACAGCTGAGGCTGGTGGGAATGTCATTCATTTTGCAGGCATTTGATAATAAATCAAAATATTAAAATGTTGACCTAATGATGTTGTTACATAAAAAGTATCACAATTATCTAACATTAAACTTTAGGAAATATTGCGACAATAGTCCAACTCAGTGTGAGTCTTGATGCAGGGCAGAGCAGCAGATGAGCAAACTGTCAATCACAGCTGTCAATGTCTACATAGCAGACTTCAAAGCTACTATAAGTCTTCATATCATATTAACAGAGCAATCATTTCCAAAATGACCATCAGCACACTCATTAGAGGGCTCGAATTCAGTGATTGAGACCATAATGACCGGTTAAAAACATTGCACTTGCATTGGCTTCAGCCTCAAGGCCTGGTAGTTGCCACTTGCCTAAATCCCAGAAGCTGTGGAACCAGACATGGTACTGTTGTTGACACTGATGTTGTGGTCATTGTAACCAAGCACAGTGTTCAACAAGGTTTTCAGTAAAAGAGGCAGAGTGTGGTACAGTAAGGGATTTTTGTTATTGCACAACATACTTAGTCAATCATTAAACACTTTTTTCCATCTTAGTGTCATTGTCATTATTGATTTATTAACAACAGGCAACATATGTCAGGACATCAGTAATGTTATTGCAGTAATGTTATTAGGAAATAAAAGCTTTAACATCGGCTGTCATCTTCATTTTTTATGTTAAACATTCCCTATCTTTAGGAATTTCCTATAACTATCACTCAAGGAGTGATGCAAACCCTTCCC
This sequence comes from Thunnus albacares, assembly GCF_914725855.1. Taxonomy (NCBI): domain Eukaryota; kingdom Metazoa; phylum Chordata; class Actinopteri; order Scombriformes; family Scombridae; genus Thunnus; species Thunnus albacares. Next base: position 8,482,649 of record NC_058113.1, on the reverse strand, counting down.
AGAGGCAGGTACATGCTGTCAGTGCTGATAAGTCATTTTTTCATTATCTTTATGACATGAACCAAGCAAGTGGTTCAGCAAGGTTGTCAGTAAAAGAAGCAGAGTGAAGTACAGTAAGGGATTTTTGTTAATGCACCAGATACTGCATTGACTAAGACTGACATTATAAAGTTTATTGACCCTTGATTTTTTTTTTGATTTTTCAATGTAAATAGCCAACAATTAATTATTAAATACATTTTTTCCTTGTTAGTGTCATTGCCATTATTGATTCATCACTCACAACATGATGAATTAATCTTGAGGTGTTTAGGTGATGATGCAAATAAATAAATAAATAAATAAATAGATAGATAATCTAAAAACATTTTAGTGTTTATTTTATGCATTAATAGACAGTTTTCTTTATTCATCACACTGTTTAAAATGTTTCAGTGTGTTATATATATAACAGGGATTTATTAACAATTGGCAACATATGTCAGGACATCAGTGATACTATTGCAGCAGTGTTATTATAAATTAAAAGCTTGAACATCAGCTGTCATTTTCATTTTGTATGTCAAACGTTCAGTTCTTCATTATCTGTTACATGAAGTTGCTTTGAAGTACAGATTAAGTAAAAGCATAAATGCATAAACAATGAGAGGAAAAGTTAATGATTGATTTGATATTGAGGAACAGACAGTCAAATAAAGAACTTTCTATTTCCTATCTTTGGGAATTTTCTATAACCATCACTCAAGGAGTGATGCAAACCTTTTCCCGGAAGCAGGTACATACTGTCAGTGATGAAGCAACAGATGCTCAAGCGAGTATAAATACCAGCACATTTAGCACACTCAACATCAGACAGGTGAAAAGAGCTGACAAGATCAGGATCTGAAGAAATCTTGGTGCAACTTAAACCACTCACACACTCTGAAGATGAAGACGTTCAGTGTTGCAGTTGCAGTGGCCATCATGCTCACCTTCATCTTCCTTCAGGAGAGTTCTGCTGTCCCAGTCACCGGAGTGAGTAACAATATAATTAACACTAGTTCGATTTTCTTATTGCATCTAATGTTTTGTCAGAAAGCTAAGATGTGATTCCTGCTGTAAACATGTGAAATTCTTTAACAGGAACAAGAGCTGGAAGAAGTGATGAGCAATGACAGTCCAGTTGCTGTACATGAAGAGACATCTGTGGAATCATGGAAGGTATGTTAAGTTTACTGAATGACTTTGGTCAAATACATTGAGCTAATTCAAATGTAAGTGGATGTGCTTTGCCTACAAAGTGCAATGATGCACTCCACAGAAGAAGATGAGCAGAGTCAGAGATAATGCTGGAGATAAACACCTCGCTCATGTCTCTTTTCTTTCACACAGATGCCGTATAACAGACAGAAACGTGGCATTAAGTGTCGCTTTTGCTGCGGCTGCTGCACCCCCGGTATCTGCGGAGTGTGCTGCAGATTCTGAAGATTCCTGCACCAACAACCACTAAATAATCATTTATGTGTTTTTGTCTAAAATTGTATTTATGGCATGTAAACATGTAAAGATGTTACTAGGTGTGGTCATACTTTAGTTATTGTGCGCTGTAAATTCATTATTGACATACAGGTATTACACTAAATATCTGCAAATACTGAAATGTGTGATCAATAAATTGTTAGGTTGCTATAATTAAGTGTTTCAAAGTGTTGTTTTAATTATGAATATTATTGACAGTCATATTGCTACTCTTTCTCTACACTCAAATACTCTAAAATACACAATAGTGATTCCATCTATGGCTGTCTCATGAAAGCGTACATCTGATATGTTTTTGCACACTTGATATGTTTCCTGCAATATGAGTAATTCTCTGACTCTTTTAACACAAATGGTACAAATATTTTGCTACAATAACTGGCATACTAGAAGTATTTTATTTTAGTTCTGTGTGTAGATCATTTAGATTTATTTTTCAAGTTTGGAAGCAAGCTTGACTTTCTGACTACACATGTTGACTGATAGAAGCCTTTATAAATCAATTCAACAAATTTAGCTAAGTATAAAGCAAGCCAACTACTGATGAGATAGAAAAAGGTGTTCTTGATTAGCTAGTAGCAGTAAGTAGCACCTTAATAAATTCCACAGTTTCACACATTAACAAAAAGCAAATCCTCTGATTGTTGATATCATTAAATAGCAAACTAACTGCTGTGATGTAGCAAGCTGATATCAGACTAAAGTTACAACACAGCTACTGTCAATAAAGGACACCAACCTGCAACAGCTCCATCAAGCTCTTGCTGCTCAATATGCTGATGATGACAGCTGGGTCTGTTTCTTTTTGAAAAAGGTTTATGGCCATGACTGAAAGAGCAGTAACAATCTTGGTGGACAAACTAAGCAGACTTGAGGGCTAACAAGCTGCTGTTTTAGAGCAAAGAGTGCACCACTTCTGTTGTGTCAGGTGTTTAATCTGAAAATTCTGTTCTAAACTCTTCTGTCACAGCTAGAGAGAGATATAGAGTCAGAGAGAGGTGAGTGGCAAATGGTGGCAAACAGCTGAGACTGGTGGGAATGTCATTCATTTTGCAGATATTTGATAATAAATCAAAGTATTGAAACGTTGACCTAATGATGTTGCTACATGAAAAGTCAGGTATCACAATTATCTAACATTAAACTTTAAGAAATATTGCGACAATAGTCCAACTCAGTGTGAGTCTTGATGCCAGGCAGAGCAGCAGATGAGCAAACTGTCAATCACAGCTGTCAATGTCTACATAGCAGACTTCAAAGCTACTATAAGTCTTCATATCATATTAACAGAGCAATCATTTCCAAAATGACCATCAGCACACTCATTAGAGGGCTCGAATTTAGTGATTGAGACCATAATGACTGGTTAAAAACATTGTACTTGCATTGGCTTCAGCCTCAAGGCCTGGTAGTTGCCACTTGCCTAAATCCCAGAAGCTGTGGAACCACACATGGTACTGTTGTTGACACTGATGTTGTGGTCATTGTAACCAAGCACAGTGTTCAACAAGGTTTTCAGTAAAAGAGGCAGAGTGTGGTACAGTAAGGGATTTTTGTTATTGCACAATATACTGCATTCACTAAGACTGACATTATAAACTTTATTGACCCTTGATTGTTTTTTGATTTTTCAATGTAAATAGCCAACAATTAATCATTAAATACATTTTTTCCTTGTTAGTGTCATTGCCATTATTGATTTATCACTCACAACATGATGAATTAATCTTGAGGTGTTTAGGTGATGATGTAAATAAATTAATAGATAAACAAAAAACATTTTAGTGTTTATTTTATGCATTAATTGACAGTTTGCTTTATTCATCACACTGTTTAAAATGTTTCAGTCTGTTATATATATAACAGGGATTTATTAACAACTGGCAACATATGTCAGGACATCAGTGATACTATTGCAGCAATGTTATGAGAAATTAAAAGCTTTAACATCAGCTGTCATTTTCATTTTGTATGTCAAACATGTTCAGTTCTTCATTATCTGTTACATGAAGTTGCTTTGAAGTACAGATTAAGTAAAAGCATAAATGCATAAACAATGAGAGGAAAAGTTAATGATTGATTTGATATTGAGGAACAGACAGTGAAAACAAAGAACTTTCTATTTCCTATCTTTGGGAATTTTCTATAACCATCACTCAAGGAGTGATGCAAACCTTTTCCTGGAAGCAGGTACATGCTGTCAATAGTGAAGCAACAGATGCTCAAGCGAGTATAAATACCAGCACATTTAGCACACTCAACATCAGACAGGTGAAAAGAGCTGACAAGATCAGGATCTGAAGAAATCTTGGTGCAACTTAAACCACTCACACACTGCTGTACATGAAGAGACATCTGTGGAATCATGGAAGGTATGTTAAGTTCACTGAATGACTTTGGTCAAATACATTGAGCTAATTCAAATTTAAGTGGATGTGCTTTGCCTACAAAGTGCAATGATGCACTCCACAGAAGAAGATGAGCAGAGTCAGAGATAATGCTGGAGATGAACACCTCGCTCATGTCTCTTTTCTTTCACACAGATGCCGTATAACAGACAGAAACGTGGCATTAAGTGTCGCTTTTGCTGTGGCTGCTGTACCCCCGGTATCTGCGGAGTGTGCTGCAGATTCTGAAGATTCCTGCACCAACAACCACTAAATAATCATTTATGTGTTTTTGTCTAAAATTGTATTTATGGCATGTAAACATGTAAAGATGTTACTAGGTGTGGTCATACTTTAGTTATTGTGCGCTGTAAATTCATTATTGACATACAGGTATTACACTAAATATCTGCAAATACTGAAATGTGTGATCAATAAATTGTTAGGTTGCTATAATTAAGTGTTTCAAAGTGTTGTTTTAATTATGAATATAATTGACAGTCATATTGCTACTCTTTCTCTACACTCAAATACTCTAAAATACACAATAGTGATTCCATCTATGGCTGTCTCATGAAAGCATACATCTGATATGTTTTTGCACACTTGATATGTTTCCTGCAATATTAGTAATTCTCTGACTCTTTTAACACAAATGGTACAAATATTTTCCTACAATAACTGGCATACTAGAAGTATTTTATTTTAGTTCTGTGTGTAGATCATTTAGATTTATTTTTCAAGTTTGGAAGCAAGCTTGACTTTCTGACTACACATGTTGACTGATAGAAGCCTTTATAAATCAATTCAACAAATTTAGCTAAGTATAAAGTGCGCCAACTACTGATGAGATAGAAAAAGGCGTTCTTGATTAGCTAGTGGCAGTAAGTAACACCTTAATAAATTCCACAGTTTCACACATTAACAAAAAGCAAATCCTCTGATTGTTGATATCATTAATTAGCAAACTAACTGCTGTGATGTAGCAAGCTGATATCAGACTAAAGTTACATCACAGCTACTGTCAATAAGGGACACCAACCTGCAACAGCTCCATCAAGCTCTTGCTGCTCAATATGCTGATGATGACAGCTGGGTCTGTTTCTTTTTGAAAAAGGTCTATGGCCATGACTGAAAGAGCAGTAACAATCTTGGTGGACAAACTAAGCAGACTTGAGGGCTAACAAGCTGCTGTTTTAGAGCAAAGAGTGCACCACTTCTGTTCTGTCAGGTGTTTAATCTGAAAATTCTGTTTTAAACTCTTCTGTCATAGCTAGAGAGAGATATAGAGACAGAGAGAGGTGAGTGGCAAATGGTGGCAAACAGCTGAGGCTGGTGGGAATGTCATTCATTTTGCAGGTATTTGATAATAAATCAAAGTTTTGAAATGTTGACCTAATGATGTTGTTACATAAAAAGTATCACAATTATCTAACATTAAACTTTAAGAAATACTGCGACAATAGTCCGACTCAGTGTGAGTCTTGATGCAGGGCAGAGCAGCAGATGAGCAAACTGTCAATCACAGCTGTCAATGTCTACATAGCAGACTTCAAAGCTACTATAAGTCTTCATATCATATTAACAGAGCAATCATTTCCAAAATGACCATCAGCACACTCATTAGAGGGCTCGAATTTAGTGATTGAGACCATAATGACTGGTTAAAAACATTGCACTTGCATTGGCTTCAGCCTCAAGGCCTGGTAGTTGCCACTTGCCTAAATCCCAGAAGCTGTGGAACCACACATGGTACTGTTGTTGACACTGATGTTGTGGTCATTGTAACCAAGCACAGTGTTCAACAAGGTTTTCAGTAAAAGAGGCAGAGTGTGGTACAGTAAGGGATTTTTGTTATTGCACAATATACTGCATTCACTAAGACTGAAGTTATAAAGTTTATTGACCCTTGATTTTTTTTGGATTTTTCAATGTAAATAGCCAACAGTTATCATTAAATACAGTTTTTCCTTGTTAGTGTCATTGCCATTATTGATTTATCACTCGCAACATGATGAATTAATCTTGAGGTGTTTAGGTGATGATGCAAATAAATTAATAGATAAACTAAAAACATTTTAGTGTTTATTTTATGCATTAATTGACAGTTTTCTTTATTCATCACACTGTTAAAAATGTTTCAGTGTGTTATATATATAACAGGGATTTATTAACAATTGGCAACATATGTCAGGACATCAGTGATACTATTGCAGCAATGTTATGAGAAATTAAAAGCTTTAACATCAGCTGTCATTTTCATTTTTTATGTTAAACATTCCCTGTCTTTAGGAATTTCCTATAACTATCACTGATAAGTCATTTTTTCATTTTCTTTATGACATGAACCAAACAAGTGGTTCAGCAAGGTTATCAGTGAAAGAGGCAGAGTGAAGTACAGTAAGGAATTTTTGTTATTGCACAATATACTGCATTCACTAAGACTGAAGTTATAAAGTTTATTGACCCTTGATTTTTTTTCAATGTAAATAGCCCACAGTTAATCATTGAATACAGTTTTTCCTTTTTAGTGTCATTGCCATTATTGATTTATCACTCACGACATGATGAATTAATCTTGAGGTGTTTAAGTGATGATGTAAATAAATAAATAATCTAGATAGATAGATAGATAGATAGATAGATAGATAGATAGATAGATAGATAGATAGATAGATAGATAGATAGATAGATAGATAATCTAAAAGCATTTAGTGTTTATTTTATGCATTAATTGACAGTTTGCTTTATTCATCACACTGTTTAAAATGTTTCAGTCTGTTATATATATAATAGGGATTTATTAACAATTGGCAACATATGTCAGGACATCAGTGATATTATTGCAGCAATGTTATGAGAAATTAAAAGCTTTAAAAAAAATCAGCTGTCATTTTCATTTTGTATGTCAAACATGTTCAGTTCTTCATTATATGTTACATGAAGTTGCTTTGAAGTACAGATTAAGTAAAAGCATAAATGCATAAACAATGAGAGGAAAAGTAAATGATTGATTTGATATTGAGGAACAGACAGTGAAAACAAAGAACTTTCTATTTCCTATCTTTGGGAATTTCCTATAACCATCACTCAAGGAGTGATGCAAACCTTTTCCCGGAAGCAGGTACATGCTGTCAATAGTGAAGCAACAGATGCTCAAGCGAGTATAAATACCAGCACATTTAGCACACTCAACATCAGACAGGTGAAAAGAGCTGACAAGATCAGGATCTGAAGAAATCTTGGTGCAACTTAAACCACTCACACACTCTGAAGATGAAGACGTTCAGTGTTGCAATTGCAGTGGCCATCATGCTCACCTTCATCTTCCTTCAGGAGAGTTCTGCTGTCCCAGTCACTGGAGTGAGTAACAATATAATTAACACTAGTTCGATTTTCTTATTACATCTAATGTTTTGTCAGAAAGCTAAGATGTGATTCCTGCTGTAAACATGCGGAATTCTTTAACAGGAACAAGAGCTGGAAGAAGTGATGAGCAATGACAGTCCAGTTGCTGTACATGAAGAGACATCTGTGGAATCATGGAAGGTATGTTAAGTTTACTGAATGACTTTGGTCAAATACATTGAGCTAATTCAAATTTAAGTGGATGTGCTTTGCCTACAAAGTGCAATGATGCACTCCACAGAAGAAGATGAGCAGAGTCAGAGATAATGCTGGAGATAAACACCTCGCTCATGTCTCTTTTCTTTCACACAGATGCCGTATAACAGACAGAAACGTGGCATTAAGTGTCGCTTTTGCTGCGGCTGCTGCACCCCCGGTATCTGCGGAGTGTGCTGCAGATTCTGAAGATTCCTGCACCAACAACCACTAAATAATCATTTATGTGTTTTTGTCTAAAATTGTATTTATGGCATGTAAACATGTAAAGATGTTACTAGGTGTGGTCATACTTTAGTTATTGTGCACTGTAAATTCATTATTGACATACAGGAATTACATTAAATATCTGCAAATACTGAAATGTGTGATCAATAAATTGTTAGGTTGCTATAATTAAGTGTTTCAAAGTGTTGTTTCAATTATGAATATTATTGACAGTCATATTGCTACTCTTTCTCTACACTCAAATACTCTAAAATACACAATAGTGATTCCATCTATGGCTGTCTCATGAAAGCATACATCTGATATGTTTTTGCACACTTGATATGTTTCCTGCAATATTAGTAATTCTCTGACTCTTTTAACACAAATGGTACAAATATTTTCCTACAATAACTGGCATACTAGAAGTATCTTATTTTAGTTGCGTGTGTAGATCATTTAGATTTATTTTTCAAGTTTGGAAGCAAGCTTGATTTTCTAACTACACATGTTGACTGATAGAAGCCTTTATAAATCAATTCATCAAATTTAGCTAAGTATAAAGCAAGCCAACTACTGATGAGATAGAAAAAGGTGTTCTTGATTAGCTAGTGGCAGTAAGTAACACCTTAATAAATTCCACAGTTTCACACATTAACAAAAAACCCAAATCCTCTGATTGTTGATATCATTAAATAGCAAACTAACTGCTGTGATGTAGCAAGCTGATATCAGACTAAAGTTACAACACAGCTACTGTCAATAAGGGACACCAACCTGCAACAGCTCCATCAAGCTCTTGCTGCTCAATATGCTGATGATGACAGCTGGGTCTGTTTCTTTTTGAAAAAGGTCTATGGCCATGACTGAAAGAGCAGTAACAATCTTGGTGGACAAACTAAGCAGACTTGAGGGCTAACAAGCTGCTGTTTTAGAGCAAAGAGTGCACCACTTCTGTTCTGTCAGGTGTTTAATCTGAAAATTCTGTTTTAAACTCTTCTGTCATAGCTAGAGAGAGATATAGAGACAGAGAGAGGTGAGTGGCAAATGGTGGCAAACAGCTGAGGCTGGTGGGAATGTCATTCATTTTGCAGGTATTTGATAATAAATCAAAGTTTTGAAATGTTGACCTAATGATGTTGTTACATAAAAAGTATCACAATTATCTAACATTAAACTTTAAGAAATACTGCGACAATAGTCCGACTCAGTGTGAGTCTTGATGCAGGGCAGAGCAGCAGATGAGCAAACTGTCAATCACAGCTGTCAATGTCTACATAGCAGACTTCAAAGCTACTATAAGTCTTCATATCATATTAACAGAGCAATCATTTCCAAAATGACCATCAGCACACTCATTAGAGGGCTCGAATTTAGTGATTGAGACCATAATGACTGGTTAAAAACATTGCACTTGCATTGGCTTCAGCCTCAAGGCCTGGTAGTTGCCACTTGCCTAAATCCCAGAAGCTGTGGAACCAGACATGGTACTGTTGTTGACACTGTTGTGGTCACCGTAACCAAGCACAGTGTTCAACAAGGTTTTCAGTAAAAGAGGCAGAGTGTGGTACAGTAAGGGATTTTTGTTATTGCACAATATACTGCATTCACTAAGACTGACATTATAAAGTTTATTGACCCTTGATTTTTTTTGGATTTTTCAATGTAAATAGCCAACAGTTATCATTAAATACAGTTTTTCCTTGTTAGTGTCATTGCCATTATTGATTTATCACTCACAACATGATGAATTAATCTTGAGGTGTTTAGGTGATGATGCAAATAAATAAATAGATAGATAGATAATCTAAAAACATTTTAGTGTTTATTTTATGCATTAATTGACAGTTTGCTTTATTCATCACACTGTTTAAAATGTTTCAGTGTGTTATATATATAACAGAGATTTATTAACAATTGGCAACATATGTCAGGACATCAGTGATACTATTGCAGCAATTTTATGAGAAATTAAAAGCTTTAACAACATCAGCTGTCATTTTCATTTTGTATGTCAAACATGTTCAGTTCTTCATTATATGTCACATGAAGTTGCTTTGAAGTACAGATTAAGTAAAAGCATAAATGCATAAACAATGAGAGGAAAAGTTGATGATTGATTTGATATTGAGGAGCAGACAGTCAAATAAAGAACTTTCTATTTCCTATCTTTGGGAATTTCCTATAACCATCACTCAAGGAGTGATGCAAACCTTTTCCCAGAAGCAGGTACATGCTGTCAATAGTGAAGCAACAGATGCTCAAGCGAGTATAAATACCAGCACATTTAGCACACTCAACATCAGACAGGTGAAAAGAGCTGACAAGATCAGGATCTGAAGAAATCTTGGTGCAACTTAAACCACTCACACACTCTGAAGATGAAGACGTTCAGTGTTGCAGTTGCAGTGGCCATCATGCTCACCTTCATCTTCCTTCAGGAGAGTTCTGCTGTCCCAGTCACCGGAGTGAGTAACAATATAATAAACACTAGTTAGATTTTCTTATTACATCTAATGTTTTGTCAGAAAGCTAAGATGTGATTCCTGCTGTAAACATGTGGAATTCTTTAACAGGAACAAGAGCTGGAAGAAGTGATGAGCAATGACAGTCCAGTTGCTGTACATGAAGAGACATCTGTGGAATCATGGAAGGTATGTTAAGTTTACTGAACAGATTATGAAAAGCTAATTACCATAAGATCATTCAAAGGTGGACCAACAGCTTGCTCATGTTCGTCTTTCATACAGATGCCGTATAACAGACAGAAACGTGGCCTTAAGTGTCGTGTTTGCTGTGGCTGCTGCATCCCCGGTGTCTGCGGAATGTGCTGCACAATCTGAGGACTCCTGCACCAACAACCACTAAATAATCATTTATGTGTTTTTGTGTCTTAATTCAATTATACTACTTTGTATTTAGGGCATGTAAAATTAATTTTTACTAGATTTGGTCATGCTGTACTTCATTTTTGCACAGTGTATTATCACAATAAAATACCATAACATAACTAAAACATAATGTGCCAAAGTATTGTTCTGCAGTCAATTTGAGCCTAACTTTAATCATACAAATCAAAACACATCTTTAAGTTAATTAATATAACATTACATCCACAACTCAACATTTCTTTCACAGTGCTTTCATTCTTCATAGTTAACATTTCTTAAATGAACTCAAATATTGAATGTTTTCAGATAAAGATAGAAAGGTAAAACATTGTAATATTGTCAGAAAATAACCACTGAAATACAATAAGTGTTTACATTGTCATCACAGTTTCATTTTTTAGATTTCTGTCACTGTTACTTTTGCTTTGGTGACAAATAAATGACACTCAAAAAGAATAAAACATGATTAAATACATTTTTGAGGATTTGTTACAAACATTTGGGGCAGGCAAACAGAATGACGTGTTCTTCATTACTTTACATGACACGTTAATTCAAATTAGTTTAGAAATGAGGTGAACATGTAAACATCAGGTGATGCTCCCCTTTAATATTAAACATGTATGGAAAACCTAGAAGTGATTTCTTTCACAGTTCAGCAGGGTTGTCAATAAACCAGACACAGTGAAGAAGGGAAATTTGCTTATTACATCAGATACTTGCAAAGCCTGAAGTTGCTAAAAATCTGTGATTTCATTGGTGTTAAAGCCCAAAATATATTACTTTATAAGTTTATTTTGACTTTTCATTTCATTACTGTTTCTCACTGTTTCTCATATATGTATTTATTTATTTTCAAAGTAGAAAATTTCCAAAACCCATTGCTCAGGAATTTCCCAACTCTAGTCCAGCCCATCCCTGGCAGCAGAAACATGCTGCCAGTGATGAGTCAACAGTGGTCCAAGTCAGTATAAATAAAAGCACATTTTGCACACTCAACCATCAGACAGGGGAACAACTCAGAAGAGCTGACCAAACTAAAAGAAAATTAGTTGACTTAAAAGCGTAAACGTCTCAAACTCTCCTAAGATGAAGACATTCAGTGTTGCAGTTGCAGTGGCCGTCATGCTCACCTTTATTTGCATTCAAGAGAGCGTTGCCACACTCAGTGAAGTAAGTACTTGACTTTCACTCTTTTAATCCATTTATAGATATAAATGTTTTGTCATGATGCTAAAATGTTGGTCTGACTGTAAATGTTCATAATTCATTAACAGGTGCAAGTGCTGGAGGAGATGATGAGCGATGACAGTCCAGTTGCAGCACATGAAGAGACATCTAAGGAATCCTGGATGGTGACTCAAGATATTCAGGCAAATATCTTCAGTCAATTCAAATATAAGTGGATGTATTTTCCCTACAAAATGCCCTGATGCACTCCACAGAAGGAGCGTGTCAAAATGCTGAAATGTGGTTCTTAATATAAATGTGCACAATTCTTTAAATTTAAGGCGCAAGAGATGGAGGAAATGATGTTTACTCCAGTTTCTGCAAATGAGACATCAGTGGACTCATGGATGGTATGTTCACTTAGCTGAATGAATCAATCCAAATACCTTAAGCTAATTCAAATAAAAATAGATGAGAGAAAGAGTGAGATAATGCTGGAGATGAACACCTTGCTCATGTCTCTTGTCTTTCACACAGATGCCGTATAAAAGCAGACAGAAGCGAGGCATTAAGTGTCGCTTTTGCTGCAGCTGCTGCCGCAACCGCCGCGCTTACTGTGGATTGTGCTGCAAGTTCTGAGGATTCCTGCACCAACAACCTCTAAATTATCATTTCTCCTGTTTTTTCAGTTGAAGCTATTTTATTGCTCTGTATTCAAGGCATGTAAAATTAGTTTTTACCAGATTTGGTCATGATGTACTTAATTTGTGCACACTGTATTATCACAATAAAATATAACATAACTAAAACATAATGTGTCAAAGTGTTGTGTGTTTTGTTGACACTGATCTTGTTGTCACATGAGTCAAACACAGAAAGAGATATTGCTTTCTGCACAAGAAACTGAATTGTGAAGACTTACAGAAGTTACACTAGGAATTTAAATGGCACCTTTTAATATCAGCTTTAACAGCCCAAAGATCATTTTCTACCTTTATTTTTCCTTTTTCCTTTTTTTTAAATGTCCACAGTAAACAGTCCACCATAAAGTTTTTATTCACAACCTATTTTTTTAATCTTTTTGTTTGCTTTCACATTAACATTCATTCGACTCTTTGCTAAATCCCGCCCGAACAGTAATTATCCAATCATAGCTTTGCAGCACTAACTTGTCAAGACAGTTCTGTCAAGCTTTGGATTTTCCCACATGTTGAAATGGTGTGCATGCTGCTCTAGTAAAACAAACTCTGTATTTCAAGAAGTTGGGGGGTGTTTCTTTTTAACCTCACCGTGACCAAAAACACTAACGCAAAAGTAAATGATTATCAATGAATATGCACAATTGGCCTATCACCATTCTCAATCGTTTTCCTGCATTCATTTTTATACTCAAATATGATAAATTATATAAAAGTGATTCAATCAGTGGCCAGTTCATTACAGCATTGACCTTTTCTTAATTTTGAAAATACATCTGGTGCACATGGTACATGAGGTGAGTTATTACACACATGATATAATACTAACAGTCTGAGGTGAAAGCTGCATGTCCAGGCAAAGAGTTAACTTCCTCACCAGTTGACTATCTGTGTAGAAGACTTGGAATTAAAGGAGAGCATTGTTTATGTATCGTAGGGTAGAACAGTAAAAATGTAATTGAAATTATGTTTTTCTTCATCCTTCATTCTTAAACAAGCCCTGGACAGTTTGGATGTTTGCCATAGAATAACATACTTGGACAAGAGTTGTTAGTTATATGATTTAATGTTGCATGTTCAAACATTAAGCTTCACTTTGACAAGGGAAAAGATTTGAAGATAAGTGATATCCAATGTGTTTGGCAAACATAATGGTGTCTAACGCAATGGAAAACCATTTTTATTATTCAAACTCTAATATAGTAGCATCTCGGCCCCCCAAAGACCGAAATTCTTGTCCTGAACAAGTATTTCAAATATAACCTGTAGTCACGTCTGATTGAAAGATGGAAATTCCTGAGCAATGGAAATGGGAAATTCCTTTTTTTTTGTTAGTGGGCCCTTGTGTTTGTTTATCAATTTCATCTTTCTTTCTGGTTCATGAGTACAGCATCTTTGTGATACACAATAATAACAATTAGCACAAAAATGGTAAAGCACACTTCTAAAGCTGGGATATTTTTCCCTCATCACTGTGTTTAATGTGTATGTAACATTGTTTGTCAGAGTGAGAAAACTGTTAAAAAACAAAAAAAAGGTTTTAAATAAATACATATTGTGTGTACTACTCCCTGCACAAATATACGGTATCAACAGTCTTCATGTAAGTAAAATGATACAAATGTACTACACATTTGTGTGTTAATGAAAACATGTGTCAGTGCTTTGTACAATATTTTATCAGTTTTTTTCACATGATGCAGCTGTGGTGTTTTGCAGCAGCACTGAGTTGTTTGTGCATAATTTAATGAAGGTAACCACAGTGGGTAATCAAGCATAACAGTCCTGTGCTTATATATGACACTTTTCAAAATACAGGCAGCACTTCATCATATTTAGAGCCTCCTTATAGGAAATAGAGACAGAACACTAACACATAATAAATAAGTATAAAGTACTAATGCAGTTTAGTGTGTGCACAGGTAACAAGTGTGCATTCTTTTGTTGGCTCTCTTACTATCCCCTTTTGCTGTCTGCTCACACTCTTGTCCTGGTAAAATGGTTCATTACATTTTGTTTTAATAGACACTTGAATCCTCTCTCACACAGTGAACATTCACAGAAATATTTAGTTCATTTAACATAGATGAAACCAATGAAAACACATCTTTAAGTTAATTAATATAACATTACATACACAACTCATCATTTCTTTCACAGTGCTTTCATTCTTCATAGTTAACATTTCTTAAATGAACTCAAATATTGAATGTTTTCAGATAAAGATAGAAAGGTAAAACATTGTAATATTGTCAGAAAATAACCACTGAAATACAATAAGTGTTTACATTGTCATCACAGTTTCATTTTTTAGATTTAATATTATACATGTATGGAAAACCTAGAAGTGATTTCTTTCACAGTTCAGCAGGGTTGTCAATAAACCAAACACAGTGAAGAAGAGAAATTTGCTTATTACATCAGATACTTGCAAAGCCTGAAGTTGCTAAAAAATGAAATGCCCTATGATTTCATTGGTGTTAAAGCCCACAATATATTACTTATTATTTTGACTTTTTATTTCATTATCACTGTTTCTCATATATGTATTTATTTATTTTTAAAGTAGAAAATTTCCAAAACCCATTGCTCAGGAATTTCCCAACTCTAGTCCAGCCCATCCCTGGCAGCAGAAACATGCTGCCAGTGATGAGTCAACTTTGGTCCAAGTCAGTATAAATAAGAGCACATTTCACACACTCAACCATCAGACAGGGGAACAACTCAGAAGAGCTGACCAAACTATCAAAAGAAAATTAATTGACTTAAAAGCGTAAACGTCTCAAACTCTCCTAAGATGAAGACATTCGGTGTTGCAGTTGCAGTGGCCGTCATGCTCACCTTTATTTGCATTCAAGAGAGCGTTGCCACACTCAGTGAAGTAAGTACTTGACTTTCACTCTTTTAATCCATTTATAGATATAAATGTTTTGTCATGATGCTAAAATGTTGGTCTGACTGTAAATGTTCATAATTCATTAACAGGTGCAAGTGCTGGAGGAGATGATGAGCGATGACAGTCCAGTTGCAGCACATGAAGAGACATCTAAGGAATCCTGGATGGTGACTCAAGATATTCAGGCAAATATCTTCAGTCAATTCAAATATAAGTGGATGTATTTTCCCTACAAAATGCCCTGATGCACTCCACAGAAGGAGCGTGTCAAAATGCAAAAATGTGGTTCTTAATATAAATGTGCACAATTCTTTAAATTTAAGGCGCAAGAGATGGAGGAAATGATGTTTACTCCAGTTTCTGCAAATGAGACATCAGTGGACTCATGGATGGTATGTTCACTTAGCTGAATGAATCAATCCAAATACCTTAAGCTAATTCAAATAAAAATAGATGAGAGAAAGAGTGAGATAATGCTGGAGATGAACACCTTGCTCATGTCTCTTGTCTTTCACACAGACGCCGTATAAAAGCAGACAGAAGCGAGGCATTAAGTGTCGCTTTTGCTGCAGCTGCTGCCGCAAACGACGCGCTTACTGTGGAGTGTGCTGCAAGTTCTGAGGATTCCTGCACCAACAACCACTACTTACTTCACATTCAGTGAAGTAAGTACTTGACTTTCACTCTTTTAATCCATTTATAGATATAAATGTTTTGTCATGATGCTAAAATGTTGGTCTGACTGTAAATGTTCATAATTCATTAACAAGTGCAAGTGCCGGAGGAGATGATGAGCGATGACAGTCCAGTTGCAGCACATGAAGAGACATCTGTGAGATAATGCTAGAGATGAACACCTCGCTCATGTCTCTTGTCTTTCACACAGATGACGTATAACAACATACAGAAGAGAAGCTTTAAGTGTCGCTTTTGCTGCAGCTGCTGCCGCCGAGGTGTCTGTGGATTGTGCTGCAAGTTCTGAGGATTCCTGCACCAACAACCAATAAATAATCATTTATTTTGTTTTTTTACTTGAAGCTATTGTACCGCTTTGAATTTATTTATTTGATTTTAATCATGTTGCACACAGTATGTTATCACAATAAACATCTATCATAACTAAAATACAGTGTGTCAAAGTGTTCTTCTGTAGTCAATTTTGTTTTTTGTCACGTTGCTCATAACATTCTCTACACTCTTTACACTCAAATATTCTAAAATACATCTTAGAAATATACACAAAATGTTACAACTGAGTTTAAAAGCGGACTGTGAAGGTTTCAAATTACAAATGAATTAAATTTAAAATACAGATACTCGGTATCTCAAGAAAACCAGTGGTGGAAGCGGTATTCAGATCCTTTATGTACCAATACAGCAATGTAAGAATCAATTATAAGTAAGTCCTGCATGAAAAATCTTACTTAAGTAAAAGTACTTAAGCATTATCAGCTTGATGTAGTTAAAGTATTTTAGTAAAAGTAGTTGTTTGGTCCCTCTGTCTGATATATTATTATATGACATCATTAGATTATTAATACTGAAGCATCAGTGTTAGAGCAGCATGTTACTGTTGTAACTGCTGGAGGTGGAGCTAGTTTCAACTACTTTATATACAGTTAGCTAGTTTAGTCCAGTGGTTCTCAACCTAGGGGTCGGGTCCCTCCAAAGGGTCATCAGACAATTCTGAGGGGTCGTGAGATGATTAATGGGAGAGGAAAGAAGAAAAAAGTTCTGATACACAAATCTGTTTTCAGTTTTTGGACATTTTCTCTAATCTTTAATTTTTGGTGAAATGTTGGATCATTTGAACATTTATTGAAATGAAACTATGTGAGAAGTTTAGAGGGAAAAATCACTATTTGGTGGAGCTGTTAACAACTCATAGACATCTGAAATGTGACAATGACTACACACTGCTTTATGTAAGACGTCAAAAGCCAAAAAGGTTGGAAGCCACTGGTTTCATCTTTAACAATGTGTTGTATTTTAAAAGCTTGTTATATTATCCATTGTGTCAAATCTTCATCTGAAAAATAAGTAAAGCTGTTAAATAAATGTAGTGAAGTAGAGAGTACAATATTTTCCTCTGAAATGTGGAGTGGAAGTAAGTACAAATTATGATTATTTTATGAAAGTTACAGTTAATTTGCATATTGTGTTAAATAAAAATATATACTTTCTTTAATACAAATTGCAGCTTTTATCCCAAGCACAATCTCTCTACAAAGCCTTCAAAATGACTGACAAAGTGCCCCTTGAACCCTTGATACTGTGTGTAATTAGGACCCATGCCAAACATGAACTCAATAAGTAGATCCATCTATTAAAACTGTGTATGCAGAATTGGGTGCTTTTGACTGGGATCCCTCAGGACCCCAAAACATTGGTATTTTCACTAATTAAAACAGAATCAGAAAACAATGATGTGAAGTCATTAGGAACAAATTCATTGACAAAGTCATGAAAAATTAGAATGATAGAATAAAGCACCTCTGAGATAAAACAAACCTCTTGGGTCTTTGTTGCTGTGTTATAGTTGCTGTGGTAACTCTAAACAAATACAGTACACAAAATTGTGTAAGGAACGAGGAAGGAACGACTCAGAAACAACCTGATGATTAATGAACTGTTAATAACTACTTCCCTAATAACTTTAGAAATGTAGGAAATCCACTAAAGCAGATGCAGAAATGTAAGAAAAGTGGGTACAGTAAAGAATGATGTCACATCTCGAAATAACATTGAAAGTCTCCTAATTGTGAATTTGTAAAGACGGTGGTAGCAAAAGTACAGTTAGGTGTTTGACCCCCAGGAATATGCTTTGCCTGTCACAGTCTGATGCACTCCCACACAAGTAAAGCTAAACCAGATGGGTGGGACATGTAACTTTATGGTTAGGTATGTCTGTGTGGGGGATCAGACAGCGCAGACTGTCCTGTCAGGCCCAGGCCCAGGTAAAGGTAGCAGGGGACACAGTGAGGAGCCACCAGGACTGTGCAGACGTGGCTACTGTCAGCTCCAGCGCAGCAGAGTCTACAAAGGATAGTGTATATGAAAAATTATATCGTCACCATGATGGAGATTCTTCTGTAACTGCAGTAACAGAAAGACTATCAATGAAATGTTAGTTTCTTGCCAATTTTTGTAAATCTTTCAATCATGTTTCCTGTAAGTTGATTATTTACAGTTTCTTGCAGTTCAGTAAAGAGTTATAGTGTTAAATGGTGGTATAAAAGTTGTTTAAGAGGGTTTTCCAGAAGAAAAAAATGATCAAATTTTGGTCCTAAAAACCTATTTAGGGCTGATGATCTGATCCTAATAGTGTATTTGTTGCCAAAGTGCTAGTTATCAATATAAAATATTTATTTAATATTTAATATTTATAATGTATTTTAATATTTCATTTAATATTCATTGTATGTAAAGTTAGTTGTTTTTTTACTATGTATTCCAATTAAATTCTTGTTTCAAAAATCAATTTTTAAAACAGTTTGAATCAAGATACTATGAAAAAAAAATGGTAGGAAGAATTAGCAATAAAACAATTTTAATATCTTTTATCAAATCTGCCTCTTCTGTCACTTCTCCAGCCTCCATAATGTGACAGGACAAGCTCAGCTCAGTCCACCAGTTTTTGAGTTGCAAGTCAAATCTCAAACACTTCTGACTTGACTTGGACCAAAAGGCTTAAAAACAGTTTTGGTCACAGTTACACATATTGTTTGGAGGATGTAATTCAACTAAAACTTAAAAACTCAAACTTGGAAAACTCTAAGATGAGAGGAAAGGGCTTTGTAATGAAAAGTGGCATTATGAAACAGGCATGAAATAAAAACTGCTGGAATCAGGATGAAATAACATTTCTTGATAGTGAGCTTTAGTTTCAAAATATATTGGACTATTTCACAAATTTAATGGTTAAATTAAATACAGCATTTTTGTATAACATAATAAGAACACAGTAAACACCCATATGCAGCAAAATACAAAAATAGTCCTGAAACAATCGATTCATTGATTAATTGAGGGAAAGAAAAAAAATTGACAATATAGCTGATAAATGATTAATTGTTTCATTGCCAATCAAAAGTGCAAAGTAGTCACTTCTTAAAGCTTCTCAAATGTGAAGCTGTGCTTCTTTTCTCTGTTGCACATGTCCATATGTTATGCCGGATGTTTTGGGGTTTTGGACAGTTGGTGAGACACAAAAGGCAATTTGAGAAAAAAAAAAAAAAAAAAGACTTCTGGGAAATTGTGAAATTGTGGAAATTTTTGCTGTTTTCTGACATTGTACAGACTAAAGAATGAATTACTTATTATTAGTTACTATAAAAAACCCTGAAAATGTAATTGATGATGGCAATAATCATTACCTGATGTTTTACTTATTTATTTATATGTATGGCAGGATAAGGAGGAGGGGGGAGTCACTTTTCTTTTCAAAATCACATTGACTTTCTTCCTTAACAGGAAGTCGCACAGAGCCCCAACTTAACTCTGTATGCTTCAGTTTGTATGTGTTTATCTTTGTCAAATGGTTGCTCTTCATTGTTTTCAGATAAACTTGTTGTTTTTTCTCACGGAACATCCTGACATTCTAGAAAATGACAGAATTCTTCTACAGTATGACATAATAGAACTGCGTTCTCTCAGAACAGGTTTATGAGTGAGAACTTCAGCCAGAAATCATTTCAGTATCATCTGTTCAGACAGGAGACACGAGAAAAACAATCTGCGCTACACTTCCTTTGAATTAGCAAAACTTGACATAGAAAGATGCGAAAGCATAGGAATAGAAATCGGTCATCAGCAACCTCAAGAAGAGAGGAAATGAAAAGAGGTGAGAGAGACGAAACACACCAACATGTTCTCACATATTATACAGTGAAAAAAGTCATGATATTACTATGTATGTTGAAATATGGTGTCGCATCTTTTTTCAGTTATTATTTTATGATTAGGTTAACATTAAATGATGTTAGTTCATTAAAATCTTACAGTTAAGTGTACATTTTAAAGGAGCAGTCCACATGTTCTGTATTCATCTAAATTAGGGAGAAAAAAATATTTTTACAAAAATGTACAATACAGGAAAAACTGCAGAAAGGACTTGAGACCATTTATTACTTAATATTGACACACTGATAATGTACTGTGATTACAGAGTTAGTTTTTTTATCATTTATACTCCGTTTAATGCACTTGACTGTTATTTTTTGGGAAGGTTCCTCATTTAAATGGTCTGAAAATCATCTTCTCCAGATATTATAGTTGTGTGTTTGTGCATGATATGTTGACTGAACGCAGTGACTTACATTTTCTCTTCATGTTTCAAAGCACCTGTTGACTCAAAGCTACAACCCAATGACGTGCTGACCAGCAGTTTGAGTGAGTACCTGCTTCAGCACTTCATGTTTGACGGCTTCTTCAGCAGAGTCGCTCAGTGCCAAGACAAAGACACCAAAGACACTGTGGCCCTCAAGATCCTCAAGGAGAAGAATAATGGTTCCCAGGAGCCCAACAAAGAGGTGGATCGTCTAAGACTTTCTGAGTCTTTGAGCAGCACATTTCATTACATATCTAACATTAACCGTTAGCTGTGTCAACTGTCTAATTTCTCCTTATTTCTTTCCAGTTGGCCATGCTGAAAATGGTCCGTGGTCTTGATCCGGTCAACATCGTTCGATTCTATGAGGGTTTTGAATACATGGGCAAGACATGTCTTGCATTTGAAATGCTGGACAAGAATCTCCACCAGCTGCTGAAGGAGAGACGCGGCAACCCTCTCTCTCTTCAGCAAATCAGATCCATCACACAACAGGTATGTAGCTCTGAAACGTCTATCAAAAGCACTGATATATATGCATCAATGGAAACAGCGCACCAGCATTTGGACAACAAAATTCACAACTTTACAGATTTTCAACTGTGGCGTCTTTATTTCTTCTTCTGTCTCTGCAGCTGGTTGCCGCACTTAGAGCTCTGAAGACTGTTGGTGTGATTCATACAAATATCACACCGCAAAACATCATGCTGGTTAACCAGAAAGAAACACCCTTCAGAGTCAAACTCATTGACTTTAGTTCAGCCATCAAAGCTACTGAAGTCAAGCGTGGCGTCATCATGCAGCCTGTTGCATACCGGCAAGTTACAGATTTATCTTTCTGATGGTTTACATCATTCTGACATGCATCCATATTGGATTTGACTGTAACTGATATACTTAATGTGACTGAACAATCACACTCATGTTACTTTACATACTTTGTATTATTTTAGTATCTTCTCATTGAGTTCTAACGCCATAAACATGATTACAGCTAACACGTCAAACTGTGCAGGAATTGTTTGTAACATCTTCTAAAATGTGCTTCTCTCTCTCCTCCCTCAGGTCTCCTGAAGTGATACTGGGTCTTCCCATCTCAGAGGCTGCAGATATGTGGTCTCTGGGTGGTGTCCTGGCAACCCTGTACCTTGGCAGCTTGCCATTCCCTCAGCGCTGCCAGTATTACCTGGTGCGTAATCTAATACACCTGGATTTATTTGTGCAGCTCCATGTCCAAACACAAACAGAAATATGGTGCATCATGTTGGCTGATGTGATTTCATATATTCTTTCTCCAGGTGAAAACTATGGTGCAGACACTGGGTCAGCCGGAGGACCAGGTCCTAGATGACGGCACCCATACGTTGCTCTATTTTAGCCAGAACCAGGACTCCACAAAGCCAGCATGGAGGCTTAAGGTATGAAAACCTGTCCTGCTGTGCTTAAAGCGGGTCAGATATTGTTCCTCTGATTTGGTAGAATATATGAAAAAGTACCTCACATACTCTTTATTCTCTGTTGATTTAGACGGCTGATGAGCACAAGGCTGTGACTGGCTTCCCGCCCCAAAATCACAGCGGCTCAACCAGGTTCAGCAGGCTGGATGACCTTGTGATGGTAGGTGGTCTTCAATTTACTGTGCAAGCACAAATAAACATTGAATTAACACCAATACACATCTCAACGACCATTGATTTTGTTTCCAAATGCAGCTGTACCCACAGGCAGAGAAGATTGGGGAAAAGACACAGTTTGTTTGCCTGCTGAAGCAGATGCTGTGTCTGAATCCTCACAGGAGAATAACCCCAAGTGATGCCCTGAGTCATCCGTTTACAACCATGAGCCATGAACAGGGTGACGATGATGACACCAGCTCTTAGTGAGTGAGCCTGTAGTGAAGTTAGTACAGTTAGTAGATTAAATTAATGTCAGATAGAAACTGTACTGGATGGATGGATGTTAAATTATTTGACGGATCCATTCACTCATTGATTTGTTGTCATGCTTCATCCAGTGAGATGTCCTCACCTGCTCTTACGAGTCATCAAGAGCCACAAGATGAAGGTGGCTCAGCGGCAGTGGACATAGATGCCATCTCGATAGAAAGAGATGGAGACTCTGCTGAGACTGAATCAAGAGATGAAGATTCAGATGAAAGTCCCTCCAATGGTAGAGTTTCGGATGATAAAGCTGCAGTCACCTCTGCCTCCACATCTACTGCACCTCTACCGACTGACCTGTATGACGCTGTTTCAGCTGACAAAGGTCCAGTCACCACATCTGCAACTGATGGAGTTTCAACTCCACCTCCAACAGATGACTCAGATGCTGCTGCTAGTGTAGCTGATGAAGCCACAGTCACCTCTGCCTCCACTGATGAAGCTTCAACAGCATCTCCTAAGACTGGCCTGTATGACACTGTTTCAGCTGACGAGGGTACAGTCACTCTATCTGCAGCTGATGAGGTTTCAGCCTCACCTCTGACTGCTGACTTGAATAATGTTGATTCAAGTGAAGAAACTGAAAGTCGCTCAAATGGTAGAGATCCAGATGATGAGTCCCCAAATGGTGCCACTGTTGCAGCTGATGAAGCTATAGTCACCTCTGCCTCCACAAATGAAGCATCTACCTCACCTGTACTGACTGACCTGTATGACGCTGTTTCAGCTGACGAAGGCACAGTCACCACATCTGCAACTGATGGAGTTTCAACTCCACCTTCAACAGATGACTCTGATGCTGCTGCTAGTGCAGCTGATGAAGCTGCAGTCACCTCTGCCTCCACAAATGAAGCATCTACCTCACCTGTGCTGACTGACCTGTATGACGCTGTTTCAGCTGACGAAGGTATAGTCACCACATCTGCAACTGACAGAGCTTTAACTGCACCTCTAAGAGATGACTCCGATGCTACTGCTGGCGCAGCTGATGAAGCCACAGTCACCTCTGCCTCTATTGATGAAGCTTCAATAGCACCTCTCAAGACTGGCCTGTATGACACTGTTTCAGCTGACAAAGGTCCAGTCACTGTGTCCTCAGCTGACAAAGCCTCAGCTACACTTCCAGAGACTGACACAGATGAAGTTGGTCCAGCTGATGAACGTACAGTCATGGACTCTGATGGAGACTCAGCCACTGGCTCCAGAAACACTCGGAGGAAGCCGCTGAAAAGGATCAAGAGATTCTTCGGCAGGATGTTTAGAGCCCTGTGCTGCTGCTGTTGCTCTGTACATGTTGAGGAATAATGCCATGTAATAACTCCATTCTCTGTGTAATGTGTCATTAAAAATAAATGCATAAAAATATCAACTGAACTGAATCTGTGAGCTGTCTGTAAGCAACCAGAGCCGCCATAGTAACGGCCACAGCAGTGGTCTCAATGGCGGCAGGAGCAGTGGTGGTAGTACCTAGAAATAACAGTAGTATTGTAATAGTAGTTTTATTAGCAATAATAGTGTACCACAAGGATAATATCTTATATAATATATATAAATCTTCAATAAAATTATTAAAAGTTGATCAAGGTTTAAGGCTGGATGTTGCAGTAACACACTAACCTCATCCTATCAACATATTTAACATGCAAGGACTACAGACTGGGGTCCCTGGGGACCCCAAGAATAAACTACTGTAAGAAGCAACCAACATAGCAAAATGTTATCTCATTTCTTCTCAAAACATTATTAATTTTGTGATTAATGTCATCTGAAAAAACAGATTATATCCATGTCTTCTACACATATCTTTGCCTGGGACATGCAGCTGTTCCCTCAGTCTGTTAGTATCATATCATGTGTGTAACCTGCATCTGCATTTTTCGCATTTTAAATGAATCAGTTGAAAACATTATAAAGGCATCAGTTTTAGTTTCTTCAGCTTTTTAGCAACATTTTTTCATCTGCTGGAAATGAAAAACCTTCTTTTGTTTATGTCTGTGTGAAATCAGAGTTTACTGAAAACTGTTCACCCTGATAGCCTTATCGTTGAGGCTCTCCCTGTGTTTCCTCTCTCTATAGTGTCAATGGTGAAATGAAGGCAAAGATGCTAAAATAATAATAAGAGAGGTAAATCTGTCCACATTATGATTGTAAACAGCATACTGTATGTGCCATGCTCCAATGTAAAGCTTGACAGAGGTAGCAACAGTAACTAAGGGACATCTTCATGAATGGTCAGTTAATCAATAGGTGATTCTAATATCACTGACATTACAATTGTGTCACAGTGTTTAAATTGCTCAGCTGTATATGAGATAGATCTATTAACTGTAAGGTATAATGTATGTCAGGACATCCATAATGCAACTGCAGTAAAGTTATATAAGAAATAAAAGCATTTACAAAAGTATTTGTCATTTTAATTTTGCATTCATGTGTGTTTATTATATGTAACACAGACTGGAAGTGCAGATTAGGTATACTCATAATGTATGATAGAGCTGTTCATGTTTGATTTGATGAAAGGACAAAATCTGAGGCTAACAAACAAAAATAGAGAATTTCCCATTCCCCAGGGATTTCCCATTCTGACATGGGAATGTTGGGAGTGTTGAAAGTCCATTCCTGAAAGCAAATACTGCAAGTAATGAGGCAACAGTAGCTCAGTGAGTATAAATACCAGCACATTTTGTACATTCAACCATCAGACAGGTGAAGACCTCAAAGGAGCTGACAGTCATCAAGATCAGTAGAAATCTAGCTGTTTCAAAAACCTCAACAACTCAAACTCTCCTAAGATGAAGACATTCAGCATTGCAGTTGCAGTGGCCGTTGTGCTCACCTTTATTTGCATTCAGGAGAACTCTGCTGTCCCAGTCGTTGAAGTAAGAACTTGCTTAAATCGTATCATTTGTTTATTGACTTGGCGTGTGTTGTCAAAACACTAAAGTTTGGTTCCCACTGTAAATGTGCTTTTTTGTATTTTAAGGTGCACGGGATGGAGGTGATGATGAGCGACGGCGCTCCACTTGCTGCAGATAGCGAGGCAGAATTGGCCTTGTTGGAGGTATGTTCAGTTAGTGGATGTGAGAGATAGAGTGAGATAATACTGGAGATGAATATCTTGCTCATGTCTCTTGTCTTTCACACAGGTGCTTCGCAGACAGAAGCGTGGACTTTATTGTGGCCGGTGCTGCGACAACGGCGTCTGCAGAAAGTGCTGTTATGCATGATGCTGAATTATTGGAGATACTACAGTGTTTTATCACAATAAATTTCAATCTCTTTACAATAAACTGTATCACAGTTTTTTTATTTTAAAAAGTGAATATGAATTATTGTTATATTGCTGCTTTTAATACACCTCAGTACTCTCAAATTCACAACAGTAATTCAATCCGTAACCATTTCATGAAAGCATAAACAAATGTTTGGAATGTTTTGTGCACAGTAAATGATTTGTTTCATGTTTCCTGAAGTATTAGTAGCATAAAAACTGCATTTATATCGGTTGAAATGATCAGCTCAGGTTGATTATTATTAACAATTGCCTCTAGTCTCAGCATAAGTTTAAAGAGTTAACACTTTAAAGGAGCAAAATGATCAAAGTGTACCTACATGTTTGTGTGTGAGATGAGTAAAAATGTCGTGAATTGTCATTGTTCATATACAAAATGGCAACAAAAACAACAAACAAACATACAAACACACAAACAGAAACTTACAGCAGGTTTTTAGTGTAAAGCATAAAATCATGTGTGCAGGGACGTAAAGTGACATTTCTTTTGTTTTGATGACTATACAGAGACAATGGTGGATTTTTTTCTGAAAATATAACTTTTGTTTAAGAGTTTATGTCACCTAAAACCTTTGGGAATATTGCAGAAGACTGAAGTTGGTTGCACATGATTTAATGAAGGTAACTGCAGTGGGTAACGGAGCATTATAGTCTTGTGCTGCTATGTGGCACTGTATTAGATCATTTAGAGTCTCTTTATAGACAGGTTTCACCACACAGAAGAATAATATAGAATTGAAAAGGACAAAATACTGACACATTCAAAATGACTTTTTTTGTTGTTTTTGTTGTTGTTGTTGTTGCACTGCCATACTCACATGCTGTATGTCACCTGTTTTTCTTGTTCCACTTGCTGTTTCTGCCTCATGTGTCTCTTTGCTCTCCTGTTCCTGCCTTTTAACTCTCTGCCCACTTGTAAAACATTGATAATGGACACCAACTGCAAGTCACAAACCATCTGTTAACAGAGATATATCAAAAATTACTGTTAATTTAAACTATGTATCATTGTTGACAAAACACACTCCTTTACTGAAATATCTACTGTATGTTATCAGTCCTAATCTGTCATCATCTGGGTAATAACGTTATGAACTGTGTCAGAAAATGAAATTTAGTAAGTATTTATATTTGTTTGCATGTGATAATTTAGACTTAAGATGTATAAGTGGAGTCCAAAAGTCTGAAACCACTTTCTCATTTGGACCCCACTGTATAGATTTTTCAAGTTTTAAAGCAAGCTCAAACTTCCAATGTGTTGACTCACAGAGGCCTCAATTATATAAATTTAAAACATGATTAAGAGGTTTTCTTAGAGCAAAATTGCATGTGCCAATTATGATTGGACATGATAGTTCAAATAGAAGTTTAAAGATTTGTGGAATGTGATGCCCCCATGTCATATAAAAATAGGTATTTTAAGAAAATGGATAGTCTACTGTATATTCCAACAGATGCACATTCATGGTCATTTTTGTTGAAACAGATGTGATCATTGAAACAAATACTCAGTAAGGTCATGTAATCAGTAAATGGGGCAGACTAACATGATGTAAGGGATTTTGATTATTATGCAATATATTTGGAAAGTCTAAAGTTTCTGAAAATTCCACTGGCCCTGACTTTATCAACAGCAGTGTAAACAGTGTGTTTAATAACTTAACTTTTACTTATTATTTTGTTTCTACCATTGTTGACTTATGTATTTATTTACAATCAGATTTTCTATTAGTTTTTTTTACACTGAAAGGTAATATTAAGGTGTTTTAGTGACAAAGAAAAATATTCAGATATAATAATTAAGAGTTTGGTGTTTGTTCTATGTTTCTGTTGACAATGTGGATTATTACAATATCAGTCATTACATTCATGTCACAGTGTTTAAAATGTTCCACTGTATTATATATGAAATTGATCTTTTAACAATTGGTAACAAATATCAAGACATTAGAAATGCTATTGAAATAATCCTCAATAATGAGACTAAAGCTTTTACAAAATCAGCTTTCACTGTGTATGTTTTGCATGTTAGGTGCTTTATTATATGTAAAAGAGAGATGCTTGGAAGTACCAATTACAGTACTGTGTGCCTGACAGTATGCAATATGACAGAATTATACTACCCTTAATATGCTACATTTAACATCAATGACATCATGTCAAATAGAGAGGATTACACATTGAACTTTCTTGTTGAGCAGATTCAATAAACCACATCTGATTTTTATTCTTTTATACCTTGCAATGGCTATTCCAAAAGATTTTCTTAGTCAAAAAGTTGCTGGAGGAAAGTTCTCTTCCAGGAAATGTATAGTAAACACACTTTTTAAAATTGTTTACAATGCTGCCAGGAGTATGATCAGAGCATGATAGAGAGACAAAGCACATTTTGCCTCCTTACTGTATATTTTAAAACATGTGCAGCAACTTCTTCATGTATAGAACTGTATGTTCTGCCTGTTCAAAATCGATGATGGTTCATGGTTGATTTAATACTGTGAAACAGACACTGGGTCCTACAAACAAAAACAGAGAACATTCCCATTCCTCACGACTTTCCTATAACCATTCCCAGAATAGGGTGTGACGCAAGCCCATTCCTGGAGACAAGTAAGTGATGCCAGTGATGAGGCAACAGTGGCACAAGTGAGTATAAATACCAGCACATTTTGCACACTCAACTGTCAGGCCAGGGAACAACACAAAAGAGCTGACAGGAGTCACCAAAACGGCCAAAGAAGTTAACAAATTAAGCCACTCAAACTCTAAACTCTAAAATGAAGACATTCAGTGTTTTAGTTGCAGTGGCCATCGTGCTCACCCTCATTTACATTCAGGAGAGTTCTGCAGTCCCAGTCACCAGAGTAAGAACTTCAATTAAATCAAGAGCGTAGGTTTGGTTTTAACTTTGGTAGGGACATTTTTTGTTGGAAGGCCAAAATAATTGTGTATGTGTACTTGCTCTCTATCACTCTTTTCTCTTTCATAGGCACATGTGCACACACACACATACACACATAAAGAGCCTGACTCTGCAAAATCTTTACTTTACTGAATATGCATTTGCTGACTTGCCTGGAACCAAACTTGTATTGTGATTTTTCTCTGATTTTTACATTGTATTTTATTGATAGACTACTTAACTATAAATCTGAGACCAATTTATATTTAAAATAACATATAGACTGTCACAATGTTACAATAAAATAAATGATCTTAGTTTTGTCCAGTGAAGTTATTTTCAATTCTGTGACATTTGGAACATTTAAACTATAAATACTAACAGCTTCAGATTCTTCACCTCACTGACTCCACTACTGCTGCTGCTGTTAGTCAACAATGTGTACAGTTTGAAGTTGAAGGTTGCCAGATCATCTGGCCGAGTATCCCCCCATATCCTGCTCTTTCACTCTTTATCATAATAGCGCATTTTTTTGCAAAAAACACACAAACCTGGCAACTCAGCAGAGATCTTACCGTTTACATCATGTGGAGTTAAAGCAGCTAGAATGTTTGAGATCGGTAACTGATCTCAAACAATTGATAAGGACAATCCAGCAACACCTTAATATTGTCCCTACTGTCCATACCCAAATCTACGCCCATGACTCAAATCATTTCGATTGCTTAGCTTGGAATGTTTTGTCAGGATGATAAGGCATTGATCCCAAATGTGCACAATTCATTAACGGGTGCAAGAGCTGGAGGAAGCAATGAGCAATGACAGTCCAGTCGCTGCACATGAAGAGACATTTGTGGAAACATGGATGGTATGTTAAGTTGAAGGGCTCTGATTCTGTCTCCACAGAGAGACAACACAAACAGAGTAAGTGATGATGCTCGAGATGAACACCTTGCTCATGTATCTTATGTGTCTTTCACACAGATGCCATATAACATCAGGCAGAAGCGTCATTCTAGCCTCATTAGATGCCGTCATGGCTGCAGCTGCTGCTTCCCTTGAGTCTGCGGTATGTGCTGCAAGTGAAGACTCCAGCCTGAGATTCCCGCAACAAGCACTGAGTATTAATTTGTTGTTTTTTTTTCTCTTAAATTAAAATTCTGATGTTACTGGATTTGACCATGCTGCAGATAATATGCGCTTAGTGATGTGTTGTAACACATGATGTGAAATACTGTACATTCGGAAACTAACGTAATGTCACAGCCGCAGTTTTAATGTCAATAAAATACAATATCATCAATCTCAAAGTATTGTGGATGAACTATCAGAGGATGTTAGGAAGTAACATCCTCCACTGGCCTCTAACAAACAACACTTCCAGAGTCAACTTCATTTTCCAGGGTGGTCTGCTGTCCAAGTGCTAACCAGGCCCAGCTCAGCTCTGCTGTGCTTCGCTTGTTATTCAGTGCAGTGCAGGGAGGTATGGCATCTAGCCATGGTGGTATGCATGCTATTGTGTTACTTTCAGCATGGCTGGATCGCACCTCACAATTATAATGACCACAAAGGTCAAATAAATGGTCTGGTGTTAATTTAGAGCAGAAATGATTTGGGAACACACAGACTCAGATGGACCCTGATAGAAATCTGAATGGTGAAACAACATACATAGAGGGCAACATATTGCAAGTGACAAGCAGAACAATGGCAACCCTGTTGTTTCTATATAAGCCTGTGTGATTACGATTTAATTACCCTCATAGACACAGAAGTGTATGTACACGTGGAAACACACATTCGCTCACACTCACACATGCACAGACTACCAGACTGGAGCCTGGCAGACTCCTGCCTTTATCCCACCCTCATGCAGCCTTGCAGGGGGCTGAGTGGTGTGCCAGGCCTGCCTCGCGCCCAGACGGATGCCCGTTGTACGCCCCCATACTAGGCAGAGCCGCTGCCAAACCACACAAGGAGATAGTAAATGAGAGCAGAGGGTTCTGTTCAGTTTCCTCACACACACACACACACACACACACACATGTGGTTTATTTTATCGGACTCATACCCACATACACACAGACACGAAACACAATGCAGGCAGGCAGGCAGCAATTAGGGGCCTGTTCATCAGTGAACTCCAGTATACTAGCTCTATAAATCTTCAAGCTAGCATTTTTAAAGTGTACAAACTAAGTGCTCGGGTGATAAACTGAAGAATCCACAGGATGTTGCCGTCGTTGGTCATTTGATTAGTAGACACTCTTCAGGCATTCAGACAGAGAAAAATGCAAATCATAGCTTCAGATCTTTGTAGAGACATACAAATCTATCTTTTGTTTCAGAAGATAGAGACTGATAAGCAGTTGAACACATTTATCCATTTTACTTGCTATATAATCATTAAAGTACGTTCAGGAAAATTTATTTTGAAACATATTATACATGTTAGAAAATAATTGCTGAAAACATGAAAAGACTGTGAACTATGTAGTTAGATTTTTTGGGAAAACAGTATTGAAAACAAAGCCAACAACACCATTTTATAACATTATATAACTATTTCATCAGATTCAACAAATAATTGCTGGATAATTAACTAAAATGGACCAATGATAAGTGGAAGTTGGGATACAATGTGAAACAGTTATTAGTGTCCAAGAAAGGGTGGGGAAACACATCGACAGTTCTAGAGACATTCAAGACATTATGTTCAATTACGATAAAATAATAAAACATTCTTACTTACAATGGAACCTTTAAGTCTGTGCAGATGACTCTGACGGTCTTCTCTCCGTTGACTATGATTATCCTCAGCAGTCTTTCCACTGTCAGCAACAAGGAGTTCCACCTGGTAGTATTCGGGCACAGCAGCTGGAGGGAGCAAGCATCTTCAACAGTTTTGGCTGTAAGTGTGGACCTTCCACATTTGTTCCAAAGTGCATTACACTCGCCAAATGTTGAACAGTCCACTTTCTCGTACGCCTCATTGAGTGTTGCTTTCATGGCACCAACCGTAGCTATTAGGTTGAGTAGGTGACTCTACCAAAAGACAGACCCATTTCCCAAAACTATAAACACTATTGCCCTGTTTTCACTCATGTGCTCATTTAGAAAGCACTTGCATTCAATATCATTAACTCAAGTCATCACAGCTGGAACACAATTAACACACAATTCCCCAGGTGGAAACACTAAGAGTCAAAATTGTTCACACACCAATCAGAACATCAGGATGGATAAAAATGAGTCCATTCACTTGTTTTGGAACAATGGATCCACAGAGACCTAAAGCAGAATAAATGTGATTTCTTTCTTTACGTACAAACTGGTTTTCAATGGTTTATATTGGTAAATACATGGAAAAGATTTTACTGTATTCTTTATCGGTTGCATATTTTTACAGTACATTTACTTTTTCACTCAATTTCAGTTTATTTTACTACAGTACATTGAGGAATTAAAAACTTGGAAAATATATTGTGTTAATTATGTAAAGAAGTTGTTCTGGGGGAAAACCAAGTAACAAGTTTTTACAGTAGTGTTTTGAATTGATCTTACCAGTGTGTGTTTTGTAGTGTGTGTATATTTGATGGCTTTTGTGTGATGTCTGAAGGCAAAGTTTGGTTTAGATGCAAGATTACATGGTTTTGAGTGGAGAGTTTGGTTTTGACATAGAAGTTTTAAGTTTGTGAAGATGAGTGTGCAGTTATGCAGTTGTGCTTAGAGTTTGGGGAAATGGAGCATAATTTTAAGAAATGTGTCTTAGCAATCGAGAAAAACTGTAATGTTTCTCTTGATTGGATCCAGAGGGCCACATTACATACAATATAGCCTGTAATATGTCATTTGACTGCAATAGTTTCAGACTCTCAACCGACAGATTAGTCATCACTTTCTACAGTTAATCACTTAAACCAGCAACAGCAGAGAGCAGAGTGTGAACCAGAGGCTCCACCGCAGGTCACACTCCACAGCAAAGGCTGGGAGTCATTCACATACACACACACACACACACACACACACACACACACACACACACACATACACACATACACACACAATCAACGCTGGGAACCACTGACATGAGGTCAAGACCTCCCCTACAGCTGAGTTGATTAAACACGTTTCTACAACCCACACACTGCCCAATAAAATCTGCTGTGCTTAGGATGATGACTGTGTTGCACACAGTGGGAGCATCACTGGCTCCAGCCTTCCCAGAGTGCCCAGCCCAGTGAGGGAGACTTAGGTCCAACACCCTGGCTGCGGCGGCTCCACTTCCACCTACTCGTTGTGCCTTGAGGGAGTAATCAACCTGGCTTCTTTTTAGAATAATGCCTGTTTGTACATGTGTATATGTATGAATGAATATTTCCTCTGCAGACCCTCCAAGTGGAGGCAAAGGTTGCTTCTGAGGCATGGCACTGCATAATCCCACTCTGAATGAATGCAGGGGGAGGGGGAAGATAAACATTCCTGGACAATGAGACCTTCCTTTACCCCCTACTGTACTCGTACCCACTTAAAATCTGCTTAGCCACAATGCAACACTTGGCTCAAGTGAATAGCCCCCCTGGAACCGGTGCAGTGCCACTACAGAATAACATATCCTCACTCCTAGAAGCCACAAGTGTCAGCTATGGCTCAAATACAATCCTTCTGGGCCCTTACTGAGCACATTATATCCAATTCAACTGGTCTTAATATACTTTAATAAGACCTGTTTTCGATTAATTCTCCCTTGAAACCGGTAGTAACACGGCTACTAGGCACATATAAAAATTGAATGAATGGAGTAGGGCTGCCAGGGAGTCAGAAGGGGAAAAATAGGAATCCTTGTGGATTTGTCCTCACCAGCTGGCGCTTGAGCCCAATATAATGGCTGTGCCCATAGCTCTCAGAGCACCAGTAAGAGGAAATATTCGCCCAGCCTGTAATGTGTTTAAGGTGCACAGTATGATTCAGTTCAGGTCATAAAGCACTTGCGTGTCACATCC
Organism: Thunnus albacares; assembly: GCF_914725855.1. Classification (NCBI taxonomy): domain Eukaryota; kingdom Metazoa; phylum Chordata; class Actinopteri; order Scombriformes; family Scombridae; genus Thunnus; species Thunnus albacares. Next base: position 8,448,789 of record NC_058113.1, on the reverse strand, counting down.
TGTGTGGAAGGACAGAGCTGTTCTGCCCATATTCCCCTCAAGTGAACAGGGACAATGGCTTTGTGTTGTGTTTGGATCCCAATGTAATAGAAAAAGCCATGCATTTCAGAGCAATGTGGGGTTAAATAAGCCAAAAAATACTTATAGCACCCATAGGAAACACCACACCAGGTCAGTATAGAAATGCCTGTCTGTTCCATGTAATGGATGGTGATAAAAATCCCATGTCCCCCCACTGCACCTGCTGTTATGAAGCCTAGCCGCAGAAACACTACCACAGCAAGCGACTCATAAATATTCCCCCATTTGTCAACCAAGAATAAAGAAAAAAAAATCTAACACAGAACGGTGATATTAATACGCAAGGTGAGCAACAAGACCATGAATCTTTTTCCTCTTCCTGTCCAGCAGGTGAGGCAGATGTGGAAGGGCTACATCACTGTTATTATCATGAATGCAACATTAGCAGCGTACTTCCAGTGCAGTTTGGAATTTTTTTTTTTACAATTTCCCATTTGAAAAGTCTCTGAAGCAAACCTAATAACTGTCACAGACAATTAGCTTTTATTGAAGAACATATTTATTTTTGGGATTAACTTGTTACCTAGCAACTCCAAGTGAAGCCAAAATCTGCATTCAGAGTTGAGTTTGGATTGCATTTTTGCAATTAGGAGCGAGTTTAATAATAAAAGTCACCCATTGATGCCACCATTTAGCAGGCTTGTACACACCATGATGGCTAACATCTGGCAAACTTGTTCAAAATATTAAGATCTGCTTATCCTTTGACACCAGTATGTTCCTACTCATTGCTGTTTCGGCCTGTGCCAAACACCACGGCTAACCCATATGAAGATTAATGATTCCAGATTTCCCTCAACTCAAAGGGCAAGCGATGGCTCATTATACAGTTATTAAAAACAGCAAATTATTACAGCATTTATTATCCCGGGCAATCTTATATGGCCCGCCAAGGTCATAACTTCCATTTCTGCCATCTGCATTGGAACTAATGTGTCACATGTGCCACAACTGCACACTCACAATAAGCTACAGTATGTGAATGTAGAGCAGAGGTCCTTGAGCCCCTCCTCCTATCCTCTTACTGTCTTGTGAGGTACATACATTGTGTACAATAGATGCACTTTCACACCATAACAACCTGCTTTAGCGGCACAGATTGCTATCACTGATCTATACAGTGGAGAGCCCACTGGGTCATTTCCTGTCAGTGGTTTCACTTGTTGTGCCTTTGAAGCAAGCTTTAATAATAGGACCCAACAGAACTAATGAAAATGCTCTCTGTCAGATTAAAAGGGAGCTTCAGTCTCAGCCACCTAACCACATTTAGCACAAACATTAAAACACACACACACGCACGCACACACAGAGGCATGCGTGCGCACATACACACAGTTTACAGAAGTGGTTTACACAGAGAGGACCATTCCTTCTGATGTGTGGATGACTGTTAACCCTCTTAACAACACCGAGAATACCATCAGTGTCCTGTTTCTCACAGTGCTAGAAAAAAAACGAGTGGATTGATGTCAAAGGGGAAAGGTGAGGGGAAATAAAGAGATCCATTCATCCGGAATGTGCGACGTGATTCTCTTTGTAACCCATTTCTTTTTCCATTGTAGACTTCTGCAATGTGTGCTTTAGTGGTGGTCTTGTGCTTAATGAATCCACTTCAGTGCAGTTCCTCTCCGTAAGCCTTTAGGTTTAATCCCCCAGTCTGGAGCAGTGATAGTCTGGCCCAGGGGATGACATCTGTGAATCGTTCATTAACTTGTAACCAGCAGCAGATGTCTTTAAAAACAACTCGCTACATCTACGCCTTATTTCATTCCCTGCAACGGTTATTTTTGCTTTGCTTCATTCACTGCTGGACTTGATTGGTTACAGTATGGAGGCCCAAAACTGACAAAACCTAGTTAAATGTTATTAGACAAATTATCTCTTTGCCCTTTACCACTAATCAGTTGATTAAATAAAATAAAACTAATTTTATTTTACTATTTGATTTATTTTTCACTAGCACATTTGATTTTTAACTCCCTCATTTTCCTATTCTTTGGTCTTGGCACACATTTAATCATATGTTTTCCCCACACAACATTTCCTTTTCCTCAGCACATTTCCTATAGAGCTTGTAAAAATCTCATTCGTTTGTTCCCATACACAATGTAACATGGCCCACAGTTGGAACGCTTTTCTCAGAATAATATTTTGACAGATAAAATGCTTTAGTTACTTTTACATGATGCTTCAGCAGTATACTGTACAGTATATGGATGATTAACATAACATGCACTGGCTGGTTTAGTGTAATAAGAAAAGGTTGGCTAGGTAGCCTATTATTATTCATTTATTGATGTATTGCGTTATTTCTGTCTTGTCTGACAACCTTTTTACTACATTTTGTCAGCTTCGGGGCTCCAGACCTCCAATGTCAGTCCGGTGGAAGTGTGAAAATAAATTGCCTCCTGTGTAACATATGCCGTGCCACTTTGAACACCTGTGAAAGATGTTCAGGCACTTAAAACTGCTGTGTATTAGGCCTCATGATGGACATGGAGCATAGAGAAAGTGGGGTATTTCAGCACTGACAGCCTCCCTATGGAAATATCATGTGTGATTTCAGGGGGGTTAACCAGAGCAGGAAGACTGTGGTCTGTGTCTCACAGGATGATATATATGTGACACAACGTGATTCATCTGCTACTGTGCATCCATAAGCTGTCTGGCAGATTTGGCTTTTTTTCTCTTTTGGGAGAATGATTACACAGTGTGGATCTTGGGCTAAATTAGCCATGACTTGCATTAAAACATTTTCTTGTTGCTCATACACCAGGCACATTTAGCCTAGAGGAGACTTTTATATCTGTTTATTTGATGATTTGAGGACCATAAAAATGAGTAAGTGCGATTTGCATCACATGAAGAGGTGATTGAGTGTGTGTGCGTGATAAAAGACCAACAGCCAAATAGATGTCGTTAGGGCATTACAGAAAGATGTTGGAAATCAATGAGCCACCAACGATATGCACTGGTTTGGTACCATTCACGAGAATACGTCATAGTGAATTACAAACCCTTAACAGTGCCGTCATGCTGTTAAGGCCAAATCGACCATATCCAATCCTTTGGCTGGTGGTAGCACTTGTGTCATGCAGCGCGACATGATGGATTTCACAAATGTTTTTGAAATCACATAATTGTACACTGAAGTGAGACAAGGAAACGGCAGTTGCGGAGTTTAGCCACATATATTATAGCCATAGACAATAATGAAAGGCTTCATCATACAGTCACATGAAATGTATTTTAATAAAACACAATGTACACATATGCAGTCCTATGACCATACATTTGCTGGATCCTAATTATTAAACCTAGAATATGTCAAAGCATAGTTTTATTTGTCTTTTTCTTCTTCTTCTTCAGACATTGAAATCAGTAGATGAGGTCAAATGAATGTAATACAACACTTTGCGTGACTTTTCCACATGTTAAAGATATGCACTGTTATAAGGAATTCAAAGAATATTTCGGCATATAAGAGTATGAGGCAAAAAATTCTCACTGAACAAAAAAAGTACAAAATAGAATTAATAAATAAATCAAATATATACCATATAAATGAAATAGCTATGTGGCGGCTATGTTTATTATTTGTTTTTAATCATTTTAATCTGTAGCTTGGTATTACAACCTTTTTATCTCTAAAACATTTAGAACGGTGAACGAGTCAATACTGAAAATACAGTAATAAGCTTTCATAATTAGATAAACTATGTACACATGAGTCTGTTGCCATGCTAGTCGAACAACTAAATTTCTTTTTTTTTATCCACACTATACAGTTAGAGCATAAAGCGGTCTGAACGTAAACAGTTTGTGCTGAGAATAAAATACTTTGCAACTATGCATGGTAATTTCTTTAATATTACTCTCAAAAATGTACATAACATAAAGGCCACACATGGGAACACTGCGTCTCCATTTAGAGGGATGGTGAGGGTTGCTTTGACATAAATATAGGAACAAAAAACAGTCTCTTTCAGTTCAAGATGCCATTTTCTTGTCCATCAGCATCATTTGCTTCAGCCGAATCTCTTTTGCCTCGTCATCCTCCATCTTCTTTCATCCTCCCTGGTTTCTTCTCCTCTGTCAGGGCTGTTCACACCTCCTTCCTCCCTCCCCGAGAAGTTTAGCTTCCTCTCACTACCTCAACCTCCCTCTATCCAGCTTTCCCGCCTCCACAGTCTCTGGTTGCCCCTCCTTCTTCCATCACCCTGGATGGTTAATGACATTGTTAATAACGGGAAATGAGTTCAGTAATGTCAACTGTAAAGGTCCACAAGGCAAGGCAAGGGGTGGGGCTGCGGGTACAGAGTCACCTGGCTGGTCACTGCCGCAGGGGAGAAGCAGCGGGAGGCGGAGGCATGAAGCATGTGTTTAGTGAGTTGATACCGATATCGTACATTAGACATATATTTTTGTAGTGACGGATTTGTGAGTCATGGTGGTGTCCTGGTAGGCAGTGGGGTGATGTGGGGGAGGGCTGGGAGGCAGGGGAGGTGGTAGGGTTTGTGATAGTCGTTGGTCAGAGTATGGGTGCAGCAGCAGCTAGCAGCTTCGCGTTGGTTCTTTGTTCAATGGGTAGTCCGTGGTTTCAGTCCTCACTGGCTGGGGCGCGCAGATGCCAAGTGGTCGCTGTGCTGGTTCTGGGCCCGAAACCGCAGCCTCTGCTTGTTCTTCTTCTTTGGTTCTTTGGATCGGTGCTTCCCTGAGCCACCTGGCAAAAAAGAGAGAAAAAGAGAGAAATTGTTATTCCTTTAATCAGCTCTTCCCTCAATTGTTAGATTTTTCCAAGTAACGACCATCCTGCGTTTCAGAGCTGGAGAGAACCTCATGTCAAAGTCTTCCTACTCAATGAAATGTGGTCTTTTTCCCTGGCAAATGTTACATGAAGACATCTCAGCAGACATGTGATTAAAGCTGAATCACCAGCTTGGCAAAACAGGCAACTTCCCTGGGGCCTGAGACCCTCAGGGGCCTCAAAAGTTGTCTGGGTGGCAATTACTTTGTAGTAATTGCATCAACTGCAAATTTGTTTGGTAATATGCACCACTAAAACACACTCGCACTTAAACCTAATCTTGAGGCCCTTTCTTGTAGAGGAGCCCTGTGTCCAAATTCAGTTTCAATCTTGTCAATATTTTAGTTGATATAATGTTTACATGGTACAAACAAATTTTTATTTAATCTAGTATTGCAAACCAACTGACTCACAGCAAATCTCATGTAGGTTTTCAATTGAGGGATACTGGTTGGTTTCAGGGGGTTTGGGCAAAATGGGTTTGGGTAAATGAGTGCGTGTGCATGTGTGTGTGTGTGTGTGTGTGTGTGTGTGGGTGGGGTAGGGGGGCTCAACAGTGACCCCCTTGCTCAGCCGGGGGCACCATAGTTGGTAAATTCGACCCTGTGTGTGATCCACCAAACTTTCAATAATTTCTCTGCTTATTTGACAAAATGTGTACTACTCTGCTAAATCCTTATGGGAAGCTGACCAGAGACATCCATGAAAAAAAAAACAATCCAGAATGTCAGGTCTTATCAGGTATTTCGTTTGTGAAAAGATCAATGCAGTTCCACACAGAAAACAGTTGCGTCACATAACCTCATTGACCTGGCCTTACTACACTATAAAGGGATTGTTGGCAACAGTGTGTTGCTGTACTAAGCACATTTGCTTTTAGTGCACTGGGAGCCATGCTGTAGTACTTGTGACTGACCTCACGCTTGAATATTAATCAATCAGTTCGCTAAATTTGCATTGATTTGTAAAAGCATAACCAAGACTGAAGAAACAGACTGTTGAGCAATGTATTATGTGGAGTCAACCTGCTTATTTTGAGGTACAGGACTCATTTAACTTGACTTGGTCTTGAACTTGGATTTGATTACAACACTGTCCAAGAGTTGGGATGCAAAAGAAAGACGCAAAAAATGCTTAATGGATCACAAGTGTGCTTTTAGTATTGATGCAAGGATTCGGAAAACATCCTTATTTCTTAGATCTCATATAAACTGCAACATTTGCCAATGACACAGGCTCCATTACATAAAGAAGTGAACGTTATACGAGGAACATCACATATCAGATCTCTCCAAAACTGAGGACTCAACCTCAATTTTTAAACAAATGTCTATTCACCCCAACACTTTTCACTGTCACTGGAAAAGAGAAGGGAGATAAGTATGGGAAGTTGCATAACTCTCTTTCCAAGTTGGAAAGGTCCCCCAGCCCAAGGTTAATCCATCCCAGGTTTCATTGGGACGGGCAAGGCATGCTGGGAACTAACTTCCTGCTCTCATGGAAGCTTGTGTGGTGGAGGTTCTGCACCCACCGCTCCCTGTGACAGAGAAAACTCTGGCTACTGAACCACAAGGCAACAATCTGGCTGCCAAGGCCACAAATAAGATAACGAGGTGTGTGTGCGAGATGTGTGCGAGGAGGAGTGAGTGTGAGGGAATTTAAGGGAAAAGAAAATCTAATGGGGGGAAAAGTGGAGTAAGGCTTGGATGATGAGACGCTATCTGGATCCTGATCTAGAACACAAAGAAACAAGCCACGCTATGGTTCGCTGAGGGGGGAAGCACAGGAAAACTATACAGAAAAACAAGTCTCGAAACGCAGGCTTTCGCTGCCTGATTCTGGGTCTTATTACTGCACTTGTTCAAGCTGTTGCTCTCACGAAAAATAGGTAACAGTGTGTAAAATGGCATTATCTCTAATTACCTTCTCATATGCGCTGGCATTTGGCCTTTTAAGCACCTCCTAAAATACACCCATTGCCCATTCTCAGGGCTACACTGTGAGGTAGATTTGAAAATATTCACTCGTTTAAGCCGACATGCATGAAAGAGCAAGATATTGCTCTGCTAATAGGGTCTCTCAATGAATAATACAGATGCATGCAAACATCAAACCATCTCAGAGCTATTTCCTGTAATTAATTTAATCTCATTATTTTGAGTCACATTGCCAATGTGAGCCATGGCAATAAAGTTTCTCGGACACAGCTCACAGTTAAAATCACCCCTTCAAAGCAACTCTCACATCTCTTCCATCAGAATCTCATGCCCTTCAATTGAAAAATGTTACCAGAAGACTTTGTACACTTGCTTGACTGATGCCACTTTACATTTTTTACGTGACTTACAGTACAATAATGTTTGTTAAAGCAAATCTGGGGCTGAAAGGCATTTGGCCTATAGGTTAGTTTTCCTAATTGCTATTTAAAGAGGTAATTTTCCTTCAAAACAGTGTTGCTAGGTGCCTGATAAACACGCCTTTCAGTGCAATCAACTCAGATGAATTACATTTGACGGCAATAAAGAACCTGGTGCAGCATTAAACTCTCTCTGTAACGGGCAAAGCCCTCATGGGCCATTCCTTGGACGCAAGGCTGCATTTAAACTGAAAAAGCCTGCATTTACAGCAATTGCTTGAAACACAAATAAATATGTGAGAGTTAAGTTAAAAAGTAGTTTTCCTGGCTAGTTCAGGACTGGGCAGGAGATCTGTAATCCAAAGAGTTTTACGCTTTCTGTAACAGCACTCACAGACACACACACCCACACACAGACACACACACACACACACACACACACTCACACACACAACTGCAGGAAAGAAACAAAGTCAGCAGCTTTACATTCAGACTGAGTTGCTTGTTGAAATGCAGACAGATCTCACAGGTACACTGATTAATCAGCCTACATTGGTAATAAAAACTAAATTTAAGGCTTTGTGATTAAATGTGAGCCACTCATATCACTTCCAACCTTTCTTCCTTCATTTTTCCATGCTTCTCTTCCTTCCTTCCTTTCACTATAACAAACTATAACATGTATGTAGGGAAAAAGGATAACACTGACTAACCTTTTGACATCTGTCTTCCTATATAAAAAGATTATACCACAGAAATGTATGTTTTCTAGGAAAACAGTCTTTTAAATTTGCAGTCACTACAAAAGTGAGCTAAAAGCCATGCCAGACTGCAGTAACCACACTCTGGCTTGGTAATCTGTGGACTCAAGAAGCTGCCATAGCCTCAGCCAGATTTAGTTAAACTAAAACTAAAACTAAATTATTATATTTATTGATTTTTTCCCTAACCTAATTGTTATCTGTAAATGAAAAATGTGATTTTTTATGAGCGTTATCTTGGTAATTCAATAAACAGCAGGAGCTAAATCAAGTCATGATGGAGAAAACACCACTCCTGCTAACAGCAACTAGTTTAGCAGATTTCAAAAGCTGCCATCTCAGATTTTGAGATTAGTGGAATTTATGTGATTTGATGTGGTTGAGCTACCTTTAAACCACATTGAAATATGTTGAATTGTAAATTAATTTATCATATTGGATCCAGTATAAATAGAAATAGAAGGTAGACAGACAGACACCAAAACAGACACATAATGAGCTGTGGACTTAAACAAACAGTAAATGTAAATGGACAAGAAAGCAGAAAGGAGACATTTTGTTAATATATATCAGCCTAAAATATCATAAAATTAAGGCATTAGAACATTTTTATCAGTTACAGAGTTTTCCAGCCAGCCCTAAAACTTTAAACCCTTTTTCTCAACTTCACTGCTTCATGTAGTTATTGCTCTCTGCCTTTGTAAGGCAGTTGTTTCCAAGGCTTTTTTTTTCATGTTCCTTGCTATGCCTTTGGCTGTAGCAACTAGCAAGTTGATGACAGCTGTCAAGGCCAAGTCAAATTATCATCCTACACATGGAATATTCAAAACATTCTTCCTAAAAGAAAAAGAGACAATTATGGAAGCAATTACAGCAGGGACCAAATATACTCCATAAGCTGATCCCTGATGCTTTCCAGTCATCGCTTTTAAATTGTACCACAATAAATCACCAGATTCTGGATATCATAAAGATACTGTAGGTATTCTTACAATATCCAGTGTACTGTTCAGCTCCATTCCATGCTGAACCTTAACCTAACTTTACTCATCACAGACATTCACACATCCTCAAATAATAATTTCTGACTTTTATGAACTGTGGACACTGAACACTTCCAATCTCTACCCAGTATTATCAATGTACAGTATTTCAAGATTCAGCTCAAACTCCTCAAACTAACTGATGACACTTCATAAATGTACCTCCACAGCAATTTAGGACCATATTTCATAACCCAAAGTTCTTAATGCTGACAGCTAGAGGGCAACCAATCCCCACATAAGTCCCTTCCCCCAGCATCTGATACAATCCTACTGAGATGGTCTATCATATCTGCCCAAGAACTCCCATTTAGCCTTTCCTCAGGGCACTATGCACTCTGAACACTGAGCTTTCATCATCTCATATTTACGACCGATGTAATCACTTAAGCTGATTACCAGGGTTCACAGAGGAAACAGTTTAATTTGCCTGGAAAGAAATGATTAAGTCATCTCAATTGCTTTCAAAACCAAGAACAAATTCATAAATCGTACAGCATGTAAAGATAATTTTGTCTTGGAAGGCACAGTAAGTTTCAAATCATTTTCTCTTTTTTTTTTTTTTTTTTTTTTTTTTTTTGAGTCTGTCACTGGCACAGTATGGATTAAATCAAAGGAGAATGGCTTTTATCAGAAAATTATAATCCTTTTTTATACTTTTCTTTCCATGCTGGCTGCACTTACTATCACTACAGCAAACCATAATTTCACCAATGTTTAGTTCTCCTTCATAGATACAATCTTCCTCTGCCAGCTTGACATTTGTGTTTGAGTTTGAAATGAAAGTAAATCAAACAAACAAACAAAAATCTCAAGCGCAAATCAAAATGTTTTGTATTTCTGAATCAGAAGCAGAGCCTGTGGTGGGATGGTTGTTTACTGCTGTCAAAAATGACCTTTGTGGAATTCTTTCATGCATCTGTGTGAGTGTGTGTGTGAGTGTGAGTGTGCGCGTGCATATGCGTGTGCATGTGTAAATGATATACGTGCCCTTTATGCCTGTGCGTCAGTGATTGTGAGCTTCTATATCACCTATGTGAGCTTGAGAAATACTTAGTGTCATTTCCAATCTTTTCAGCTGCCAAACCAGTGAGCGAAGAAATATTAAACTTCTCTGCACGCACTGTGGTGGACGTTCCTCAATAACCTCTGAAAGCCAATCGGGATCCACTGCTTTTTCTTTTTCTTCCACATCTTTCTCCCTCTCTCTTTCCTTGTCCCTGCAATGCTATTCGAGGATCTCAGCAATAATCGAGACGACTGCATGGTGAAGATCCAACTACGAGTTAAGTGCTATAGGACGTATCATATTATTAGGCTCGCACTCCAGAATAATACCTCCTCGCAGAATGGCAATATCACTACTTGTCCAACTGATGCACTGAAAGATAATCAGTCAAATCCATATCCAGGGGGAAGGAAGCCAAAGCCAAAGTTCCCTTCATCTGTGTCAAAGCTAATATCTTTGTTTTGGAAAAGGGGACCAAACTCAAGAATATGTATAAGTTTACATGAGAGAAAGTCTGTATTATGCAACAGTGTCATATTCCAATGAAATTAGTCTTATATTTACCTTTTTGTCACAAATCATAGTTTGAGTGATTTCTCCACTCAAGAAAAGAAACTTTTTTTTTTCTCTTTACTGGCCCTGAGGCCACTGTGGGGGTCTCTTATATGTTACCCTATAATCACAGAGGCCATGACCTGCTAAAAACGAGCGCTGCACCGACTGTCGGCACAGGCCGAGTGATTTCATCCACTAACGGCTCCGGCGGCAGTGCAGGAATCGAAGGCCTAATCTTATCTCCATTGCTTGCGGTTTGAGAAAAATCGATGGCTGACCTCGAGAAGGCATTAAGATGTACGGTAAATGGGATCCTATACTGCTGAAAACTCTCCCCCGCTCTCCTGTTACCCCGTCCCTCCACTCGACGCAGACGGTCAATTAATAACCTTCGTGGGGTGGGGGTGGGGGGGTTGACGAGGGGGGGGAGGAAATCAAAACAATTTTGAAGAAGATTCGGGGGGACTTAAGGAAGGTAAAGCTGGAATTTTTTGGCGGCTCGTTTTTTTCAAACAGGCCAAAGCGGAGGCCATTATTTGTGAGGAAAGGAGAGAACTACTGGCGCCAGTGAGATTTGATTTCAGTGGCAGAAATTGGATTAGCAGCCATTAAGGGCCTCCTCACACATACATTTATAATGCTGTGAAGGGGAAAGGATCTGTAGCCAGCCAGTGCTCTCTTTACTCACACACCGACAACTCCTCTGTCTGGGAAAAGGTTACATACGCTGACACTGCCCTATACTGCTGCTGAACTTAGTTTTCATTTGATTTATAGGTGGGACACAGTGGTATGACCTCAAGTGACCCACAGTTCGTTAAGGCGTAGGCCAAAGCTAGGCCAAAACTTTTAATGGTGCTTTGTGCCGTTTTCTGCGCGCAGGGAAATACTGTAGTGGGCTCATTTGACATTTGAAGCAAATTTACGCTTCACTCCGTAGCTGATGGAAAGGCAGAGGAGAACATGATACAGATGAAAATAATGTTTAAGTGTAAAAAGGCAGAAATTTGTTACAGATTCAGACCTGGACAGAGTGAAAAGGCTACAATATTTAAGAGGAAAACTACTGGGAAATATTGTGGCAGAGACACAGACGTCAGATGTAGGAAAAAAGAAATCAGCCTTTTGACAGAGAGGACAATCATTTACAAGAAGCTCATCTTGCCAACCAACTGACAAGAGGCTCTCTGCACAGCGTCACTTAGCCCTAACAAGGTTACTGTGGATCACACTCTTTCATTCACTCTTTCATTCTGTCGTTCTCTTTCCCCCATGCTCTGCTTACTATCACCGCGCTGCTGGGCGAGAATGATTTAAAACATACGCATTCCAATTTAAAAAGCTAATGTTGGGATTAGGTCGGTCATTATTTTCTCATCTATGACCCGGTGGAGGATCTGCACAGAGATTAAAAAGCAGGTTAGCTCACCGCTCCGCTCTTTGATGCTTCGTTTCACTGACAATAAGCTAAAGCGAAAATCCGACTCGGAGATTAACGTCTCTAAGCGGAGAAGTCCCGGCAAAACATGCATGACTGACACGGTGATTAATACGCCCAATGGTCAGTGTGGACAGCCTGTTTTTCCCCCTCTGGAGAAAGTCGATCACACCAGTAAGAAGCAGCCACAACTGGTCCAGGACGGCAACAGAACGGATGATGACCCTGCACATTAAAGTTCTCCATCAGTCTACTCAAGAGTTCAAAGTGATGCTCTACTGCAATTCATAATATGTTAACTGTTCCCTCGTGCTGCGTGGGTTACCACCTCTGGCTTGAGCGCTCAAAGGTAGGTTATCAAGTAGAAACCTTCCAGGACAGATGTTAAATTAGGCCAATTTTCAAAAAGCTCTGAAGTAAGTTGTGACATTCCAGAGACAGTTTCTCCACTATGCCTTCACTTAGACACGTGGTTCAGAACGTTGGAAAGTTGTGAATTATTTCTCCCATCTGTACTAGGATGGAAATGCAATGGAATAATCAGTTAGGCCAGATTTCCAAGTTGGAAACATGGGGTGTGATTACCCAAGTTTCTGCACTTTGATGCTGGAATGTTAAGGTTGCCAACTGTCCCCTAACATACGTAATTGTCCCGTAATTGGAAACTGAAAGATGTATTCCATACTGAACTGATACAGGATGCACTTTGTTCCATATTTTTGAGAATGAATTTAGTGCACGTGTATCTTAGAGAAATATTACATGTATTCGCTCCCATTTACGTGAGTGAAGCCATATTTGCTTTCTACTTTTGGCTATTTCCCATAATTCTCAGAAGGGGACGTCACTACACCATTGGTAGGAGTCTGGTTCAGGGATACGCTCAGCCAATCGGTGCCATTTGCATCAAACCAAAATGGCGTCCCATTTCTGTGACAATGGCAAGTGCATAGTAAACACACCCAGTGAACTGCTCTGCAAAGTTGAGTATGTTATGGTAAACTTCACATCTAAATCTCCAGAAAACCAACAAGGTGGTGAAAATTAATTGAACCAGCTAAGGTGGCTCTTCAAGTGGAGAAAAGGCTAATCACTGGAGTGCCAAAGGACACAGAACTGCCACAGACAAGCTGAGTAAAGCATGAAAAAGGGAGGATAGACAAGAGGACATGGCCATTGTGTGGACTGTTTTGGAAAGCTAGGCAAGGAAAGCATGATTTTTGTTTGTAAATGTGTCAGCATATTCTATGATTCTATTGCTTTTCTCTGCTGGGACAAGAAGATCTGAATAAATATTTGCATATATGATTGCAAAACAGAAATTATTTGGAGTGTGGACCTATGAGTCACACAGTTAAATAAGTGGGCAATTGCGCATGTTGTGTTGAGTATCTAAAAATTGTTAACTGTTTGACATGCAGGACTGTAAGCTTCACAGCTATGTGGGCATCTCAAAACCAGCATGGTCCAGGTGCAGGTGTATTTTGGACAAATGAGCCTCATTATATTATCATACAGGAAGTTGGCAACCCTAATTGTAATCCTCAAAATACACCAAAGGCTGATATTCAGATTCACACATTAAATCTCTCTAAACATCTGTGCCGCGCCAGAGTTGGGTAAGTTAATTAAAAAATGTAATAAATAACTCATTGACAAGGTAAATACATTACTTTACTAAATATTAAATAGCAGTAGTAATTGGTTACATTACTTGTTACATGACTACTTAGTACCTCTGTCAAAAGTTCCTAAGCCTCCAAAACCACAAATCATGTCCTCAGCATTAAACTGTACAAGTAGAAAAGAGGAAACTGCAGTTTTAAACAGCCAGCCAATCATTCTGACTACTACTCAATGCTGCAGATGCCCCCGTCCTCAGTAAAGGTTACACACCAACTCTGAACAAAACCCAGGTGAAGAACTGGTCCACCAACGTTGTGGCTAACTGGCAGCTAGGAACATGTAAATAAGACAACTTTGGAGTTATTGGTTGGTGCATTTCTTCAGTTTTGACAAATAATAACCACTTCCCCAAACCTCCAGCACCTGCACCAAACTGACACATCAGCGGTCTTTTCATTGAATGCTGAGTTGTCAATCCTCCATCAAACTGCCATTGAGATAACAAACAATCCAACCCCGAAATGAGTGTTACTGAGTTAAGTAGCCGTTGTGCAATTACTGAATTTCAACTTGTACTCCCTTACACTATTTATACTGAATAAAGTAATCATATCACAGTAGCACATTACTGTAATACACTGGTGGCAAAATGCTAGATGTATTAATTTAAAACATAGAAGTTACACTTTCAGTTGATAGTTTCTATGCTAACTAGCCAGCTACCGATGTCAAATATCACAACATTGGCTGTTGCAAAGAGAACAGGGTTTTATATGAGCCAAAGAAAGTCTCATTAAGTGTCAACAATCTTCTCTGGTTTTCCCGTGCTGCGTCACTGAAACATACAGACGCAGTAATTTTTATAACCTCTGAAACTTTAGAACCTCTGTGGAAAAAATTTACAGCGTCCGACTTTCTATTCATACTTAAAATAAAAATTAAAAAATGCGTGTGTAGTGTATTGGGTTCTGCTCGACCACTTCTTATTGTCACCAGTCTCACTACTGCATCACCTTACTACTGCAGCACTAACTCTGTTAACTGCGGGAACTTAAAAAGGGCCCCACACAGAACCAGATGGTTTCTTACCAATCCATGTAAGGTTTATTAGTTTAAAGCTGCACTAGGCAAGATTTATATGGAAAAATACACCTGGCTTCTCAGTCTAAATTGCAAAGCGGGAATTCAACAGGGAATACCAAATTGATTTCTAGTCAGAGCTTCATATTCACCCACAAAGAAAGTGATTCATCTAAACGTCAGTTCAAAATATGACTGTCTCTTCTAAACTGCTGCAAGCAGATGCTTCATCCTGAGAAAATTCAGCAACATGGGATAAATTTCCTCATCCCAGTGGTAAAGCAGTTCAGCCATTATTTCTAAATGTCTAGTGGGGGTACCAGACACTGAGAAAAAGAAATAAGGTCTGAGGAGTTAAATCACATGACGTTATATGGTTTCTGGGCTATGACATCCTGCCAACTGTTACGGTTTTCCCACTTCCACTTGGAGCTGCCAAAATGTGACAACTTGACATGTAACTTGAAAGCGGAAATCTGAACGCACACTGTTGCCCCCTGCAGCAGTGAGAGGTAATTGTTGTCAAAGTTTAAATGGAAGCCTGCTGTTTATGTGACTCAACCTCTGCAAAACTTCGAAAATGTGCCAGATAGTGAGGTATGTTACTCACTTTTCATTTTTCAGTTTTGAATTAAGGCATATAACTGATCATTACTAGCTTTTTTCCACTAAATGGAACCTTGCACTATTGCAGTGGTTTTACACAACCAACGGTGTCATGAGGGTAAGCAGCCAGGCAGCGAACAGGCATCACGACCGGCCTTCTGAGCCTGATGCGCCTGGAAACCACAGGACTCCGAGAAGTGAGCAGCCCCCTCTGTGGTCTGCTATCTCCCGACTGACTCATCGACACATCTGGGCTTAAGTATATGGGGCTCTCCTGCCCCACAGGCACTTGGGTAAATGAGGGATAATTAGCTTTAGTTGACTTTAATGAATGGCTTAATGTTGTGTTTCATTTCTGATGAGAAAAATATAAAGCTCAGCACTTATCAAAGGGGTGCCTGTGCCAGTATTCCTGAAGGCTTGCTGCTGGTGTGGGTCTGTTTGTTTTTGTATTTGTTGTGTGCATGGGGGCGAGGCGGAGTGAGCTTAAGATAGCTGTAATATACTGTATGAAGGAGTGGTAAGAATGTGACCACGGAATCCAAAGATCAGCAACCTGCTGGTATACACAGTAGCAAATTCATCACTCTAGCTGGAAAGCTACTACAGATGTGAACTCTGTTTGTCTTTACTCAAAGATACAGAGCAGGCTATAGCGCTCCACTTTAATTTTAATGTCTTATATCAAGATGAGATCTCTGTAAAGGCTTTGATCCATCTTATAATTCCCACATGCTGTGATATAAAACAGGAAATGTCTTACAGAGTTATGATAGTCATTCATCTTAGTTTCCAATAAGTGTATTGCATTCAGCTGATGAAATTAATCATTTTCAATAGACACAAGATCCAGCATGGATTTATTTGTTCTGTCCAATCTTTGATAGTAAGCTGCTCTCAAGCTCATCCGATATAACTGTCATCTACATTTCACTGTCTTTACACTGATGCACTAGCATTTGCCACAGCAGCTCAATATGATTCATGTGCCATTAAGAAGTAAAAGCCAATAAAAACTGGACTTGACTGTTCAGTTTAGTGTACTTTTACACACTCTACCGTATCCTTTTTATAGCAAATTAGGCTTGGCATCCTTTGACTTATAGAATGAAACACACTCATTCAGAAGACCTCGCCAATGTGACTTCTTCGCACTGCTATCAAACAAATATTTGGAACACTTATTATTTATCTGAGGAGGTGAATCTGCATTTCCAGGGTCTGGTGAGTATACTATAAGTCTGGGCCTCGGGTAAAGGGGGGTCAACCCCCAACGGAGGGCCCAGGCTTGGGGATTTACCTAGCTCAGCCTCCTGCAATGAGCCTCCAGGTCTTCTCTAACAATCCCCCTGCATTACAGCACCCCTCTCCACTTTATGGAGAGGAATACTATGGTTGTTAACACAGCCATGAGGGGGCGCTCAATAAGGTGCACTACGAGTGGGGGCCTTTCAGCACTCCTATGGGGCTATAAGGTGGAGGAGGGATGAATAGATGAGGGTTTCTACCAAAACTTGGTCTACACTGTAAACTACGACACATTAAGCCAGGTAGAACATACTTGCAGTCCATGTTAGGATATACTTTGGTATGCGTGTGCCCACAGAGAGAAATATAAAAGCAACTGACCATTCGCTAAACCCATCCACAGAAGAACAATGGTCCAATCTTAGTTACAAGCAATACTTGCCATGTGAAGAGTGTGGAGGGTGTCTTTTTTTAGCTTTTCCAAAACCAAAAACACAAGATCACAAGTATAATGAATGGATTAAACAGTGTGTTTATCTGCCCTTATGTTAGCTGCACTCGCATGTCCAGTTAACTAGCTCACTACCTACAGTAGAAACTGAGAGTTGTATGTCCAAGGCCAAGGTGTACAATTAAATAACTATATCAGTTTGTGGGGTTAACATCACAGGTAAGGTTAAAATAAAGCACTGGTCACAACTAGCATATCCACTTTGTAGTATTTCCACCCCATGTGCTATCAGAGTTACAGTTAGCAGCTCTGTCCTACTGGATTAGGGGTAGTTACACTCCAGCAACCCAGCCAACATTACCCGAGACTTATTATCTTTACACGGCAATACAAGAATAATATGCTGTTCCTTCATGTCTTCTACATGGATCATAAACTGGTTAAATCAGGTTAATTAACTAGCTACATATGATCAAACCTGCCAGTGACCATTGTCATTTTAGCAAGTAAAATCAATAGTCAGCAAGAAATGACAGGCCTGATTTTATGTCTGTCTGAAATCAGGGACACATTGTTTAAAAAATGAGGGATTTTGAGTGAAAATCTGCCACCTCTAACAATGTATACTGCATCATGCCATGCCAGAATGGAAAGCATGTCAGTCATGGCAACAGTAACCAAGGGGAGAGGGGCATAGAGATTAGTCAATTACTTTATGGCTATATTAAGACAATACAAGGTGACCATGGTTGCCATCTCCACCACGCATGCATACAACTATGCGTATTTGGGCATGAGTGTTATTGAGTGTTTTTGTTCATGCGTGTGCACACACACACACACTTCCTTCTCTAATTCCACCTGGGCTGCACCTCCTGGTCTCTGTGGGGCTGTAAGGCAATGGAGGAGGATATAGGAGGAAATTGTCCAGCATGATTCCCTCTTACATCTCATTTCTGCATAAGTCCTTTCATCCCCCCTTCTCTCTACTGGGAACCTCCAGGAGGAAATCCCTTACATGTTTGGACATGGAGCACAACTGTCCCAAAACAGGACCACAGCCTAACGAGCGGGGAGCCAAGCTAAGTCAGACAGGCTTAGACACTAAAACAGAGACAGGGGCCATCAGGATCATGCCACAATCCCCGTGCAATAGCCAGTGATGAGGGAATCAAGCCTGGCCGGCGCTTTTTGTTTTCTGGTGATTGTTCTACTAACTCTGGAAGGGCGCTGTTGTTCAATCTCATCTGATGATCCAATAGATTGCACATATTTTTTGATAAAAATAGTTCATTAGTTCATAGAGTCGAGCGGAAGAAAGGGGCGGGGGGGCGGGGGTTGTTTGATGTATTCGCAGAGCTCCTGTTGCACAGGGAGAGAGGTAAAGCCAATTCAGGAAGGGCTTGATCCTCTCTAAGGCCTGTGCTGCATCAAACACTTGTCAAACACCAGGCAGACAGACAGCTGAGTGGCTCTGACAGATCTGATCACAGACATGGGCAACAAGAGTCACCACTGCTCAGCTCCTCTATCCAGGCACCACTCTTCCACTCTGTCAATAATCCCCCTTCAACTCACTAAAACACAAACAGAGGGCTTTAAGGCATATGGCAGACATTTTCTTGTTGTTTTTAGATGTGTATGATTACAGTGCAATTTCAACGGTCATTTCAGGGTCTCACCTCGCTGAGGAGGGGTTTGTGTACTCCAGAAGGCAGCAGCATCTGTCAGAGATGCAGCAGGGGAAGGAGAAAGGAATCAAATCAAAGGGAGACTTAAGCTCCCACTAATCCGAAAGAACTGTCTCAAGGCCTGTTGGGATCACAATCCTGAACCTTGCCACCCAGCGGGAAGGAGCATTTATGTTTGAAGGGATTTGATATGGTACCTGGAATGGCTTGAGTTTCTTGACACTGACCACTCAATCATGTCTTGAGTTTTTTCCTTGGAGAGCCTTCATGTTAAATGCGCTGAACAGGCAACATAAAGGGTATTTCTGACATGCCAGAATACTCAAAATCTTAAAATGCATTTTGAAGATGATGTATTTCAAGTAGAAGCGTTAAATACAAATATGGTTACAACTAAATGAATAACTACAGACATGGATAACATACAAATATTAGCATCCTAAGTTAGGGAGGTGTCTTCCCTAAAAAATGCAATATGAAAACTGTCTTTTATCATTAAATGTTATTTTAGGAACATATTTTAATGTTAATCTACTGTGTTTTATATAAATTAACAGTTACATCATGCATTTTACCATTTACATTTTAAACTGTGAATCAAATGTTCTAAATATTGGTCTTTATGTTTAGTACATGCGGCTGCAATTGTCAGAACTGAACATAGATCAAGGATAAATTGAGAAATTCATATTGCACCTACAACTCTCTACAATTACAGAAATATACCACTCATAGCAATATACAGTACCAGTCAGAAGTTTGGTCACATTTTTTCATTCAAGGGAATGGGAAAGTGTGTATTTTATAGAAAGAATTCCCCTTAATGTTAACACTATGCAATATCAAAGGAAAATTGTCTGGGACAACATGTCTGGGATTTTCTCTTTTCCTTAAACAAAGTCAAATTACTATGTGTAATGTGTAAGATGATGAAGCCACAGATAATTATCACTCAGTTCTGCAGTTCCCCTCAGCTCTACAGAACACTTTTTTTGGTATCTTTCAGCTCATTGTTTTGGTTTTTACGGCCTGCAACTTTACTGTTTATGGTTCAGTCTCACGGCTCTCATACGGTAGTTTCCAGACACAAATGGTGGCGAGAGCAAAAAAGTCAGGTCAAGTCAAGTCAAATCTATTTATAAAGCACATTTAAAAACAACAGTTGACCAAAGAGCTGTACAATCAAAATAGCAAAACCATAAAACAACACAATAAAAACACAAAGACCAGTTTAACAGACAAAAAGACAAAGAAAGGCAACTCTTATACTGAGTTAAAAGCCAAGGAATAAAGATGTGTGATTTAAAAACAGGCAGTGTAGGGGTCGGCCTAACATGCAGAGGCAACTGGTTCCAGAGTTTGGGGGCTACAACTGCAAAGGCATAATTTCCCCTGTGTTACGACCTTGATCCTGGGACAACCACAAGCAACTGGTCAGCAGACCTGAGTGACCTTGATGGTATGTGGCATTTAATGATTTGTAGGCAAACAATAAAATCTTAAAATCGATACTAAATCATACAGGGAGCCAGTGAAGGGAGGCCAGTACGGGGGAAATGTGCCTTGTGTGCGTGTTCATGTTAAAAGAGAGCTGCAGCATTCTAGACCAGCTGCATGCATGGGAGGAAGGCCTGGCTAACACCGACGTAAAGGGCATTACAGTAGTCAGGTCAGGATGAAATAAAAGCATGTATAACCAGTGGTGGTTCGGCCCCCCTCCAAATATCTAGAGAAGAAAGTATACTTAAACATGTTAAACATAAATTAATTAGAAATTATGAAACAAAAATTGTTTACTAGTACAGTGCACCTGGTAGTCTGTCAGCACCTGTCAGAATTCATCAAAAATTGGTTCCAAATTGTATTTGGTTAGTTTCTGTGTGTACATATATTTTTTTCCTGGGTGAAGGGTGCCGGCCCACTTGAGTGTGTGTGTATGCCCTTCAACTTTTGGCAAGCAGGTGACCTGAGGCTGCTCTCTAATTGGCTGCTTCAGATTTTCCACGGGGTGCAGCTCTCTGTGCCCCAGACACTTCTTGACACCACTTTTATTGGCAGCAAATTGCTATTGTTTTTATGTTGTTTTTTTTTTTTTTATCTAATGAGATTAGACAGTTCTCAACGCCTGTCATTCATTTTCACACCTGCCATGCTCATTAGCTAGCTGACTGGTATTTTCAGGAGATGGCAATTTCACATGGAACCACAGATATCAAAGGAAATTTGGCTATATTTTTTAAATTTGCCACTTGACATGTGTGACACCTTTTCAGCAGTTGGACCATGTGAAGGAAGAGCCAGCTATCCCACATGCTAAAAAACTTTATTGCATGCATTATAAGAAACAGAAACAAGATGATTCTGAGGAAGATAACAGAATTGGGGATAACGTCTGGGGATTATCTAACATTTGGTGTCTAAAGTCTGGAGTGTCTCAAGTGTGAGCCTGACTGACTGGAGTCATGGTAAGAAAAATGTCTTTGGAGGTTTGCATCAGCTGTGATGACCTGGCTGAGGAATCAAATGCTGTATAGTGCAGAATAACATAAGTTTTAGGTGAATACTTTCAGGCCCGGGTGCTTTTAATGGTTGTGGTTCATTTTGGTCACCTTGCCATCTCAAATTGAATTTCATGTAATTCTTGCTGCTATATTGTATAGCCAAGCTCCTGTCAGATAAATCCTGTGCCGCAGAGATGCTATGTGTGCATGAATGCTGCTGTTGGATTGAAATATGTGTTCAATGACTCTGTACCACTGTTGTCAGAGTATGTTGGGTGGTTGGTATATGTTATAGGCACACATATGTGCACGTTATAGGAAATTGTAAAACAGACAGAGCAACTTCAGGCTTTAGTCTGTTGGTCCAAAGAACCACTAGCTTGCCCAATTCAAAGGTGTTTTCCTCTCCTCTTCAGTAATCATCCTCCTAAAAATGTTCACTGCAAACCCTGGAGTCAGTGCCCATCAGAGGGCTTTCTCAGCAGTACTGTTCTCCGTTTCAGTGGCAGTTTATGAAAATTGACTGTTTTGTTCTTGACCTGATGACAAAAATTATGCTGTTGCTTCAGTTCATTGCCACCCTTTCAAAATCATTAAACAATAAAAAGGACTTGACCTTAGATAAGAGCCTCAGCTGGAAAAAGCTACATTTGATCACTGATTTTATCTGTCCAATTATCACACCATGATTTTTTTTCTGTTAAGGTCACTAAGTTGTGATAAAGTATTTCCTTCTTTAAGCTAAAATTGCTAACCTGTGACATCACCTTAGTGTTCAGCATTTCTGTGATGATGGGAGTGCAGTACGGTGCTCTACAACCTGGCCTCTACTTACCACTATAATGGCTCTGCTTTTAGTCTGCATCTCCCTGTATTTGTCTCTCTTAGGTCACAGACACACACACACGTACATACACACACACAAAACACAGAAAAACACCCAGACACACAGCCAAGGGCCAGCAGGCCTATACTTGCTGCTTTGTTGTGTCTGCATGTCTGTTTGCTGGGTCCACGCTCATGGACATGAGTGGGTCAGAAGCCAAAGCCTCTCTCTGAATCACCAGCTGTAATTAAAAGCTGTGATGTCTCTATAAAGACGCCCACCAGAGATGGAGAAAGAGAGGGAAGGAGGGTGGAAAGAGGAGGAGAGGAGTGCAGAGGAGAGGAGAGGGGCTTCTAGCGGCTGAGCCAGTGCAACTGTGCACCAGATGTTTTCAGGCTCCCCCGTTCCTTCTTTTCTCCTCCAGCCAGACCAGTGGAGAGGGAGGACTCCAGTGCACGCAGCGTTGCTCCGAACAATGTGCGCCACGCGAACACATCCTCCTCTGTGGCATGCACATTGCTCCTGAGACAGCCACGCACTGTGATATGTGATACATGAGCGAGAGAGTGTCATTCGAGTGCGATACCGGAAAAGAGCATGGAAGCAGGGCTGGGGAAAAGAGTAGATAATGTGGTGACTTGTTCTGTCTGTGAGGTCTGTTTTATTGTTTGTCGGTGTCTATTACGTGTTTCTCACACTCTGGCTGCATGAATTGTGTGTGTGTGTGTGTGTGTGTGTGTGTGTGTGTGTGTGTGTGTGTGTGTGTGTGTGTGTGTATGCATCCTCATCTGCCTGGTGTGGTGTGTAAGGAGATGAAAGCGTTTGCGGTCCACAGGAGAGCTGGCAGCAGTGCTGGACTGGAGGTCTGGCGAACAGAGAGAGGAGGTGCCGTGATGCAGCACAATCAGACAGATCCCACTCTGACCTGCATAGGTTATCTAAATATGAGGTGAGAAACCCTGACACAGGGGCCTACTTCAAACAAGGGTTAGACTGATATAGGTACTTGATATTTTTTGACTTGTCTGAAACAGAAAACAGATGATATTTAGTTTGATGCTTTAAAACTACAAAATGTTCTTGCTCCAGTAAAGTATAAAATTCAATGTTT
Organism: Thunnus albacares; assembly: GCF_914725855.1. Lineage (NCBI taxonomy): Eukaryota > Metazoa > Chordata > Actinopteri > Scombriformes > Scombridae > Thunnus > Thunnus albacares. The sequence goes on along the minus strand of NC_058113.1, from coordinate 8,425,599 downwards.
TCCTAGAATTTTACTCCTGCCAGGATAGAAGAGCCGCTAAAACTACATTTGGACCATCACTGCACACTCCAAATCCATACTAATGAAATTTTTAAAGCGGGGTGAGCAGGTTTCATTACAGGTTTTACAGATTGCCACCCCTGAAGCTGCTGTGTAAAACCCTTTAACACCTCACTTTGTATTGATTTCTTTGGTCAGCCATCAGATATAAAATGAGGAAATTATCATCTATTGTGGTCAGACACAAACCTCTGTCATATAACAAGCAAACAACACTGGCCAAGATATTTTATAAAAGACCATTAAGAGTCTCATATATGAGTTGGACCCTACTTCAAAGATCTCATCACAAGCTGTTGCCATCCATCCCTGTAAAGACACAGACCGTGTCTCGACTGCTGTAAAAAATCACAGGGTGTAACAGCACAAACTGCCCATCAAGGGAAACGTTCATCGAAGGTCTGCTTTACGGCCCCAACCGTGTCATGGGCAATATCAGCCCATATACTGCACAGCGGGGGGAAATAGCTCCCGTTTGTGGGGCATGAGAACATGAAAACATTCCACTTCTGTACAGTATCTCCCCCTCCTCCTCATCCTTCTTCTTTCCCCCTCCAGTTTGCTGCCACTTTGTTTGTTTGTGTACGTCTGTTTTTGATGGGGCTGTTGATGTCGGCCCATATGCCTCATTTCCTCTGCCAGAAATCGACAACGGAAGCCTCGCAACCAACGCAGTGTTCCTTCTCTCTCCGGCGGAGTCACACTCTGAACAATGTGTGCAAAGATATTCAGGTGAGCAGGTTTGAATATTTAGGTCACGGTTTCATAAAACTATGCAGATATAAGAGTATAAATCTCGACTTTTGGCGGCCAAATGGAAATCTATTCAACATCAAAATGTATTAGAAAAATATGTACATCTGCTAGCTTGGATTCACTGGAATAACATTACTACAAATGCACTTCACAGCAAAGCAAGTCAAACAAATAAGAGGACGGCTGTATCTAATGTGTCTACATGAGTCTACAAAAGGCAGTTCAGCAAAACCACAACTCAACTGGGCCAAAGAGTGTGAAAAAAAAAAAAACTCACTCGCACCCCCTCCTCTTTCTTCCTGCTTAGAAAAGACCAGATGACAATAATGTGGAGTATGGAGCCCCAGTGAGCGCCGCTGACCCCTCCTCTTCCACCTCCCTCCTTCCATCCCTCCACCCCCTGGTCTTTGAAAGGCCTCCACATGTTTATGGCTCATGCCTGTGGTATGACGATGGATTCTCCATATAAAAGCCAGCAGGATCATGGGGTGTTTCAAATATTGCTCTCTGAAGACAGTTGCTGACAAAATGACAGCAGCCATATTTATTTTGGTCAGAGAGCAGGGGCACTTAGTGGGAAGTTAATCAGAGACCCCACCTCCTCCTCCTTCCCCTGGCTTCCAGCATCGTCCCCCCCCCCCCCCCCCCAATAAGGAATGTACCCAGGGCAGAGAAGTCTCAGAGACTACTGGTAGTGACTTTCTCCTCTGATGGAAGATTTAACATCGCTAAATTGCACGAGAGGCATTAAAAATAAACCTGAAAGTTTGGTTTGAGAACATCAGCATAAAGCAAGTGTTGATGGCCTGTCCAGACATGAGCCTAGATAATCCATTTTCATCTGGTTAGGAGGAGATATAAAACATAAGCGTGCAAACAGGGGGGAAAAAATGGAATAATCTATGGCAGAGATTTGCAAATATGGGATAGCAGAAATAGAACTTATGACTGTGACCGCAGTGGTGACCATAAGTGCCATTGGCATTGGGATGCTGAAGACTTGTCCAAGTCAATGACAGGTTGATGTGTGTCTGTCTTCCCTCTTCACCCATATTCTTACTCACTACAGCACAGTGCGAAGCTTCCAAAACAATCTTTGTCATCTCAGCTTTACAGTTTTATAGTCGTGTGAACAGCACGAGGAAAACATTGTCTGCAACTGAGTTTTTTTCGTCTTCACATCCAGATTTGGGTGGCATTTAATTAAATTAATGAACTTTGCAAACTCGTGAGGTGGGTAGTGATGGGGGGGGTGTTGCACTGTCCGGAGCCAGGCCACCCCAGCCGTCCCATCCATGCTGTCCAAAGGAGGCAGGGTACTTCTGAGGCCTTCTCACCAGCTACTGTGTCAGCCCCTATGGAGCGGCCTTATTAAATGAAGATTAAGCTGTGGCTCCCCCAGTCACAACAGGCTGCGGTGTGAGGCTCACATAATCACTATGACAGGGCGGCTGCCAATTAGTGCTCTCCTTCTGTCCTGGGAAAACGCTCCTCACTTCGCTCCCGCTGGCGGGAAGAACTGATCCGGATTGTCCGTGATATTACCCAGGCCAGAGATCGCCATTAATCACCACCCGTCATTCCAGCGCGGCAGAAATCAGAGTGAGACTTGTCATCTGTGCACCAGCTCTACCATCCAAAAGTCCCAACTTCCCGTAGAGCAAAACCAGAGAACATTAATTGGAATAATCAGATAAGTACATAAAGGAACACAAGTGCAAATCTCTGTTCTCAAGTGATTTTGGTAGTGTTCAGAGTGGTGGCTCAAGCAGAGCTAGTTTGTTGTTTGGCTTGGACAAACATGAGCTTTTCTGCTAAGAGAAGATGAACACGCTCAATCAATTAGCCTCAAGTTGAAAGCATGTGCCTGTTTTACAAAAAAGCTGGCCTCATGGTAGAAGGCTACGTCTGACAAAAACACGTCCAGAAATGTGTTTGGATGTCGAGGTTCCAAGCCAAACACAGGCCAGACTCAGATGTGATCATGCTGAGTGCGTAACTAAAATGCTCAGAAGTGAATGGCATCTTTCACCAGGGCTTAAACCTCTTGGCTCAGCGAGTATAAACACCAAAATTGTGTGTCACACGCTCATTTGCATGCACGCGCTTTAACTGCTCGCTCATACGTAAAGACTGCCAGTAACCAGAACTGTTTGGTGTTTCGAGCGGTGTGCACTACAGACAAGGCGGTTGAGCTTCCTCCAGAGCGGATTTGAGGCAATCACCGTTGCTCTGTGCATCGTTTTACGGGAGCAGAGACTTTGGAGCAGATGGTTCGCAGACGGTGAGGACCAGGAGGTCCACAGCACTGTGGATTCACCGCAGAACCAGACTGGCTTCAGACAGAACCTGGCGTAGATCCCACCAGTCAACCAAATCCTCCCGGGGTCTGGTTGATCCTGGGCGGATCTGGATTCACTTTGGTCCCCTACTCCAGACTGTAGGTGCTTGTGGGGTAAATTAAACAACTGCCCGCCTCTCTGTCATGTCCAATGGCCTTAAATACAGACAAAGACCTTGGAAGGGCTTTTAGATGTCACACTGTGGAGGAGTGATTAAGTGGGAAACTCAGTCTAGGTGGGTTTATCCTCCTCTACACCCCTGCCACAGAATGTGTGAGAAAACGTGTTTATCCAAGGTTTCAAATTGATGGCAGGGAAAATGGGCCGAGCATCATGGCTAGAAGAGGTAGTTATCACAGTTACAGTATAAACACAAACTGCACACAAAAGTTATGACAGACAGTATTAGTGGTGGCTGGATCTAAGCACAAGATGACTGATGGGATGGAGGGCTTGGCCTCGGCTGAGCCCTACAGCAATAAGGGTTTCTCTGGTTACACTCACAGGAGATCAATACTCCCACAAAGGCCTGTAGCTGTCCAAGTACAGGTACATAACCCAATGGCCAAAGAATAATCATTATATATTCCTTCTCTCTTATTCTTCCTTTTTCTTCCTCTTTCAGCTTTCCCTCTTGTTCTTTCCATGGGGTCAGCAGGGTGACTGTGTCTACATGGACTTGTAGAAGAATTTTGAGCGTAAATTGAATTTAATTATTCTAAATTTGTTTCTGTTATCAGTTCCATTTGGGTTAATTTTAGGTTTGGTTAACCCCTGCACTACAAACGCCCCTTTAATGAATGTACTTTTACCTACACACCAAGCAAGCAGGGCTGCACAAATGTCAGATGTTTGTGCAGTCTGAGAATCTGAAAGCCGATTTGTAAAACTGTTGGAAATTAGCCCGAGTTGCAGTGGTGTGTTTGTGTTGGACTTTACTCCCTCTTAAATCCCAAATCAGGGATTACATTAAGAGTGCGAGTTTCGAGAGCTTTAACATTTTAAGTTGTTTACACAACATCTAATGTCACTGACATGGCAGAAGCAGCTGTTGTTCACAGATTATAGTAGAGTGGGTGGGCAAGAGAGTAAGAAAGGAAAATGCACAGATGGATTGACAGGCAGCGCGGGGCAGCAGAAAAAAAAAAAAAACAGAGGAAAAGGAATCGAACTTGTCACACACGTCTGTTTGTAAACCAGTGAATCTGATGACAGGGGTTGCTGGGAAATGTCTGTAGGGAATTCCTTAATGGCATCAATATGGAACAGCCAGGCACTGCAGCGTTATCACTCCGCTCACCTTTCCTCTCCTCCCATCAGCTCACAAGACAGAGAGAGGGGGGAACCCAGTCTGTCAATGCTGATAGCGCCGGCGCAGCTATTAATAAAGTCTCTTTATTGTTTATAGCCTGTTCAGAGCAGCACTCCAGGGATCCAGAGGATAGAAGAGCATTTTACCGTCTCAAGGGTATAATGTAAATGCCTGGCACACACACCAACCGAGCAGTCATGAGATGAGACCTCCTGATTCATCTATAGATGATCTAGCATTTTTCCATGGTGAAAATTACGCTCAGAATTTCAAAAGCTGGATGAAAATGGTAGATTTTCATCAATATTTCACGGATGGTTTTCTCAACACTTGATGTTTTCAAATAATGTGATTAATAGCAATGGAAATAACTTTTCCAAATAAATAATAGTGCAGGCTTTGTTTAATCTCATTGCCAAACAGTTCAAACAAGCAGGTCAGCTATTCAACATGGCTTTAGATCAGTGGTCACCAACCCTGCTCCTGGAGAGCTACTACCCTGCATGTTTTAGATATCTCCACACTCTACCACACCTGATTCTAATTATTAACTCGTTATCAAGTCCTTGACAAGCTTCAGCTGCTTGATAACAAGTTAATAATAAGAATCAGGTGTGTTTGAGTGGGGAAATACCTAAAACATTCAAGGCAGTAGCTCTCCAAGAGCAGAGTTGATGACCACTGCTTTAGATGCTTTGAAATAGTTTTGGAAAAATGTGTAACCCCTTCAGCCTTCCTGAACTGTCATACAGTTGGAGCATTGCAATACTCTCTGGTATATTCCTTAACTATTCACCGCAATCCAGCTGGTGGAAACGCACCAAACTGCCATTTTATTTTTCCCAAACTTTAAAAGTTTGCATTAATGTAGCTTGACAGTTGGATGGAGACAACGCTTGTGACAGTGCACCACCACATATTTTGTCTGTCCTTGTGCTCCGCAAAATGCTTTCCCCGATTTTTTTGGGGGCAGAGTGTGTTATCAGGACACTGCTGTTCTGGCAACACCGACTGAGAACAGCAAATGAATCCCAGCAGTGCGAATGATATACTGTGTTTACACTGATCTGCAACTTGTACGGAACACATCAGACACGGTTTATACGACTCGTCATGTTTGCTGTGAAAATGCCTCGCCTCTTGACATTATCTGGGCTTTACTTTCTCTACTTGTGTATTGTTTTACAGGGGGATTAGATCTTTCCAGACACATAGGGAAAAGAATAAGATCATTCGCGTTGTCCTTGTGAATCTCGGCTAAGCTGGGAGACAGGGATCTGTCAATGACGTCCAGTGTAATTTAAATACGTAGATATGAAGAAATGCAAGCCAGGGTCATCAGATAAGCATTGCCATAAATAGTGTATACCTACATGCTGCTTCCTCTTATTTCCTGTCTGCATTTAATCCACAGCATCTTTACAGGATGCTATGCTTACCCTAAACGTTGGTGTCTGGTGTCTGGTGAGAAGAGCTGATAAAATGTTCATTTTTAGACTGTCTTAAGTTCTGAATGATCACTTTAAGCACTTCTTATACTTACAATTTTATCTGAATATAAAATCCATATGTTTAAGGTCACAGTTTTCTTAATTCTATTTGTGTATAAAGATTAAATTGAACATCCAACATTCTAAATTTTTAAGTCTCAAGACCTATAGCATGTAAAGTCCTTGAAATTTGTGTTAATTTAAAAGGTCACTTAGCAAGTTATTTCATACTGAGGTCTTTCCTTGAACCTCTTGATGTTTTTCCACAGACTCTGACCACTTCCTGATCACCTGCATTTCAAAAGGTGGCCTCTCATCCCTTTGGACTATCATCACTCGCGGGAAGTGATTATTTTACAATGTCAGTTGGTGGAGCTCCCAAGCGACAGTGCTGGATCTGTGAAGTGTTTCTCCTTGCCTCTTTGGCTTCTCCATCCTGTTCAACTTCAGCTGCTCACATATTTACATTGTATTTATTTGAACTGAAGAGTGTTGCATTTCACTGGTTTTTGCCAAGTGGGGATTTTTCACTAGCGGTTGAGCAGTGTGGAATTAACAACACATGCCCAAGTCTGAAATTTACCTTTATTAAATGGGCCACCACAGCACTTCACAAGCCCAGAGAGTCCTAAGATGCACACACAGTGACACTTTTACACACAGCTTTTTAACCACTCAACTGAGGCTTCGGATCCTCTACAGAGACGTAACTCAGTCATTGAATAAGGAACTGTACTGAGAGCTTTACAATGACCACATCACCAGGGAACAGTAGCTTTAAGTAAGATGGACATGGGGAGTCTGCTGTCAGTTTCTAAAGGACTGAAGAAAAATTAAGACTTTGCCACAACTTCTCATTACTTTGCTTGAGATAATTGACGGCAGTAACTATGCGCACAATGTCAGATTTTAATTAAAGAAGGTCATAAAGTTTCTCGGAAAAGGTCAAGCAGGCAAGGCAAAGTCATGAAGAGGTGCATGGGGGTTGGGGAGAATTTCCCTGACATACAGGACAGTGCTTTAGGAATTAAATGTGCCATGGAATCACAGTTTCCAACCCAGAGAGCAGCGACTGCCTTGGTAGTGCTGAAATACGAGAAAGTATCAGGGTTTATTTCAAGTTTATCTACTCCTTTACCACTTCACTAAATGATCCTCCCATTCAACACTCCAGGCCGAAAATGGAGTAAAATCCTCAAGGTTAGAATATTTTCCTCTTTCTGTTAAACAATATCTTTCTTTTTTTCATAATCTGACTGATATCTGCCACTGTAATTGCTTCCTTATTTGGTGAATTAAATATTTACACTTGGCCTATCCTAATCCAAAGTTTACGAGAGATGTAAAAGCACATTGAGGGAAAAGACATTTATTTTAAAAGCACTGTGAACTGAGGCCATCACCCCAAATGGTGTGTTTGGACCGCCTGAGAAAAATGGTTTACTTTTTGAAAAAAGAAAAAAAATTCCCCTAGCTGTATTCACGCACAGAGAAATTCCAGATTTGACTTCTCATTTAATGGCCTGACATACATGCTGTGTGCACCACAAATATCTCTCAAACTGACGGGAGGAAACAGAGACGGCCATTGACGAAACCTGCAGTTCGTACTTTGAAGAATTCCACTGAGGGGAAGAAGGGAGATGGGAGAGAGTGGGGAAAAATATACCTCAGAAACAGAGTTGGCTTGAACAAGACCGCCATGGAAAAATACTGATATTTCATGCACGGAAATGCCACTGTGCACCTCAAAAACACAGATGGTGAAAAAACAAGGCTGAATGCAAGGTACAAGGGCTACATGAGACAGGTGGAACTGTGTGTGTGTGTGTGTGTGTGTGTGTGTGTGTGTGTGTGTGTGTGTGTGTGTGTGGTGGGGGGGGGGGGGGGGGGGGGGGGGGGGGATAAGTGGGCTGTTTTCTTTAATATTCACCAGAGTAGTGTAAACTTTAAACTTGAAACTTTACAACTCAGACGAAAATAAATGTTTTAAAAATTTAAGTGCAGTGCTGATCAGATATGGATCAAGATTCTATTAGTGTATTATCTATTTCTCGCCTTACATGTTTTCAGAAACATATTTTAATGTACTGTTTAGCTGTAGTATGAGAGTTTGTGACCAGGCCACCATGTTGAAAATGGACGCAGGGAGGACAGGGAGGGACTCACACACACATACAGATGCAGCCGGACCAGCTATCAAATCAAAGAACAGGAAAGCTTTGATAACAACATACATAAAGGGAGTGACATCATTCCCTGCTCAGGATGCCATTACTCCACTATATCTTTGCATGGTAAACAGTTGTTTGCTGACATCTGGTGGGGCTGAACATCGTATATTGCACCTTTAAAGTGAATGTGGATGGAGTCTGGACTGACTGACAGAATATTTCTCTCACGGATTAACATATGGTGGTATAATATCCTTACCTCTCCTGCAGTGCCTCATGGCCATTTTGCACATCCTGGACTCAGCGATGGTGGGACAAGGTATTGTGTCCTTGGGTGGTTTCTTTACAATGTGCCGCGTCCGGGTCTCCAGACCCCACTTATAGCCGCAGGTTTTGTTTCTCCTGGTGCAGGCTCCCCATTCGCTCCACTGGCCCACCTCGCAGCCCTCTGCAGAGACACAAAAACAGTGATGTGCAGTGAAACCACAGCAGAGTGCCATTTAGAGGCGACTCAAAGACCCCAGGTCAAGCTTTAATACAGGGTGAAGGAGCTTTACTAGGATGCTATAACCTCTTTGTGTGTGGTCTCAGTTGAACTGCTTGTTTTTTAGGTCCAAAATAAGCAAGCCAACTGAGAAGTTATAGAATACTGTGAACAGGTAAATAAAGGTGTAAAAGACAGTTGTTCACTATTTTGCCTCTTGGATTTTTTCATTTTTTTCATATCTGTGTTGTTTCACGTACCTCCACACTCCATGGTTTCCTCCAGTGGGGCAAAGCCCTCGGGGCACTTATCAAAGCAGCGCCCTTTGTGTAGGTAAAAACCTGACTTGCACTTGGTGCAGAAGTCTTTACTGAAGCAGGACTCGCAGTTCTCTATCCTGCACCCTAGAGGAGGAAGAAGAGAGAGAGGAGAGTCATCAGGGTCTGAGCAGCCCTCTCATCTGGAGTTGATCGAGAGCTAAGGGGTTTGGGGAGGGGGGTTCTTGAAAGGATTATACCATCTCTGCCGCAAAAAAAAAGCTGATGCCCTGTAAGTCATTTCTCTCCAGGGCTCAAGTGTATTTCAGAAAACTTGTTTTGCCTGAGATTTATTTTTTCATCTTCCTGTTCTTGTTCAGAGAGAGCAAATGAACAGCATGCAAATACAACAGCAGAGATGGTGAGGATTTACGTCACGCTGACCTCTTTCAACAGATTGCACTGACATCCAACTGTCTGGATACAAACACATAAGCTCATATGTTTTCAACTAATGGTATGCTGCAACAGGAAGAATACATCCCATTAGTGCTCTGAATAGTGTTTACTATACTATCTTATCACTCCACACCGCTTCGATCTGTGTCTGCTTCCAAAACTGAAGATTATCGGGAAGTCAGGTTTTCATTAAAGTGAGAATGATTGCTCATGATCACAAAGTAGGCCAGCTGTGTGTATCCTTTACGTTTGGCTACGATGTAAAAGGGGGAAGAGGTAGGTTAGGAAAGGGGAGACAGGGGGGTGGGACATTTGTGCAGCCTTGCCAAACAAATGCTGATGCATTTAGTCAGCAAACACAACGGCACACTTATCCTCCCACGCCACACCCTGCCGCTGCACATGACACATAGTGCCGCGCTTGCAAAGAAAGGCACGGCGATGTCTCATCGAGCTCTTACTCTGCAAATAGCACGTCAAGCAGGGCCAAATTACACCAACCACGCCAGCAGGGCGACGCACAGGCCCACATGATTAGAAGGAGCTTCCCAGAGCTGTCTAATTTATGACACTCCTTAGAATCTCTATGTGGCGCAATTGCTCAATAGGCTTTCAGTATTGGGGAACCACAATCTATAACCTGCGGCCACCATCTTTCTCCACTTGCAGGGGGCTTCCCAGGTAGGGTGTCATCTGGTCCTCTGATTGTGTCTCGCATGGGGACGCAACCATGCATTAGCGCGTGTGCATTTCTTGGCGCGTAAACGTGCGTTACTGTGATTTTCCACATGTGAGAGCGACAGAGGCTGAGGGCTGCTCTTTTATCTGTGACCCTTGCAGGCCCTGGGGAAGGGAAGGTTCTCACAATCACACCCCTTAATTACACCATCTCCAACTAACCATCAGGCCTCCTCCTCGACATTCCTCCAAAACGAAGGGGTCCCTCCCCGCTTTACTTTGAACCCTAAAGTATGGCCTCTGCCCACTCACTCTGGTCTCACGCTTTCCCGACCAGTCTAAACAAACCATGGACACACACACACATATGCACAAACACACACATAGCAATCAGATATGGCTGGAGATAGACCCACTCTGCAGTGAAGCGGTACACCACATTCTGAAAAGCATAGATACACTGACCATAGATCACTGATCTTTTTATCATTTTTTTTGTTGCTATTAATAATATCATCTGATGTTATTTAGCTTATCTGGTTATTTTCTTGATCCATTGCTCAATTTTATCTTATAGTTCAACATACGCATGGCTTGGATCACCAGAGTTACAAAGTGCTGTAGAGACTTTTATGTATGTATTTCACCACCCCTCTTGTTCTCTGCCTCTCATCCACTTATTTCTTGGTGAAACAAAATCAGTCAGGCTTGGGTTTGATACAACGCAAGCCCAATTCAGGGAGTGAGCTAATAAATCACAAAGTTAATTGGAAAGCACAAAGCTGCCTTTTACCCTTCACACTTCCCAGGCCTGTCATCACCTGAAAGACTTTTAGCTCCTCAACAAAAAAATAAAAGAGTGAGTGGGGGAACAAGAACATCTGGCAGTACTCTCAAGCACTCTGGTTGTTGTGCAATCCCCAGTTATTGACAGTAAATACAAGCAACACAGATGTGCAAAATGCTGTATTCTTGCAGCAGCAATAGCATTTGACAAGTTTTCTGATTAATACATCACTCTTGGTTTCTGTTTTCAGATGTAGTGAGGCATGGGCGTAAAAGCTCGGGAAGCTTGTTTTCTAAATAGATGATAAGTAATAATGTCACTCGGTTAGATGGATGAGGTGGATGACACATCAATGCGGTGGGAGTTAGAATGCAGGGAGGCAAAGCTCGAGGGTCATGGGTCATCAGAGAATGGGGTGGGTAGGAAGGGATCACCATGACAGACATTTATCCTTCTGTCTAGTTATCAGACAAAAGGCTATCTAGGACAGCGTGTGCTATCTGTGACACTGGAGAAGCTCCCATGCTGACCACTGGCCATTCGGACAGCCAAGTTGGCAGTTAGGCAGCTTGTCCGGCAGCTCCAGAAACAGATACAGGGGAGCGGGTTCATTCTCCCTGCGGGATTAACCTCTGGACCACCTTTAAAGTCTTCATCTAGGTGCCTCGGGGAGACTAATGAGAAATAATGAGGTCATCAGATCCCATTGAAGGCCCGGTGTTCCTGGGACTTAAACGTATTATCATCATTATCTCCCGGCCTGGTACTGGCTGTGAGTTATATTATGAACGCAGGAGGAAAAGCCTTGTGTTTCAGCTCTGAGAGGAATTTCAAAAGCTGCCAGTAAAGTGGCAGAGAGAGTATGATTTGAAGAGATGTTGTCAGAGCTGCACCAACAGTTACCCATATCGCTGTTACACTTTTTTTGTTGTTTGTTTGATTTTGCTCTTGAATATTATGTGGTTTGCATGTCAAGTGCATTTGAAGTTGATAGATGACTCACAGAGCATCACTTGTGATCTAATGGTGCATACTTGGAAGAAGCCGGTCCCTCAGCTGTGGTCTGGATAGGGAACCCACCGATTTTTATCACGGACACTCTAAGCCTCATGTCAGCTTCAGTCAAATGTTGCTCTTCCACAGGCTGACAGCACCATGTGTAATCACTCCATTTTTTTACATGAATATTCACTATGTAAAGAAAGGGTGCAAAATCATTTTGTGAAGATTGATGAATCTCTCTTGTTCCAGACGTGGTCTTTTACGTTATCTGAGCGGGAGGTGGGTTGTCAGACCACTCATCAGTCTGTGGAGAGAGTCTCAGCCTTCTCCAGAAAGCTAACCAGACCCGATGTTGCGCAGCAGGAGTGTCAATGTCGTAAAAGGCCTGGCAGTGTGAGGGGGAAAACAAGCCCTATTTTTCCATCCTTCGCCTCCAAGCGAACAGTCGAACAGCTCTGACCTACTCTCTAGGCCCCGGGTTTGGCTGACATGGAAGCTTTGGCTTGCTCGCTGCCACCCAGCCATGTCATGTGGAGCTGTGGATGGCAGGAGTTCATGGCAAAGGCCAGAGCTGCCATGTTCTTCCCAACTCTCTCCATGCTGTTTTTTCCACATGGGTGCTCCTCCGCATGCCGGCGTAGAGCTAGGTGAAGCGGAGGTGGTGTTCCTGTCAATCAACGTCTCTCGGAGAGAAAACAGGGATGGCAGATGTGTCAGCGGTTCTTCTTGCTTCTTCACTCCAAGAAACACAGTCTATGATATACCAGGATCTGCTTCTCTATCTGCTCAGCCAGCTCCAGCATACACACAAACAGCTCAAGCTTCAGACAGTGGTCAAGCACACACAGCCCTTCTACTCACATTATAGTATGCACAATTACGCAGTGTTTAGAGAACAAACCCTATTCAACTCTGCATCTGGCTGTTATGTCCTGGGAGCAGGGCTTGGTTTGGTGGGTCCATTGTATTGTCTGGCAAATCTGAAAGTGCGGTGAGTAAAGCTGTGATGATTAAATGTCCCTTGGTAAAGCTCAAAGGCCAAAAGCAACTGGTCTTTTTTGTTGGTTAGACTGTGCAATGGAAATACCCACAAGCTCAGAATTAGAGCGAGAAAGAGACAGCTTGAATGAGAGACATGGAGAAACAGAGAGAGGGAGAGAGCTGCCAGTGCTGCCAACTAAAGGTTACAAAATTCACGATAGTTTCTTTACACAGCCCTGGTACCTTTTTGGCTGAGGCCCATGAAGCATGGCTCCCATCCACCTCAAACCCAACAAATTCCCATGAGGTACTTTAAAACTAAAACGATCTTGGAAAAGGTATGGCTAATCACCTTCTACTTCCAGCCCTAATTTGCTGTGACAAAGCAGCAAGAAATACAACAATAGGATTTGGTAACCAATTTCCTCAGTACGAGAAATGCAGTAAAACAGAAATCACATTTGGCAATCTAAAAAATTACCTCTGACAGAAGAGTCTCGAGTGGCACATTATGTTGGCACTGAATGAGTTGTGATATTTAAACCGTGCTTCCAGGATATTGGCAATCCCAGGCCTTGATCAGGCTGGATGCTGGTTGGCAGCAAACACAGATGGGGTTTCTGTGTGTTTTAAAACATACTGCAGAGGGGTAGGAGCGACTGGGTTGGTGGCTAGACTATGTGTATGTGTTCGTAGCAGTGGAGGGTCCCTAATACACCCCAAGGGAGGAAGTTTTGAGCACAGCCTTGCTCTCATGCTGACCCTCTCAACACTTTCTTGTAAAAGACAGCTCTGATAGTCGCCTTTCAGCTCATAATTCTTTCAGCCAGAGAGCTCGCTTGTGATACAAAATGACAGAATATGCTTTGGCTTGGGAATGTATGTTAAAACCGAGGTATTATGAAATGTGACTGAGGCCGGAGCATGAGTGCACCACATTCACACAGATTTGGCTGTACATAAAGCAGCACACTGTGTGACCGTTGCTACAAATCTTCCTTGTGGAGCAGTGGGTTGACACCCACAGACACTGGTGTGGGGCCTCTTCTGGGCAACTGATAAGAACCCCTGTGGATAACACTGGAGTTACTGCATATAGTTTATGGCTCATATCAAGTTGTCCATTAGCTGCTGAAAGGAGTTCTAGAAACGCAGCGACCCAGGCACATAATATATGGATATACAGAAAGGTATTATGCAACACAAAGCAATGCTAAAGAAGCATCTCAGTAATGGCAGTTAACACTGTGGCTCCAATGTCTCGGGACTCTTTGGAATCCAGCTGAAGTGTAGCTGTAAATGGGCCTCCAGTTATGTCATGTTGCGGAAAGTATAGTTCCCATTGTTTTTGGCTCTAATTACGGTGTTATTTTCTCTAAAGTGGAGGGAAAACCCCTCAAAACTGTATGCCTTAAATTTAAAATGCATCAAGCGAAGCACAGTTCCTCAAGAGCTCCTGAGAAATTAGTAGATGTTTTTTTATAATAAAGTGATAAATCAGGGTTCCTAAGGCACAGTATACTGCTACCACTGTCACAACAAGAACACCCTGAGTTCGAGCATGACTTAGGTTTAAATATTCCTTCTGTTTGCTAAAGTTAAAGGTGGGTCTTTTAGAGGGTCTGAGGGCCACGTTGAGCCAGCTCCTCCTCCCAAATTGAGTCAGTCTACCCTCATAGAGACCATAACTAATGTTGCATTCAGATCTCCTGCTCACAAAGTCATAAATTTCCAATTTTATGACCAGGAGGTTGACCTACAGTTGCTAAAAAAGTGTACCTGATACCTGAATTTACAGTCTAAATTGTGACATTTCACTTCAACTCATGGAGAACATGCAAAATATATCACACAGCTAATGTTTTAGCCAAGTGATAAACTGACGACCTGCCCGGGGTTTTTCCCTTCCTTTTACCCAGAGAAAGCTGGGAAAGGCTACAGCCCACCCATGATGCTGAAAAGCAATACTAAAGACTGTTTCCTAAATGCTGTTTCCAAAGTTTTCCCACCAATCTACGAAGGTTTTAAAGAAAATTCATATAATCACATTTCACAAATGGATGATTTCAGTCGAAAGGTAGGGGCATTAGCGCTGGATTTATCAGTCAAAATAGTTATCTATGTGACTTTACTTGCCTCATATTGCATCACATTGTCAGCTCACAGTGTAAAAAGTGTATTTATCCCTTCTCTCCACCCATAGCTCTCTCTGTCACATGCTTGTGGATCCTCTAGAGTCCCTACAGAAAAACTGAAAGTGAGGTTTCAGCCAGCGAGTGGCTGAGCGTATAAGCCTGTTGCTTGTCTAGCTCTTGTTTTCCTTTACCCAGGCAGTCCACAAAAAAAATTCTTGAATGAGATAAGATCACACAGACAAACTCTGGTGTAATAATAAGCAGCTGCTGCTTAAGTGATTTCAGCCTGTGTTTAAAAAGCACATGATAACAGAGACGTAATGCCACGTTCCAGGCCTCTTCGGAAACCAGGAGCACACGGCAGCTCTGACTGCGTCGATGGAGAATCCCTCGCTGTCATTTGTCCACTGTGCCTTTGAGCCCTTGCATAGCAGTTGCTACTGTCAACCTGAGAGTAATATTCACTGACCCGACAATGAGCTTCCAACCCAATAAAATATCCATTTATGGAGGTCAGACATGAACTATTTAGTGAAAATGACATGCAGAGCACAGCTGAGAATAAGGGTCAAATTGGAAAAATGGATTAGAGAGCCATGACTGTAGCAGCGATCACATCAAAGTAGGACTTTCTCTGAGAGCTGATACTACATGACAATACAAGATGTTGTTCTATGCGCAGTTTGAGCGGAGAGAGATTCAGATTAACTTGCCACACATCAGGATCAGTTAAAGTCAAAATCCACCCAGCATGGGGATACAGTGGTTAGGATAGCAGGGTTAAAGTAAAAAATGAAAAAAAGCCTTTTTACCAGAGAACAAGATGTCTTTCTCCTCCAATTTTCTCTGAGTTATGAAAACAGGGTGAAAAGACTGTGGAGCCTTTACGACTTTGCCTCTATTGTGGGGAGATTTAATGAACATATATGTGTGGATGAATATGAGCATGCAGAGACTAAGTAATTCGGTTGGGGATATCCAATCGATACCAGCAGTTTTGCTAAAAGAGACTTTTCTACAAAATTTCTGTGATCACATTAGCCTAAATGACACAGACGCTATAACAGAAACTAACAACCCATCACCCGTGTTTTGACATTTGGTATCAACAGTGTCGGCAAATAATTTCCTCCCATGGCAAATAACAAATAAGAACAGAATTCAAAAGTATCTCTCCCTCTTCTCCATCCAGACAAGCCTCCAAGCGATATAAAAGACATGTGGTTTAACAGTCAGCCAGCCCACATTTTGGATGTATTTACTGACCATCAACAGCTAGCCTAACGTTAGCATTGGTGACTGCGTAGCACTTCAGAAGTCCTGTCTTCACAGCACAGTGAAGCTGCAGGGTTCACACCCTCCAACTATGTATTAAACCAGGTGATTCTTGAATGTAGGTTAAGTGATGGCACATTAGCAAGCCAGCTAAAAAAATACAACATGTAAATAAGACATCTTTATGTCTTATTTATATTAGTCCTATGAGTAATGCAAAGGCACATTGCTCTTGGTAGAGGCTAAGTGCATCCCCATACGTCTAGCCCTCGCGCCAAACCAACGTGTACTGCACAAGTCTGTCCACTGAACAAATGGAAATATCCCCCCAAAATATCCAAGTGATGGAGCATGACTGGAATCTGTAGTCTGTAATCTGTAATGTAATTACTAGGTTTTAAATTGTAATCCTTTAAACCACTCATTACTGAAAAAAGTCATCACAATACTGTAACAAATGACTAAATAATGCCTTACTGTCCATCACTGATAAACAATCACAGCTTGACGTTGAGCTTGAGCTGAACATGAACATGCTCTGACGTCACACTGCCAGATTTTTGGCTATTCAAGTCCCAGTTTTCTAAACCTCACTGTCATCTAGGGTACCAACCTATAAAGTTGGCTGATGCAGCTTAAACATGCTTTTCATTTTCATAATCAAATGGGGAAAGCGGATGTCTTTGCATCCAGGTCGGCAGTGATTGGGTAAGCAGAATGTAGTTTTTTTTCTTCCTGTGGTTGCTACATATTCATATTATTGGGCCTAAAGGTCCGGACACCCTCCTCTGGGGCTTCATTTTAGTGCGTCTGTCAGGAGTTTGGCTCAGGGAACCAAATGGGTTCAAGTTCCTCTCTGTTTTCATATGAAACACTCAGCCAACACCTCGGGCTCCGTGTAAACCTATAAAGTCTCTCTCTCTCTCTCTCTCTCTCTCTCTCTCTCTCTCTCTCTCTCTCTCTCTCTCTCTCCCTCTCCCTCTCTCTCTCAGAGCATATTCCATGTTAAAATAAGGTTATGAGATCGGGGTGCTACATGAAGAGGTGAGGGAGACATTTCATTAATTGGATTTTAGAGTTATTCTTTAACGAGAATCATGAGGACTTTTCCATTTTTCATTGTTATTGTTTTTTTTTTATCGTAAAACATAATTCAGCATGTGAAACCAAAGGTGTGGTCTGTTTCAAGTTATGAAACCAAAACAATGTTTTCCACGAAACAGTATAGTGAAAAAAACTATTTACTACATGTACTGTAGTCTCAACGAGCAACATGTGTTACAGTGAGATGATGTAGATACAGATACAGTATCTGCAAAATATCTAATGTGGTTTTATCACTGATACAATAAAAAAAATTAAGATGAGTTTAAAATTTGCTACTTTCCAACACTCATTAGAGTTCCCTATTCAAACAGTATTAATCTTAAGGATTAATGCTTTGTTATTCCTTATCAAACTTCAACCAACATACAGTTGTTGGTGGAGAATCTGGACACTTCAGCTGGGACTGGCTTTGTGTTCAAAGTCAAGAACGACTTTGTCTGCCAAGAAATTACACTGTCTGGTGAAAGTCTCAATCCACAAGCCCATGCAGACGGTCGCCAAAAGAAGTTAGTTTCATCATCTTTGTAGTTCAAATGATATTGAATGACAAGGCTAAAAGGGCTGCTTTTTACATGTTGCTCTTAATGTAACAATATGAGTCTCTGGAGTTTGTTTGGCCGAATCCTCAGTGCATCTTGGTTTCATTTGCACCTGCTTTTAATGCCTTCAAACATCCTTGAGACTATAGGATGTTTGGTAATGCAGGTGTACAGAGAAATAAGAAAGAGTGCTCATCCTTGCTGAAGTTCACAGTCAAACCCCAGGGGAGACACGGCTGAGACAAGGCTTCACTGCCTACATCCACCTGTGTTAACAGATGAGCCGTTCAAATTGTGAGGTATGTGTATCTCCTCTGGATAATTGATGATAAAGCATGTATTGTGGGAAAAGGGGAACTTGAGGGATTGTGTATGTGTGTCTGGGGAAGACAGGATGGTGGGGGGCTGTTGGAAAAGGAGGGTGGTGTGGGAGATTGAGGGGTAGAATGGGTGGGTTGAACTTGGGAGGACTTACTGGAGCACATGTTGAGTTCGGGGCTGCGCATGCCGTAGTATCCGGCTGGACAGTCGTGTACGCACTCCCCGTACTGCCTCATCCTCTCTCTCCGCAGAAACAGGAAGAGTCTGGGCGGGCAGTTTACACAGCCATTGTCCCTGGAGCACACCGAGCAGCCTTTACAGATGGGGTACGCTCCATAGCTAGCTGCAGGACACAGAGAGGAGCAAACAATACAGGTGATTAACAGGATGGAATTAAATAGACAACACTCAATATTGAGCATTAACATACATGTTGTTGCAGAACAGCTTAAGTATACAAGTTACACTACTTAGGCTCTTAACACAGACTCATTTTGATCAGTTTGCAACAGTGAGAGTGTGTTTTCCTATGGAAAAAGCAAAGACACTGGACCTCCCAGCAGCACTACCTTGGGCATTGTGCAATGCTCGAATTTTAGACCGTGTAGCTTCACAAAGTTAAATCAGTTTCGACTTTGACATTGTTCATAAATGAGCCTAACCCTTTCAATGCACTGCCAATGAGATGTCAACAGTCCATTACGTAACCTCAAAGCAAGCCATGATGGACAAAAAGGATGAGAAAGGTGTACTCAAACCTTTCTTGATCATTGGGTTCTTACCCTCTTTTTCCCACAAGAAAATTGCTTGTGCCTTCTTTAGTGGTAAAATAAAATACATAGTTCACAAACGGTCTTTGTTTTTGTTTTTTTCCTGGCACTTTCCTGCTACCTGGTGCATGTCGGTTATGTCAACCTATGCTACACTTTGCCTGTGCACTTTGCCCAACCTTGCAGCATGCCCAGCTCATTCCTTCGATCATGTGTAGAGGGCCTAAGAGAATGAAGCATAATATATATGTAAGGTCAGTAGCGCTGTTTTGCAGCAGTGGCATTGGACGATGCATGTAACACGGTGGTTCAGATGGTTGTTTAAACTGTACTAGCGACAGAAAAGCAGAAATCTTTCAGTTCGTTGTGTCATTACTCAACTGTAGACGACCTCAACTTCTACCAATGACAAGGACAGGGTGAACTTAAGGAAACAGACACAACTGTGGGAGGGCTGACCAGCAGAATACAACCCGAGTACAAGAATAAAACCAAAACAACCATAATAGATATATCAGCAGGATATTCTCTAAGTAATAGTAAATATGTCCAATTCAACAATTTGTCATTCATGCAAACTCTGGTTCCCCTCTCGACGTTCGAATGCTGATTGGTTATGAATGTGAATATTGCATTAATTCTGGTCAGAGCTGGCCTCCTGAACGATTGTGTTGAGACAGCCGATGAAAGCCCCCAAAACCGCAGTGGCTCTGGCCTCAGCTCGAGTTTCCTGCGGAAGACAAAGGAGCCAGTAAAAAGACAGTCCATTCCACAATAAGTGACTTTCAATGTAAACTCCTTAGTGTCCCGTTTGCAGGAAAATGTCCTTGGGCGAATCCAATCTCTCTAAATGAGAGACACTTCAACTGATCTAAGCCAAGTCTTAAATATCACAAGCAGGGACCGGGTAACAGCGCCGCTCCAACTGAGCGACCTACCACAACGCTTAATAAAACACCGTAGCAGTAAACTGGACAAACCCTGAGAGACAGAGCAGAGCATGCCTGCCTTACTGGCCATGGATCCGCATATTAGATTTCTCTGAACAGATTCACCCAGACGAAAGTGAGCGCTAAGTGGGCCCAGTGCAAGCATCAGTTTGTAATCATGTGAAAATCAGTCAGCGGATGTCAGTGGCTGCCTTGGATTCATCTTTTTTCATTTCTTTTGTTGGAGCACTGGGAGATAGTCTTCAGAGAGGTATGCTAGCTCTGCCAAACTACACTCATTCTCCTGAAGCCAGGGTAGATGGAAGTAAGATTAAGTGCTAATCAGAATGTGTCTCTGATGGTCTGTAGGGATGAGGTTTACAGCGACACCCCATCGATCACAGCAGCGCCGGGATGTGCACTCCAAGCCTATTCATCACACAGACTGGTGATTGTTCATCTCTAGTCGGCACTCACTCAATAAGACATGAAGAGAAATGAAAACCCCAAATTATGACTAGTTTTGGCTCTTCCAATTCTCAAATGGAAAATTGCGTCTTATGTTCAACTGTCAATCCAGTGTCTAAGATATTATTATTTTTTATTTCAGTTGTGCCAAGACAGGTTGTCTCTCAATTGAATACAGTATTCAGTTGGCTCTCTTTGGTGGAAACGGGCCCAGTTTATCAAATTTACAACTGGCTGATAGTATTGAAGTGATATGTCTTAGAGAAATTGCTGAAATAATGTTAAGGCATTTATATCTGTTCATATTTTTACATATATATACACAATTGAAATAACTACATTAAAACACACTAAAGCAGTTATCACTTTTATCAAAAACGTCATTGCAGTTGTTTTATCAAAAGTGTTTTTCCATCAGTTAATACCACAAACAGAATTTGTGAAATATATATCTCATGTTTCATTCTGTCAATGCTTCTATTCAGTAAAACTAAACTGCAACATTAGACCAAACCTCAATATTTAACCATTTATTTCTGTAGAATATACAGTCTGGATGTGTTTACAGCAAACTGACATTCATATTAACTTGGTCACATTTACTCCCTCTGCCCTCGCCAAACTGACAGACAGGGAAAGCCAACTTGGCAAAAGTAAAGAACTGTGAGCCTGGAAAGCTTATTTCTCCGGTCCGTTTTGAGCGGGTTTGACTCTATAACTATTGACAGTTTGCTAACAATACTATCCCAACAATAATAGAAAAATAAAATCTAGGCCTGCGGTCATCTTAGATCACTGGCTGGTCAATCAGCAAGGAAATTACAGTCACTGAAAAGCCTCTTCATGAGTCTGGCTCAGAGATCCTGCTCACTCTTTGTTGTCAAACATTTGTTTTGCTGGTTGCTAATCTCGCAATGCATGCTGATTGAGGATAACATAATCACACGCCGTTTGAATGCAGCAGATCCCACATCCTGGAATTAGTGTACGACTGGGAAAAAAAAAAGGGGAAGAGAAGGCTGTATACGATGAAGAGAAACTCTTTTGGTGCTGATCTTGGGAGATTAGCTTGTGTGTGTCTGTGGAAAGGTTTGGGGGTTCAGGCCACAGGTATGTCAGGAAAGAGGCCGCAATTCACAGTGTCTGGAACAGCGCATTCCAACTCACGTCCTACACTACCGGCATAATGTCTAGCGCACTTTACATCAATCCGTCAACTGCCAGCAGCTTTCAGCCATTCTTAAAGAAAACACTCATTCATATGAATCTGAAAATAGTTCTTTTACAACATGAGAACTGAAAATGTTGAAAAAGTATTTGGAGGAAGCTTATAAGTAAAATTTTTACCTCAGCGTGCTTTATTGGTATGAATACTGAAAACTGTTCGCTAAAGCATGTAGCAGCTATGTTTTAAAGTGGCACCAAAGAAGAGAAAATCAAAGAGAAATGAGCATAGCGTTTGTACTGAAGTCTCTATAGATCATGACAGCTTAACCTAATTTGGCAAGAACATAAAGCTGTACGTTCAGTCTGCTGGGGACTGTATTCTGAGTTATGGATGTGGTCTTTGTTTTGCATATTGTTTCCCTTTTTTCTGTTCTAAAACAGCAGACACTTTCAAACCCAGTATATCCAAACATCAACCATACTTTGACACATGCTCGCCTGCTTTCTACAGCTTCTTTTTTCCACAAATCATGTAATGCTTTGGCTCTTCTTGTGTTTCTTCTGTCAATCACATTGAAACTGAAGTGACCCAGACATATAGAAAAGCCACACAGAAAGCGGTCATTGTGAGATTATGGATACCAGGTTTACCATACATGTTTTTCAAGACAGGAGAGAGGCACACATGCCATTAGAAGTGCCACTCCCTGCACACGATGAACCAATGTCGTTTACGGTTTCAACCACAGAATACGTATTACGAGAAACAAAACAAATCCACAGTTCCCACTTCTGACAGCTAACTGAAGATCCCTCTGAGCCTCAAGTATTGTATTTACAAAAGCCAGGGTCCATATGAACATCACTGAAGAAGCCTCTGCAAAGACTTTTTAACACAAAGGCTTAATAAGTGCCTCAATGTGTCATGTCTACAAGACAAGAGGGTTGGTATAAAGCCGCCGCTCTTGTATAGGAACCACATGAAGAACACTTCACATATCCTCTTCCTCACCCATCAATAATATATTGTGACAGCTAGACTGAGGATGACTCTGGTGTACCAAATTGAGAAAAATACTATCTGAATTTTGATGGGATCCCTTCTTTAATTTGCATTTAGAGGGGGAAATTTAATGAATGAGTATGTTTTAAAAGAATAATTTGACATTTCAGGAAGTGGGCTTATTTGCTTATTTGCCAAGAATTAGATGAGAAGATTGATACCACTCATATGTCTTTGGGTAAATATGATGCTATAGTCAGTGGCCTGCTAGCTTAGATTACCAAAAAAAAAAAAAAATAGAAACAGGTGGAAACAGCTAGCATGGCTCCATAAAAAAACCTAATCATTTTTACACCTTGGTTTTTCCAGTCTTTATCTTAACCTCTGTATCTTAAAGTGGCTGCTAGCTCCAGCTACATATTTGCTGTACAGAGTGGCATCAATCTTCTTATTTAACTCACCACAAAAGTAAATAACTGTGTTTCCGAAAACTATTCCTTTAAAATTGAATCCAAGACCAGTCATTTTTGGTCATGATCTTTGAAACTATTGCATTTGACAACTTCAAAAATCTTTAAATTAAGCCATGAAATCAACATTACACGGTGAAATGGCCTTGCAGATATTCATTGATAAGTATCTACGCTGTTCAGGTGAAATTTTGGTCTTCCATTCATGCGAAACAGTCAGGCTTACAACATGAAGAATGACGGCATGCTTGGAGCAAAGCACTTACATTCTACAGTCATAGGCTTGCTGGGAGGTTTTCTCTGAATGCAGCTCAAGAGCAATTAGGGCTGCAGTGAGATCCAGCAGAAACCCAAACTCCGTCTCAGGTACGTTTTTATGAGTCCAAAGCAAGCGTGACAGACTGCACTCAGGGCTGCCAAAAGCCTCCACATATACAGGGGGTTCCACCCACGACCGGCTAACTTCCTGCCTTCCATTCACCTACCGTTACCCATGAAATCATTCACATTGACCCATTCCAACTTGCTGCAACCCAAAACCCTAACAAGGCAAATTGCACATATTTTTTGTGTTTCTTTTAGAGCCCTGAACTCAACATTGAGAACAAGAAGACATTTTTACGTAGGGTTTCACTGATGTGGGTTGTTGCAGCTCTAAAATACTAGAATAAAAATATTTTAAAGCTGGTGCTGCTGAAAACTGATACTTTGTAACCATTTCCAGGTCTTTAAAATTGACAATTTTATTGTAATTCTAAAAAATAACAAGAAAATGTATTATAGTGTAAGAAATATAGTATAATATAAACATAATGTATCAGATTTTTAATAAAAGTTATAAAAAATCCTTGTAGTTTTTGTAGCCTTTCCATATGTTTCATGTTTTATGGATAAAGTGGGAATAAGTAAAGCCAAAACATTTATATTCATGTATATGTTATCATCAGAAGTCTAACATTTTGTGGCTGTGATGGTCTGCCATTTCTGAAAAAAAAAATGTTTAAAAAGGTATGTGCCTCTTTATAATCTCTCACCTGCTCACTTCAATCAGTTGTCCACTGAGCAGCTTCAATGGGCACAGACAATATTTTCTCTAAAACCAAACACCATCCAGTCACATCCTTGCCTCTCCAACCTGCTACCACTACTGTTGTACAGACTATTGACTTTTCCCGAGTAAAACCCCCAAAGAGAGTTCTCATAGTGAAATTTCCTGTATATTATCCACATTAATAGTTGATCTTGGCCACATAGGTATTCAACAGGGGCTCATGGGATACATGTTTTGATTAGACCCTACTTTATCTTGTCATCTATCACAACACCGTACCAAATAGAAAATGATAGCTCCAAATAGTGACTGGACAAAACGTGTGTCTTGATTAACTGCAGACTTGAGGTAATATCATAATGCAGCAGTGAATTCCAAAGACAGCAAATGGAAGACAAGAGCTTATATTAAAGCACAACTGTTTCTATTCTCACAGTTCTCCTCCATTTCTCTAAGGGCCCCTGGTATGTAAATCTAATATTGCAGACTGTGAATGCAACTAACCAGCAGCCACACTGTCCATTGTTTGGAAAAGGCACTTACAGTACAGCACACATAAGAAAGTTTGGTATCATTGAGTACCACGACAAAAAAAATTATTCACATTTATTCACTACATCTATACTGACTATAAATGTCATATGGTGAAGAAGCAGCAATGGCAAACCTCAGGTTTTAGAGTTACATAGCAGCAGCAGGTCAAGAAGATTTGTGCTCTCATGTGGAAAGCATCGCATTCACCAACAGAATTATACGCTTTCCTCGTGGCACTGAGACAATTATTGTTTATTGTCCACCTCCCTTGTTCCCCCTAAATGATGGTGTAAGCTTACTGCTGCTCCACTTTAGAGGAAAAAGAAAGAGCCTGGGAGAGAGAAAGGGCAGACACGGGACAGCCTAACATTGCATTGAATTGAACCGTAAGAAGCAACAGCCGCTTTCTGGTTTTCTAAAAGGCAAGGGAGCCAACAGTGTCAAGCCTCGCACCTAGAGTTCACCAGCCATTGTAACGGTGCAACATTGTTCAAGCTTGTTAAAAGCTGGTACAGGAAAAATGACATCAAACTGCCCACTTTTCAGGCCCGTGACTTTATTTGTCATGGATCTGGAAGTCGCACTTAGCTCAAAAATTGTAGAGAAAAAACAGAAAGGGTAGGAGGGGGGTACATCGGGCCTGTGCACTGAAGGCACATTTCTGTTCCAATTTAGCAGAAAATATGTTGGACTTGCCTCCGACTCTTTTCCAGCTGGAACAAGTCAGGTTTTAGGATCTACGTTTTTTCCCCCAGTTTACTTTAACAGATCATACTGTAAGCACATGTTTATAATTTAGGACAGTCCCGCTGCTTATAATGATTTTGCAGCATGAGACTGAGCAAACACATTTGCTGTCAGACATATTAGCTTGGCCAAAGTGTTCCTGTGTCACAGATCTACTGGGCGAGGCGGGCAACGCAGAGATTTGAACCTTCACTTGAAAGGGTGGTGGTTTATATGGTGAATGGGTAAAACAGGCAGCCATGGTTCAAACAGGCAACTGGAAAATGGGGGCCAATTTAAAGCTACACTTTTTAGTGCACAATAAAACAGAAGCTCAAGGTAATTTGCTTTGGTGTGATTCAACAGGTTGAGACCGAGTCACACACAGGTGAAAAAACTTAATTTGACTCATTGGAGGACGATATCAACGCCATATAAACTAAATGTTATTAAAAGAATAGTTTGACATCATTGGAACTGCATGCTGACAATATTGGAAATCCCTTTTCTTTCTGACAGTTAGATGATCAATGATCAGGACCAGTCTCACCTCTTTACAGTAAATATGCCACAGGAGAAGTAACTTCCTGGAGTCGTTTGCCTGGCAACTGCTCCTAGCCAAGAAACAGTCAGGCACGTAACCCCCGAAAACAGCAAATTATTGTTTTTACACTTTGATTTTTGTAGCCTATGGCTTTAACAAATGAGATATGACTTATTAATTACTGAGCTTTAGTGGAGCCTGTAGGTAGATTTTTCTTGCCAATATGGTCAGAGCCAGGCGCTAATTCCCCCTGTTTCCAGGTTTTTTGCTAAGCTAACTGTCTGCTAGCTCCAGCTTCATATTTAACATACAGAGGTGAGAGTGGTATCAATCTTCTTGTCTAGCTCAAGGAAGTGAATATGCTTATTTCCCATAATGTTGAACTAATTTTTTTAAAGCAAAACTACTGCATGTAACTTTTGATGACCAGTGGCCACTGTGGCTAAAAGTGACAATTATGAGAAAATGCCAAATGCTAAATACTGGTTTAGTATTTAGCTGAAATGCTCAACTATTGTAACAGTTAGCACAACTGCACAAGGGTCATCGAACACAAGTAATGTCCGTTATTCAGTCAGCAATAATTATCTTATGTTTGCTAATATTATCCCTTGTAAGCAACTGGTCATACCAGACCAAGTAAGGCTGTATCAGCAAAGCCCTGAGTGAACTGAATTGAGCGAGGGTGCTTTTTATTGCCTTTATGAAGTCAACATTCCATTTGTAAGAGGTCGCTACCAACTCTATTTAGCTGTCATCCTATTTTAAAAAAAAATCTAATTCATCCAAAACACTTGGTTGGAGAAATTATACATAATCTCATCTATCCAGACAATGTCCTATATAGTGTTTTATGAAAATCTTCTCCCCGTCCCATCTTGCCTCAACCTGCAGCCGTCAGATAGAGACATTAACAGTATTTCTGAGTCAATCTGGAAACGCTTTCTGCACCTTTTACCCATCTGTCTAACTGAACTCGTCATGGCTCTCACCCCTGTGCTCTTTCCAAATCTATATGAAGACCCTCAGTTAGTTCACTTCCTTATTAATATCTTTATGATGGATTATGACTTAAATCCCATGTCCTGGGTCAAATCCCACATCTGGATCCCCTGATGTGAAAGAGACCTCGTAATTCTCGTAATGTTTGAGAAAAATTAGAGAAAAAAAGAAGAGGTGACCTAATCTCACGGTATGTTCTGCAGTCTTGCAATGTTCTGCCACACTGATGGACATTTAAAACCTTGACCATAGCAAATATGTGACTGCCATGGAAAGCTCAATGGTCACAAAAAAGAAAAAAAATGAAAGAATGAGCTTGATGTGGTGGTCAAGTAACAACATCGCCTCTTCACTGTGGGTTGTGGTCCCATAAAGCGTTTTACGGTTGAGCTGGGCCTTGAAAACAACAGAATCTCTGTTCGCAGTCAGTGTCAACAATGCTTAAACCATATACTAAAACAATGCTAACCTCTAATCAGGTTAAACTTTTGTTTTAGTGAAGGGAAAATCCATTCTTTTAAAACTTTTAAAAATAGCTATTGGTAATGCTGCATTTATGGGTCCAATTTATTTTTGGTGGTGTATTTTATGCATTTACGGCACAGCTGTTAAGTGGTTACACCAAAAAAAAAGTGTAAATTGCAGCACTTCATCACAATATAATGCACGGAACATCTCGAACTGCATGAGCTTTTTCTCTCAAGTGAGACATTTAAATGCAAAACACATTCTGCACGTCTAAAACCAAAATGTGTTCTCATCATTGTATTTTTTTTTAATCAACCTGGTACTTTCCTGCTTAGTGGCACAGCTCATCACTCAGCATCTGCCTTTGATTCTCGCAATGACGATATTCAGTTTATGCGCCATGGTTGGTCAGCGCAGGTGTAAAAGGATTTTATGACAATCAGGAATGGAAGAACTTTGAGAGATAATCAATGACTCACTATGATGGACTTTATCGCTCTCTGGGCAGACACTAGGAGACAAGCATGTGGTTCATGTTTATTGCCGGCTCTTCTTCTTCTCTCGCCCATCCTTATTAAAATGGTTGATGTTCTTGTGAAACACCCCAGTAATTTTCTACTTATCTCCGCCGTTTTCTCTGCACCTCACACCATAACTACAGTGTTATTCTACAAATGCAACATGATCTGAGGTCAGCATCTTAGTAATAAACAAGTTCAAAACACCATGTGAACCATGGATCAGCTAAGCACTCAGTGTTTGCAGATTTAGTGGATATAAAATTTGATATTTTTTGTGCAGATGATGATGAAATGCTTACAATCGTAACATTTCAACATTTAAGACTGGACTTGAAGAATTATGTCTCTCTGTGTGTATGTGCCAAAAACACATTGGCCTTTAGCTACAAAACATATGGAGTAGCCTACTATAAATCTTTTTTTGTTTGTTTTAGGTGTGAGAGTTCAGAGATCATGCATGTTACATTCGGAGAGGCTTATTTGAACTGTCCAAGAGGTGTTTGCAAAATACTGTAAGTGTTTCAGGAAATTCAAATTGTTGGGGAAATCTGATGGGAATGTAAATGGACATTCAGCTGAAGAAACTTATGTTCAAACATCTAAGAAAAAATGTATCTATAACAAGGAGTTTGAACCTATCTGGAATGTTCTTTTGCTGTGGGTCTCGTAGTTTCTAAGTTCTAGATACTTTCAGAAAAAAAGGTTGCTTTTTTTTTTTTTTGCACTGACCAAGCACCAAAATAATGTAAGCAAATAAGCTAAGAAAGACAGAAAGAAAGAAAGAAAGAAAGAAAGAAAGAAAGAAAGAAAGAAAGAAAGAAAGAAAGAAAGAAAGAAAGGAAGAAAGATGCAAACAAACTATGTAAGCAGTCTCTGCTGGAAGTAAAATGTTTGAATATTTAAAAGATTTTTATCCAAAGAAATCCTGTAAGTTGTGTCAAAAATGTGCTTTCCTTCAGAGAACAGAGGAAAGAAAACACAGGTGGATGTAAAGCTAGTGATTAGTCTTTGTTATAGCTCTCAGGTCAATTTTGTCCCACTAATTAATGATGGTAACCAATCAACCTAAAGATTCAAGCAGAACTAAAATAGAGACATGAGCCCCAAAAGAAGGGGAAAAGTTTGGAACTTTGAATATTTCAGCATTTACACTCCCTCAAATCCACTCAAGCTGTGAGAGAAATGTGTTTCCCCTCAAAATAGAAAGAAGAAAAGGCTGGGTGGAGGAAAAGGTGGAGTGGCTCCGATTAGCCCACATGTTGGTAATTCATCACACATAAACCTCACACCTAATTTTCACACCTGTAGCTCAATGTGCTGGAAGTCTAGTAATTCACTCACTCACTCACTCACTCACACACCCACACCCTCCCACACATACACATACACACACACACACACACATACACACCGCTGAGTGGGACTTGGCTGTGGATTTCCCTTGGTGCGCAAGGAGAACGAGGACATCACAGGCAAGGATCAGTAAAGTCGGCGGGCATGCTTGGCATATTTGCACCCCATGCAGCATTGCTCTGTCTCTCCCCGCCTAGCCCATATTCTCTCTCCCATTTGTCATCACCTTGACTAAACTCATCCCAACTTCCAGCTCACACATCTGAAAAACAAAAGAGTTGGATGCGGATTTCTCATACTTGCCAGAAAGCGCAACATAGCTGCAGATCCAGATGGGAGATACTTGTCTTTTGTTGAAGTGTCACACAAAAACAGATTGTCAACTAAAAAAACTATAAAATCATCGTATAAATAACAGTTTTATTATTTCCTACCACTGATTGACAGTGCTGGAAGTAGTAACCAAAACTTTCACTTAAAGTACAAATGGTTTTATGGCTCATTAAATCAGTCAAAGTGAAAATCCTGCATTAAAAATGCTTATACAAAGCTATTTAAGTTCTATTAAAGAAAATGAATGAATGATCGAAACTAAAACTACAGTTTTGACAAAAATATTCTGAACTCAAGGTCCACTTACTTTTGCTTTCAGACAGATATCACAGTCTTTGTTAGAGGATGGAGTTTACTACTAAGTAACAATTTACTAACTAACTAATAGTGACTAGTGACTACTTTTCTATTACTAAGCAAACTCCATCTGCTGCTTTTTTATTGTCAAACTACTGATTTCAAGGTCAAGAAAGAACTTTCAAATTCAATGAAATAGGTAAAGCTGTTCTAATCAATATTTTTTATAATAACAATGGATAAAATGACTATGTCTAATGTTGTGACAGAGAGAATTACCAAAAATACTACTGAGTGTTTCATATGGAAGAGGATGAGGGCCACATGTGAAAAATTTATTTGAGTTCTGAGTTTAAAGTCAGAATTCTGAGTTTAAACTAAGAACTCAAATAAATTTTTATAAAACTCAAATAAATGTGGCCCTAATCCTCCTCCATAGTTTCAGCATCTTTGAGCTAATTGTTTTGGTTTTACAGCCAGCTTTCATAGTGTAATTTTCCGTCACAACAGGCAGCTGTTTTTAGTAAAAAAGCTCATATAAACCCATTTTACGCTACCTGCCAGCACCAAACAGCAAACAGACAAAATTAGCAACTAGCTGGTAAATATAGTGGAGCATTTAGCAGCTATAAAAGATATTTCCCTGAGGAGTTGGTGGAGACCAAAACAGAGATAAAAGTAGAGTGAATATTATTGTTTTTTTGTTTGTTTTGTTTTGTTTTGTTCTGTTCTGTTCTGTTCTGTTTTTTTCACTTTTTTAATTTATGGACTTCTAAACTTCAGTAAAAGTCCCTGATTACTAAGCCAATACTGCTGGTTGCAGAGCACAGGATTCAGTCTGTAGCCACTTAATAACAGACTTTTAATTAGATTTTTGAAACACAGTGTCTGATAGTTAATGCATAGGGACAAAATCCTCAGACACACAGGAAGTGCTGAGTTTTATATTTCTACTTGTTTTAATATAGTAGAAGAACGAGGTAGTCAGCATGTGCAACACAGGAGCAAAAGAGTGCTACCTAAACTACCTCAAATTTCACCCACAGGCACAAATAGGAAGAAGACGTCACACTGTTTGATTGACTCTGGGAAGTACAAAGTGCTTCGGATTAAAGATGGAGACAAAATAATGAAAAAGAAAAACAAAAACAAGAACTCACTCCCATAAAATAAAATTCAATAAACATACTAACTGACTACAGCCATCTTCTTCATACTGACTAGGAACAATGTGTCTGCTGCAAAGTTCTACCTCATTAACCCTTTAACAAGATACAACCTCACACCCCTCCTCGCCCGCCGAGGCCAACAGGGAGATCTGAGGTGATCGCCAGGGTCAAAAGTGGAGTGCACCACAGGGGACAGATGGCAAAGACCTGGTCTCACTTTCACACATGGTGCCTGCCACAAAGAAACCCTAAACATCAAAGCCTTATTTTTCTCCAGAAAAACTGAGCTGGATCCAATATCTACATTAAGTCGTTCACGGGAAACTAAGACAACCTTGTTTGTTTTCTCACATAAATGACTTCTGTTTCCCATCAGAGAAATGAATGCACCGTTAGGGGTTGTTAGAAGGTTAAAGATTGGAAACTATTTATGTAAATCCTTTCTTCAGGTTGGTGTTTTTGTGCTGGAGCTGCCGATAGTTAATATGTTGCACCAGCTGTCTTTAAATGTGGCCATGTCTTGATCAATAACTCGACTGTTCTTTTAAAAGTTTATTCCAGTTAAAGTCACCAGTGCACTACAGACCAGGACTTACACGCACACACACACACACACACACACAAAAGACTTGGGAGAGAAGTTCATCTGAGGTATGTTTCACAGGCCTTCACAGTATGTTTAGACATATATACTGTATCCAGATGATAGCAGTCACCTCCTCCTCTAGCAGGTGTCTAGGTCACATCTGGCCTCATGTTCACACACTACCACAACACTGCACCTGAATGGCTGGCAGTGCCCAGGCATCTTAACTGGACCGGCTTATGTTAGCTCTAGAAGCCCACACTAAACCCTCAGAGGTCATTTTTTTCCTACACTGCCATTTGGGGGAAAAAAGGCTTAGGATAAATGCTTTCATAAAGTGTGAAGGATGAGTGTATAAAAAAAGTCCAAACAGAGCACATAAAGATCAACGAATACAATGGTGTTTGTTCAAAGTTAATATCATCTCAGTGAAAGTACTGAACTGAAGTACATGTGCTTCTGGGTGTGGAAATATAACATGTTGCCACAAAAAAACTGAACTTCGGTATGCAGGTGAGCTAGAATCAAACTAAGGTATTAGATGTTGCAATAAAAGGAACTTTTGGATGAGGAGACAGAGTTGCATCCAGAATCTCTGGGTGGCAAGAGGGTGTTGGGTGTATTGTTACATGGAGGCTACAGAATCATATGCATGAAGCTGTACCTGTCTTGTGCCTACATGCCACAGTGTTTGCTGCAAATGAGCAACAAATTGGGTTGTCATGTATTGGCTGCTGTTACAACATTGTTCCAGGGCATTGGATGTGCCAAAGAGCTATGCAATAACTCATCCACAGGAGTTGTCTCGTCTTCTCTAAACAGTAAGGCTGCTCCAGAACAAAAAAATCTCTTAAATGTAATCACTTATTCTCCAAAAATCACCTTTGACGTCATAGGTTACGTGAGTTCTTTTTAAGAATATACAGTCCTAGCTACTCATATGCATATGCATGTGTGCACTCGTGCTCGATGATGATGATAACCAGCCCCACATTGTCCATTACACTTCACTACTGTCCATTACTGCACCAAGGCAGTACCATCTCTAAAGCCATTAGCTAGTAAACATGTAAACTACAAGTGACCCCTGTCTACAGATACCTATTAGTTATGACTCCTGCTGGTGACAGCTGTTTACACAGCTAAAGCCGCTGCTCCTGAGACCTGGCCCCAGTCCAAATAAAATAATATCCAGTTAAGGAGAAGTCAGCCAAGATGTAATACAAGTGCATAACTAGAGGGGGAAAAGAGTGAAGGAATCTGAGAAATGTTAATGGTCTTCTTTTAAAGTGTTATACTTTTTTGCCTAGCATTTGTCTTTACCACAGTCTTGTTTCATTGTCTGGACCCTAAAACAAGATTAGTGAGAAACCCTAATGGGGAGATAAAAGTCAAAAGCAGTCACCACAATTGATGTCCTCTTTTACAAAGAGTAACATTAAAATATGCTGCGATAAAATCATAACAGCTTACAAATTTCCCCCACAATTAGACTTGCACTCTCTCTTTTTACAGAATGTGTGTGCATGTGGATCTGTGTCCTGAGTCTCTGTGGCATGCAGCCAGAGCAAAGCACAGAAACATACATGGGCTTACAATAAGTCAACACAGACAACAACAAGACAAACAACAACTAAGACCACAACCACACGACGACTGGGCCAGTCATGGATTGTATTACAGTGAACAGGGCTGGGCCCATTTGGGTGGAGGCACGTCTTTAGGAGAAAAATTTACAACTCAAATGCATTCCAATGATAGCATTTGATAAAAAGCATCATCCACTGTGCAGCACTAACCGGCGACAGTTCATTTCAGTGAACTGTGACCAAGGAGGAGTGGTAAATAGTGGCATGGTAACACCTGAGATTCATCATGTTTAGTGTTTGTTGTAAATGAATATAAGGAGCAGCCAAAAATTTTACTGCTGAACTAATAACCCTGCACCAAGCTATAAATGGGTGACAAATGAAAGAGAAAAAAACAATTAGTCTCTTAGTTAGGCCAACATGAGCCTCCACAACAGCTTCTCTAAGTCTGTGGCACTCTACTGGAGGGATTAGCACCATTCTACCAAAAGACTTGGTGTTTTGATGAAGGTTTTTCTTTCTAACATCTCCCTCCCAAAATCTCCCATAGGTGTTCAGTTATGTTGAGATGACAGAGCCATCACCATAGCATAGGTTTTTCTTACACTCATCAAAGCATTCTGTTCATTTATTCAAGTTTTTCCTTTAATCTGTCACCAGCCTGGAGGCAATATTACTTATGCAACCCAACTGCAAAATCCATGGAAACAAACAGTGAGATGTAATTGGATTGACAAAATGTTGGATCTGCCCACAAAGGCCTGATTGTGAAAGGGCGTCAGCATTGAGTCTGGTTGTACTCAGATTGTGAAAAAATCCCACCCTCTTTGGTAAAATTGGTGGACACTAACACAACAACCTCAATCTTAAACTTCCATTAATTGTTCCTTTGTCCACTTGAAGGTAATGCAAAAAGCTGTAATCACAACACTGACATATTTATTCAACTTGTAAAGTTGATATGGCAGACTTGTTAGCAGTTACTTACACATCCAGTTATCTCAGAGCAACAGTCATTTGGTGTCATGTTTCTGGCCACCAGAAGAATGTACGTCCAATATTCACTCACATTTAGTCCTGAGAAAAATATGTGGCATTTTAGCTGTTAAATACAGCACTATGTTCACAGCTGCTAACTCTGTCTGCCAGTTTTTGTTTGGTCCTCAGCAGGTAGAGTATAGTGGGCTCATCATATCTTTTTTGCTAAAAAACAGCTGCTGGGAACTCACTGATGAGAGCAAATGGGACTGAAACATAAGTTGCATTTGGTAAGACTAAAACAATGAGCTGAAAGAAGCTAAAATGCTCTGTAGAGCTGAGGGGAACTGCACAGTCTGCTCATGATTGTCTGTGGGTTGTTAATATAAAAATATTAATTAGAACAGATTTAACCCTCTGTAAACTAAAGGTCTTCCTACCTGTGACACTCACAGGTTAGCTGGTTTTGTCAAGCAGGGTGAAGCTAATAGGGGAATTATAGTTAAAATAGGGCAAGGCAGTAAGGAAAAAACACAGAATAGCTTAATATGCACCACATAATACATGTTCAAAAACAGTGAACATCTGTGTTGTTTTTCCACGCTGAAGGACAGGAAAGAGCTGAGAGGCCAGTCATGGATCATGTGCTTACAGCTTGACAAGTAGGATGCTAGCCAGTTAGCTAGCAGTTGTGTAGAAACAGAAGTAATCACACAGCTCATCAAGATGAGCGACAATTAGGGTGTGATCTTGAACAACTCTGGCGGGACTAGCAATACACTGCTGCCTCAAGGCAAAACGATGCATACTCAAGCTTCCATTACATGATTGATCTGCAGTCTTATTGCTTTGCTCTGATAACAGACAGATGCACATCTCATTGAATCACTCCTCCACTGCTGCATGCATCCTCTCTTCCCATCACTTTCCTTCCCTCTGCTCCTTCTATTCTGACCACATACATCTGCAGGGGGATGACCCTCTAAGACCTCTTTACATCTGACATGCACGCTACGTTGCTCTCTCTGTCCCCCCCCCTTTCGCTCCCTGTCTTCCTCTCTCTCCACAGAGGGAGTCAGAGAGACAATGAGCTCAGCATTGAGGCCCAGTAATGACTCCCAGCCTTGTTCCTGATTAAAAACACACCGGGTGCTTCTGCACTCCGCAGGCAGCCATGAGGCCTTCCCCTCCTCACACCACAAGGCCTGAGAGCTATGAGATAGAAGCACAAGCCAACCTCGACACAGTTCCATGCCCAAGAAAACAAAAAAAATCCAATGTAAGCCTTACCCACTGTAGTATTCAGAGCTCTTGTCCCAACTAGTCCAGGCCTAATTCCACAGGCAAGTCTTCATTTAGTCTAAGGGTGCCCAATTACCAACATTAACCCCAACCACAGCCCAAACCATAACAAAGCCATAACAGAGGCCCGCTTACAGTCCCTGGCTTGGGTGCATCTAGGGTGGGGCTAAAATATCCTTTCACATATTTGTATGTTTTTTAAAGTGTGTAGGGTTTATCTTTCACACTGCCTCATGATCATATTGGCAAATCACTTGCAGCAACACAGTGAGACATTCTGGCAAGTCAATGCATCATATTTGCTGTTATTCCACAGATGGACATGTTGCACCAGACAGTAGGCAACAGTGGGGGCTGTAGCACCTTTACCTTTACCTCTCCACGTCCATACATGGGCCGCCAAATTACAGGCGAGCTCCGCAGAGAGACGCTTTATTGCATCTGACCAGCTCACTTCCTCTCCATACCAAAGGCATTGCATGCTGAGCTTTATTTTGATGTGGCGTGTAAGCATAATTAGAGGTCCCATAAAAGCAGGGAGAGGGGGAAAAAAAGCAGTCTTGTCCATCTGTCGAGTGTTAAGGGGTGGGCACGGGGGTAGCGATCAGAGCCCTGTGCCTCCCTGTTGTTAGAGCGACAGCCATTCGAACAGGCATTGATGCAAACAGCCCTTAGCGCCAGACTAGAGTCAGTGTGTGTGTTTGTTTCTGTACACGTTGGTGTATTTTCTCAAGGGGCCTCCTTAAGTTTCGAATTTCCAGGCCTTGCAGATCGATGCAAAATAGGTACTTGTCGGCACGCACACAGAGGAACACACTGACATAGCAAACAAGGGCAGATACAGTGCATGGCCTTTTTTTAGAAACATTAAACATTAAGCATCCTTCCAAGCACTCTTAGATCCCT
Organism: Thunnus albacares; assembly: GCF_914725855.1. Classification (NCBI taxonomy): domain Eukaryota; kingdom Metazoa; phylum Chordata; class Actinopteri; order Scombriformes; family Scombridae; genus Thunnus; species Thunnus albacares. The sequence goes on along the minus strand of NC_058113.1, from coordinate 8,389,274 downwards.
CAATCCGTACATCTCCTCTAGACATTTAGGGCAGGTGGGAAATCATATTCAATCAAATTAAATATCACTTGCCAAGTTTCATGCCAAAAAGTTGTTTAAAGTAACAGTTTGACATTTTGGCAAATAAGCTTATTCGCTTTCTCTTAATGAGTTAGATGGAAGATTGATATCACTCTCACATCAGTACAGCAAATATGTAGCTGGAGTTAGCAGCTGGTTAGTTTAGCTTAGCATAAGTGGAAGTAGGGCAAACAGCTAGCCTGGTTAACTCCAAAGGTAATCCACCTACTAGCACCTATACAGCTCACTAATTAACTGTTAATGTATCTAATTTGTTTAATCCATAAAAAAACAAAGTGTAAAAATGACAAGTTGCAGTTTTATGGGGGGTTATTTGTTGCACTATTTCTTTGCCAGGAGCAGTGACTTCCTGGAGTCACTTCATTTTTTGTATAGATCAAACAAACTTCATATAACGTGTTAATTAGTGTAAAGGCGCTGGTAGCTGGATTTTTGGATGAGCTAGGTTAGCTGTTTCCCCTTGTTTCCAGTCTGTATGCTAAGCTAAGCTAACTGGCTTCTGGCTGCAGCTGCATGTTTACCACACAGACATGAGAGCGGTAACAATCTTCTTATCTAACTCTTGGCAAGCTCGTGAATAAGCATATTTCCCAAAATGTCCAACTACTGCTCTAACTTTGATTTGGGTACTTTATTTTGTAAATAGCAAATGGGAAATTGGTCATTTTTAACAATTCCCATGATCAGATTCATTGGGGGGAAAAACACAATGGATGCCCATTGTATCCACATCATTACCTCTAAACAGCTCTTCACTGAATTCTTTTAGAGGTGTGTATTAGTAATGTGAGAGGTAAGTAGTCTGGAAGTGCATTTCAGTGTAAGCCTGAGGGGCTCCATCTCCGGCTCTGGGCAGCTCTCCTACCTGTGAAGCCCTTGTATGAGTCATTTTTTCAAAAATGCTCCTTTTGTGTTGTTGTTTTATGTGTGGCACTTAGAAATGATTCCCACATTAGAATTTTTATGGCCCAATAAACCTGAGAGATTTGGAACAAATTGGCTGGTCATATTTAGTAGCTTTATAAGGAAACGTATTAAGGTATAATTGCTTTGGGGTTGGGGGGGGTTCACAATTGAGAGAACGAACATAGGTGAGGGTTACAAAATCGCCCTCGCGCTCAGGAGGGACACTGCGGTTTTTGTCTGCTGCTCGGGAATTTCCAATCACCGTGAGGAAATATGGATTGTATTATAAGATTTTATATAATAAGTTCATTTTATTTCACATTTCCGAAAAATGAACTTTTACAGTGTGGTAAAAATGTAGCCTGAAATAAAAACATCTGTTTGGCATTTGGCTTTGCCAGCATATGGGATCCTCTGATGACAATGATTGAGGGTGGAAGAGAAGATCCCCTCGTGTATTCCCCCGAAAAAAGAAAAGAAAAGGAGGGACCGAATCCGCGCACAATGAACGAATGTTTCTTTGGTGTGATGTGATAGATGGAAGTGTGCAAAAGTGTTACAAAACAAGCTTTCTCATCCTTGTGAAATAGATCCTGCTTGAACATGGAGCAACACCCCGAGAGATTTATACAAATCCCCCGTCCCACCTCCCTGCCTCACTCAGTTCCTCCTATATAAACGCATGATAAACAATCATCAGGCTTGTTTAAATTCATTAAGCTTAATTGAATTCTTCAGATAATAGGTAGACTTGGAGAATAGATTTTTTTTTAAAGCAAAAACAAAAAAAATTGTGAAACAGATCATCCTCACTTTCTCACGTGGGCCCTGAAAGAATCTCTCTCTGTGTCTTTCCCTCCAGTAGAAAGTTCATGCCACTGCATGTTTTTTCCTCTGCTGGGGTTTTCAGCAGTGTAGCATGGCATGAGCGCACTGAGGAGCCTTTCACCAGCTTCATCTGATACCGCTGTGACTTGGAGTAGGAGCTGCGCTACAGGCCAGGATCGACATGCATGGGTTAGTAGGTCAAACAAGGAGCTAGTCTTTCGACAGAGTTCGGAGGCTGGGTCAGACTAATGTGATTTATCAATATAGCACATAAGTGAATCATTGTCCTAAACGGCCACAATAATCCTCAAGACAGACTGTGGTCATGATTGGTCGACGAGTTAGGAGTTGGTGGGTGGAGGTATGTTTTCTCTGGACTTGATGTCTTGATTAGAGCATCAGGAAAATGCACCTGCAGGGTGTCCGTGTATCTCTCTGCTCTTTTTCTCTCTCTCTCTCTCTGTCTCACACACACACACACACACGCACGCACAGATTTACACTTATCGAGGCTTGGCTGATGGGGCCTGGGAGAGAAAAGACAGAGCTCTGTTCCTTGACGCCGGAGCTCGGGCTCAGGTCAAGACTCGGCTCGCTGTAATCCCTCTCAGGTGATGCTGTTCACATTCAGCCGTTTCCAGCTGATCTGCTTAAATATGCCTTCCTCATCCCCTAAAAAGCCCCCACCTCTCCTCCACCAGCACAACCACCGAGGACGTTGAGAAGGAGGGAGGGCTACTGCTATCCCACGCTTTTCAGCTTTTCCATAAAGCGATCAATCTGCGGGCAATTCGGTGCCTCGTGTGAATAACAAACTCCTTCAGTGTTATGGAATAAAAGAAAAGTCAGGACACAGGGCTCTCATCACCTGGATTAGAGTGGCATCATGTGAGAATGCCTTATAAACAGACGTACCATCTGCAGGGTTTTTTTTTTTTTTTTTTTTAACTTTTTCCAAAGGCAAGAGTGGCAAGGTCGGTTTAAAAGCAGCCTCTTGGAGTGTTCCCTCTCCTCCCAGTTAGGCACTTAATCAACGTATTATATTGCACCAAAGTGCTGGGTTCCAACATTAACACTTACACCCACAAACCTGGGACTTTGTATAAGCTTTCAGCGCACAGAGGCCCGATTTCCAGGCCTTAGAAAGGAGAGGTCACTGTGTTTGGGAATCTGAATCGCTAATTTGCATCTAGAGAAGCTCTACCTTTTAACTTTACACAGACAAAAAAAACATTTTCTCATCTATTTTATCAACAAACTCAAATCACAAAGCCAGTTTACAGGAGTAAAATACCTAAAAATGTTATTTTTCCTCACATTCTCACTCTGTCTGTATCATTGTGATTCCTACACATCGTGACTACTTTCTGTGCCGTCAAAAAACACACCGCGCACCCCCTTGTTGCCAGCTCTCACCAGTGGTACAAAATGTCATGCATCTCTGATCTCACTCCCTCCACCCTTATAGACTGCGCCAGTTTCATCTAATCACGTTTGCCCTTCAAAACATCTGGGAACACGGTTCAGTAACAGATTACGCCGTTGAATGTGATCTGAAACATGCTGCGGCCTGCTGGGAATTCAAATTTGGGATTTCTGGGTAGATGTGGAAGGGTTAACGGTATCACATGGCAACTTTTCACCACTCTGACTGCTATTACCTATTCATTACCTGTTTAAACGTCTGGGGGGCCCACTGTGTATCCCTATTCCTTCAGGCTGCACTAGTACTCAAGCCTGATTTTATGTAGTCAGCAGGTGGCATCATTAGCCAGAGAATAAAAATGAAAAGTAATACCCTTGTGTCTAGCTATGATATCATAGCAGGGCTCATTGGCATCGTTTCCCTGTTTCTAGTGGGCAGGATAGGGGGTAAGGAGGTGTAAATTTAATATGTTTTGTCATCTGTTTAACATGAAAAAAAAACATGTATATGTACAATTACCACAGCCAAATGGGAGGTTGGGTCATGCCATGCAGTGTGTGAGCAAGACAAGATCAGTCCAGAAACCACACAAAGATCCCAATCTTGAGTACGCTCATACATCTCAGCGGGCTGGAGTCGTACGCAATGGCTGTTTTTCTCCTTGACATCCCCTAATTATAATGGCATCTAAACCCTTTACACCTCACTCGGTCATGTGGCTACGCGCACGCAGTATATCAACGGCAAAAGTTTTTCATGCATGTCAAAATGAAAAAGACATTGTTAAATTATGCAGGATGTGTTTTGTTACGCATAAAACAGTTATGCCTGGGGAGCGGAGTGTGGCCAAATTGGGTTTCAAACGTGTCTGGGTCTCAACACTCCTGAACGGTTTGGATAGTTCCCTGCGCATGCCAGACAGACTGTATATAAAGCTGTCACAGGAACCTTGAGGGCTAGAAAAATATTCAAGCATTTCTGGGTCTATTGGACAATGATCTCTTACACATGCTTCTTTCAATATAACCGTGATAAATAAAGGAAGGAAGCAAATACCGAAAAGTTGGCCGGCTGCCACTGCTTGCTAGAATGGCACTTTTGGCCCAAAGTGCTGTTCCCCCCAAAACACACAAACACATACACGCACGCACACACACACACACTCAACATTACTGTAAAGGCAAAACTTGTACATATTTGCATGGGATTAGTTTGACAAGTGTAACATCCGTTCTGAGAGCTGGCGGTAACAATGTGTAGCTTATAGTACTCAGCCTAAAGCTGTTCTTGAGGTCAAATGTGTAAGTTAACCTCTTGATCTCATCCCCACTGGCTAGCCCACACCACCACCCTCCCTCGCTCTCTCTCTCTCTTTCCCTCCCTCTCTCTCTCTCACACACAGCACACAGATAAACAGGCACCTAAAGACAAAAGCGAAGACTGTTTTTGCTCCTTTATCATCCTGCAGATTTAAACAGTTTCCAAAAAAAGAGTGATCGCGCCAAGAAAATTACATTCTGTCTCCTACATGCTATCTAAGATCACACAGTCCTTAGAGAAAGAAACACACAGAGGAGCTGAAGAACGTGTGTGTGCCAGTACCCCGCAGTGATTGCCTGATTATTTACAGATGGGCAGTGGAGGGCTTGCAGAGTGTGGAGGTTCCCCCTGGCACGCAGCGCATATGATTAAATCTGTGATTGCCTTACAATTTACAAGACCCCCCTCTTCTCTGACTTTAAATGAGTTTTTCTACTGTACTAACACACCGCGCGGACTGTTGCTGGTGCCCGGTAGTTCGCCGCATGCCCCCATCCCCCCCCCCCCCCCCGTGCGCAATTCAGATCAAGTCTACTCTCATGGTCACCCTGAGGATCTTGGTGATATGTTATGTCACAGGACTGAGGGGGGCTTGGCGGGGGCCACTTTTCGTAATCCCACTGTCTCCTCATTCATTCAGAGCATAGAGTAGTATTTACAAAGGGGCTGATCCCCTCCTCAACTCCTGCGCCTCCGCTGAGCGATTGTTATGCGGGTTTCCTACCAACTGTTCAAAGTGGTTATGAGATCAATTAAAACCAGCTTAGGGGGCTGGAGTGGAGATGTGCAATTCATAGGCCAGGGGAAGGGGAATCCGTATCTATTCATTAAATAACTCTCACAATACGACCCCCTCCCCTTCTATAAGCCGCCGCTCTCTATAGACGGATCCGCACCAGCAGCTTTTTAGCAGTTTCACATGTAAATAATATAGGTCGCCCTTTGTTGGGCACTTTGGGGCCACAACATCGGGAAGTGGCGTTAATAGCCCGTCTGACAGCATGTTTTAAATACGATTAGCCAATTCACTGACGTAACACGTTTTAGTATTAATTTTGAAGAGTCACACGCGTGGCCAATTTTGCGCACATTTTACGCATTAGCTACCGACTCTGAAATAGTTACATAATGTGGAAAAATATTCTTTCGAGAGGTTAATAAGTTACATCAGGTGTTGCAAGACTGGGATGTGTTTTAAATATAGAGTACAGTTTTCTTTCCGCGTGATTTTCTGGAATGTTCATGAATTACAATCTGTGGCGGATCGGTAACTCTCACCTGTGCGTTTTCAAAATCAAACAGAGGTAGTGATCAATATTTGATTCAAATCACATTGTTTCTGACTTTCCGCCTGCTCTGTGCGCTCTGCGTTCTATCGGAACCTACAGAGAATCCATACATACATATGAGAGGGAGACTTTCGCAGAATGTGTGTTAAGGATTGTTGCCGTTGCCTCCTGTAACCCAGACAAACTCTTAAACCATCTGTTAAAGTCACTCCCTGGATGCTGCTGTAAGACCTGTAGGCTATAACCCCGTGTTACCTCTTTTGTTTCTCCTCCAGCGGTGCGACGGCGCCTGACAGTTGCTGTACTCCATACAGTTCAATACGATCAGGGCAAATGAGAAGAGTCGAAACTGCATCTGGACGGCGATCTGTTGTTCGGACTCCAGTAAAAAGGTGCCAGCAGGGCTTGGGATGAATTCTCTGACTCTGTAATGTCCTCCTCCAGTTTCTTTAGTCGACCCTCAAATGTGTCAAACATCAGACGAGATGCGACATAGTATCTCGTCGCCGATTGGGATCATTTTATGAAGCGCGCTGATCCTCCAGTCAATAAAAGTGTCCGTTTTGGTGCGCTGCGGGGAGAATAACAAAGGAGGTTACTGTGATAACAGTTGTAACGAAATCAATACCTACCTAAAACAATGATACGTGGGGTGAAAAAAATTAATAGCTATACTGTGTGTTAATGTGTTGGAACAATCGCAGATGTAAAGGCAATGCGTACTGCTCAAACGCCCCCTCCAAAAAATAAGCGCAACCGTGCGTAATAGTCGCCAAGACGCTCCGTGAAATAACGTGTTGGTCTGATACCTTGCATCAGATGAAGTGTAATTCCGCTCCGGTCCACTTTTAGGTTCCCTCTGAGTGCAAGTGCGGCTCGGGAACATGCAGCATCCCTCTTTGTATGAGAAACTTGTGTCTCCAGAAGAGAACAGAGGTCCGAGGAGGAGGAAAAAGGTGGTGAGCAGGGGGGGATTTCCTCCTCTCTGTAAAAGCTTAGATTCCGTTTACCTGCGTTTCCTCACTCAAGCTTGTCCCGTCCGTGTCCTGTAGCGCAGCAGAAACAAACTCACATGTGTTGCTTTCTTTAGAGGGGGTGAAAGCGGAAAACGAGAGCCGGTGAGTGAGTCTGCGTTTTGCGCGCTGCTGAGATTGAGCGGTGACTGACTCCCAACTGGTCCTGATGCTTGCTGCCTTTTTCCTCATATAGCGTCGTGCTGCTGTCACGTGTGGAGACTTCTAGTTTTGTTTCTTCTCATTTAAGATGTTGAAGATGACATTTCGTGTAGTCCCCCACCCCCCTCGCCCCCCCCCCCTCCACCCCGCACACTCACCCACACTGGCCGGTACGAGGTTGCCCCTGGGTCCTAGTGAGCGCAAACAGCTGCTCTGCGCTTAGATGGAAACATCTCTAAGGAGAAGAAAGTTACTGTGATCTTTTTTTAGTGCATGTGGAACTGTGATAGTGACTTTATTGTAGGCTAGTGGATATGTATTTCACATCCAAGTGAGGATCCCAATTCCTTATGCATCCATCACCAAACTACAGTACTTATTTTCAGTAATAAGGTTGAAATTAAAGTTCAGCCGGAGCTCAAAAATGAACCGCTACACACACTCTCTTGGTTTAGTTTTCTTCCGCTGACTTTAGACCTATTGAATAATTAGAGGCTAGCCCAAAAAAGCAATTATCTGCATAATGTGTGTAATGAGGTGGGCCCGCAAATCAACCATCTCGTCACGCCTCTTTTATTGCGCGCCCAGGACTACATCCCCCACCCCTCCACCCTCCGAAATTAATGATAATCGTTGGAGAGGCTGTAATTGTGGAGCATGAATAAATCATTCACTTATTTCGGGGTTTTTCGAGGCCCGGGGGCCTTTCACGCTGACCCACGCGACCTCATAAGTGGAGACAATCTGAGTTGGTCACCTTCTTCTTCAGTTACAACCAACTTACCTTGTGAGGAGAGACACGAGGGGCCTGGCTGGCACTGCTCTGTGACATTCAAACGTTGGCTGCTCGTCAACTCTGCAGCTCGTTGTAGGGAATAGTTAGGAATCAGAGCTGAAATGTGACAGCGGTGTTGTGAGAGGTAGTGACACAGCTTCAGAGCTGACATAAATAAACGAGTCAGAGTGTAGTGATGCGTAAAAATGCTCCATGATAGGATTTTATCACCTCCAGCAACTGCTCCACATCCTAATTGAAATAGTTGTGAATGCTCTACCCCCTTCTGCCACTAGGTGTGGCACTTAATCTTTTATGTATTTCAAGAAATTATTTTCCTGTAAGAGCTACAGAATATTGCCCATGTGAGTAATGCTTCATCAGTGTGAAGTCAGGACAAATGCACAGCCTTTCATAAAAGGAAAAAAAAAAACATACAAGCCGTGTGTATTTATTAAGAGACATAACAGCTTCTTGAGTAAAAAAAAATAATAAAAAAATCTATTTTTAGCCTGGATAATAAAATTGTCACAGAGATCACACAGACTGTTCCATCTTAACATTACAAAATTTCATTTACACGCTGGTTTTACACTGATCCGTACTTAAAACACCAGGGAAACCAGTGAAAAAGAGATTTCTAGCCTCAGGCAGTAAAACACAAACTCCCTCAAACACACACACACAAGTGCAAGTTTCCATTTCATCACTGGAACTGATTGAAAAAAATATGTGGGGGGAAAACCTCTAACAATATATCTCACAAAAAGAAAAAAAAAAAAAAAAAGGAATCATGGTAGTTTCCTTGCCAAAACCTGTAGTGACCTTTGTCCTGACTTTGTTTATTTATTTATCCAAAGAGCAGTGACAGACATTGTGGTCAGGAGGGCTGTTAGCCGCAGGCCGTGCTGCTGGTTTGGATTCCTCTCTAAAACAACATCTGAGAGTGCACTGTTAAGGTGAATGTGATAATTTAGGCCTCCAGCACTTTTATTTTCATGATGTGTCATGGAGAAGGGGGCCGGTAAACCAATCACTTTATTCTCTCCCTCCCTCCCTCCTCGTTGCAGTGCACAGAAGTGGAGGTGACGTCAGCATTTGGATGGTCTGGCTCCGAGCCCTCAATGCCATAACAGCAATGAGGGGAGCTGCTGTATACTCTCTTCATCAGAGATCCAGACTGGATGGTCTTCAGCGTGGGTTGTTGTCACACTTTACTTAAAAAAGAAAAAGATCCAGCTCAGACTGGTCATCTAAGTCAGAAAATGTCAAGGAGAGGATGAGTGAGGGAAACTGAGAAAGTTCAAGTTATACTTAGCAACTTTCCGTATTTGTGCTTCCAAATGGCAAGAAGCAAAATCCAGAAATCCAGACATAATGGAGCATGACATTAACAAACAAAGTGGAAACATTAAAGTCCATAAGTGAAAACACAATTTATAGTCGCCATAAATGTAGTTGACAAGTTTTGTTTTGTCCTGTTAAAGTCTTTTTTTTTTTTTTTTCTTAGACTTTTCCTTATCTGAATCAAGGTTTTAAAGATAAAGCGTGTCATATGCTGTCCACATTGTAAAAGTCCCATGAGGCAAATTTGTGATTTGTGATATTGGACGACTATAAATGAAACCAACCTGACTTCAGACCTCCAGGTTCATTTAGGAGCTTTTGATAATATCACATTATCTTCCTCAGCAAATGAAGCTTTCAGATTGTCCTGACGTTGGGCAAAAAAAAAAAAAAAAAAAATGGAAATCTGAACATCTAAAATCGCATGACAACTGGTCAAACTATCACCTGATGAAGATCATGTGATATGGTCGAAAGCTTCAGAGCAGCTACCAGATGGATCTTGAGGAGAGATTATGTTGACTGCTGTTCACAAGGTAAAGAATGAACTTTGGACTTGAGTTTACAAACTAATGTGGATTTTAAGTCCTGAAAGTGCTCAGAAAAAACATGTTGATGAAAGTCATGTGAAGTGACCAAAAGCTCCAGAAAAGCTACTAAATAGCCCTTAAGGTGAGATTGCTTTGTCAACTGCTGTATCCAAGGTTGTGAAACAATCATGAATCTAATTATTAATCATAAGGTACTGCAGCAACACACCATCCAAAACCTAAATTTTGAATATGAAACTAGGCTTGAACGACTGTGGAAAGTTTGTTTTTTGCTTCTTCAGAGAACAGTGGTTGTAGTCAGTCTGGATTCACAGCGGCTACAATGAATTCCAAGTTTTCAAAGCGGAAAAATAGTGTCAAAACATCCATAAAAACTCAGCCCGTAGGGATTTAAGATTACGAATAAATTTGAGATCGTGACATGCTCCTTTAAAGGCCGCTTATTTTCTTTTTTTTCCTGAATATCAAGTGTTGCTTATTTAATCATGCGTATTAAATGTTAAGAAAAATGTTAACATTTTCAGCTGAAGTCTGTTGAAATATTCAGGGGCTTTAAGTCAACACCTACTGTAGGTCTGGTTTAATCTTTTTTTTTTTTTAAGTAAGAATTAATGTTTTATTCCTGAATACATGGGACACAAACACATTTAGTGAGCTCCCCCATTCTGACATGTTGCTGTTACCACCTTGAAACTCTGCGGTTGGCAGCCAGAACTGACTTATTATAGGTAATAACAAAACAAATGGAAAGAAAAACAGAGCAGTGGTGAATGACTGCAGCTTCACGCTCTCCGTGCGTGGATCCCCGACTAGCTGCATAAATTCACATGCATGTAAAACAGTACTGAGTGACATGAAGCAGTGCAGCAAGGCTTCATTCACTCTTAAAAAGATTTTTAAGGACACAGTTTTGCACATTTTCTGTGGTCACATTGTCATGATTTATCTTGTAGTTGGTTGGTTCAGTTTAAGGGCTGAAAACTCTTCAGGCCTATTTGGAATGTCTAAAGAAAATAAATTGCGAACCCTTCCATTGAAAGAGTGGGTTGTCACATTTCACTTCTGTTTTACAGTGCACTCATAGCTGCTCTGTGATGCTTTATGGGAAAGAATAAGAAACAGACAGCACCTGTTATTGGTCTGTTCAATCTCTTCTTCTGATGAAAACAATGTCATACTTCTGTTAAAGAGTCTGTTTGTTTGGTTTGTGTTTGAAGTGTACATACAGGTGATGGGACACTTTTTGCACTTTCCAGACTTTTGATTTAAAGCAGTAAAGCAGGTGTATTTTTTTTTACATAAAATCCTTGTTTAGTAGAGGAAAATTAAAGGCATGTGAAAGAATGAAAGCCTGTTTGTGAGCAATTGCGATAAAGACGGAGGGAGGGAGAGGCAGAGGACTGAGTTATGAGAAGGTCAAAAGCAGAGAAAAGCGGGGGTGGGGTGGGACATTAAAAAGATTGTGTCCGTCTGGCTAATGGTTCTTTATGGCTCCCTCATGTCGTCAGATGGGCAGGATGACTGGCAGAGAGTGTGACCACTGGTAACTGTACATCACCTCTGTTTGCCCCCTTCAGCTGACGTCCCACTCAGCGAGACTGCCTGCCACGGTGAAGCGCACCACTAAAACACCATAAAACTAACAGACTAAACAGCCATTCATCATTACTGCGCACACATGAGCTGCATCACATACAGCAGTCTTAACTGTCCCACTCGGTGACTCAATGCGCACATTAAAACTTCATCAAGTAATACTGATACAAAAAAGTCTGACCACTCAAACCTCAACCGCCGTTTGTAATGTCCAGAAATAAGGCAATCATGGGTGAAAATGGTTTTGTTGGTCACTTTTATTGAATTGGAGATGACTTGAACCAAGTGCAAAACAGTACTGAGAGCTGTGTGCTCCTTGAGGAACAAGTGTGGAAAAAAAAGATGTAATATGAGTAGGATGCCTTCGTCTTCTTTGTGACGTTAAAATCCGCTTTCCTGACCTGCCCAGCTTGGTGTCTGGAAGAAAAGCGTGAAGAAAACATCAAATTAGACCATTTGTAGATCAGTGAGAGCAATCAAAACAAAACTTTTTTGTTGTCGATTGTGGGAAATGTGAAAAAGTAACATACATGTGCAAGCAGTTAAGCGCTGACGTTTTCCTTGTTAGAATGTGTAATGTGTGTGTTCTGTTGGTGAGCGCTGGGTGGCTGTGAGAGCTGACAGGGACCCTAAGCAGCCGGCCCAGATGGCAGGCAGTAAATGTTCTCTATATGTAAGTGATTTGTAGCCTTGAGGACAGCAGGATGTAATGGTGCTCTGTGAGTTGTTTGCAGTCTCTTTTGTCTAATTACAAAAATTCTTTAATGAGGGGTGCCTTTGCACAGCAGGGTTATGGCTGCACTCCTGCGGCAGATATTCAAACAATAGGGAGGAGGGTAATTGAGCACATCAAAAGATAGTCACTCAAGAGCTGCACAGTTAAAAGGTGAACTTTTAACATGTCTATTGTAACTCCATGGCCTTGGTGCTGTCGGGTGTCGGGCGAGGGAACCGACCCATCAATCTGCTTTGACAGATGTGCCTTGTCTTCAAGGAGTGGCGAGCTCCAGTTCAGAGTATGTGCGTGATTATGACATTCTGGGTAGTTGTAGTACTTCAACAGTCTACATACCACTAAAAAAGCACAAGGTCAACATCAAAAACACACTTAAATGGGATGACTGGACCCTGAGCCAGACATCTGCAACAGGTCCTAAGTGCAGGGAACTCCAGGCTTTGAGTAATGTTCACCAAAAGCCAGTGTAAGGGTCCACCTTATTTACATTGCTGAGCTGAGTCACTGTGCTAAGGCCTCGTTTTATGGTTGTTTGGAATCTACCTTGTCATTAGGCCTTTGAAGAGCAATGGAGGGATGAAAGCGTTAGCTCTGTTAAACTTGCTCTTACTGGCTTATTTCGTGTAAAGAGAGCTTTTGTTGATGGTTGTTCATCAACATTCTTTAGCCTTGTTCTTCTGAGCTGATCATTTGAGACGCTTTGAACTGCCCTGAGTTCATGTTGACCTTCTAGCAATCTGATCGGTTAAGGGTGGGTTGGTTGCCTTCAGCGACGCGGTGGGAGTGGAGGTTTGCGTGCATTTTGTATGTACAGTATGTGCGTTACTCACCTCGTTCCTGGTGCTGTGGGCCTGCTTTTTCTCAATGTTCATGGTCAGCAACTGGCTGCGGAATGAGAGGCTCTTGGTCTTCTCAATCACCTGCTGGTAAGGTGATATGGCGTTGTTCCCCATCACCACATGGCCCTTGGAATACGGACAAAAATAGACAACAGATCACAATAACAACCAATAAGCCAATCGCCTTTCGTCTTGCAGACACACCATCCTACAGACACCAACCAGGTCTTATTCACATCTACTGTAGAAACATCTAGATAATTCTATGTCATTCTGAAAGGACTGGGCTATGATTTGCTGATTACAGAGAACTGCTGTGACGTGTACTCCAAAACATGCAACTTCAACATGGATCCACATGAAGGGGACCTAACAAGGGTGTGATATTATAGTTACAATGTCCTTACAGTGTAACCTTCAATTACAAAATCAGGACACAAATAATGCCTCTTACCCCTCTGAAGTCACATAGGAGGAGCATCTAAAACTGGTTTGTGACTGTCATCACCACCCACAATTTACAAAGGGCTGTTTAAAACACTTTGATTAATTAGTTAAGTACTGAGCTGAGTGATTGAAGAACAAGACAAAATGTCTCACCAGTTTGGAGTCTATCTTGGCATCCAGCCTGGCATTGCGGATAAGGTTGACGATCCATCTCTCAGCTTCCTCAGGCGTCATGTTCAGTTTGTCTGCCAGCATGCTGTTGAGAAAAAACACACTGGGCTCTAACCTGGTTGTGAGGCAACATAAAGGGCGGTGAGGTCTGTCTCAGTACTGGGCAGATTCTTCGGAAAATTAAAGGAATGCAACCCAAGGATGGCAAAAGACCAATAATACTATATGTGAAGACCTCATAATCACAAATACTTTCAACTGCAGTTTTAACAAGAACATTTTAACAAAAATCACTGGTGCGTTGGGTTTTGTGATGCAAAACATGATGTTTACGCTGACCATTCATTTAAATATGCTTTATTGATTCCACTATATTGTCTCCATTATTCAAAACAGAGAGATAAGAGAAAGCCCATGTCTAAAAGAAGACATTTCATACCATAAACAAATTACACTCAAATTCCCAAAAGCTTTTTTGGCACATTTGTGGTATTGATCGAGTACTGTTGTGTTTACCAGCATGCGGTGGGTAATCTGCTCAGGACAATTTCAGTCGTTCTCTTGTGTTACAAATCACTTTGTCATATTAGTCTTTTACATACAGTGACTTAAATCTTAAGTGGGCTGATGTCTGAAAGTGTTGATGCATACATGAAATATGTAACAGCACCAAATAACTCTGTTAACACTTCACTACATTATGATGAATGCTACACATTAGGTGCCAAATGACTTGTCACTATTTTTATTTGACAGTGTTAATAAATGGCCAACATATTGTGCTTCAAGCAACAGTTGTATAACATGAAACACTCAAAACACTTCTAATGGTCCTCTGTTAATGGGGGCTTGATTTACAGACTTGTATGACTAACTCAATTAGATGTGCTGGGACTACCCCTTGTTGTGAGCCTCTGTGGTTACTTATCTTATTATTTTTTTTGTACCTCTGTCCAGGACACACAATCTCACCCCACCTGGCTGCTATAGCTCATCATGACACACTGGTCCGACCAGTGACTGTCCTTCTAAATGAAAGCCAGGTTGGAGAGTGGGCTGCTCTTTGATACAGCTAGACGTGGATGTGTCACAGCAGAGGGGAGGGAGGTATGAGGGTGGCTGGCATTCTTTGATCCAATGCTTTCCCCAGTGCAGCTGGCTTCCCTTGTGGCTTTCAAAATAACTAGACCCCCTCGATACCCCCATCTAGACCCCCTTCCCCCCACATTTCCTGCCCCCTTCCTCCTGTCTGACCCCCACCACCCTCCACGCCTTCCACATTTCATATATGGGCCCCAATAAATATCCCCAACCCTTCTGTGCACTGCCCACAATTACTACACTAACCCTACCTCTCATCTCAAAAGCAAGACACCGACCCCTCCCACCCCTGAAAAAAACCTCACTCACACAAATACTTCAGGTACAAATTTGTCATAGTGTATAGCCTGTGTGTTTTTGTACAAAATAATAGGGGTTATAAGGCCTATAAAAAAACAATTTACCCCACTAATGATCACTTCCTGTTCCATTAATCACATTTGGAGAGACTCCTTCAGTGAAACAGACCAGTGAGTAAGCTAGAATCTGCCCAGACCAAACCACTTCTCACGCCATCGCTCTGCAAACACAGATCCCAACACCACCATTAAGGACTTCAAGTGTCCCCCTCAGAGTCCCACTTTTTTAATGCATTCTTTTGGTGGGAAGTAATCTTATTTGGGATTTGTGATAATGTCTGTCTTACCTCAAGGCTCAAAAAGAAGAAGAAGAAGAAAAAGAAACACTACCGCTTTCTAACCCATGAATGTTTGTCAAATGGTGGCAAAACCACATAAAGAAGGGAAGTGAAATGATGTCAGTGTCTGGATGAGGCATTAAACGCATAAACAACAAATAAAACGCATTACCTCAGCATAATGAGCAAAATAGGGTTTGGTGACAGTGCATATCTCTCAACACTTTCACCACAGTGAAGTGATGGAGGAGGGGGGATAACGAGATTAAAAAAAAAATAAAAACACACCAGTTGTGGTTTGATTGATTCATACGTATCTCAGCAGCCCAGAGGAGGAAAAAAAGGACACAAGAGTCTCTGATCAACCTGTCACTCACACCAACAAACTGACATTCGCTCTGCCGGGCAGCTGATTACACTTCAGGTCATCAAAACCTGTGGAAAATGATGCGTGACAGCAAAATTGCTGCTATGGATCATTATTGGGGACCTAACAAGTTCGGAAAAAGTGTCAGCTGTCTAATGACTCAAGTTTAGCTTGTGATGGATAACACATGTTCGGCAATCACAGAGTGACACTACCAACATCAACACTTTTTTAGAGTAAGGCCACATTTAGACTGCAGGCCTACATACTGCTAATGTAAAGCAAATGGTACATTGATGAAAAGTAGCTCACATTGAAAACCAGATATGACCTAATATGGCTCATTTTGAGGAGCTTGTAAGTGGACACCTTACAATATGTTGCAATCAAACAACTCAAACTACTGCATCAAAAATTACTACTACTATAAATGGTCTGTCTGACACAGTCAACAAATACTGACCACTTAGGTATTTATTTATTGAGGAGCTCTAGT
This sequence comes from Thunnus albacares, assembly GCF_914725855.1. Lineage (NCBI taxonomy): Eukaryota > Metazoa > Chordata > Actinopteri > Scombriformes > Scombridae > Thunnus > Thunnus albacares. The sequence goes on along the minus strand of NC_058113.1, from coordinate 8,373,186 downwards.
ATCAGACTGTATTACAGTCAGACATTTCTGTTACTATGTCCTACCCCATATTCTACTCTACAACAATGTAAAAACTACAAAAATGAACACCTGTTAAAAGCACCACTACATTATTCTCACTGACATTCAGAGACACACTTCACTTATTACCTAACTATCAAGTAATCTAAGGAAAATTCGAATGATAGCCTATTTGTTATTGGTTCCGATTTTACCCGTGTGATTAAGTGATTGCTGTGCAGGGGTACTGGGTGTTTTGTTTGGCAATTCAGTAAAGTGGGGGCACATGTCAGTCAAGTCCAGGTCAGATATGATGATCAAAACAAACATGATCTGGTTTCCTCACCGGGGAGTTAAGCTAACCTCTAACCCCTCTAAACGTGATATCTGCAGCATAACACAGGAACACAGAATGCCTAGAAGGGCCCAGGGCCTTGGCCTGTACCAGCCAAACTCCTCTAATCTAATTTATAAAAGAAAGTCTGGCAATGTTTTCCTCCCAGGAAGGGCATTTGTATATTAGAGCAGGGTTACTTTATCTCATTGTCTCACAGAGGTCTACAGCAGCTACCCCTACTTAGACCTCAGAGAAAAAAATAAGGGAAGAGGGGGAAGAAATAAAAGTGAAAAGGAGGGAGATGTGAGAGGGAGCAGGGAATGGGTCAGACCTTAACAACCTACACTATTGACATCCTTTGGCCCTTAAGCCAAGCAGACAGCCTCCATGACTGGTTTTATTTTACACAATCATGATCCTGTTCCTTAGGGGAGAGGGGATCACTTTCATTTCGACCCTGGCTCCTGAGTTTTCGACTTCAGGCTAAGGGACTCCTGTGGATCTCAATACCAACCTCACACTTGAAGAAAGGGGTCAGACACTGGGGTCTGACTCTGTTAGGGGAGAGAGGAGGATGGGGGATCCTTCTCAAAAAAGTATCCCCCCTCTTAACATGCCTGGCCTAAAATGAATGCATTGTTAAACACTAACATATGAAGAGTTTGGGAGACTCCAAGCCATTTGGAGCAACCTCGTTTTTTCGGCTTGGGGTAAAATTGATTTTTCGGGGAAACCGAAATGATGGTGTGGTTTTTTTAATGACTCAATTGTGAGGTGGAAAGATCTTCAGTGTTACATCCAAATACACAAGACACTCCATCCAACTACCAGTAAGCTGCTTTGTAAAAATACAATGTAGTGATGAGGGGGAAAAAACTGCCCAAATTATCACGTTTTAAGCATTTACTTAAAATGTCAAAGGACAAGTGTGTGTTCGAGGTCAAAGCAGGGTCTTGCCACTGAAAAATTCATGAAGGACTATGGGAATAAACTCTGTAAATCAAACAAGGAAAACAAAACCAAATTTGAAACACACATGAGGGACACTGAAAAGTCTAGACAAAAGGATGTGTGTGTATGCAATTACGAGCACAGGCTGAATCACATTTTCACTGCCTACAGTACTTTTTACATAAGCCTTTATTGCATAAAATAACTCAATTACGCCAACTTCTGGTCTACTTTTGTGTCCCAAGCTGTGGGCAAGAGGCGAGCTAAATATCTGTGAAACCATCATGGCCAACAGCTGTAAAAATGTCCTCATTAAAAACAGCCATCAAATTCATTTGAGTCCACGCTTGGGTGCAGAGGGCTTCTGGGTAGAGGACTAATGACTTGGAATTTGGGTGTCTTTCAAAAATAGATATGTTCTGTCCATCGTCATAACACCGACAAAAATAAACACGGAAATCCCTGAAACTGCCCCTGATATGCGTTTCTGCTTTACAAACCGCAACACACAGAGATCCAAAGACACAGAAAAAAGGTGAAAAGTAGAAAAATCACCATTCTACTTCCTCTTTCAGTGTTACCACTAACCTTTGTGGTCCTTAACAAGTAAATGGATCCAATTGCAGTAAGTCTGCCAAAAAGAACCAGGACTCCTAATCAATTCCAGACAATCTGCAACTGGAGATTTCGACAGGGCCTGATCATGTTCCATGGTTCAACCTTGACTACAGACCTCCACGGCTCTATATAACAGTCAATGCAATCATTTTTGTGTCAACAGAAGTAATTCATTCCCTCTTTCCACTGAGCATCATGTGTTCGTGGACCATATTCAATGCAGACCTCCCATCAAATCTTCAGCATTCACCACGTACCTGAGGGGCCGTACTATGAATAAAGCATTCTGAAAGCACTGGGAAATTTGTACTATAAATTAGTGAGGTAACCAGGATAAACATGAGCACAACGTATGCATTACCTAATATCGGAGATTAGTTACAGCAACAAGCACAAATCCACCCTTACAAAGATAAGGATTAATGGCTGGGAAGGGTGAATGCTCAGTCTTTATCTTTGTCACTCTCTAAAATTGATGTTAAGAGGCAGCCAAATCCTATAATCTCTCTTAATTGCAGACAATTACTATAATCTTTTTTTTTTTTTTCTCTCCGCGAATGCTCACTATAATTAGCACTGACTCAATTTCTTGGTTTTGGGTAGGCATCCAAGGTCAATTTTATTTTAATGTAACTATACTGGATTTTGAACTAGGAGTCAATAGAGACCTACAGAACCCTCTGACCTCCATCTAACCAAACCGAAAGGAGCTGAAATGTTCCTGTCTGCTAGAGCAGCTGGTAACATCTAAAGCCATCTAAACCCTGACCTCTTCCTGGAAGAAAACTGTCCACGATTTGGCCTCCAACAGGTGGTCTTAAAGGTTTAGTGAGCAGCACAACCTGTGGAGACCTGGAAGCAGTTAAACCTCACAATACTTAATCCCTCAGATGTGTAGGGTCAGAATGGCTGTGTGAGGAAGAGGCAATAAACACTTATCTGTGGGAAAACTGCACTCATCACAAAGCCCATGTTCTTACTTCCTGCTTACTGAATGTCTAAAGATAGCATATTACTTCCTGTTAGTCTTTCGGGATGTCTGTCTGGATTCTCTTGTGCAAGGTGGTCAAGATAGCTCTGGTGTCTCCATACAGCAGCCACCGATGAGAAGTTCACAACTTGCAAATGTTAAGTTTCATGTTGTTTGGACAGTATTAAGTGACTAACCTGATGCTAATGCACTGGTGAATTCGGCAGAAGGTCTCAAAGATGAAGAGGCGGGCATTCTCAATAAAGTCTTCCAGGCAAGCGACCAGGAAGAAGTCATTCACAAGAACCTAAAAGACAGAAAGCATGTGACATTAAAGCAGTGTAAATACTATACAAAGATTTATTTTTGTCAGATGTGGTTAGCTCACAAATTCTATTACAACAATGTAAGGTTCAAGCGAGGAAAAACAGTTCAATACGCACAGAAGTCAGAGCTTTTCTTAGACTCATTAGGACTATCAAGCTGGGACATTGAGATTGAATAGCAATGGAAAGTCATGAGTGCAGCATTACAAGTTTCAATCTGTTTGCTTCTAAAAATTCATGTCTTATTCAATTAAAGAAAAAAATGTGTTCACTGAAAACAAATTCCTATCATAACAAAAGAGAAAATAATCAAATTTAATATATTGTCAAGAAAACAGAGTAGGGAAGAAAATACTGGCTACATTTAAGTCATCAAAAGTTTTTGCCAAACGTTTTCAAAATGATATTTTCCTCTATACATCATAAATCCCAGGTCACGCAAGGTGCTTCCAATCAACCACAAATCTTTGAATTCTACAATCACCACATTAAACAAAGTAAGAACGGCGCCAACCAAAGAGATGACCACATTGTTTGTGATGTATCACCCTTCATCTGGTCCGGTGTATCAGTGTCAGCTCTCCTGTGCAGGATCACCAGATTTCACAGCTACAGTCATCCCATGAATGTAGCACCACCAGTCCAAACAATCTCACAGATGAGAGTAAGTCTTTTCAGCCGTCCATATACACCATCACCTGTGCCTTGTTACAGTAAGAAATACAGTCTAGCTTGGACTCTTTCACACTACCGCAGATGGCCGACTCATCTACTTCATCTACTGTAAATGTTCATGACCCAGCTATGGCCCCAGACGTACCACAGTGTGAAGTGCTCACATTTCTCAGTACTTGCTGCATTCCAACTCTGCAGTAAGAGCTATTTCACATCACAGACCTCCATCTTCAAAAGTTCTCTAAGAATTACAGGCTCTTTGTTTGCTTAAGCTTAGAAAGTTGCTATCTGCCCAGAGTTCTGCTTGAATAAATCCCAACTACATGACGCTATCAGGCAACGCACATTTCAACTATGACAACGCTTATCTAAGGCTGATAAACTTTGAACAGTTAAGTTCCCTAATTACTGTCATCTGGGATTCAGACCACAAAGCTTAAACAAATTCTGAAAGGAGCTTGAAGAGCCCTTTTATGCGCAATCTGAGGGCCTGACTATAGGTGGGCCTATACTTTTCATTCTTTGACATGCAAGCATCTAACATCTGACAGTGATTCCAGATTCGGGTGGAGTGGGAAAGAAACAAAAAAAAAAAAAAAAAAAAAACCTATACAGCCTGAACAGGACAATTTAAACCAAGCTGAACTCCCCAGTTGAAAGCTGTTGGCTCAAACTACTGTGAAGAGTACAGTGAACTGAAGACAGGAGAGCGGAAAACAATACCCATATCTTGCTATTACAGCAATCAGTAAATAGATGGGTGCCACTCTTCTCAGTGGCTCAAAATTGATGCATTACAAATGCTCATCAAGACGAGAGCCCATCCCAAATGGGGTATCCGTTTACCTCAATCACTCCACTGTCTGTGAAACATCCTTTTACTTCTGAATAATGCGTTTTTTTATATGCTTGTATGTGAATTTCTGCAGGGGAAAAATGGCATTACTAACTTCAAACGAGATCATTTTGGGAAAATGTTTGCAGACCACCACAGGTAATGCATTAAAGGTGCTGTTAAACATCTTTGGAACCACCCACCTTGCAAGACCTGCTTGTGAACTGAATAAGGTCAATAGAGGGTTTTTGTGCCTACTGGACATACTCTGATAAGACTGACAGGTAAGCCAGTGTTAAAAGCACCTGGAATAACTTGGGCTTTGACCTGAGAGGTAGTTGGGATTGAGCATCTGTTTCAACCACAGTAGAGTCTCTGTAAACAGAACTCCATGAGCGGAGGTCAAGACCAACACAGAGAGTTCCTAAAAAGTGCATGCAAGTGTTTAACAAGGTCGGTGATTGAGGGCGTGTGTAGCTGAAATAGGATACAGCTCTAATATCTCTGATAGTCTATGTCACATTTAGAGATCGCCCCTGGAGGCCTTTGCACAGGAAAAATCTCATTTTCTCTTGGAACATGCTGTGTATTCTCTCTGACTTGTGGGGGGTATGACCAAGTAAAAACAAATCTGCGCTAATGAGTTTAGTTCTAACTTCCTCATTTGTAAAGTGGTGATTTCGAGGAGTTAAAAACTCCTTCTATTAACTTAAAAATAACTTAGAATGAAACACAATCTTCAGTAAACTGCTGACATGATTTATAAACATTTACTCCTGGGAAAGAGCCATTTGATCAGGCCAGATGTTTTTCATTCTGAAGGTTTATCGTCATGAGGCAAAAGATGAAAAAGGGGCCAAATAACCCCAAATTTAGCCTTTTATTCTTCTGCAGGTCCAAATTATGAAGTCATCTGGGAATACCAAATTACAGTGTGTATGCAAAGAATGAACTAGAAGATCAAGTTACACAAAATATACATGAAGCACAACGCTAGTTAGGACACCTGCTCTCTCTCTAAATCTGATTACGGTCCACTGATTGTATCCCCAGAATCTGACAAGCCTCCTGGCTTTATGCCATCAATGCAACACATAATTTGTCAAAAAATATTATTCTTATCTTTTACAGGTGTTCCTGTTATTGTGTCCATTCCTTGTATATCTCACACAATAAAAATATAATACTTGCATTGCAATATCTTAAAACAGGTAGCACAAGAAAAACAGACACATCTATATGAAATAAAATTAAAAACAAAGATGAAGAATTAAAATTGTTTGCTATACTGGCACCCCAGCCCACGAAATTAAATGAAACTGACCTCATAACTCAACATTAAGATTTATCTTCATATTGTCTGATGGTTTCAGAAACACCGCATTTCTTGATTTTAATCCAATATAACAGCCAAGCAATGAATCTTACCTTCATAAAGGTTAGAATGTTCCATTTTAGTTGAAATTGTTTGGCGTTGATCTCACGTAATGGTCATTTTGGATGCTGTAGATTGTGCTGCTGTTGAAATTTATTGCCATAAATATCTTCAAATTTTAAGCAGCCTTAATTTCTATTTTTTTAAATTTAGTCTTAGTCCTGTATCATATTTAGTCAACCTCATCCTGTTTTCTTAGTTGTTTTAGTTGAGTCTTAGTCAAAGAAAATGGTAATTATTTTAGCTTAGTTTTAGTCAATAACTGTTGACATTTTAATCTTTTTTAGCCATCAGATTATATTGAACATTTCAGTCAATCTAGTCCAACCAAATTCAATACTTTTGTCATTTTAGTCAAAATGATTTCATATAAGATTTAACCTTACCATTAAATGATGAAAAACACAGGCTGAATGATTATGAATGCAGCTTTGCAGAAAGTGTCTGGTCTGATGGTATCGATTTAAGGAATACATCCAGACATGGAGCATGTTCTGATATGCATATTTATTTTGAACCAACACAATTCTGGGGCCCAATTCTGTCTTTAAAATTATTATAAAACAATAAGAGCGGTACAGACAATAAAATGTTCTGAAACCAATTTTTTAGACGCCTAAGGTATATGACAAAAGTAGTTAGCCTAATAAAATTTCGAAGAATACTGTACACACACCAATTGCAATCTGCTTGCATTTAAAAAGTACAACAAATAGATCTGAGGTTGGTGTTAACAAGAAAAGAAAAAATGTGTCCCATAGACTTAATAATGAAATAAGGTTAATAAAATTGCTGTCTAGCATGCTAGTTCACATGGCATCAGTATTAAAAGTTAAAAAAAGGCAAGGTTTTCTAGAGTAACAACAACAACCATGATAAAGAAAGGTAACATTATACACTGCTGTTTTAATCAATACACCTTTCTACACGGGCCATGTAATGGCTCATGTTTCACTTGCACTATATACATGTAAACGTGAAGTCTGTTTTCCTCTGTTTCATGCATGCCCAATACACATAGAGTCAGTGTGTATTGGGCTCTGAGAGCTTCCAAACATGGGTGACCTACACTCAACACTGCACCTGAACGCCTCCAGTGTAGACACTCAGACAGAGCACTCGCTGCTGCTCTGCTAACATGCTGTTCAGGCTATGCCTCCCGCCTCCTGTAATATTTTGTTTCCTGTTTTTTGTCAATGAAAATAAAGAGATTTTGGTTTTTGTTTTTCAAACTACAATTTAGTCTTGTCTTTTTTTGTCAACTATATTACAAGGTGATATAGTCACAGTTAGTGTTTAATGATGTCGGTTTGAGTTTACAGGGCACATTCTGAGAGGGTCCAGTGGGAGGCTGATGACTAGGGTTTTGGAAGGGAAATGAGGGGTGGGAAGACAACGCATAATGTGGCTTGATGACATAAAGAGATGGAGCGGAGAGAAAAGATATGATCAACTCAAGAGAAATGCTGAGAAGGGAAACTGTTGGATGACCATGGAAGCCAACCTTCAGATTGAAGACAGCCTGAATGATTGATTGATTTGTAGTCAGCATAAAAAGAGACTTTTAAAGTATACTACTCATATTCTATTCTCACATCAAGGACTACAGTTACATTTATCCATTACAAACCAAAACTGAAAAGGTTCTAAATTGCGGTGCTATGACAGATCTCCCTCTTAAAGCTTAAAGTGTCTGCACGCCTCTGCAGAGACTTTTGCTTATAAAGCTTTTACTGTTAACTACTAGCCTGATGGGTCAATTACAGGCCATAGTAAAATCTGACTGAAGCCTGAGTCATAGTGTCCAAGAGGACCTCTATATCTGACAGTATGATACAAGGCACAGACTATCACTGTTCTGTCTGCACTGGACCCACGCAGAACTCCTGCAAATAGAAACACTGTGTGAGCAGGCAGAAGGTCAGACAGAGATCACATAATTACTAAAGATGTTTACTGCGATGCTCTGTGTGAAAGTTCAGGAGTTTGACCCGCAAATCAGAGGTTCTCAGAAGACCTCTATATTGTCACTGAGAGGCACAGTAAACCAGGGCCAACTTCTTCACACAGTTAGGGGGGGGAAAAGGTTGAAATGATTAATGAATGTTGGTGAGGTTACTCAAGTGCATACTCACCGACTCACACTCCCTCAGTTTCTTCTGAGCACTGTCGAAGTCAAAGTTCACATACAGGCACTCCACAAACTCTGTAATTGGATCTTTGTAGGTGTAAGATTCCTGAAAGAAAAAAATAGTATAAAATCGAATATTATTATATCTATGTGTATGTGTGTGTATATGTATATACATATATATATAAATTACATGCTATAACTTATTTTAATAAGTCAAAGTTTAGCTATGTTGGGATGCAAATAAAACAGACAAATATAGTAAAATGTAAATGTGTTTCATGATTTAACACAGTTACTAAAATAGCATTTGAGGTTGTTTTTGAATCTAATAGAAATCACTAATATCAGTCTATGCATTAAGAAGAAGATAAATCCTAGTTTAGTTCAAGTCACTGACAATAATGACTATGTGGTCATAATAACCACCTGCTAGGTACAATAGGTAAATAAACATAACAATTTACAAGGACTTAAGTGAAAACACATCATGAACTCTCAACAGTTCCAAACGATGCTTAGAGAAGTCCCAACGTGACCCGAGGCCATAGAGCACAGAGCACATGTTTTAACAATTATACACAACCCACCGAGACAGTGCTTAGACCTCTGAAGTAGCTACTGTCATCGGTGGAGAAGGCATCAGTACACTACAGTCTGTCAGTTCACTACCATTCATCAGATGTAATGGGTTCAAGGCTTCCCCAGCTTGGACTCAAACCTTAATATTTACTCCCTGTGCTTAAGAGGAAGTGTTGGCAATGCTATGGGTTACATGGTCAGTTGGTCACCCTCCAAAGCCTGTACAGCCCATTAACAATGACCTGATAACTGTGTGCACTTTGTAAATACAATGGGATGAAAAAGAGAAGTCTGTTTACCTGCTGTATGACCTTCACCAAATCCTTCAGAACCTGCCGACGCTTACGGACATCCTTGTTTGTAATGACCGCTGTGGTCAGGTAACGCAAGATGTGGGGGCACATAGTCTGGATAGCATTGAGGTATCTGAAATGAGGGGAGATGAAAGTAATCACTTATCAGACCAATGTAAGCAAAGACACAACCAAAAACAAGGACACACAATATAACATTTTGGCTGCTTATTGGGCTCCTGGCATTTAGAAGGAAGAAAGCCTTTGCCACTAAACAGATAAATGTCTCAACAGGACCCTCACTGCTGGACATGAGTCCCAGCTTTAAGCCACCTCTTTCATTAGTGTCCTGTGAGAGGGAGGAGGAAAAGGAAACCCTGGCAAGAAGATATAGATCAGTGAACAGGGACCTGCCCAGTGGCTGAAACCCAATCCATCAGGGACTGATGTTTCAACCACAGGTCAACTGGCTGAGGGCTGAACACAAGAGACAAGACGCTGTTACAGACTGATTCTAATCCCACACCAACTCTGGGGCCGGTTGCACCAATAGGGCTTACGCTTGGTCTTAAGCTAAGATGGTCGTAACTTGGTGTTTTAAGTCCAACCGGGCATAAATCTTCCGTCTAGTCAGGAGCAGGCATAAAGTCAAAATCTTTGCCTTGCTCAGGAGGTCTTTCCACTTTTTCCATACATTGTTTTTTGAACAAAGGCTGCCCAAGTCTGAACAATCATTTATGACCTCTTATTTGTTATTACATTGGACTGCTTGGCAGTCAGTGTTTTCTTGTGCTGGCTGTACAGCTCTATTAATTCTCTTATGTCAATGTCCATGAAATTGCCTTTTCTTTTTCTTTGATTCTCCATGACGTTGCCACAAATTAGAAATGATTTGCTACAAATTAGCAAGACAGCGGGAGATTGGTAACAATGTATCCTAGCAACGCACGCTGCTAGGCAATAGCCATAGTTCTGTGAGCATTCACATGGATGCCTATAGCTAAGACCGGGCGTAGTAAGACTAGGCTTAACTATCCATCCACTATCCATCCATGGAGACAGCATTCTGTAAAACAATATGTAAGGTCTGCACATACACATGGACACGCATACTACTTTCCATGAGTAATTAATCAACATTAAGTATTTCAGAAAAACTCCTTATTGGTTTTTAAATATCTATCTTTGAACTTCACTCTCCACTCAACCCCCATTGACCAAATTAAATCTGAAAAGAGGAAGTGGACTGGGCCCTTTCAGGTCTCCTATAGCTAAGTCCAGAGGAACACATGGTGTTCAGACAAAGAGTGCCGACAACGGTTTAATTAGCTGAAACAATTAGAGGGACAGGGGACCTGTGGCAGTTGTGATGTTGAGTCTAAAAACAGCAGTGGGCTGCTTGGCAAAGCCATCGTCAGCCTGGTTTTAGGAGAGCTCTCTCTCCCTCCCTCCCTTTGTAGTTGCCTGACTCCCATGGAAGACCGCAACGCTCCGTGCTGTGTTCCTGATTAACTTACACCTACTCACTCTCCAGGGGGGGCTCCAATAGCAAGCAATCCTGCATGAGTCACTGTACCATATCTGGGGGGCATTCACCCTACCCCACTTAGGGGACTTTATCTTTTTTTTAGATGAGTTTTGAGGCAAACGCGTTGCTGCGCTGGTTTGCTGAAGATGCTACTGAGGCATGCAGCCAAGAAATCAGTATGAGTTCAAATTTCCTCTGTTGAAGGGGGGCTACAGGAGAACACAGAAGAGGGACAGGGAAACGAGTTCCCATTTCATGGCTTGTCTGGTAAAGAAAATGATGCTGAACAACTGAACGAGTGACACAGACAATCAAGTAACTCTGGATATAATATTACTGCAATAGTATTCGCTGAGTTTGCACCTGCACCATACTTATGAACTGCATTATTTCCCTTGACGTTAGTGTAGTCTGTCAATAGTACACAAACAAGCCTTTGGCCAACTTCTGCTGACTGCAGGGGTAAGGGAGGTCAAATGTGGAGCCGAAGGCCAGCCACTGGTCACTGACTTCAGCCAAAGGAAGTACTGGTCAAGAGATGGGAAACAAGAGCCAAGCCAAGCCTCAGTGGGAAAAACATGAGGTTTCTAGACTGTGAAACTGCAAAGCACACAAAACTACCTCAGTTTGTCCACACAGATGGTTGGGTGAGCTTTTCATGAGTAATTATTGGGCAGGCCTCCTTAATCATCCACAATAAAATTAAAAACTGAGTAAAATTCAGGGAACCAGACATTTGAGTGTACTGTGTTGTGGTCGCCTGTCATACTGTCTGTGGAGCCCAATCATCTGTACAATTACACAAGCCAGCAATCAGAACAGGGGGAGGGAGCAAAAACATCAAAATAGGTGGTGTGCAAATTTTAACACAGTGTATAAAGTTTCCGATCTGCGATACACATGGACTCGTTCTCGACTTGGAGAGTAAACAGACCACACGAAAACACACACTTCTGAAACCACTTTAAAAATACCAGCAGGGTTCATGAAGAAGCCCACCACCCAAAAATGTGTTATTAAAGCAAATGGCTTTCTCTAAATCAAATGACAGACTTTTTCTCCAAATCCTTTACGGATCAAGATTTATTTTGGAGTTACAATAACATTTTCAATGCAAAACACTTAATTTTAGACCTTGGGTTCATCTTAAAAAAAGATGAACTACAAGTAGACTCAGAGTTGCTCTCTCAGAGGTATAAAATGTGTCAGCTTTTAGTAGTATCTACCAATACATTCAATGAACCACTATAAGCCCATATCAGTGTACCATAATGGGCCAACAGACCCACAGTTTAACCAAGCTACAAAAATCTACCTTTCTATTAACCTTGCTTTGTGAAAATGGATCTTATCTTTTCAACTACTTCCAGCTATTCTCTCAAACGTTTTGCAATTTTCTGGGCGTAAATGAATGGGTTAAAACAACAAAGTGAAAATATATATATATTACTATAAATGGTACTTACTGTGGCTGATACAGAAAGAGCTCAATGATATTGTCTCTGCCTTTGGGGTGGTTGAAGAAGACAAAGAGAGACCAGTGAATCAGCCATGTCCTCTGCTGGAGAGACTGGAGAGGGGAGCTGACAGACTAGAAAGGACAAAGATGGAAATCCCAGAGAGAAGCCCAGAAGAGACAGACATAAAAGTAAGAGACATTTTTAAAAATTGTAAATTTGTTTTCAGTCAGTTACTGTACATACAAGCAGCCCTGTTCTCCAATAAGACGTTCCTGCCTCCTAAATGTCCATCAATCAAATACAGACAACCAATTCATACACCAATCCAAGTTCTTAAGTAGTCCTATGAGTGTGTGTGGAAAAGGAGTAAAATGTCACAGCAAAACTGTACTGAAAGTGAAACGTCAATATGTGTGTCTATGTAAGGGAATCTAAATGAGGTATCAAATTCTGAGAAGTAGGGCATTTACGTTGTTATCGATAGTCTCCCTCAGGCGGGTAAGGTCCTCCATGGCTGCCTCCCAGTTCTGCATCAGGATCTCAGAGGCCAGTTTGCCCCACAGAGAGTTCAGGGCATTCCTGTCTGTAGATGGGACCTTGGGAACAGACAACATGGTACATTTGTTCAAATATGAATCTACAGTTTTTCCACATTACTTGACATACAAACACTGATTAGGAGTCTTTCTATGCAGGTTGGTGGCAGACTGCTCAATAACATCTGCATCCATACACAGTGAGACGGAGCTTGCAACTACTAGCCTGGCTTCAGTGGCACTGCTGCACAGAGCAGTCACTTTTCTTATTTATATTGGATAAATGAATTAAATTATGTCATCCTAAGGGAATTGAGCTTGACAGAAAAAGAGAAATGGATCATGAAAGACTGTTTAGCTTTTTATAAAACCAAATTTGCTGCACTTTTAGATACTACAACCACTGCATTGCAGTTGACCATACAATTTAATACTTTCAGATTAAGACGCATTAAGTAAAGCCATATTTGGACCATGTGTGTCACTAAACTGTCTGAACAATTTGTTAGAACTAGAACATTTGGTTGGCTGAGACAGGATCACAAGGCCTAAGTATATCTCTAACATCGCCATACTGTGCTGCAGTAATGGCCAATCCATCATAATCAGGAGAAAAACAGCCGTAAACTGCAAGATTGTACTCAGATGCATATCACCAACAAAAAACTCTATGCAAATATTTTGTTCCACCTACATTCCACACCTGAAAAAGCCTAAATTGTATCATTAACTGTAATTAAGTGAAAAATGAGCATCATCACCAGCCTAAAAGAATAACAACTCAATCTGATGGGTGGGGCAGACATCATGTAGGGGTGGCAGGAGATAATGTGCCTTGTGGTTTTGTGTATACTTATTCTAAATTTCTTTTTTCCTGTGAGGTTGTTCCAAGTCGAATTTACCAAACTGCTCAAACTTGTCATAAATTGCTCATTTCAACCTGATCAGTGCAACTTGTTCTTGAATGGGTTTATCATTATTATAATCAAATTGCTATATTAAAGCTACCTGTTCTGCCTCATTTTTGGTTATGTTTCATTCACAGAAATAAAAAGAGGAGAACTTCACTGTGTGGAGCTTCAAGTGCACCTGTGAGAAATCAGCACATGAAAATATAACAAATTTGACAGACAGCTGTGTCGTTAGAGGATGTAAATAATGAGAAAATATTATTCTAGCTGTCAAGGTTATGTCACCATAGAGCTGCATGATGACAGACGTAAAAAAGGGATGGTTTGAAATGTTGCTGAAGTAAAGTGGCTAAAACAGAAGGCGTACAAGAAAACGTGACAGTCAAGGAAACAGAAACACATTCTATTACTACAGTTCACTGTCGGGTGCAGTGGAGGATGTTCACCTGGACAATGACCTGCAGATACCTAAAGACACCGACACAGCTGTTGGAGTGTGAGAAAAAATCTGCTGTCAAACCTCTAAGTAAAGTGGCAGACTACAATGCAAATCTATTTGCAATTTTGGTGACATTTAAACTCCAAATTCATCAGATTAAAGCATTATAATTCTTAAATCAAACAAGTAGGGTTTTTTGGCTATGAGTAAAGGCAGACTATCTGTACATAACTTGTACGACAGGTCTGAACCACCTGTGAATTTCATTCACATCTAAGAGAAAATTCTGTGGTAAAAATGGTGAATGCAACAAGTTTTCTTAAATCAGTTTAAGTGCCACTTAAGAACAAATCTGTTCATGAGTGGTTCTTGCATGAGGCACATTGTGTGACTGCACTGACCCAAGAACAAAAATATTGTAGGATAGTGAAACTGCACGACACATAATGTCAACATTTAATCATTTATTTTGTTGAAATAACCTCCTCATCCACTCTACCAGGACAGATAGAGGGTAAATTCAAAAACATTTTGAACTGAATTAAATAATCTTTGTCTAACATTAATTAGAAAATCTAATTTAAGAAGAAGCAAAAGGCAAGAGTGTTTGTCACTGAGAGAAAAATATCAAACATTTGCTGATCACAGCTTCTAAAACTCAAAGATTTATTTTATTTTCTTCATTCCATTACATTCCTTTGCATTTATGGGCTATTGGTCATAGAAATTACAGCATCATGACATCACTTTGGGATCTGGTGCCTTGTAATGGGCATTTTTAATCTTTTTTTTTTTTGGTTTTATTGAAATCAATAAAAATGATTATATGTATATAAAAAAATCAATATATTAATTAATAATTAAAATAACTAAACTGTTCTTAGTGATGAGACTGTAAAACCACAAAATAAAAATCACAATATGCACTGGCTTGATCATCAGGCACCTTACTAACTTGTTTAATGTATACATTAAATGTTTTCATTGTTAATTTTTGCAAGTTTTACTCCACTTCATGTCATGATAATGATAACTGCAATCATCTCCAACCATTACTTTAAGCAAATCTGGACAACTATGTCGTTATCACAGGATAATTAGGCTGAAATATGAGCTAATGCTAACAAGTCACATCTTTGTGAATATAATCACTCAGAAAAATGTTACAGGCTACTGTTTCTGATTTCCAGAACAGGCTAAAACAAACAAAAAAGAATCAGGTAATGAAACACAGGTTGAGAATGCTTCTGAACCTCAGCAGGGCAATCACTCTATAGCGGACGTAGGACTACACCCTAGGGCTCATGGGAAACTCTGTGCCACAGTAGTTCATGATAACACCAAACACCAGACGCTGTGACATGAGTCAAGCAGGAAGTCAGGGTGGGTGTCTGCTGAGCGGCCAGAGAAACCTAGATGCTAACCACACACCCCCGTACACCGTCGGACAGCCGCTAAAGTGGACTGTGAGACACGACAGATGTACCAGTGGAGGAAACACTAAAAAAAGAACAGGTTTCCGCTATAACCATACAAATTAGTAAGATTATTCAGGTATAAAAGTTTTTGGTTTTTTTTAACTTCTCAGAGACCAGATAACACTCATAACATCAATATGAGACGATTGCAGTTAAGTGGAAAATATTTGGAAAATCTCCTGCATAATTTCGCCAGAGGAGAACACAGTGAGATGGTGTGTCCATCCGTCCAGTCAGATCAGCAGAGTTTACAACTCAGGTCCACTGTGAATGATTTTTTTTTTAAGTGTAGAAGTCACAAGAAAGATCAGCAGTGTAAAAGTGCAAGAAAAAAAATTGGCTACACTGCCAGCATAAAGGTCAGCGTTTCATCTGTTGAAGTGTTTTGTTTTGTTTGTTATTTTTCCCTCTTTTGGAAGTCCCTGCCTGCTACGTTTGGCTGACCTCCAGGTCATTATGGCAGCTTTCTACACACACACAGTCTGGCTTTCACTAGTGGCCACGCTAGAAAAGTTTCAATACCTGGGTTTTTCCAGCAGTTACCTTAAGTTTCCATTGGTTTGTGAAATGGGCACATTTTCGCTGACTGACCAGCAACAATAAATTTACTGTGCTGGGGATCCGCCGGGATACTCAATCTTTATTCTTAACATTCAATCCCTGCATTAAGTGATGATATGAATAAGTTGCTCTTTTCGGACTAGGCCACACTGTAACAAGACCTGAGGCATGGATTTTGCAAGGCTGGCTTCCTTCGTTTAACTGACTGGGTTTCCCACGTTAAATGACTTTATGGAGCCTCACCTCTCCCATACGGGAGAGGGAGAGACAAACAAGGGGCCTGTGAGGATGGGAGGTCCACAAAACACAGAAAAGAGAGGAGGGGGAGAGCACTACAGACTCTTGCTAATGAAATCCATTTCTACCTTTCCCCCCTTCTAAAAAGCCTCTTGCATTGTCAAGAGAAAGCAACAGATATCTGGTTACAGAGTCTGATCTGGCTGCAACTTAAAATGAGAGGTCTAACAATTTGAGGGGTAAAAAGAAAAAATCTATGCTGGACTTCGAACAACATACCTCAATTAGAGCAATTTTGGTTTATTTAGACTGAGTTGCAAAGCCATAAACAACTGTTGTTGGAATAGTGGGACATATCCGTTGCAAGCTTTTGAAGACTTTTCTTTAATGCATTTTTGTTTTGGAGGGAATGGAAGTGGAAAGCTTGGGCGAATTACCCGTCATTTTGTCTCAGATGCAACTCTTCCTTCTCTAGATTTGAGCAGATCAGATCTTTGGGTAAGAGGTTTGTTTGTAGTGAAGAGGGTCCATCATCGTTCAGAGACACTGCCAAGCCAAGTTTTTCAGGAGGGGACACTCCAGCATAGTGAATGCGCATGGCTAGCTAGAGTCACTGACAGAGGCAGCGCAGTATCAAATGCCAATTAGAAGAGGAAAAGATGGTCTTAATGTTTTTCACTCTAATGAACAGACAAAATGTTGATCTTATTCTTGCCCATTCTTTTGGGGCTGGCTTTGGCATGAGTCCTTGCTTTACCACAAAGCTGAATGCTGAGCCAAAGACAAACAAAAGCAAGAGGACAAGTTGAGTGACACTTGGAAACCACTGACTATGCAGGCTGGTTCCACTGGTCATTATAAGACACTCAGCTGAGCTGAACTTAGCAACACTTGATGCAAGATAACACCAAAAGCAAAATTTCCATGTAAAATTGGTTTTATTCCAGATGGATCAATAACATACGTCAACAGGGTAGCTACAAGCTTGGAGACGCCCTGTATGTGACCTTGAAGGCAGCTTTAGAGTATGTAACAACTGATACCACCCAGGCGATGCTGCTGCTTGTACAGCAAATGATGGAATCACCTTGGATACAGGTCTCATAGTTGCTGCTGTTGTTTACACCACTTGGCAGCTTCACAGTACACAACTCTGTGGTTGCAATAGTACATGTGTAAAACGTCCACGTACTTGATTTTCCCCAATTCCTGACTCCAATGCTAGTTTAAGAATTTTTTCTAAAACAAAATGTGTTTTGCTTAATAATAGGTGCTACACAACCACCCTTTCATGGGTTCTTACCTATGTAGTTTCTGCCTTTGTGTTCACTCTGTGAGATACATGATGACTTGTCACTGGACAATGACATCTGATCCATGGGTCTTTGCATTTACACCTGGCATTGAAATGTGTTCTCGTTTTCTCATCTATGTCTGCACTGTGATCGTATCTCAATATGCAAATTAACTAGGTGGAGCTGGCAGATTTGTCAGCAAACACGACGCCTCCCAGGTTGAGGGAACTGCTGCCACACACAGACGTCATTCATTGCTAAATCACTTTTTGCGAGAGAAGACTTCTAGCTGCTAGGAGTGGGGTGGGGGTGGGGTAATCAATTCTTAGATGCATCACAATGCAGACATGGACGATTCTGCGTCGATTCACTAATCAAAAATTGATTTTTCTAAATGTTAGTTAATAACATAATATTGATGGAACAAAAAAGGCGGAACTCAACTATGAGGGCAGTGCAGCACCCGGACAGTCTACAGCGTGCACACGCTAGAGTTATCTTGTAATTCATCTTGACAAAATGCAGCGGTTCCAAGCATATTTTGATTTAATGACTAAATACCTTTGTGAGATGAATGTGAAGTATGTTGTGAACTTTCTACGCCGTCACTCAGAGACTAATGTTAGTGGAGCGGAGCAGCAAACTCCAGCAGTAACGATGGAGACCAGCTGACCAACACACACTGCAGCACTTACACAACTCAAATCAACTCTAAGGTGATGAAAATAACTCGGCGCTCAGTCTGTTTCACCTCAAAAACCCTGCACCCGCTCAGCGTCTTGGCCAGCGATGACTTTCCCCAGAACTACCGGTGCAGCAGAGAGGCTGCTCTCCACAGCTGGAGACATGACGTTAATAACACAGCGGAGCACTCCGCCTCCCCCTCAGTTTGTTATTGTCATACAAGCAGAAGACTGTAAGATGCTTTCAAATTCATTAATTCATTAATTAATTAATGCAATTAACGTTTTAAAATGAAAAAGCTGCGGACCATTAATCTTAACTGTCAATCTTAACAAGTCAAGTCAATTTTATTTATATAGCGCCTAATCACGACAGACGTCATCTCAGTCTATCTCATCATTGAATGGTTTGCCACACAGTATAGTGGAGCAAGAGACTGAAAATTGTGCCCCCCTTTCCATTCATTCAATCAAGAATCAGTTTGGAATCGAGAATCGATTCTGGATCGAATCAGACACCAAAGAATCGGAATTGAATCGAATCGCCAAAGATTTCGACCTCTACTAGCTACCGCTATTTCTTAAAGCCTTTGCGGGATTTTCTTTAGCTGGTAGGAAGGGGCAAAGCTAGGTGACCTTTCAACTTAATGGGCTGATTTTTTTCTTACAAATGTGATCACACTGCACAGACTGCATTTACACCTGGCTGAGATCCGATCACAATGTGAGTGGGACCACCTCTAAATGTGGTCTGGCTGATCTGATCGCATTCCGATCACACTACGTTCTGAGTGCTTTTACACCTTGCATTAACATGTGTTTTTCCTTATCCAGATAACGTATCCAGATACAGATCACATTTTAATGCCAAGAGTAAATGGGGTACCAATGATCCCTAGTACTTTTCACACAATTAAAACATCAGTTTTCCGTACCATAACTGTGTTATCTAATGTGACCAAACTCTATGGTGACTCAAACTCTAACCAGGGCTACTAAAAGGCTCTTAAATCTTTTGAGAGGCAGCAGTTGTTGCGGTCCAGCTGCACCTCGCCCATTCACTGCCTAGTTTGTCTTTCACTATTTCTGAGGGCAAAGGGAGAGAAACCACAAATGCCAGAACCCAGGCAACAAGCCTCTTTGTTTATAGAGGAAATAAGGAGTGTGCATATGTACTCACAAGAATACTGCCTGTACTCTCTGTGAACTGTAATTATGTTCCACTGCAAAACACACTTTATTTACTTTATTATCTGATTTTAAAAACATTTATCTTGAAAATTATTCAAACTCTTTCTATTCTATAAATTCGTTTTTGTCCTACAGCTCATCATTTCAGACTCAGGACAGAAAGAGTGGCATAGCAAGGATAGCCCTTGAGGCCCAAACGCACTGAAAGCGATAACTGACGCGCTCACGTGATGCTCCTATGGTGCTCTGCAGGCATCAAATTTGAAATGCCAACACCACAGAACCAACACAGCTTTGTCCTGTTGTTCTTTGTATTAACTGCTGTAATAGTTGGATGTAATGAATGAAGGAAAAGGAGAAATGCAGAGAAGGAAAATGAAACTAAGAGCATCTGTTTCCAAAGTAAATCATCTGTTGAGTGTTTGATGATTATTTATTTGTGCTTTTGAACATAACCACCATGAAACAGAAAATAATGTTTTATTTCTCTCATTCACTCCACCACTGCTTCCTCTCCTCGGTCAACCACCATTGCGCTGTCTCTCTTTCTCTCTTGCTTGCTGGTGCTGCAGAAAGAACAGCTTTGGTCGCTGGTTCCTCATTTGATGCTTCAAAATCTAGGGTTGTAGTCAACCAAAGAAAGTCTTGGTCGACTGAAATCATTCATAATCTTCAACTAATCAATTAGTGGCACGCGGGGGGGGTTGGATGTAACGTCTTCAGGTTAGGCTAACCAATTGTTGCTAACTTTTTGTTTGCTAACTAACCTTTTCCTCTGCTCTGCTCGCATCCACCGTCATTTTCCTGCCGGTCGCTCATTCCGACTTGCTATGCAAACATACTACGCAATGCCCTATTCCTTAACAGAGTTACGCTCCCAACAGTTTCCAAGGTAACGACACAGAGGTTGACTCACGTATCGGAATAGCGCTGCACAGAGACCACTAAATGCTATTGATTTTCGAATGAATGAATATTTGGCGTTATTTTTGGCATTAAAAAATTTACGGATTCAGTAAATGTTCAGCAAACATTGAGTACAGTTAGACCTAGCAGTCTCCATTAGGTTGGGTGAGTTCAAAATTGTAAAAACAACAGAGACCCCCAATTTTCACAGGTAATTTGTTAGTCTGTCCCTCCCACTGCAGGAAATAATGGATTAATCCTGGAAAGCTGTTGATGTAGCACTTTTCTCCTTATGAAACTAACACAGAGATTATTCGACCAATGAGAATGTGATCGGACGAGAGCATATCGACCAACTAATCGACCAGGAGACTACAGTCCTATCAAAATCGAAACAAGTAGGGGCGTCAAGGCGGTTTGACGTGCCTCATACCGTTTTTGGTGCACGTTCAAAAACGCGCACGTCGGACACTTTCAGTGCGTTTGGGCCTTTAATAACATTTCAGATTGATCCCCCCAACACACGCACACACACTCCCAGAAACACCCTGCAAAATTTGTGTAAACCTCTTGATGCAAACTTAAGAGATGCCTTGCATAACTTAAGCACACCATGAGCTCAGAAGTCATGACAAGGGACTCTCTGGCCACAGCACTCAAATCAATAGGCTGTCTACTGAAACCCGCCCCGTGAGAAGACTACAGACAGATTATGCAGTCCGCCACTGATCACTTGGCCCAGTAAAAGATCCTACTCAAGTCCTAGAGCAGCAGTCTCCTCCTAATACAGAAGACGTGCAGAGAATTGAATAGGCAATGACGTAAGCTTTTCACATTCAATTACTTCTAAGTGTTCTTTTCCTCCCCTATGAAAGCATTTGGCCTTTTGAGGAATTAAAGCAATCTAGCAAACATAATGTGATGTTCAATTTTAAAAATGTCGGAGAAATGCCTTGAGTCAGTATATAAATGAAAACAGTAAAATACTACGGTCGCTCTATTAAGTAAGGTGAGGTGTGTAGTTATCAGCAAACATCACTATTAATGTCAACTGGTGTTGAATGTGTTGGACAAAACAACAAACTTACCAAGACACGGAAGAAGTAGAGGTATTCTGCAGCACCAGAGTAGTTTCCACACTCGTACTGGAACTTGGCATATCGGTACAGCGTGTCCAAGTACTCCTGACGAAACTTCAAGAGAAATATGAGAGTATCAATATCACTATAAGAGAAATTGGGATATTTTGTCAGACATAGTCAAACAATAGTTGGACATGTTTTAAATTCAAGGCACCACAGCTGCATAAATTTACACAGTAAGCACTAAGGGAATACTTCCAGTTTTGTCTCTGTTGCTGTTTGAGTGAAGTAATGTTTCAGTGTGAGGGTGTTGTGTTTTTTTAATTATTACTTGTCAAACATTTGGACAAAACCAAACATATTTTAAATCATAGTGAGACTAAATTGGAATGGAAATTTTAATTTCATATTTTCTGTAGCAGTGATATGATTTCCTTTCTGTGGCACACCACTGCTAAATGAATATGGAGCAAACACTGCTATATCATATCAGTGGTATTTTGCCATGAATGGCAAGAGAATATATAACTTTTGTAACAAATCTGCCAAGAAGTGGTCATGTGAGCTAAATATGAAATGCATATGTATGCTATCATTTCAAGCCTACTTGTGTTCCTATATTTAACTGGCCTTCCTGCTGTCCACTATGCCCTGACGTCACGTGAACTGAAGCCATTCACTAAAATTCAGTATATCCGTGACAGGCAGTGGGTGCTCTGGGCTGCCCAAGCCTTTCCCACAGCAGGCTGCGGGGCCCTGAGCCTGGGTTGTGTGGAGGTGCACTGAGGACAGCATGCAGGTCAGCAGGATACCGGAGTGGGAGGGACCGATGGAGGGGAGGCTAAGAAGCCAAACATCATGGTAAATATAGAACCTCCGGCATTCTTGCGGCTCTATCCACGAGTCCCGAGCTACTCCGTTTATTCTTAACAATTCACCACAGAATGTAAATGTCCACAGAATTTGTGCAAGCCATACAAACCCCGAAAATGAGTTAAGGGTTTTGGGAAGTAATTCTGCATTTCCCTGTTTGGCCTGCCCCTCCCATTTCACCCCTAAAACAACCATGGGTTCGCACAAGATCCATGGGAAATGCAGTGAAGAAGTGAGATGTCAGCAAATCAGGCCAACTTACGTTATGTTTTTCAGCCAAATAGTCAAAGAGCATTCGTCCATCTCTGAAAAGAAAAAGCAAGACAGTTCCTGTAGTTAGAGGCCATTTAACTTGAGTTGCCGTTTGGCTGACACCCTAGCGTTTGGTGCCCCATTCAGGTGTATTTTTCCACTTCTGGTCTAAATCAAGAGCTGTACATAAATGAAGACCATTTCACTCTTAAAACAGTGTGATGTGCTGTTTATTATGTTTGGTTTGGCTACTCCAAATCTAATCTGCTAGCCATGTCTAATACACTCTGGTGAACAAAGTGAATATTGATTTCTCAGCTCAGTCTTTGAGTCTCTATGGCTTTGTCAAAACAAAGGAATACACCCCCCCTGCTAAACTGTTGTATCCCAACTGGATTTTGAAACTTTGCCTGTGGTCTTAAAATCTTGGTATTTATGTGGACACCACACTAAAACCATGTGTGTCCACAGGCAATGTGCACTTTCATTATGTGAATGTCAGAGTGTGCATTTGATGGCACACGTGTGATGTGTGTTAGGTGGATTTTATTTAAGCTGAGGCAGGCTTCTCCACTGCATCAGGACAAGCTGTCTCCTGCTTGGAGGCTAATGAAGGGCAGACTCTAGGGTGACTTCCCTGTAGTGTGGAATGTCAGCCTGCTGTGCATTATGGGAACACTGATCCTAATAATTTATCAGAGCCATTGCCCATACTACATATGTCATTAGAAACTGCCACTTTTACATGCATTTTGAACCATATGTCAAACTACACTGCAGATATAGCCCTCTTCACTGGCAAAAAATGGGCAACAGAACATTATGTCCACAATGTCTCAATAGTAATATTATGCTGTATGTATGCTGGAAAGATATTCACATTGCACTTGAGATTTATGTACATGAAAGTCATCTGCTGAGGTGTCCATCAAGGGGCAACTGTTCATGGAAAAAGTCTGCACAGCATTACTGCCACCTTCTGCACTGAAAATGTTAAAGAGCCATCAGCAGCGTATTGACTCAAAAAGTCAAATGAGACAAAAAAAAAACAAGAGCATAAATCATAGATTATCGTAATGGTGATCATAACCAACAAATTTTCTCCAATAATAACAGATTGTTCATTGATATAGTAATATCATGATTTACTATGATAGCTGGTCTTGGTTTCTGGCTTCAGTAGTTGTCCAAATAAAGCCTGGTAAGGCATATAGGCCTATTTGCTAACTGTTGAATAAAAGTCCTCGGACCAATAGTTTCCATTACCTTGTAAAATACTTCTCAGATCTGTTTGTATTAACCCAAAAGGACAGGGTATCGGGGTTCAAATATCAACCCATTTCTCATTTCCACGATTGGATGATCCTCTAATTCAGACATAATTTTAAAAACAAGCAACTGCACCGAGCATAAATTTAGCCGTAAGAGTTGTAAAAATAATGTATAACTAAGACAGCCATAAGACTCCTCATCCAAAAGGAAGATTTTCATCTTACTCCATTCTGACAGCAAACTAACAATAACATAGACATGTGCTACTGTAAGTCAATGTTGCTATTATCAGGCTTCAAATCTCACATAACAGTTCCTACAAATCTGTGGCTTAAATAAACAGATGTCTACAACCCAA
Source organism: Thunnus albacares (assembly GCF_914725855.1). NCBI lineage: Eukaryota > Metazoa > Chordata > Actinopteri > Scombriformes > Scombridae > Thunnus > Thunnus albacares. Next base: position 8,348,971 of record NC_058113.1, on the reverse strand, counting down.
CTCAAACAATAAAACAGTACAAACTGAAAAAAAGGAATGAAAATGGAAAATGCTTTTGATTAACTGTACAGACACTTGCCAAGAAACAAAGGAGAGGATAAAGTCTGAATATGACCAGACTATTTTAATCACTGTAGACGACGAAACAGTCTTAATAGAGTTAACCACAACATTGTGTGTCTGTCTTTTTACTTCTGTCTTTGCTGACTTTGCTCAGTGAAAGCCCTAAGACTAAATACATTTTTCATTCAAAGTGCAGTTCCATCAACTACTATTCAGTTACAAAATCCCATTGCAATGCTGCTATGCCGTCTACTGTTTCAAATGACAGGTTTTACTGATCCTAGAATCATGGCTGCAAGACCAGTAATACATTTCACAACCTCAGTAAGGCTAATCATTCCAAACATAAAATCAATTTTGGGATAATAAATTAAGACGAAAGAGACTACTCTTGATTAAAAAATTACAGGCTTTACCTGGTGGACTGCATCTGCCTTGTTGTCTCCGGGTCCTCAAACATTTTCACAATGGGCTCCGTCTCTGACTGCAGCTGCTTTAGCTGGGCCACAACCTCTGTCCTCTTCTCCCTCAGAGCTGACACAAGGATGATAAAGAGTGTCATTATCTACAGTAACTCCATAAACCAACATGTAAAATGTCTGTGGTCCAGCACTGAAATCGCTGTAAAACACAGTTTACTGCTTAATCAATTCTGAGTGCGTGGTTAAGCACAGTAGCCTTTTATGATGTCTATCAAGCAATATTAATATCTTTCTTGGTTTTGTGTGAGTTGGTGCGCTTAAAAAAAAAAGAAAAGAAATAAGGAGGAGTGTGTCTTTGGGGTGTAACACGTAAACTGGTTCATGCAACACTTACTTTGTGGGATTTCTTTTTCAGAAAAGAGGCTTTTGTACACATCCATGGCGAAGTCCACCATGTTTGTATCACTGAGGAGGTCCAGCTTTCCATGAAGCAGCTCATGCTCATTGTAGATCTAAGAAACACAGCCGATAATGGGAAAACAAAGGTGAGGGGGATATTTTTGTACAATATAGTTATTTGACCGGGAGAAAGACTGATACATTGTGTTTGTTTCCAATTAGGTAACAATTAGCCTACAACCAAGAAAATATTTGAAACTGTCTTTTTCCCCCACTCATAACTTCTTGCAGTGCTATAACGCCCAAGCCCCTCATGGTAATGTGAATTGTCTTTCAAAATCACAATATTGGTCTTGAACAAAACAAATGACATGCTGGCTATTCTTCAGGGGTGTTACTACAACAACATTCAGCTTAATTTACGCCAAAAATGTCTATCACTGCTGGCAGGGATCGATCAACTTTACACACGGGCAGCCGGAAAAGTGACTGATAAATTAGCGTTAGCTTGCCGGGTAAAAAGTTAGCCACCGCTATTTTGACGGTATTCGCTGTGTCGGCAGGCCTAACTAGTTGTGTTTAGTGTTGTGGAAAAAAACATTCTCCAGTTTTTAAGGGATACTTCCTAACTGTTGCCTAAATGTCCATTCCAAACTTTTACACAACAAAAATGTGCCACTTTTTTCAGCTTCACGGTGTTAGCATAGCCTGACGAAGCTCAGTTATGAGTGTTTTATTGCCCAGTATATCCCCATTGGGCGGAAACATCGCTAACCTAGACAATGGTAACGTGTATAGGAGCACCGCCCGCCAATTCTGTACAACCTCCTAATCCCGAGTTTGGAAACACGCGCTCCTACAGCCATGTGCTGAAACAGCGCGAGGCTACTAGCTGAACCAGTGTAAAGCTCATCACAGCTGATCGCAGGACTTCCGGTACTTTACTTTAAAATGTAAAAATCTATGGAAATCGTGTACTATCGCCATATTTTCCAACAGTCTGGTAGTGTTTTCATTACATCCACCGATCTAACCACTTATTCTTTGCCTGTTTTTTGTTCTTACTGACAGATTTTCTCAAAGATTAATAATTTTCCGCTTTTATTTTGAATCCAAAAACCTAAACTTCCGCCTACACTCCGATTGAATGTGGTTTCTTTACAGCTACAGAAAATGTGAAGCCCGCGTGTATGGCTTTGAAAACTGTTCACAGGCCGTATATAGCCAACTAAAAATACCTAAAATGTGTACCGAAGTGTTCATCTGTTAATATATTCCGTACCTCTTTGACAGACAGGAACTCCAGCAGAGGAAAAACGAGATGACGGTCTAAAAAGTGGGCAATTTTGGTGGTGAGGTCGTACTCCGCCATGTTTGCTCCAGGGAAAGGGAAGTCGATGCAGCTGCGTCATGTATGTAACCGACCAATCAGCGAAACCCTCAGCATCCTCGATAAGACACAGAGTAAAACTGTAATGTATTAATCCCAATGAGAAATTATCAAATTACAGAAGCCAGTTTTACTTTGCTGTACTGTGCTGGGGTCTGAGCTGTTGCTTAAGCTCTTACTCCACTGTATGCACACTACATTTTTTAAAATTATCCCCTTAAATTGGGTTGCTCCAACTACTCTTTGACTCTTCCCCCAGCATTACAACAAGCCCTCATGTTTGGTATTGTCATAGCAAGAAGGGTTATCCTAAGAGAGTGAAAATGTGTTTCCCCTCCTTGCTCTAAAAAAATGGCTAAATTACATGGTTTCTTGTTTATACTTAATTCGGTATACTCCATCCAATACCTATCCCAAGTTTCTTAAGATCTGGGGACCCTGCTGTACTGTATTGTATTGCATTGTGATTTGATCCGCCAGAAATTTAGTTTTTTAGACTTCGTCTTGGTCCTACCTCAACCTCATTTTGTCTTGGTTCCCTTGACTCTATTTCTTGAGTTTCTAGTTTGTTTATTTTATTTTTTTATTTATCATTTATTTTTCATTATTTTTATATTTTTATTTTATTTTATTTACTTTGTTATGTCTACTTGTTTGTTTTAATTTTTTGTGTTGTAAAAAATGAAAACAAATCATAAATATAATTTATAAAATAAAATAAAAAATATCCTTTTAAATTATTATACAGATAAGCCTTATTCATATACTGTTAAGTTCTGCTACTTGTCACTTGGATGTTTCAACTTCACTGTGCAGAATGATGTAGCCCATGAGCAGAGTTTGACACTACAAGTCATCTGCTGAAGTAGGAGCCTTTCTCTGTGCTCACCTTAAATCTCAGTTTAAGACGTGTACGTGCAAGCGGGATTTTGTGATATCACAACTAGTTTGAAAGCTAATCAAGGTCCAATATGCAACTCACACCAGTGTGATGTGAAAACTTAAAGCCTCTTGTGCACATACATTGAAAATGGACTTTTCAGTAAAGTAGGCGACATCTTTCAACCAGTAGTTAAACTTTTGAAATGAACAATATTGGCATATTTATAGATTCTGGATTCTTCTGGAAGATGAAGAAATAGATGTAATTTCAAGAGTTTTTAACTATTTATTAGAACTTTTCGAGGGAAACCCCATATCAGACATAGATCACTATTAACAGAAACGTATTTTTACATGTCTTAAACATGTCTGGATGGGATCTTTACGTTTTCTATAATTGCAGATTTCATTGTTTCAAATCACTTTCTGGTTCCATTTGTGCGTTTGCTGTGTGCAGGATTTAATCATTTTATGGCTTGGTGACTTCAATCATTCCTTAAAGACAAGCAAAATTTTTAATTTGTATACTGTTAGTTCGGGAGTGTACAGATTTGTAGAATTTGTGAATGATGTGATCTTGTCAGGTCTATAAAATTTAAATGAAAAAAGTAGTAACTTTTCATTCAATAAATTAATATCCAGCTCCCTGTTATGGAGAAAGGAAGTTTCAAAAACGTTTTATCCTTTCACTGACAACCTGCTTGTTCATGTATGGAAATTGCTGGTTTCTCAGAAGGATGAATGACTATGACTTGTAAACCTTTCAAAATTCCCATAATTTCCTTGTGGTGTTAATACAGTGAAACATTTCATTTATAAAGAGGGATCCAAGTGAACGTTCTGTTGAATTTGAAAACATAGGCTTTCCTCCAGACACCACCAATATTTCTCCCGAAAGCCTGTGTGTGACTGCATGACTTCTTTATGAGACTAAAACCTTTTAAGGGTAAATATAGTCATGATGAACCCCCACTCACCAGTCTGCTGAATGTTAATGAAAACAATCAGATAATTTCCAATCATTTGACTTTCCACAAGGTTAGAATGCCTTCACTGTGCATCTGACCCATCCTCTTCTCTCCCCCTTCACTTCAGCAGCTGTCTCATAAAGGTGCCCATGTGTCGACCATACCCGGCCGCCAACAGCCAATATCAGCCACTAAATGGCCCATCTCTAATAGTTTTCACTGGTACCTTGTTTTCTTGACAACCACACGACACTGTCTTGTATCCTCAAACAATTCTTCCCTTGTTACCACTGGGCTCTCTCTCTTCCACTCTCACTTCTCCCTGCCGCCTGACAGCAGGTAGAAATGAGTCATAAACGGACAGCACTCACCATGGCCAGTTGCTGTTTTACTGGGTGCTTCTGACACAGTCAGCTCTGGCTCAGTGGCAGCTCGCTTTAAAATGAAAAAAAGAGAAAACACAGCTTCTACTCTGCTGAAGCCTCCTTTGTGGCGTCTGCTTCATTTCAGGAAAGGTGTTGCAGTAAAAGAGAGTCACCCATACAATAATTTGGTGTGCTTGGCAAGTATGATTTGGGAATTTGTCTCTATTAGATCATTCATAGATTTAATTTAAAGATTGAAAAGCTCCAGCCAGTTTGGCTGCCGCTGAGTTGGCTTCATAAGGTCACAATGAAATACTTTCTGTTGTCTTTACCACAGTTTTCATTAATGTGAGCAGCTAATGCATTTGCCCCTTTTTTCATTTTTGACATTAGCTCATTTTTTTGTGCTCCACTGTTTCATTTGAGCTTCACATTTTCTTGAAGTACTTGAACAGTTGATTATGTTATGTTTTGTGTATAAAATTCTTATTGGTTTTTCGCTTTTGGTCATTGCATAATAGTGATATTTTATGTTAAACCTCCCATACAAAATGATCATAACCCAGTAATTGTTCCTCCATGTAACACAAACATGTGCTCCTTTATCCATTTTCAGTGTAATGTGAGTTGTGTGCTTGCCATTTTATGTGCAGGCAATAATACTTGCTATTACACAATATTGAATTAGGAAGCAGCAGGAAAAATCTTCACTGGTACAGGCAGAGCCAATAAGCATTCTGAGATAAGTTAAATACCACAAGCTAAATCCACAATGACAAGAAATCAAGCATTTTAAACACTGATATGAAGGCCAAATTGCATTGGTTTCTCCTGTTTCAACCAGCCAATCTTCATAAAAAAATAGGTGCTTGAGAGGTAGTATTCTGGAAAAACATGAGCAGAAAACCTCCCTTTCTTCAGATTTTGGGTCAACTTTCTTTTCCAACACCACAGTAACATTATTTTTTTTGCTGATAACATACTGTACTCACATAAACATGATCAATCAGTTCACCCCAAACAACTTGCAGACTTCAGACTTTTTCAGTATTCACAGAGGAACGCATAAACTTTGCCCTTTAAGAGTACTGTATGTAGTATGTTTAGTTCAGTGTTGATATTTGAACGATTTTGAGTACTGTTATCTTACTGTTCAACACTACACCTTGTTTTTATTTGCTAATATAAGTCTCAAATTGAGTACAAAGAGACTACTGACTAGATCTGGCCAGACAGTTTGAACAACATGGGGGCCTGAACTAAGCTCAATTCATGTTTTATAAAGGGTCCAGTTCCAGCTTGCTCATCCATCCCCTTAGAGAAAAGCAAAGCCAAACCCATGCATTTCAGAGAGATGGAAAAATGGGCATGGGATGATTCAGGAGGATGGATCAAGGCAATTTCCTGTTGGATTTTTTCTAATAATGTCTTGAGTATCAACTATATTAATCGTATGATAAATAAACTGCAAGAGGGAGCATCAGGAGGGGGGAAATGAAATCAATTTAACCTGTAGAAATTTAAAGATAATACTGGTGATTTGAAACCGTATTAAAAACGGACACAGGCTCTAGAAAACTGATTATAGCAAATCAAATTGAAATCTCCAACTGCTTCATGGAATAGTTCATTATTTTGGGAAGTATGCTTATTCTCTTTCCTTCTGAGAGATCGATACCACTCTCATACTTATCCTCGTAATATGAAGCTGGAGCCAGGAGATGGTTTGGTTAGCTTAGCTTAGCATAAACACCTTGAAACAAGGGCAAGCAGCTAGCCTTGTTTTTATGCTTCCACGCAATAACCAAAGTATTAAAACCACAAGTGAGCAGCGACTCCCTGAAGTCTTGTTGTCACCACAAGGTCACCAGGCAACCAAGGGCGACTCCAGGAAGAAACTGCTCCCAGCCAAGAAATGGTCTTGCACATAAACCATTTTTGTAATGATTAAACAAACATATGACATGTTAATTAGTAATTAGCTTTAGAGGTGCTGGTAGTTGTGAGAGTGGAATTAATCTTCTCATATAACTATTACTCAGAGGGGAACAACCATATATCACAAACTGTCAAACTATTCTTTTAAGGCTTTACAAATGTGAGTCTAATCTTCTCTCACTTAGATTGCTGTTTGTCAGATCCGCCCTCTTTGAGGATACAGTTCATGGTGGTCTGCTCTCTAAAATAACTATGTCCTGGCAATGTTTCTGCAACTGTGTAATCTGCTCTTGCCAAGGTGCTTTTCAGTCAACCCAACCAAAAAGGTGAATGTAACTAATGATTTGTTCCCAGCAACTCCCTTAGTACCCAGCCAGGCTAGTGAATGAAAAGGTTTGGGCTAAAGGCTTATCAAAACTTTAAACAAAGCCCATAAAAGTGAAGTAAATATAAACACTCATCCACTATTTCTGTCTCTGTAAATCATGTGTGCGTGTTCTTGTAAAATACTCCTCAGCCTTAATGGGATAAACTTAAAGGGCGCTAGAGTGATGGGCCAAATATTCCATGAAAAACCTCAGCTCTCCAGTTCCCTGAAAGCCTTCTTGGTCAACAAATGAATCCAAGAGAGGGAGAGGAGATGACACTGCCAAAGACACCCACCACTGGCCTCATTCTAATATCTGTCAAAATATAAATCAATAAGATCTGAAGACAAATGACTCGGCGCTGGATGTTGCAAAGCCAAGCATCCCTGCTCTGAATCTGAATTCCAGCATCTTATATGAATTTCAATGATTCTTCTGTAAACTTTTTAGATATGCATCACCTCGCTCCTGGTGCGTGTCAGGTTATAAATCAGCGGCCCACACTCCTGTTGCAGAGCCCAGTGCTGACTTCAGCACTGTCACACTCGATGGCAATGGGATGAAGGTTATCGACCAGGCCTATGGGCCAGAAAACAATACAAACTTCCAGCGAGCACCCAATGGCACCAAGCATGGCAGAACATCTGCGCAACACATGTCCACTGCACAAACAAGGAATGACTTGTATTCACACACATCAGCAATATCACAGAACGCAGACAGGGGAGTCGATCAATATTTGACCTCTCTAATCCTTCTTCAACGAGCTCTGCTCCCATGCTCGCTCCTCTCGTTATGCATAACTTCACTTTTCCTCTGCAATTTTCTTTAAAAACATGACATTAGAGAGAACACGGCGCTATCTCCAAATTTGCGGTCATGAGCATTCTTACCAGAAAAGAAAAGTGAAATCTGATAACACCAGCTTATGCTGTTTAGTTACAGGCTTTCACTGGTACGGGGGATGAGATTTGAATAATCTTCTTCCTGTGGATTCCAAATTTCTCTAATAATTGCTATTGTGTGTATTTATGTAACTAAGTGGAGGGCTCTGAATAAAACCACTCGAAATAATGGAGAGAAAGTGAGACCAGTGAACAATAGCCATGACTCCTATGAACGTCAAACCTCAGGTTCGACCCCCTGAGAGGTTGTAGAAATGCTTTATATATTTTGAGTTGGAATGATACAAAAAAATGCCGTTGAAGTGAATGAACTTCATCAGCTGCTGCAACTTGGGAGGAAGATGATGTGATTCTTGGATACGGCGCAGAAACATTTTTTAATATTTGGCTTGGAGGTGTCAAAATTGTCACATCACTGCCAAATCCTCTCTTAAACATAAAAAATTTCGCTTTAATAAGAATGCATGAGGGTTATGTAAGATTAGGCTCAAATGTCAAATCCTTCAGTATGACTTTTTTATTATTATGAATTCCAGGAGGAGCGCGGTGATCTGTTCATGTGGAAATTAATTTATGGCGATGTCAAAAGGTTGTAAAGATGAGTTTTTCTAATTCTAAATGACCAAATCACACTCTTTTGGAGGTAACGGTCATGCATGGTGATGTCAAGTCCTTGTTCGATGTAATGAGAAAGGACGATTGGCTATTAAAACCAACCCAGCAACACATAATATACTACATGTGGTAATACTCCAATCCACAATAAGCAATCACGCTACTACACAAGGTGTCAGGGGAGCAATACATCCTAAGCTTCGAACTGTGTGAGTAACGTCAATTACCAGCGTGGTGCTGCTCTGACATGGAGCTGAATATTGTTCTTGGCACTGAAGCCAAGAGAGAGAAGAGCAAGAGAGTGAGGAAGCCTAATTGTGATGTGCCATAATTTCCCGCTCAGGGCCTCTCATTCAGGATATGGGTGAGGTCAAAGGTGCAATAGAGGGAGTCCATCAGAGGCAAAGCGTGCTGAAGTCATCTGTACAGAGTTATTCGCGGTGAGGTGAAAGCAACTTGGTCAGACAGGGGACCTAATCAGATTTCAAAGTAAACACAGTGCTGCCGGCTCCAGAAGGCTGAGTCCAAACATTGTTGCTAATTGCATCTGTCTTCATTTTCCGCAACTCACTGTACAACACCAACGAAAAAGAAATCTAGATGGAACAGGAACTATTTCAAAACCACAGAGAGCACCTCAACCTTACCTCAATTTTTAGTCCATAGCTGTTCATTTTAGAGATTGCCAACTCTGATTGCTTCTGTCAGAAATCAAAATATAATGCCTGTGAAGTGTTTCTACTGGAATATTTCTCTTTTTTTCATACATGGAGACTGAAAAGGAAAATATATATATGCTTGTCCCCTGTGCCATATGTGGGGGCTTCCAGAGCATGGAAACCTACGTAAGCACCAGTCAAGTAGTACAATTTGGGTTTTCAGATGGCTGCAATTGATCTCCCATATTGTGACATTTCTGCACAAGAGAGCTGCTCCAAGTTAAACAGGCGCCTTATGTCAAGAGGCTTTTTTCACCACCACCACATCCAGCTGCATCTCAAAGTTATAGACAGCTTGTTCACAGACCATCATGTCCTGAAATCCCAAGAGTGAGGCCTGCTCCATGGTGTTTATTGCAGGTCACTATTAGGGCCCTGGCCTTCAGTGGCACCTTGGCAGACAGGGGAAAGCCCTCTACCCCAAAGGACAGTGTATGATTGTTTTAATGTGGTTACTTCGGTATTTGGTGTTCCAGCAAAAACCCAACCACATATCAACTGACTGCCATGTGCAGACTTGAAAATTACAAGTGCACAGATTGCCAAAGTGGTGTGTAACTTAAACTGTACACAGTGTTATTATTTGTGTCCCTGACAGAGATAATGATATTTTATCATTCTCTTGTGCACTTGCACTTGCCCATTACTGATGATGCCTGGCTGTTTTACAATATCAGTGTCCCTCAGAAAAAAAACATCTCCTTGTTGCCCTTTCTCAGTAGAACATCGACAAAGTATGCATAACAGTAGCAATATGCAGTGAGCAGCACTGGATATGACATCAGATCTCTGAAATGTCTCTGTAAGCAAGTTTGTGCTGGAGTCCACATCAACAACTATGTAATGTGGTAAGAGAGAAGTGTGTAAGCATACACAGCAAGGGATGAGATCCACAGAGGCTCCTGAGGGAAATCAGGATAAAATGTTAGATGTGCTTGGAAAGCACATTTCATATTTTCAGAGGAAACTGATAGATTCTAGGCTCAGCCGTCTGTCCTACCCAATACTTAGGAGGCGAATTATATAAAAATGGAAATTGAGCATGAGAAGGACATCATCTGGATTATAAATGTCGACTACTAACCACCATGTTGCATATTGGTGAAGCGTGTAAGGGTATGTAAGAGTAGATTTATGGTACAAGTGGAATCACATTTGGCCCTTGTCTCAGCCAGAGCATCTGCAACTCAGGCTGGAAAGTCCATACGACCAGTCTCCACTCAAACTGCATGTAAGGCATGGACAAAACATTAAATAATGCTGGCTGATAAAAATAAGCAAGAGACACCATGTCCATTATTACTATTATTACTACTACTACAGCAAGTATTATTATGATTATGATTATTATGATTATGATTATCATTATCGTTATTACTATTATTACTTTTTTATATTATTATTATTATTTAATTATAATAATCGTACTATTATTATAATTATTATTATTGCCACCGATATAATAATAATAATAATAATAATAATAATAATAATAATAATAATAATAATAATAATAATAATTTATTATTATTATTATTATGTCAGGCCACGCCTGCCGCTGGCAAGTCGATGACGTAGGGCACGGCGTATGTTGTCAAAAAAGAAAAGATGGCGTCAGTATCAGAAATGTACGATGTGGGTTGGGAAGGTAAGACAAAAGATAAAATACATACCCTTCAAGTGTCATTGAAATATATTTTTATATTTTAAGGCATTCGGGGCTCTCTTTATGTAAGAGGATGGGGGTCAGTCGTCGCTCTCCCAAAGTGGAAATACAAGCTAAGAAGTCAGCGTGTAAAGTGGGTAGCTAATGCTAGTTAGCAAGTTTAGCTTAACCTAACTGTATAATCCATACAGTCACTAATACCCGTTTAACAGCCGTCATTTGTAACGTTGCTGATGATGATGTGAAGTTATCGGTTGATGTAAAACGGAATGCGACGTCTATCTGTTTTGAGAGACCGCCAAACGTTTGGCTAACGTTAGCTGTAGCTACGTAGCAATAGGTGTCTGGCCCTGCAAAAGACATATTACACAATAATGATGAGTAATGCATTGCAAGCAATAGTAACGTTATTGCTGCTTGTGCACTAGAGTGCAAATACATAACCGTAGTAGTCTGAAGTTTTATTCGTTTCTCCGACAATCTAAATGTTGATTCAATTGAAGAATTAGTCATCTTCCCGTCATCCACGAAAATCCAAATGTCGGAAAATGAATGAACAGTTTTACTGCACATTACAGTAACATTATAACTTTATTACAGCCCTGCTTTTCACACTCCCCTCCCTGTTTTACACAGCCCTATAGTTAAAGGTCCTGGCATGCTAAAGTGTGTTGAAAAGTGTTGTTGACGCTGATACCTTACTCAGATTACAGCTCTGATGGTTTAACTACTCTGTTCACAGAGATGAGAGACAAGCTGCGTAAATGGAGAGAAGATAACTGCAGAAATAGTGAACAAATTGTGGATGTTGGTGAAGAGCTCATCTGTGAACATGCATCTAAACTGGGTGATGACAGTAAGTGCATTGTTGTTTTCAAATGGCTCATTAAAAATGAGATAAGACAACACATATAAAATGCTCCTTTATGCAGTTGTCCTCATTTAATGTTGTAACATTAGAATTGGTTACTTTAAACTCTGAAGAGAATTGCAGCCTCCATGACAAACAAAATGTAGATCTACCCTCCAATGAGAAAAACACATTAACTTTTGGGAGATTACTCAATGGTCAGCTTGACACTATTTACAGATAGACACAGTCAAGGTTGAAAAGCAAAGTCCTGAAATACAGAAGTGTTTATATAAAACAGATAATTAGGAAATTGGAGGGGGGAAGATAGAATACTTAACAACCTACATGAGTCTCATGTTTTACTTGTAGGACTCACATTTTAATGCTGTTGTTCAGCATCTGTTATGTGAAAACATCAGATTTCCAAACAGTCAGAGAAACAAAAAGTATGCATCCTGGTATTGTTTCAGTTACAATATCCTAAGATACCACGGAGCATCTCTCCTGCATGGCTGCTGACAGCGCTGTCAGCTGAAGAGTCAGTCACACTGCATGGTAGAGGAGGCTGTGTTGGAGATTTGGTTCAAAAGTAGTTTGAACCAGACCCACTTTCCCAACATTCAGCACTGGAGCTAAGAGTGTCAAGAGTCCTGTCCTCTGTTTCCAGTGTCCCTCGGTTCTATCACAGTTATGTATTTAGGTAATTTTGAGACAAGAGTCTGTAAAATTTTACAGCCTGTCAAGCTGTCACCCTGCGTCACTCTTTCTACAATGACACAGCTAAAATAAAGGCAGTGATTTGACTGATAAAATGTGAGTCAACTCAGGGGCTTCTTGACTGATGATTCAAATCATCGACATTTATGGGACAGCCGTAGTAAAAGCAGAATATAACTTTGAAAGATGACTATATTATAGACACACTATGAGCAGGGACACAGTTAACAAGACTGTAATACACACTGTAATGGTGTGAAAGGTGCAATAGGAGGCATAGTCTGTTGCCTAGTAATAATAGTAATAATGCACTGAGTACAGTATGGTGTTGATTTCTTCAAAATTTTATTTTTGAGGCAGCAGTTAGTTCTATCTACCATAAACATATCAAAGGTCATGGTTTCCTTTATAACAGCATTACCCAATAAAGCTCTCCCTTTTCCCTAGTCATTATGATTCATACAGTCCTTAAAAGAAGCGGATAAACACTTAACATGCCATGGTTTTATTGAAACCAGCTCTTAAATTGGCTGTGAAATGAGATGGCAATTATCAAAACAAGAGTTGGAATCATAAAAGTCAAGAAAAACTCCAGGCATTTGTTTGTTTTGGCCTGTCAGTTTTTGGGTGGAGCTCGACTTTGTTATTCTTTGTCAATTAACAGGGGTGTTCATTTGGCTGAACACGTCCAGTTTTCTTGTCAAAGCTGGATGTCTAACATGTTGTATTAATTAATTGGCTTCTGTTGCCAAGTTTTTAAGTCGGCATGTTATAATGTTACAGTTGATTGAATGAAAAAAAATCTCTATAAACATGTAATTTTTTTTATAGCTAACCACCAAGCAAAACATGTTGAACGAATGGTGGTGCTTGTTAGAGACCCTGTTTACACTTGGTTTTAAAATGCATCTTGGGCAATCAGATCACTGGTGGACAGTGCTAAATACAAGTGTAAATGACCACCAAGAAGTATTTTGACCCGATCACTCAAACCACTTGCCGAGGTCGTCTGGGATGCATTTGACCACATATCTTTTGTAGTGTAAATGCTAATGTGTCCTGATGCATCCATGACGAGGACGTTAACAGGAAAATACGTCATCGATACAGGATGTGGTGGTTGTTTTGGTGACAGTGTGCCAATGCCAAATGACTTTGTCCTGACAATCTCAACAGTTGGAATAGTCCGCACATGTATATTAATTCTTGAAACATTTTTGTTTTCTTAACTAACCTGTGCGAAACAAATCTGGAGCTTGTTTGGCGCCAGACTCGCATAATAAATGTGTGCAGGGCCCTTTGACCTTCTAGCGGAAGTGACGTAGGCAGTAACAAAATCTGAACATAAGTGATCAGCTGGACACCTTAGAGACGCATGATAGACACACAGGTGTGAACAGTCTCAGTAGTTCACTTGTGTTCAGGTCACCAAAATGCATTTTAAAACCAAGTGTAAACAACCTCAGTGATGGCGTTCAACATGACTTGCTTCACAAGTATAAAAATATAACTGAAATGTTCAGACTTGCTTGAGATTGGTTTTATGAATTTGAAAAAAGTAAATAGTCAAAACATTTAACAGTTTTCCACCGTAATGTCACTGAGCATTGTGGAGTACAAAGAAAGCAAAATACAGATGTCACATATTGGTTCAGTTTTTGATCAGACCAACTACAACCACTCTAAAACAACATGTACATATCAGTGTCACAGTAGTGGTAATAAGACATTTTCTTCATATAGCCAATTTAATTCCTAATATTAAAAACAAGCTGCAGATATGTGCAAGTGTTTACTTTTAGAAAGAGATATGAGGAGTCTTCTGGAGGACTCTGGGGTGAACATTTTCTTTGTCTTCCAAAAATAATTAGGTGAAATGTAAACACTAATTTTCTATGTGGTGAAAAGCTTCCTGATAGTCAGCAACAATATGTAAACATATCGCTTATCCCTTAACATCACCCACTGATGAAATAACATTTTTATTGTGCTAATGTTGAAATTGATATATGCATATTTTTATTTTTTGTGAAAGCAGACACATTATGTTCTTAATCAGCCACGTGGAGCTTTCCAAACTCGCTCAGGCATGTGAACCACAGTAACTGTTAACACAGTCACACAGCTAAGAATGAGGGATGAAAAATACTTCAGCATGGCATTTACAGAAATGTTGGTTCTGCTGCTTTGGTTTTGTGTTTGAAGTGTTTTAACAATGTTGGCAATCTTTTTTTTTTCTCAAAAAAGTAGTGTTGCTCTAATTTAACCCCCAACTTGTGATTCCATCCTGTTTTCCTCCATTACCTTCAAAGATCAGCTTTTCCATGTTTCATCTATAGTAGCACAGACTGTGAGCAAGACATCTAATAATGAGGAAAATTAATTATGGGTGGGGGCGGAGGGTCATTTTCAGATAGGTCAACTTCAGTTTGAAATTGAGAGGTGATTATAATAAATGTAACAACTTATTTTCCTAAATGATGTTACACTTAATTTCCTTTAATGTAACATTATTACTGAAATTGAATTAGTAATTTACTACTGACTCACTGCGGGGAGATAAATAACATGGTTGTAAAACCTTACACAAGGGCATTTACTTGAAATGTTTTTGTATCTGTGCTTATTATTATTGCAGTGCTGTCCAAGTATCTTGTATGTTTTCCATACAGAAAATAATAAATGTAGCATTTAGGGCCCGACCGATACTGGATTTTTTGGACTGGGGCCGATGCCGTTAGCGATATTAGGGAATAAAAATTTCTGATATTGATATATCGGCCGATAATCTTTTTTTGCAATGTGACAAAGATATGTAATGGAGGCATGATATTTTTTACAGTTTAACAATAAACTTTATTGTATAAAATGACATCAGTGCACTGAAACAGTAAACAAAAAACATATGTACGTATATATTAAACTTGAATTAAGAAAATGGATCAAATCTACATAAAATGCTGCCTACATAACTATAAAAAAATTCAAAAAAATATCAGCACATATCGGACAACATATATGCTGATGCTGATATATCTGTGCTAGGCCAATATCGGCCGTTAACATCGGCTGGCGGATATATCGGTCGGGCTCTAGTAGCATTACATGTTAATGTAATGGGAAAGTTCTTTGAATAGACTCTCAAGCTGTTGATTCACATCATGGAAGCTTGTTTGTGTGAGAAGAAAAAAACATGATGTGCAGCTGTTGGGGACAGGGTTTAAGTTGGTACGTCAAGTGTACAATTCAATATATCAATTTTTCATGTTGCACTAGACACTGGAATGGAAAGGGCGTCAACACAGTCTCCTTTGTCTGTTTCTCTTTTGCCCAGTATGGATTATTTATGAGCAGGTGATGATCGCAGCGCTGGACTGCAGTCGGGATGACTTGGCTCTGGTAAGTTTTTACCGCGCTTCCTCACACACACCCAAGAGCTTCAAAAGCCATCGTTCACTCTCTCACAGCCATTCCTACTTTGCAGCACCCCCTCTGCCAAATGTGAAAATCTGATTTTTATTTGGCCAAATGGTATTACTCTGTCTGTACTTTGGAAAAACAATTTGCTGAGAGTTGGAATTAGAGGGTGTAGCAAATGAGTGGGGAAGCATGCTTCAAGTGTTAGCTGAACTTGGCCATCCTTTATGGAGTTCAACTGTTTTTTCCCTTAGGATTTATTTGCCATCCTAACGCTTAATTTGATGTTTTTGAGTTCATGTTTTGAAATATTCATAGCTCTTAAAATAGTCAAATCTACACGGTATGAAAAAAAAAAAAAAAAAAAAAAGACCAGAGATCTTGGTAATTGAAATGGTTCATCTCCAATCAGTATGGATGTCACGACTCCCTTGGCAAAAAGAATGACTCATTGAGTACAGAGAAGGCAGACCTCAGTCATTAGAATTAGTTGTCTGTTGGCTATCCTCTCAGTCCTTCTGCCAAACTTTAAAAAAAGCAGCAGAAGGACGAGACTTCAGCCGATGGATAGTGCAAACATTTCGGGTCAGACTTTTCCATTTCATTCAGGATAATGCTGAATGTGATTATAACCATTCCTCACCTCTTTCACTCCAGAATGATAAAACAAATCTTTAGTTCTTTGTAGAAAGGGAAAGAAAAAAAATGGCAGAGAGCATCCTCATTCTCCTTTTTATGGTAGTAAGTGTGGTTGCCCAAACACAGTAACCAGCAGATTTTCACATCTAAGACGGTTGGCCTGTTTCTGTATCTGTGTATTGAGTTTGTTTAGCTGAAACATTGAATCTGACATTTTCAAGACAGGTGGTTTGTATCTGTTGAAGTACGTGTGTGAGAGCAAGAGGATAAAATAAAGTTTAGTTACAGCCAACTATAATTGGTCTCTCTCCTCTGCCCACATCCTTGCAGACCTGTCTACAGGAACTGAGGAAGCAGTTTCCAGATAGCCACAGAGTGAAGCGATTAACGGGCATGAGGCTGGAAGCTTTGGAAAGGTAAGCACTAAGCACCAAAAGCTCAAAAGAGGAGGCAAAAAAAGCAAAGCCTCAGTGTTATGTATGGTACTTTGGGAGGCTTGGGGGCGAGAAACTGTTAGCAGATCTTAAGTGGTACAACGGTCTGGGCGTGTGTATGTACAGTATGTGTGTGGGGCAGGGTGTGTTTATGTTGGATCACCCAGCATTCCTTTGGAGAAGAGGGGAATGGAGAGAGGAAAGGTTCAGCACAGGGTAGTCCTGTGGCCCTTTAGCCTGAGTTAGGGATTCCCGGGAAGGAAGTGGTCAGATCCCACTGTTATTCTGGGGGTCCCTGGGTCTTTTCTGGTTTCTGTTTCTCTGTTGTTTCCCCACTTCTTGTACTTCTTGTCTGTCTGTTTTTTTTCTCCTTTTCCCGTCCCTATTCTCATGCTTTCTTTCCTGTCCTGTTTTGGTCTCTGTACAGTGAGTATGTCTTGGCCCTATAAATATTGACATGTCACCACAATCTCAACTTTGTTTCTCCCCTTTCCCTCAGTGATGTGTTTTATTTCTGAATCTGCAGTTTATTAAAAAAGCAAGAATGGAGAGTGTGAGCAACAAAGATAAACAGGGGGTATTTTAGTCTGTACTGAGCTGAAGTAAGGGTAATTCAATCTGTTTACTACCTCGCTCACATTCCCCACCCGGATCACCATTGCTGGTTTATCGGTTATGTCAGAGTTTATGTGATAATTGAGAGTGATTGCTTCGGCACTGTCAGATTAAATAAACGGCACCCTGGGATCTAATTGGCAGCAGACAGTGCTACACTTGAATGACACAGCTTCAAACAGCAAGGCCCTTCCCCTCCATGCACACATACACACACACACTTGGTTCCTAAATAAATAAAGCAAATCAAAGTGGCTCGTGAGTGGTTGCCTGGTGCCATCTGAAATCTCCCAAAGTGTGGCTGAGTAATAAAGTGAATGTGAGGGAAGCAGCAGCGCTGGAAGTGGGGCTGCTCAGTGCTAATGGGAACCAGAGTTACTTCTGTCTGTTGTAGTCTGTGGGCGGGACACGTTCTGATCACTGGACCCCGCCTTTGGCTGCTAAAACGTCAGCGTTGCAGATTGCCCCTAATACAAAAAAAGTTTTTAAAATCATCCTTCAGCGCCTGATTTGACATGACAAGTGAAGTGCACATGCCTCCTATTCCCAGATTTCTTTACCGTATGATTTGATATTTACAGCTCATAAATTTCCCCTTTAAACAGAATCATGTGGGCTCAGGCCAACAGTTTGAGGTGCTCTGTGTTGGATATTGTTGCTTATCAGGTTCATATGTGTGTATTGTGGTATTACATGTTGGCCGAGTCACAGTCAACTGAACCAACAACTTAGCTGCGGATCTGGACAGATGTAAAAGCAGCAATTAAATTTTGTTTAAAGGTGAATCAAACTGGATACAATCAAATGAAAATACAATCTTCAAAACAGTGTGTTTTGTTTGTATTGATTTCATGACTCACTGCAAAGTGATATAAGCCGCTCACAATGTCGGCCGTGTGACCAGCAACCTAAAATTAAATGAGTGTTTATTTCTTCCTTTAGATCACCACTGATTTCTGTACAGTCTCACTATAATCATAGAAACCTGCAACACTGTTTACAGAAACTTGATTACCTTGAACTGTGTTTGATTTCCCCACCACCTAATTTCACCCGACTGGGGACTGGGATTGGTTAAAAAACAAACTTATATTCTTTTCTCTTTCTCTCCGAAGGTACGACGACGCCAACAAGCACTACGATGCCATTCTCCAAGACGACCCCACCAATACGGTAAGGAAGAGAAGTAGGGAAAGTAAGGGAAAAATCCCTCCGCTTGTGGTCTCAGCTTTTTGGATGGCTTTAAATCTGCAGAGGCACTTTGGTGTTAGCGGTGTGAGTTTGCTAAGTTAAACTCCCCTTGGCCTCTCTGACCTCAACCACAGTGCTGATCAGCCTATCACCCACACAACTGAAAAGTGTTTAAGGGAGGGGGCTTGGTGGGTGGGGGGTGATTCATGGTCTTAGTTAGTGGCAGACATGTTTGGTGGAAGTAAAGCATAAATAAAGGTCTGGCCTTTGAAGATGGTGATTTACTGGACCTCTCAGACCCCCACCCTGAGTGAACAGGGCTGAGCTACTGCCCCACCTTCTCCATTGCAATCTGTTGGCTTCAGGTGCAAAGTCTACTGTGAGCTACGTTGGTAACGCTAACGAGCCTTAAATAACTCTTACTTTTCTGAAGCTCTCTCCTGGCTATCTTCTCTTCTCAATTTACTATTCATCTGTGTGAAATGACATGTATGTCTGGCCAGTGTTCTGCCAATCCCACACCACCAACTCAAAAGGCAAAACATAATGTACCTGCTGTTAATTGTTTCCATAAGGACGTGTGGCTATGCAAGAAAATAAATCTTTTAAAGGGTTTTCAAAAGAAACCATGACCTTATTTATTTTGGCTACACTCCTCCCCCCTTTCCCCAAAGATGTTCAACAACTTTCCTGTGCCATGCTGACATATGGATTGCTTTAGATGTATTAAACATTTTCTCTCAGCTGGCAGTGTGCTACAGAAACAGCATAGACATTTACGCTTTGGATGCCATGTGATTCTTAACATCGTCTGCTATTTACTACCGACAAACAGAGGCCTTTTCTGAAAAAAACGTAACTAAACCTTACTTCACTCTGATGCACTCCACCCTGCTTGCACTCACTGTGGCATGGAGGAACAGCCTCCTCATCTTTATCTTGCCCTGTGGATAGCCACAGCTGCTGCCTCCCACCATGCCTTGCCTCATTCCCACCTCCTCTTTGTCAAGACCATCTCTGTTTATTTTATGCTTTTGTTACTGTTGGAAGTTTGGAAGTCATATTGGCAAGTCAGCCTTTAAAGCAAGGCATAGGATTGTTTTCATAGGCAGGTTCCCCAAGTTATTTAAGATTAAAAGAGTGCCTGGTTCACAGGATATACTTCTTTGCAAGGCAAGGGATGAATGTAAATCACAAAAAAAAATGTGCATGAGTTGTGAAAGCATTTTGCACTCAACCTGTAGGCTA
This sequence comes from Thunnus albacares, assembly GCF_914725855.1. Classification (NCBI taxonomy): domain Eukaryota; kingdom Metazoa; phylum Chordata; class Actinopteri; order Scombriformes; family Scombridae; genus Thunnus; species Thunnus albacares. The sequence goes on along the minus strand of NC_058113.1, from coordinate 8,329,157 downwards.
AGAAGGCTGGAGAATAACGAGAATTTGCTTTTTATTGTCTCTGATCCAGTATGTAAATTTCAATGATGCTGATGCTAACGTTGCCTAAACCGAATGCCACAGAACAACCAACTAGCAGATTGCCAACCAACATCATTATAATTTCTCAATCTTATGGTGTACGCATCTCTGGCGACACTAAAACAGCCATGACTAGCAAAAATATTTGTGTGATAGTCTGCTTTTCTAAATTATGCCGTAGGCCAGTTCCATGCCATGTCTGACAAGGAACCAACATTATGTATGGTTGGAGCGAATATTCTAAAAAGATTTAGTCCCAGTTATACTGTCCAAGACAAGATTGAAGTTAAAGCCACAAATCACGTTATTTTCTTGTAACACTGTCATTTTTATATACAAAGTGGGTTTTCTCCAGCAAATTTATGTTTAAGTAATTGGCATAATCTGCAACAAATTGCTTCACATTTATCCGCTGTTTTGACAATGGGAGTTGTAATTTCAGTGAATCCCAGGGCGCCTCCCCGACATGGCAGAGATCCTCTGGGGATTCCAGGGACATCCTCGGAAAGGGAATGGTCGGTTTCCTGCTCTCTGAATGCTGGATACTGCCACCCTAGCGAGCGTAGACTGTCAGTCAAACCTGGGGCCGGAAATGGAACAAAACAGACAAATAGGTCCTCTGTTCCTTGGATGTTAACCTTAAACCTTTTTCCCACAATCCCTGTCCTGCATGATTTGGGTGTAGTGGTGGAGTGTGCAGCAATGATACGATGCCATCATTTAGGTCACCTGTCTTAGTGCGAGGGCTATCTCCTCCCTTCATGTTCTCCAACATGCTCTTAAGAATCAGGCAGGGGATGGGCCTGAGAAATGGCGGAAAATTGGCGACCACAAGGAAGACTTGCGAGGCATCCCAGCATGCGAAGCAGAGATTGGAAACTGAGCTGTTGTAATTACAGGCTGTGGAATAGATGTGGTACCCATTAACCAAAATTGTTGAATCAACAAAAATTGCTCAAGGTTTTTTTGCCATGGCGGTGTCCAAAAATGTTTCTAACTCTTAGCCCTTCCATTGCTTGCTATGTTCCAATACCTACAGCAATGATCTGGCGAAATTCTTGTCTGCGTGCGTAAATGCATTTTTTTTCCACCTTTTTATTTCTTCATGTGAGTATTTTAGATTTTGCAATGACCACAACATTTGCATACAAGGATGTGCCAATTTATTATTTATTTAACATTAAGTGGACTCAATGATTGCGTTAATATTCTTCTCATTTTACCCCAATTGTTCAATATAAAAAGCTAGTATTTCTCAAATAAGCCACTGAGGTCATATAGGCGACTCCTGAGGTTGACCCACAATCATATGCAATTAGAGATTCATTGTAAGACAAGATTATATTTGTGTGGGTCAAGTGATCTGAAATTTGAAGCCCCAATTCAAATTTTTTTGACCACAATAATAAGAAATCTATTCACAAAAATAATGGAAGAGTTCAACTTAACAGATAATTAACACATAATTAAAAATATACACCTCCATTGCTGCTGTATACCGATGTAAACAAACCTTTAACAGGAACATTAATATTGTGTAGACTCGCCTTTTGCTTTGTCTTCCTTTTTACCTCCATCCAATTTCAAGTATGTACAGTGTGCTAGTTGTGCCACCCTTGTTGTGATGGTTGTTATTGTAAAGGCAGGTTGCAGTAGGTCGTAGCAAAGAGTCAGGGGTGATGTAAATAATCCAGTCCTCACTCTTATGGTCTCCTCAGAGCGCTAATTAAAAAAGAATCACGACAACACTGCCAGGTTTTTCTGGATCATTAGTTAGAGAAAGGAGAAGAGAGAGGAGTGGTTTGGAATTGCTTCTCGTTTAATAAAGTGCTGTGTGACTCTATGGGCTACCAACTTCCATATGTTCCTTTTGAGCCCCGAGTGGTTCTTTATCTGGGAAAAAAACTGTGTGAGAGGAGGGTGTGGTGATGGCGGCGGGAGCGCACAAGTGCAAAAATCCAAATTCAACATCACTGTAGTGTTTGTTTAATTTTTTTCTGCTTCCTTTTTTTTTTTGGTATTGGATGATGAAAGATCCCACATGCTTGTAATTTAGTCTGAAGTGAGTATAAATTCCAGGATCTCATAGCATTAAGTTCTGGTGAAATGCACTGGATGTAAAATGGTGTGATCTTTGTTTTATATTCAGAAGGCAAAAAAAGGAAATAATGACTAGACCTTTTACTGCTCCCTGTAGCTTGATACAACTTCATAATGCATTTGAATAGTTTTATCTCAAATTGCTTTTAGACCATCCTGATACTAAACATGTTACAATCTTTCTTTTTATCATGAACATGTTGTCCAGTTGTCTTTATGCTTTCTCCTCTGAGAGGCTAAAATTAGGACCCGACTGATATTGGATTTTTGGAGTTGATGCTGATACCAATATTAGGGAGTAAAAAAGTCCAATATCGATATATTGCCCAATAATCTTATATATACAAAATATACATATAAACACACATTTTTTGCAGTGATCCCTCAAATGTGGTTATCAAATACTTGTGACAAAGATATGTAATAGAGGCATGATATTTTACAGTTTAACAATAAACTTTTTAAGTTTAACAGTAAACTTCACTGGGAATTTAATAATTATAAATTACTATAAATAAAAAAAGACGTAGAACTAAAAGAACATATGTATGTATATATTAAACTAATTAAGAAAAAGGATCAAACACACACAAAATGCTGCCAACATAACTGTAAACTGTAACTTTTTTAAAATTATCGGCACATATCGGACAACATATACGCGGATACCTATCTGTGATAGGCCAATATTGGTTGACCAATATATCAGTTGGGCTCTAGCTAAAATATTGCTAGTCTGTTCAACGATCAGTTCAGGCTACAGTGCCTCCACAGGTCCCTGTCCCAGCTTGATGGATAAGTGGATTTCTCATGACGGCAGTGTCAGAGGAGTCCCAAATTTACAGCCCCCTAGACATGACTCATACACAGCCCTCAATGGCTTTGGTTATGAGTGCAGGAGAGGAAGCCCCACTCAATCAAGTGCCAGTCCATAAATAAAATAGGCTGTGGCAGGGCAGTGCACTTCTAATGGAGCGGCAGCCTCCCGTTAAGGTTTTCACTTACTACCAAGAGGAGGAGGAGGGTTGGGGGAGTAAAGCATTTGGAAAAGTCCGAGAAGCAGGGGTAATACTTTCTAATTCAGATTGATGAGAATCTAATCCACCTTAAGGTCACTTCAACATCAAAACGAAGCGGAAAGCAATTTTCAGCTGATGTAAGTTGGGCTGGTGCAGCTTTAAATGCGTGCCGTGTCGGCAGGAAGACAGGCGTTGGGGTTTGGGGGAGTGTGCCATTTTCCCCACTTGGTTAGGGGATGACTCACCACTTTATCTTAGCCACTGAGCTTATTCCAACTCCCAAACATTGACTCATAATGTGTGTGTCCATCTCCTGTTGGACATTGCCACTAACTATCTCTAATAATGTCTTGGTAGGCTTATATTAATATAAATGCACCAGTGATGAAGCAAATAACTTTATTTTTGTGCTTTTTTCCCCTTTTATGTACATGGCTGTTCTTGTAATGCACTAAAGTGCTGATTCATCTCAAAGAAATTATTCAATCTCATCACCAATCCCGTGGTGCACTGAAAAGATACTAATGTAGACACTTAAACTCACAACTCGTACTCACTCATGCTCTCACCCCCTTTAGACAAACACTTTGAGCTGAGTTCCTAATCCTGTTTACTCTCTACTCTTCAGGCAGCAAGGAAGCGCAAGATCTCCATCCTGAAGGCCCAGGGGAAGAGTGCTGAAGCCATCCGGGAGCTCAATGAGTATTTGGAGCAGTGAGTGTTTCTACAAGAAGGGGAGAGGGTCAGGCACCCCCGCCCTCCCCCCCTCGGCTTTTATTTTAATTAAAAAAGTTTGCTTTCAGTTGAGCTGGCACAACTTGTGGTTTGGTTACAGTGCCAGCAAACTCTTAATACTAACTTGAAAACTGGAAGACTGTCATTATTGTTTTTCTAAGAAGTAATATTTCATTTTTTATGCTTGAAAAAGAGAACTTATTGTCATTTTGTGTTTCCAGGTTTGTTGGGGACCAAGAAGCGTGGCATGAGTTGTCAGAGCTCTACATCAACGAACACGAGTAAATAAACTTTTATAATTTAAGCAACAGTATGATCAGACCAAAACATATCTTAATAACCTTAATCTTAATAATAACAATAATCTGTTCGGCTAAACCCCAAGGATGATTTTAAAATCCTGATGGCTTTGAACACAAGTGTGACAAATTTTAATTGAGCCTCTAGAAAGGTTATTTATCACCATAAACAAAGTTTGGCAAGTATGATTCTGTATTCAGGATTACTGTGAGATGTGACAGGAAGGCCAAATGAACTCCATTATCTACTTTTCTGTCTGTTTTCCTATTCAATATAGTTTTCAACCAATAGCACACATTCTTTGTGGTTTTGCTTTAACCCACTTTTGCAATTACAACCCATTTAAGCCAATATACAACTGAAACAAGACCTTTCCACCAACACCAATAGAATTTGAAGCTTGCATCCTAAAATTAGTCCTCTTCGATTACAAGGTTTACCTAATAATATTAAGTAGTGTTAACTTCAAAACAGCAACTTTAAAAAAATAAGATCTCAACTGTTGTTTTACAGTTATTTTAGTGTGAACTGTTCCCCTGATGGTAGATTTTTTTTTTTTCATATAAAAGTTGCCCGAGACATTAGTAATCTGTTTCTAGTTAGGCGTCCATATGTTCAGGGAACAACTGTCAGTTTAACAGGGCTTCACATCAGACTGATGGCTTGATCTCCAGAAGGCCGTTAGATGGCCACAATGGAAGGCGGTGAGATGCCTAACTCAGCCAGGGGTCTGAATGGAGCCCTGTCCATGTTTGTCACATAAGAGTAGTTTAATAGGATTTCAGTCTTAAGCCCCCTCTCCTACATATGAGAGCAGAAAGACTCTCTGGCCTCCCACTGATATCTCAGTTGCCAAGGAGAATTGCCAGACAGACAAGAGCATTGTAAGAAAAAAATAATATTGTTTGTGTCACCTTTTATCCCTCCTTAATTGTCTTGGGCTCAGAAGTTAGTGAAGCAGTGTCTGTAGTTGAACTATGGTTTGTATGTGTGTGAGAGCACACTGACTCTATGGCTGCTTGGTTGCTCCGGTACGAGGGCAGCGGCAGCAGGAATGTGTAGCATAGTGAGAAGGCTACTTATTGGATATTTCATGCTTTTGTCTGGGAGGCTTTATTGCTGTAGTAGCCAGAGGAAATCCAGGGGTGAGCGGATTATCTCCCAGCTTATCCCAACACTTCTAATATCACACCATTCACTCCCACAGCCCCTTATCTACAGGCGTGTCAATGTCTTTTCTTTGTTTTCTTTATTTTGGGTTACAAACTCCCTGTTTCCCCTCCTCCTCCTCTTCCGGATAGTCCGGCATTATCGCCACTCTTTTCCAGACGGATAGAGCAAGAGGCAGAGAGAGAGAGCACTTGCTGTGAAATTCCCAGGAGAAGGTGGTGGCACTTTCCCCCCCCCCCCCCCCCAGCCAGAGAAAACAGAGGCTGATGGAGAAACAAGGAGGAGAAATAAACTCTCCTCCCTCACTGCGCAACGTGGGAGCTAAAAATAAACAAAGCTCTCTCCGCTACCATTGTTGGGGTTGCAGCAGACATCAGTGTTAACACATTAAAAACGCAATTAATAGCCTCTGAGTTGACACTGTTAAAACAATCCTTATACCAGCGGTGTTTAGACTGGAGATTGTTTTGTGCGTCTGCAAGTATCGCACGGAGCCACTCACAGAATCTACTGTTGGCTTCAATCTGACCCAGCTTATGAGACTGTTCAATAAAATTGGACTGGTCATCCAAAATCACTGGATAAATAGTAATAATTTTTTCAAAAATACTTTTCACAGTCTGAATCCATATATGCAGTCAGAATGTGGTATTGAAACGGGGGAAAGCCACTGCTGATGGTTTTACTAACCTCCAAAAGAAACAAATACGATTCTTACAGTCTCACACATAATGGTGGCTACAACCTTGATCAGGCGCTGTGGTATTGAATGAGCTTAGGAAGAGCCATGGAGAGTAGCTTGGTGAGATGGCTTAGAGGAAGAGTAGAAGAGGTAATGGTCTGGCCCTGGTACAAGATTCTGGTTGATGGCTGATGGAACGGGTTCTGTTGCAGGCCACGGCCACTGCACGAGCACATCTGAAAGTCTTTATGGAGAGGAAGTGGTAATTGTAAGCAGCCCCCAACCTTCCAAGCCCTCTGATCTCCCTCTCTACACAACCCCTTCCCCCTGTTTATTTCTTTCTTTCTCTGTCCCCACCTTCCTTTCCCTCCTGTGCTGTTAATCTTTCAGCTAGTTACCATGGCGGACTTTAAATAGACTGATAGGTTCTTCATGTTGTGGCGGGAAACATTTGGACCATTTGGTTCCCACAAAAAACTCTGCATCTGAGCATTTCCCCCTTTCTTGTAAGCAGTGAAATTACTCCCTATCTTTCCTAGTGTAAAGGCCTATTGACGCAAGCAGGGGTCTGTTTACTTTTTTCTTTTAACTGATAAGGTACGTTCAGAAATGCATATAATCTGGCAAAGCAGCATAATAAACAACATTGCTAAAGGGGTGAAAGCTTGGCTACAAAAAACAACCTTAATGTTCAATTTGTTCAGACGTGCTGATTTTGTAGGTCTGCTTGTGCGTCGGTCTTTCTGTGTTGGCTTCTATTTTGTTAGGTGTACAGACGTTTTATGGCTTTGTGTTCAATGATATACTGTATCTTAGCTCGTCTTGGCCTGGTCTCGTGAAGGGGAAACTGTGTATTAGAAGTGGAGTGGCAGCAGATTAGTGTGAGGTCAACAGCTCAGCAGTCTGCTGCTGAGAAGTGATCTCATCTGAGTATAGGCACAGTGTGCCAGCTCATACTGTAGTGCTGACCTCAGGAAGGTAGTTAACTACACATTAAAGGCTGAAAAAACACACAAACGGACAAGATTGATTCTCAGTGTCCCCAAAGGAGGGAGAATCACCACATTAGATAGGCTTTTACCTTTGCCAACTGTCTGGACTGAGTAACCTTTACTGTAAGCCTGTAAATAAACTTCATGTCATGTGGTGGATCTGTGCAACATAGGCTGTAAGTCCATTGCATGTAAACCAAACCATGCCTGCTGTAGTTTTCAATTCAAATTTATACCTGTAAATTTATTGGGCATAGATGTTGTACTTCACAGTTCATGAAGCTAAAGGATGACACATCCACAGCTGTATCAATCGGCTCACTGTTTTCCTTGTGATTTCCACAGCTATGGAAAAGCTGCGTTTTGTCTGGAGGAGCTGATGATGACCAATCCTCACAATCACTTGTACTGTGAGCAGTACGCTGAGGTAGGTACCCGCCTGGATGTCCGTCATCAAGCAGGGGGGCAAAGTGGAATAAATGTTAGCTCTATGTGAATGGTGCCTCTCTCTAACACTGAGAGACACTGACACACACTTAACGTCATTGGGAATATAGCCTCACGAAAGGAGAAATGTTTACACAGGGTTGTCATGTATTGCTTATTCAGATGTCATGCTGTCATTGCTTGAGCTGCCCTTTAGCACAGCTTATTGGCCGTGTTTAATGCCTCCTCACACAGGTGAAGTACACTCAGGGGGGGCTGGAAAACCTGGAGCTGTCCAGAAAGTATTTTGCCCAGGCGCTGAGGCTGAACAACCGAAACATGAGGGCATTGTTTGGTCTGTACATGGTGAGTACTGCTTTGCATGAAGAGAGTGGGAAAGAGAGAGAGAGAGAGAGAAAGAAAAAAAACAGAAGAACCTTTTTTGTAACCCTGTGGTTTGTCAAGGTTGAGGCTGGCCACTGTGTGTGTCAAGGAAGACTAGCGTGTGTGTGTGTGTGTGTGTGTGTGTGTGTGTGTGTGTGTGTGTGTGTGTGTGTGTGTGTTTTTGGGGGGAGCAAAGAAGGGGCTCTCAGACAGGTCAGTTCACTGCTGACTCAGACGGTGAACTCCAGCATCGGAAAGTCTGCCCCTCTGGAGCGCTTTATTTTAGTAATAATACCCCTTTGGTGAGACCTTTTTTTATGTTTATGACTTAAATAAATAAAGTAGTCGCAGAGCGAAAAAGAGAAAAGCGCAAGAGAGAGAGCAGTAGAACCGCTGCTAGCATTTTGTCACTGGCAAATTATCCAACCAGGTGCCAGTTTGATTGTAGTCCTGGCCGAACAACCCTTTCATCTATGTATTTGTTTAAACAGGATGTTGTCTGCTAGCGCCAATGCATCATTTGTAAGTGAGACCTGACATAAGAACACAAACGAAGCAGCGCATGGAATAAAAGGTGGAGAGGGGAAGCAGGTCTTACACAGAGAGCCCCAGTGTTTTCCTGTATGCTGCACTGGGATTCCTCAGGTAGTCCAAACACCTCATAGCAGCGGAGAGCTCATACCCTCTGAAACCGCTCAGAGGTGTACAGGAGGAGCAGGGCAGGGTCACACTGAGACGTTCGCTTCTGTTAACTCTCAAGTTCGTCTGGAGACAGCAGGCCCTGTACGGTTTCCTGACAAGTCATCCAGCGACACTTGGGTCTTTAATGGGTACTTCAGTTGGGAGTATATTCTTTATCAGTCACAGATCGGTCTGAGGTTGTGTTTTGCAGATTGTCAGCTAGTCTCGTTGGGCCAGATCTTGACAGGTGCAATAAGTTCAGTGAAAGGGCAGGAAACTTTCACCATCTTTCACCAGCTTAGACAGTTCCTCAGAAGACCTGGTAGCACTGACCACAGTTGGGTTGTGGGTTAGTTACTCACAACACTTTTGTGGGGATTCCCCTCCATAATGGTGCACACTGTTATTCGGGGATAGCCTGTCTGAGTTGACATCATCCAAACTGAGGTTTCTCTTGAGTTTAAAAAAAAAAAAAAAAGAAATAAAGAAAATGCTTACTAAAAAATACAGAAGCCAAACCGTTTCATAGAAAAAAGAGGGCCAGGTTGATTGGTGTGTAGTTAAAGTTTCAGCACGCTGGTAGGGAGCGCTTTGAAGTGCAGGCAGGGGTAAGCCCTCTGGGGTTTGCTGTGTGGAGATGATGGCAGGAACATGGGAAAGACATGGGATTTGTGGTTCGGAGGGGAGCTGTCAGGACAGGCACAGACCGTGATTCACACGACGCTCCTCTCACTGCACGGCGGGTTTTTTCGAAGACATACAAGGTCCTTTCATCGCCGGGAATCGATGGTGTTGGAGAAATTAGGCCCCGTTAAGTGACAATTTACGTATGAGGCATTAAAACACTCACTTTTTCCTCCCCATAAATGATTTCTCCTGTGTCATCAGGCCAAGGTCTGTTTTTTCTCTTCATTCTGCCACAATGACTAGTGGAGTGGTAGATGGTAAGAGTGGTTGCACATTCATCTCAATTACACTTTTATTGCTGTTTCACCAAGTTTTGATATAAGAACACCCCTTCCCCTCTTCTCTTCTTTGCTTCTTCCTCCCGTTCTCTGTTTTTCCTCTAGTCTGCAAGCCACATTGCTGCCAGCCCAAAGGTTAGTGCCAAGGTGAAGAAGGACAATATGAAGTATGCTGCTTGGGCTGCCACTCAAATAAATAGAGCCTATAAGGTGGGTAACTGTAAGAGTATGTACTTGTACTATATATTTTATTCATGCTACCGTCCTCATTACTCTCATTACTTTTGCCGCCACATTTTCTGTCTGTCTTCTTTTGAAAAACATCTTTTTACTTGTTCCCACATATTCCTTTATTCAACCAGTGGCTTAAACCCACCAATCGCATTATCTTATGATTCTTCTGTTGTTTTTTTAGCTTTCATGGGGTATTTGCACACAATATCCAGACATCCAGAAATCCCCTTCATTTGCATAGTATGTGAAAAGTATTCATCACCACCAAATGACCCCTGAATGCACAGCAGTCCCGAAGGATGCATTTGACTTGCAGTGTTGTAATAACAACCCTGGTGTCTCTCAGTATGTCTGGGTACATTTACTGTTAATGTGTTGACTTAAGGCCACAATGTCTGCTAAGACTTTATCCCACACCCTGACTTCACAGATGAGCTTCTCCCAGAGCCACAAGCTGAATCTCCCAGGACAACAATCATGCTAGACAATAGAAGAGGAGAGTCGACTATTTAAATGGTTCTCAAAGTGGGATTCAGTGAACCTCAAGTTCCTTTGAACTGAATCTACGAGGTCCCCAGAAAAATCTAAAGCCTAATATTAAATTTTAGTGTTGCAACATTTTCAACATTAGTTCAACATTCAATACAGAATCAATAAACGCAAATATTTTGCCAGATATGTGTCCCTGAAATTTAATCTGATTACTGTGGTCAGAAAACAGAAGTGTGTCCATTTGAGGAAGTGTGTCATTTGGGCTCCACCTTTGACCATACAAATAGTAAGGAAGTGGGCAAACAAGAGATAAAGGGTGGAAGTGTGTGTGCATGCATGCCTTCCCATATATTAGTATCTGCACATGCATGCAAATCAAAGAGGGGAAAAAGTGAGGAATCGCTCAGATGGTATCACTAACTGGTTTATGCCGTTGTCATGGCAATGTAAGTATAAAAGCATTTTTAAAGAAATCTTATTTGCCATACGGGGCCATATGTGTTGCTTATTTGGGCATCGACAGTTAAAGATGTAATAAGCGGTTCCTTGCTCAGCATGTGTGGGTCCTGTTGAGAGAGAGGCTCCCCGCTGAGCCTCTAAAGACCTCGTCTCACCACACTCGGATCCCCTTGCCTTAGGGACACATTTCACATATTGAGCGCTCAGACAAGTTTGAGACTTCTGTTGGAAAAAAGTTTGCATGCGAGTGACACGGCGAATGGCTGTTTTCCTTTACGTATTTTGTAGATGCATCATGGAATAGCTCTGAGCTTCTACTTGTTCTTTTAAGTTTGTGAGTCAAAGTGAAGTGTAGTGTCACGACTGAAGTGGTGTAGTGTGCTTTTTGTAGGCTAACTCTTAATATGCAGAAATATCTTCTTCATAAAAAGAAAAATGTAGAGGTGGTTGTCAACAAAACTAGTCAATCTAATGTCTCCATTGATGTCAAGTCCACATGCTTGTCACTTTGATCAAGATGCTTGCTGACCTTACCTCACTGTCTTAGACAGTCTTTGATCCTAGCAGGGGACAAGATGTATATCTCAAAGTGCTAACTTTTAATCATAAATCAGGGCCCAAAACAGGAAGAGGGTCAAAGTGTAGAAAAAAAGCTAATCATATTTAGAAGGAACTTGGAATTGTCCAAATATCTCAATAAGCTGAGCGAAGGGTCAGAGGCATCAGGCTTTGACAGGGTGGAGGAATTTGAGTAGTAGGGGCAAGTTAAAAAGGTTCAGACAACAAAGACCCTTCAGTTCCTGCCAAAATCTTCTTAAAAATCTCCAAATGAGTCCTCTTTTCTGTTCCAAGTGTGTTGTGACTGACTGTTTGTAGATTTGTAGATCTCAAACTGGTTATGAATTCATAGAATGTACAGTATTTTTGTACATCAAACAAGCTTTGAAACAGACCAATAACATGTGACTCCATCTGAAACTTCTTACAGCGATTAGACAGTAGCGTAACCAGTAGTGTAGCACATGTTTTCCTTGCTTAAATATTTTCTTTATGGCCAAGGAGGTGTGGGAGAGGTTTAAGCCACAGACGCAGAACACACATCTGTGTTTGGTGATGCTGTCTGTAATGAATCAAATAGATAGCAATTTGGTACCCAAACACTGCCTTACATGTGTCTTAAACAGTTCAATATAGACTTTTTATATAGACATTGAGACAACATAGAGTTCAGTTGTCAACTTACACAACTTATTGATTTCTGATTTCAACACTTATGCACCAATCATATTTCGTGAAACATTTTTATTTTTTCCTCAGCTTTGTATAGATAAACAAGACTGAAGTTCCATCATATCTGTGTCTGTGATATGATAGGTAGACCTTACTCTTGCAGCCCAGAGGAAAATAGTTTTGAGTGAGTTGTTCTAATGACAGACTGAAATACTTGAGCTACTCTTAAAGGCCAGTGGACAAAGCTTAAGTGTTAAAAAAGTGTGACTGTACACGGTTTTGACTCCCCGGTGATGATGAGACACCTCAGTCAGTCACACCTTTGTCCTCCAGGGAACATGAGGTGAGCTGCCTCCCGCCCCTCTGCTTCTGCCCTGGTCCACAACCTCTTGTATTTGTTTAAGTTGCCTGGTAATAGTCGGGCTTGCGCTGGGACTTGAACTCAGCTGTGAGCGTGTGTATGTACAGTATGTGTATGCAAGCCTGGCACCACACACTTCTGCTTGTAGATGTTTTTTTTTTTTGTTGCTGTGTGAGACAAGTTAAATGACAAGGTGTAAGGTTGCCTCCTTTATTTTTTCCCTCCTCACCTCCAGTTAAATGACTTCAGAGATCTTTAAAAGGGAGCGGCGGTGTGGGCCTCTGTCAGACAGCTGCAGGCTGCTGTGGGCTTGTGCTGGCTGATTGATGGCCCCTTTAAAGCGCTGCTCGTGTCAGTCGTCCACTTTTATTAGGCCCCGGTACCTGGTGATTGTCATACCTCAGTGTGAGAAAAAGGTGGGCAGGTGAGTGCAAGTGGGAGCAGACGTCAGCGAGAGGTCATGACTGACTGGGGCCCGTTTTTGAAAAAAGATTGTAATTACTTTGGTGGGGTCAGTTGACATGTAAAAAAAAAAAAAACAAAAAAACCTGGAGATGTGTGGATTGAAGGTGCAAAGGGCTTGAAAGCAGACCTACATGGCCTGCCCTCCTGCCCTAACTCTCTAAACAGATTCTCTGATTAGCTCCTCTGTCACGGACCACGAGCTCCCGCTGCGTCATGACTCTATTATCAGATGCTCTAAATAGATGTGGAGCTGTCTGGTCTGCTCCTACTGTTGGAGAACAGGGCAGGAGTTAATGTGGTGGTCTCACCTCAGGCTGAGGAGATAATTGACTACCGGGCCCGGGGTAATGGCGCATTAGGCAGCAAGGCAGCAATGAAATGCACTGATCATTATAGCTACCCCACACACACACCCTAAATCTAGAGGAATGAGTCACACTTGGGAATTACGTCGCTAGTCATACACCTTAGTCAACTGCCCTAAGTTTGAGTTTGGCAAAAGAGGAAGGAAAAAACTTTGGCCATGGAAACAGAGTATAGGCTACAGTTAGTTCCTGTTTGTTGAAGCCTGAGCAGGACCACAGGTTTTTTAAGTAATAAATGCCTCACATCATTAAAAGCAGTGTTTTATGTTGAGTATAACTGTAGGCTTTGAGTATAACTGTATGTTTTGGTGTTATTCAACAAATAGATATAGTGGTAGTGGACTGTATGTGGTTTTGGAGGAAAGCCAAGATGGTCTTAGTGAGGGCACAAGACTTCAATTTCTTCTGCCAACTGTGTTTCAAGCATTGAAATCATTGTTTACAGAGTGTGTGTGTGTGTGTGTGCGCACGTTTATTTGTATGCGTGTGCCTGTGCTTCTGTCTGATCAAGTGTGCACACTGTCTCGGGGGGCTCATCTCTCACCTTGGAGGACATACAGAGTGTGCTCTCTTGTCCAGAGGCAGCATTGCTATGTGGTTGAAACAGTATCCCCTGCCTGTGTTTGACTCAGGATAATGGTGTTTTCATGATTTAATTGAAAGGGCCCTGCAATGCTGCTGCCTCCTCCCTGTTTTTTGTTGTCCGGCTGTGCTGTAGTTGTTGCTGACATATCTGCAGTACTTCCACACAGCAGCAGTTGTGCCTTGGATTGTGATATGCTGCCTCTGTCAGTCTAAACAGCAATTATTTGTGGGATTGTAGTTAAAGAGGTTTTGAAATTGAATGGGGTGTATTGGCGTTCACTGCTGTCTGCCACAGTGTCTTTTCTGAGACCACCACTAGGAGTCTCCATAGCTAGGAATTTTCTAATCACATCAGGGGCTTTAATTTGTAATTTTTGAACAGTTTTGTTCTTATATTGTGTTTTTTTTAAAAAAAAAAAAATCACATTATGAGATATTTGCTATTTTCTCTCTTACATCTTTGTAGTCAATGTTTCAAAATAAATGCCATTTAAATGATAATAATCTAAATAAAATAAAAATAATATTTTTAATAAAGAAAATAGGGATGGAAATGTATGTTGGATGCTCAGTTGGTTAGTTGGTCAGTCTGCCACTTTGATCCAGACTGAAATATCTCAACCACATGTGATTGAACCACTGTTCATATCTTATATTGTAACTCGCACCAGTTTGACATAAACTGCATAGTATAGTTTAAAATTCTTTCAGAAAGCTTGATAACCCATAAAGGTGGGTGAAGTGAGGTTAATTGGACTGACCTTTTATTATTTCCCTAGTCCCCTGCCCAAGGTTAAGGAAGTTGTCTTTCTCATTGGTATTTTTTGAGGGGACGCCCCTGTCTGTTGGGCAGTTTAATTGGGTAGAAAAAGGGTGTGCATGTACAGTATGTGCACGCATGAGTGATCTTGTATGTGTTTATGGATTATAATCTGCGGCACTTCCTGTGAAACCCTGTGGACACAGTGCAGAAATTAGAGTGTTATGTACTCCTGTACTAGAGGCCATGGAAGTGGACTAATCATGTGGGCATCCTGTCTCGGAGCTCACACACACACACACACAGAACTAAAATGGCATTTATTGAGCAGTTGAGGAAAAACCCTCCAATTCGAGGCATTATTTTACTTTGCATGACCTGTTGTCTCTGATTATTTGTGCTTCTAGCTTTGCAGATTTTGCGACAGGGATGTTTTTGCGCTGTCTGTGAATCGTGGTAGGGGTGGATGAGATTATCACGGCCTTTGTGAGGCTTTGCTCAAGTGCGTTTGGCTCTCTATAACTTTAGCTGGCGAAGAGACGTAATGAGCTGATGTTCTCTTTTCCCCTCCCCTCCTCTTCTCTCTCTCTTTCATTCTCCATCCCACTCTATGTCTTCCTGCCTTTCACCTTTCTTCTCTGACATGCAGCTGGCCGGTCGTGGGACCAAGGAGAACAAATGCTCTGTGAAGGCAGTGGAGGAGATGCTGGAGTCCATGCAGATCACCATGTCCTAGATACCCTGGTCCACGCCTTCCTTATTCCCTCCCGATGACACACACACAGTCTCTTGGAGCAACATGGCAGCTCAAATAGCCTTGCAATGTGACCAGAACCGGATCTTAATCTGATTTTTTTTTTTTTTTTTTTTTTTTTTTAAATCCCTTCAAGTTTGGTTCCGTAATTGATTGAACTTGACATGGACAATGGAAGACATTTGTTTCCCTCAAGTGCAAAGATTTCCTCACCCATCTGGAATCTACAGCAGCAAACTCCAAGTACCCCAACACGTTCTAAATACAGTAGTATTAACCCAGCTTCCCACAAACTGGACTATCATATCCAACCCCAGTCCATGCTGTCTTTTAGGTTGAACTGATTTCACTAATTACCACATTAAGGCTATAACCATGTGACCAGGAAATATGACAAACTGTACAGTTAATGCTATTTATAAAGACTGTGGAGATCCCACCTGTCTGCACTAAGGTCCTATGCTGTTTCCTCACTATCTGTAGATGAACATCTTTGTCTAATAAAATTTTTTTGTCAAATCTATCAAATGTCTTAATAAAAGTAGAACTGATTGCAGAGTTGAAAATAAATTTTCTTCTTGGGTGTTTGCAGCTAAGTATGTAGGAGCAGAGTTAGTTGGTTGTTTTTTTGGATTCCATGTTCTCTAGCAGTGACACTTACTGATAAATTCTAACTTGTTATAATTATCCTGGGGAAGGATGAGGGACATTTGTCATTATGAAGGCAGCAGTGGTAACAGCAGGAGCATAAAGAAGGGCCTCTTCTTTCCCAGTGATTCCAGCTGGGAAATCCTGCCTTTGAATTACCCCGGACAGCAGCTGAACCAACTTCAGCACACTGAAGAACACCTCTGTCATTTTAGTTTAGAGAGCCTCTGAGAATGCTGCCAGTAATTAACACGCCACAAGTTGGAAAGAAAAGAAAAATTCTTTTCATGAATCTGGGAACATTCATGACAGGCGGGGAAGAAAGACATCTTAGTGCTGTGAGAGGCAGCCCTGGTTTCCTCTGCCGTTAAAGCAGTACACTCAGTTCACTTGGTTCTCTATTTGTTGAATCTGAATTGATCCAAATGAACATCTTAAGTTGTCACTCAGCCGTGCAGGGTCAGCTGTTACTTCCATTTCTTTTGTTTATTAAGTCACGGCAATTGTCTCATAATTTCACTCTTTGACTGATGGAAAAGTTGAGTGTGGAGTTTATGGTCTTTTTGGACAGCTTTTAAATTGAGAGAGGTCACCAGCTCAAAGCTGGGAGTGTGGAAAGCCATTTTCTCAAGTTTTTAATACTCTTTGGCCTTGGTCAGTGGATGAATGTGTCTGCATTTGATTTGCCTCACCAATCTGGCGGAACCAATGAAAGCCAGGGGACGTTTGAGCATAAACTGACTTGAGTTATTTTTACAGGAAAAGGTCTGAGGCTAAAAGAAGCTTTTTTGAGGAGTTACTTGGTGAAGCAGAGTAATTCATTTTTCTTGAAGTTCCCATGTAAACATTTCTGTACTTGCAAAAGTCATCTATGAACTTAAATAAATAAATGTGGTCAATCAGTTTGATGGGACATCATTATGAGATATTGGTATCCAGTGCCAACCATACTGGGGCAATAGTGCCATCTGTAGTCTGGATTAGGAACTCTTATGAATTTGGTTAAACCTTTGAGTGTTACTGTGTGCAGCAATGAGTGACAGTATGCACCTGGAAGTTGGCTATCACTGTCATGCACTAAACATCATCTACACACAACCTGTATGTAATGTTATTTCTTGCCTGTCTGCAACTCTGATTTGCTGAGCAAGAAAAAAAAGCGGGATACGCACCATTTATCAGTCATGAATTCTGATTAATCTTTTCCTTGCATTCAGCTGTGCTATCCAAACATATCCTTGTAGAGTCAAGCAAAATAGCATGTTGGAGTCTGAATAAGCCTTGACATCACTTCTTACCTCACTGTTTACAACACATCCAGCTCCTGACAGCCTTTTCAGCCTTTGTCATAGTAGTCCAGAGCCTATCAGCAGCCTGTTGGTCTGTACCTGGACAGCAGTGCCACACCAAAAGACAGAGGAGGGTGAGGGGAGAACCTTCTAACCTTTACTAAGCCATTGGCTCAGCTTAGTGTGTGTAGGGATTCGCTATTAGTACTGCCCGTAATCCTGGATTCCCTGGGAGATTAGCCCCTGGAATGGGTTTGCTTGTCCTCGGCTGCTTGTCAGTGGCCAGGTTAGCTGAACAGGATGAGCTCTGGAATGCTAAGCTTACACCAGGAGCTGTGCCTGATCAGCCTATTCATCAAAAATGGGTGATAACAGTGATTTACAATGATCACTGATTGACAAGTGAAATTATCTCTCCAGTAGTGTAATAATTCTTTGTATTAAAGTCTGTCCTCATATCTTTTTACGTTAAAATAAAAAAGGACACAGTACTTGTTCAAATCACTTTTTTTGTTGTACATTGCCTTTTTTTACAATCTAGTAGACAAACCATCTAGATGACTGACAAGTGCTAGAGCAAGATAGCACAACGTTTACGACTTGAATTTTGCAAGAAGTAGTTTCCTGTTAAAGCCGTAAAACCACAAGACTGTCTAATAAGAATGATGTGCACAATGAGATGAATAGATGCTACTGAAAGGCTGCTGTGCATCAAACTATTTTTAGTGCTTTTAGTGGCTCCATGGATGGCAATGTTGGTCTGTTGGTCTGTCTGTCCACCACTTTGGTCCAGACTGAAACATCTCATCAACTATAGGATGGATCGCTATTAAATTTTGTATAGATATTCATGTTGGCTTAAGAATGAATCTTACTGACTTTGATGTTCCCCTGACTTTCCCTGTGTTGCCACCAGCAGCTCAAAACTTTCAGTAATCCAGTGAAACATGTACTTGATGGATGGGAGCAGATTTTTGTACAGACATTCATGATCCCCAGATAATGAATCCTAATCACTTTGGTGCCATAAAGGTTGACATTTTTGGTTTTGAGTGGATGTCTCAACAACTTTTGGATGGATCACCATGAAATTTGGTACACACATTCATGTTCCCCTCAGGATAAATTGTAATAACTTTGGTGATCCCCTGACTTTTCCTCTAGTGCCATCATCAGGTCAAATTTTTAATCAGTCCAATACTTTGATGTATGACCAAATACCTGTTGACATTTCAATGACCCTAACCTGTGCTCTCTGATTAGTGCTAATTAGAAATGTTAGCATGCTAACACCCTAAACTCAGATGGTGATCATGGTAAATATTATACCTGCATTACATGAGCATCTCAGTATTGTCATTGTGAGCATACTGCCATGCTGTTAGCATTCAGCTCAAAGCATCACTGTGCCTAAGCATGACTGTAGGACTCTTAGTCCTGTTATTTAAAGCAGAGAAAGGTGCTAATTTGTGAAAAGGTCAGAGAAATAAGCTGCAGAAATGGGAGGAAAAGGGTTTGTGGGAGATGAAAGTGGAGGTCAGAGAGTAGAGAGCATTTTAATTGAGGGTGGGGTAAAAGAAATGGTCAAAGAATAGGGAAGAAAAGACAGAGGACCAAACTGTTCCATGATGCTCAGGACCAGAGGAGGGAAGTTTCCCAAGGTGAGGGAGTGAGTGGAAAGAGAGAGCAGGGCTCCAGCTCGCTCATCCATCTCTGTCTGTTTTAGGGGGAGAGGCTGGAGTGCTAAAGATGTATGAGGCATGCAGTGCTAAATCCTGCCCTGTCCAGTCACACAACCAGGCCTGGTGATGAAATAGTGTTTTGGCTATGAGCAGGGATGGCCTGACCAACTCCCTTTTTTCTGGGAATGGAGATGCAGAGTAGCAGAGAATTGGACCAGTGAGGATGGATCACTCAAATAACACCTGACATGTAGAGGAGCATTGTCAGGAGATAACTGCTCCAATCGCCACACCATCAGCCATCCAAAACTCACTTATTCACAAATTCACAATGATCCACGACTCTGAGTGCTCAAGGCTGGATTATAGACCAGGCCAGTGGGGCCACTGCCCTGAGGCCTTGGACTGCCTGGGGGCCTCCAAGCCTCAGGCCGTACACAGTGTGTGGCCCAAGACTTCCAAAGGAAGTCAAATGCCAGGGCCCTCAGTGCACACAGTTCAAGCTGACTACTAGGCCCCTGGGTGCTTATAGAGTGAGCTAACCACTTGGGCCATTTACAATGTGAGGTCCCCTGGGCCCCTTGGTGTTTAAAATGTGAGCTCACCACTAGGGCTCCCCGGACCCCTAAGTGATTACAATGTGAGGGCCCCCAGACCCCTTGGTGTTTACAGAGTGAGCTGACCACTAGGGCCCCTGGGGCTGAAAGTGTGATCTGACCACTAGGGCCTCTGGCCCCCTCAACACCTACATTGTGAGGGTCCCTGGGCCCCACAGCGCTTAAAGCATGAGCTGACTACCGGGGCCTGCGGGACCCGCAGCACTTACAATGTGAAGCCCCTCAGTGCTTAAAGTGTCAGCTGATCACTAGCGCCGCCGGGCCCCTGGGTGCTTACAGTGTAAGTTGACCACTAGTAGTTCAAAACATGGGATTCTGTGGCCATTGGAATAAAAACTTCATTGAGAGCTTATTAACTAGCCCAAATGAACAAGTGTGCTAAATGCACATAGTGGTGGTGTTACACACTAGTACACTGTTTAGTGGTTATCATTTAATGCTTTTTATTATACTGTTTGTAAAATTGTCTAACCTTTAAATAATCTGATCATGATCGTGGACATTTTTTTATATTCACTTGATAGAGCATAAAAAAAACAGAAGACAAGATTAAACAAAGGCAATATTAAGGGGAATAAAAGTAATGAAATGGCTTCTTTTTGAAGTAAATGTATAGAATACATAAATTTGGTGTAAAATAGGGTCTCAAGCCATCCCCAACTATGGATTTCTGGATCTAAACTTTCTTCTCTATGGAGAAAATTAAGTGGGACTCTACATAGAGTGCCCCCGCGATGAAGTATTTTTGTAAGCCAACCCAGAAGTTAGCATCACCATGGGTTCCCTCAACAAAAGTCTAAAAACTTATGTCTTCATCTTCACAAATGAGAGCAACATATAACATTTTTCAAGCATAAATGCAGTAAATAATAGTAAAAAGCTGACGTCACGCTAAATGGAACTACTACAAACTGTTGCATTTACCCCAAAGACTCATGTAGCTGTGCTGTGCAACAACCACTGTAGTTTCATATAGCCACTTGCTAGTAACAGCCTTTTTAAGGCATATGAGAGCTCCAAAATTCACAAGATGCATATTAACTGGTGTATTTTATGTCTCCGAACAAGCACCAAAAATCTCTTAATTTTGTGTTAATCACAGACCTTATTTTAGGGATCTAACCAAAACCCCATTCAAAAACTGACCAAAGATCAAGCCAAGGGAGTCTATGACCTACTTCCTGGGGCGCTCTATTATCGTTCTTGAATCAGATGGTTAGCGCAGCGTTTTAACGAGGCTGAGTTTATCCACATACATTCTTTCCCAAATCACATTAGACCTGCTGAATTCTGAAGCTGTATTCATTGTGAAACAAATATTTTGCTAACAGCAAGCTAACAACGGAGTGCATGTAATTGCTCTTGCTCAAGCTTGGCTGATACTGTTGGGGACTGCCCATTGGTCGAAGGCCCATTATTCCAAAACCACAATAGTTTGAAAAACGTCCCGTTGGATCAAAAATCAGACTCTGTTAACATATTGCTCAATTTAACAGATCTGGGTTCCCCGTTACACAGATACTCCTAAATCATAACATATGACTTTGTATTTAATTTTAACGGCTCTTCTGTGAACTAAGTTAAATAACTAAGTTAGTGAACTAAGTAAGATATGTAACGTTACTGTTTGACATTCCGGTCAGCATGTCCACGCAATTTTTATAATATGTGATTTCATTAAATTAGAGTCCTGATTGGCTCAGTTCTGCTTTGCTGAATTTATCAGCAGAACTGAGTGAATTGTGAAAAGTCTGTTTGATAAGTTAATTTACATTTTAAATGATTGACGACAAGGCAGCAACACAAACATGCCAGTTTTTACTATGTAGTTTGGTCTACACTTCAACTGTTTCCCACTGCAGGAGGAAACCACCCGTTAACATTTTGTTAAATTTAATAGAGACGAGCTTACCAGTAAACATCCACTCCTTCTAGAAGAATTTATGATTTCTTGATTATACTATTGGGGTTTCGGAATAATGGGCCGTCGGACCAATGCTATGGCACCACATTGTTATACTAGTAGTTTGTGCACAAGCACTTCCAACTCATACAAGAACGAATGTCAAAAACACAATTTGGTCTCCCTTTCGTATATAATTTCTCCCTCAGTTTTAGTTATAATCCTCCCAGTTTGTCAGTATGTCGGTATCTTTGGCAGATGGAAAAAGTATAAAGAGGGGCGATCTGGTTTAGCTGTAAGTGATGTAGTAATGGTGAAACCGAGGCTCGTCGGTTGTTGAAAGCTTAGTTAGCCATTGACAAATAAATGATTAAAAATACACTGTGGTTTTGTGAAACATAAAAAAAATGCCAAAAGCTATATTTTTTCATACACTAACACTAACACTATACACTAACATGTACTTAAAAATTAAGGAAAACCCCATTCATTTTTTCCATACGTTATCTGTTTCTAGATTCACAGAAGTAGATAATGCTAACATTGACATACAAATCATCAACAGCTCTTACAAGGTCTTTTTTTCCCCTCCCCATTGATGGGGTGTGGCCTATGTGCATAGTCTCCACCAAGTCATTTCACTGACTTATCAGAAACCTTTGTTGGTTGCTCATCTTTTGAATTTCAAGCAACATAATTCTCTCTGTGTCAGGCTGGTATATAAGACAGTTCTTGGCAGGAAATGCTACAGACAGATGCCTGTTTTCTTGTTTAGTATGCCACAGCAATATATTGTTAATATATTCAGAGACTTTTTCATCTTTTTCTAAACAACAGCCTTTTTAAAGGCTATTTCAACAATTCCTCCTTAGGGCGATTTTCTAACAGCCCTTTTAAAAAGTTAGGGTTATTTTCTTTTATGTGCTTTTCTATTTTTTTTCTTTTATCTACTCAAAGCTGCTTTAAGGTACAAGTAGACTATAAAATACTACCACTTGATTGTATTTTCCAACAACAGTATTCAAAGGGTGTTGTCATTATTAATATATATTAATCCAATTATTATTTAACAAGTATTGAGATACGCCATATATATCCGTATAAATAGCATACTAGTTCTGAAATATGGACCAAAAACGTTGGAACAGTGGTGCTTCCAAAAGAAAAACCAAAAAAGAAAATGAGGCAAGAGAGGCAGTTTTGCTTCAAAGTGTTCCACTCATTGCCAACTTCTTTCAAAATCCCTCTGATAATTATAATGATGACAGCAGCACTATTGTCAGCTGTGATGAAGGAACTAGCATTAGTTCAGTTTCCAGTAATGTTGTCACTCCCCCAGAGCCATCCTTTGAAGGCAAACCCTCAACAGCTAATGATATACAAGAACCATCATTTCCACCTCAGGAGTGGTTGGGCAGTTCACAAGAATCAAATCAGCACCAAGCCATTCCTGGTGCTATGTAGTAATTTACCCTGCATTATGGCAAAGCACTTCAGTGACATTGTTAGGTCAGTGCTTATTGAAAGAGGAGCAGTCCCCTTCCAAAACCACAGTGAAAAGTACCCAGGTTCCACCCGAGATAGAGCGCTTGGTGGAAAGACTAGAAGTTTCAACAATGAATTTCTGAACTGTGTATTGCCAAATGGACAGGAGGTTTCTGGACAGTGGCTACTGTACTCACCCTCAATAGGTTGTGTGTGCTGTTTTGCAAGCACAAGGTGGCTTTAGTCAAGGGTTTAATGACATGCACGCTTGCCTTGCACCAGTGAAACAAGGGCAGTGCTACAGATGTAGATCTCATGCAGCAACTTGATGGGGAATGTAAATACAGGGATATTTTGAAAAGAGTTATAGCAGTGATCAAGTTCTTGGGTGAAAGAGGACTTGCATTTAGGGGGGATCATGAATGATTTGGGTAAACCCATAGCGGTAATTTCCTTGGCATCCTAGAATTGCTATCACATTTTGATCCATTCATAGCTTAACTTATTAAAAAGTTTGGCGGAAAAGGAAGAGGCACAGTGTCCTGTTTGTCACTGACAATATGCGAAGAACTAATTGGGTCAGAAAACTCAACGATAGCAGATGAAATTTGGGATGCCAAATATTTTTCAATAATTGTTGACTTCACCTCAGACCTGTCACATGTGGACCACTTGACATTCATATTCTGGTTTAACAGCAGCAGGAATTTGCTGGAGCGATTGCTGGGCTTTGAGTCAATTGAGAGCCACACTGGTAAAAGTTTAGCAGACTCTGTGACTTTGAGGGTGGAGGGCCTTGGGTTGAACCTCTCAAACTGTAGAGGTAAGTCATATGACAATGCAACCAACGTGTCAGGAAAACATAATGGGCTACAAGCCCGCTTGAAACAGACAAAACCTCTGATAGAGTATGTGCCTTGCACAGTGCATTCACTTAACTTAGTTGGTGTTAATAACTAAGATGGCAGTAGCCCAGAGGCTGACAAGTTTTTTTAACATATCGCAGTCACTGTAAACATTTTGCTCTTCATCCACACACAGATGGGTGAAAGTCTTGCGGAAGTCAGACATCAGACTGATGGAGTGCTCAGGCAGAGTCAACCAAGGCACTGTGGAGGAATTACACCCACATTAGAGAGGCCATCGGTGGTATGTGCAATGATGATAAGAGAGGAGAATGAGAGAAAAGGCACTTGAATTGAGGCTGCTGAACAATATGCTAAATTGGACACCTTAGAGATGTTGGTCATGGCATCATGCTTTACCAGTTCCTGCTGGGGGGGGGGCAAACGGCTCATTTCTTTTTCTGTGCTCCAGTGCGAAGTCAGCTGGACTCATTTTAAACCAGACGGCAGTGCAGCTTTGCCTAACTTTGCCAGTGACAAACTGCCAGGGTGGGCGGACATTTTCCCTTTTAGGCAGAATAAAAAATGAGCTGCGGAGCAGTATGTGCCAAACACATCTCAGCTCATTGTCACTTACATTTTGATGATCTAGTGGATGATTTTGTGAGGAGTGAGGTAAGTAAGTGAGGCAAGTGGATGCGAGGGGGGGACCATGATCATGGTCAATTAGCTTTGAATATTAAGACAGGTACACCACAATAAATGCACATTCATTAATGTTTCATTTGCATAGATTTGCTTGACTAATGATATCAAAATTAGCTTTGTTTTCATGACAAAATTCATTTTGTGGAAAACAATGTTTGACCAGCAGGCAGTCAAAGCAGGGGTCTTTTCCTTGGATACAGTACTGAGTTAACCACATCTCGTTCATATAAACCACTTCACTACATGCAGATAAGGAAGTAGTATGGTTAAGTGGAAAAGGGGGAGATTTGTATTGCCTAATAAAACGAAAGCATTGCATATGAAGCAGTAAGTTCATCTTTTTTTTCTGGTCATTGCACAATGTCTCCTTGTTGATCCCATCTTATTTTTCTCCTACACAATTGCACCAGCATGAATGCAAACTTAATTTTTTCTCCAAGGGCATCAATGCTGGGAAATCATTTCTTCTCAAGGCAAGAGAACATCCCTGAGCAAAGCATGTATGTGTGTGTGTATTTGTAAGAGAGAGAGAGAGAGAGAGGGAGAGGGAGAGAAGTGTGGTTATGAAAGTGTGATTATGAATGTGCAGACAATGTGCAGGCATGCCTTTGTGTCAGCTTGAGTTTGTGTGTGCATATGACTGAGTGTGTATGAGACTATGTGGTAATTTCAACAATATGAAGAGCTTTTGCCTGTGGAATTAAAACTATTGGCTTCAGGCGGTGCTTGTACTCCTAAGCCTCTTGACCAGGAGGCTCCAGACTGCTGCGATCTTCTTCCAGAGGATATTCTGTGGCCTCCACAGGCCTTTCTGGTTGTTGCGCCGGCTTCTCAGCTCCAGGCTCTCTGGCAGAGTCCTTGACTGTGCACATGTCAAGGCTGCATCCTTTCTTCAAACTCTGTCACAGTGTAGGGCATGTGTCAAATCAGAGAGGGGCAAGTTGCTGGCTCCAAAAGACAGTTGTTCTTTCCAGCCCAGTCTACCCAGACCGCAAATTCCCATCTCAGAGCGTCTTCTCAGCCAGAATGCACAGACTCACCCCACACACGGCCTGGGGCCTAATTACAAAAGGAGGGAAAACCAGAATTGGCTTCTGATTGAGCTTCCTGGGTGAATGTTAATGGCAACCACAGAGGGATATTTTATACCCTGAGAGGGATGCAACAGAGACTGGGAGTGTGTGGAAGTAGTGGAGGCTTCGGGTTGTACAGACAAAGCTTTACATGGGTTTATGGATAAAAACAAGCTATAACATGTTGTTTTATTCCATAGGCAGACAGAGATATCTCATTTGTGTCTACACTGATATAATACCATCCAGGAATGGTTAACACTATTTTACTAGTGTTTCTCCAGCATAGTGCCAAACCTCATTCCAACTGGGAACAATGGGACACATTGCAGCTTCCTCCTCTGGATTTTGATTACCCACACACCATGCTGGGTGGAATGTACAGAAGTACTGTACTTATGTACAGTTGGAGGTACTTATACTTTGCTTGAATATTTCCATTTTCTGCTACCTTATATGTCACTACATTTCATTGGGAAATATAGTATTTTCTACTCCAGCTACAAGTGCTAGTTAATTTTCTGATAATATTATTATGATAATATTATATGATCATATTTCATCCCGGACATATGATCAGTTTATAAAATATGACGCATTCCTTTAGCGTAAACTACCCAGCAGTATGTAAGGTAGTTAAAGCTTTCAGCTTTCTTGCTGAGAGTCGGATGAGAAAATTGATACCACTCTCATGTCTGGACACTAAATATGAAGCCAGCAGCCAGTTGGTTTAGCTTAGCATAAAAACTGGAATCAGCTAGCCTGGCTCTGTCTAGTAAAATCACAAAATGCCGGTTTTACTGTTTGGTTTTGTACGGATTACATATACAGAAATGTAACGTCTTAATTAGTGAGTTTTAGAGGTGTTAGTAGACAGATTTTGTTACCTTTGGACAGACCCGGGCTAGTTTTTTTTCACCCTATTTCCAGGAATCCACCATGTCCAGTGCACATCATTCTGATTCATTACTTTAACTTTTGTTACTTTAAATACATCTGGCTGAGAATACTCTGTACTTTTACTTAAGTAACACTCTAAAAGCAAGATTTTTACTTTTGGAGTATTTTTAAATTGAAGTAGAATCTGAATACTTCCACCAATCAGCATCCCTCTACCTGTTACAGTTTGAGGCACACAGGCTGAAGTCCTCAGCATAATTCAAAAGCATTTTCCTTTAACTCAGACAGTTTTCCTCTTTAGTAATCTCCAATAATATCATTATTAATTACATCCATATGTGCTTATAAGAGCTGCTGCAGCCATGCATGGTTTAATTTATCAGTTGGCTGGCTCTTTTATCCTCATGGTAGCCATTTGTCTCCTCCACTGTCTCTGGGGTGGTTGGTCACTGTTAATCTCCCCAACTATGATAACTGGCAAACACAGAGGGGTTTAGAAAACACATGGATCCCCGGTGAAAAGCCTGACTCAGCTTGGTGCTGTTTGATATGTGTAAATTATGGCATCAGTGAGAGAGTCAAGCTTCCATCTGCAGGACATACTGACATGCAATGTGGTCTGCTGACTTGATTTGACTGTATCCACTTCCCACTGTTCACTTGCCGTCTCATTTTGCAGTACAGTAAGGTTACCGTATTACATCCTTTCTCACATACATGCAGTCATGACCCATCATCCTCTGCCTCTGTGACATGATCTGTAATAGACACGAAAACATACAGTACACCCTTTCTCGTGGAAGATAAGGGGGGATTTTTAAGTAGCCTTTGGCGATGGATGGGAATGAACTCTACCGTGTTATTGCCACGTACAATTTTATGTGCGGTCACATACACACATATACACCAATGAATACTTGTGTCACACACACACACATTCTCGTCAGTGTATACTTGGCAGACTAGAGTTGCTACCATCTGCTTGTGGGGAGAGGGATATGGCAGGCGGACGACCACAAACAGCCAAGGTAATAGTGATGGGTTCCACTCAGTCTCTATCTCCCAGACAGCAGTAGACTCCTCATTCCACAGCGTTTGGACTTTGTACAACATGGGCCACGGCACAACGACAAAGTGCTTCTCCAGTTCGCTGGCAGCTACTGTAACATTTCTCAGACATTTACGTAGTTTTGTGTAAACCAAACAGAATCTCTTATTCATACAGTTTTTACCCACGTAAATCTTGGAGCCACTTTCCGCCAATATTTCCAGGTAGGGATTTTTTAATAAATGCTAATTGGGAGAGTTGTGTTTGTGGAGGATTCTTTGCTCCTGGAAACACATAAAGTAAGGAATAGAAACACACAGAGAGAAAGCTTGAAACTGTGAGGTATAGCCAGAAGACTAATAGAAAAACTGAAAAACAAAATAAAAGAACTCACTTTATGAGTTGGGTCCTCAACCAAATGAATAGTTAGAATCACTGCCAGAGTATAAAAAGCTTAGGCTAGAAATCCATTACCTATGGCAGCCTTTTAATGGACACTTTGTTCATCTGGACTGTGGACAGCAGAAACTCTTAATTATGCACTTCTCTATTTCAGGAACACTAAAATATCCAGATATTCATAGAGCCACTAATGATACTTGTTAAATCTGGTTTTGAATGATCACAGTAAAGTTACAGGCGTCCATCCAATGTCATGTTTCTTCAGTCTAATATACAGTAGGTGTATATTCTCACATATAAATCACTACATTTCCTATATTAAATGACACAGTTGATCAGCTAAATTGCGGTTGCCCCCGTGACCTTCCCTCAGTATTAGTGTTGGCTAAAGTTTGCAGGTTTTTCTTCGGTTTCGGGAGAGCCAAACCATGGAGTCTAATTTCACCACATATTACTTTTAGGTCAAAGTGGGATCTCTCACATGAAAACACATTATGTAGGTGCTGCACATAGGTTCTCCGCAGTCTGTCTTCTTGTAGTTAATCGCAAAACATTTGACATTGCGTTGTATTGCTCTATGCAAAATGAATAATGCACTGCTATAAATGTTGGCAGTGATCCACTTTGTCAAGTCAGTTTTGCATCAAAATCAGCAGAAAAATGGAATAATTAAATAGGAAGCAGAGAAGAAACATATTTCACATGCTTGTTAGTGATCAAGAATGGTTCCACAGGTTGCGTGGCCATTTAATGATTGGAAGAATCTTCCAGTATATACCACAGTATTAAGATTCAAGGCTGTCTTTTCAAGTAACATTATCACAAAGGCTTTAGGTAGGATTACTTAAATGACACTAGTCTGGATATTGTAGCTATGTATCAGCACATCCAGAGAAGCATGAACAACACCACAGCGAACAGAAAGAGGAGGTCAGGTTCTTCTTTAAGCTATCAAATTCTGCAAAGTCCAATAAAGTTTACCTTCTCTTTGGCAACCGAAACACTTTGGTCCAGCTCAATAATCTCAATTGCCACTGCCTGCTCACATTAAGCCCAATGTATCGTACAGCAATGCAACACATGTAAAGATCTGGATAAGTAATACATATCACATGCTGAGCGATGCTTACTCGTCAGAAGGGTAAGGTTACCTTTGTGGTGACTGTTTGTCAATAATTGTGCTGTTTATACCTCTGGAAAGTCTCTGCAAGATTTTTCTCCCCCCTTGGAAAATAATCATTGATGCAAATTTGTTTTGTTGTGTAGGCTATGATTCAGTCCAAGATCGAGACCGGTCCGGTTTCCTTTCAGCCCAAATTGGGCTATTTTTCCTCAGAGAGGTCTCAGCGAGTGGGATTAAAAAACCAAAACTATTAAGTTTCTTGATTGAGAGCATTACTGTTTTGCCCTTGTGCGTCAACACTCTTATGGTTCTTATTTGCTTTTGATATATTGTTGGAGTGTTATCAAGCCCTTAAAGGAGTAGAGTCTGCAAGTCTACCTGAATGCTTTGTGGGCATACTTGAACCAGGAGACAAAATGCCTTTCATTCTCATAGATCACAATTAGAGCAGATGGTAGCATAAACTTGGATTGTGATATATCTACATTAGAAATGGTCAGCTTGACTCATTGCATTGCCAAAACATTTGCAAGAAAGAAGGGAATGGGTTGAATTTAATTGGTGCAGGGGAGAGAGAGTAGAAGCAGGGTTGACTTACCTCTTTCTCCCACGGATGAGCTGAACTCATACTATACTGTTTGATGGGTTAAAGAGAACCATGTTGGTCCCTGGAGATTAATGAGCCAGACTCAGTTTTACAGGCACAATCCCACAGACACCACCATCATTCAAACTGACAGATCAAGCTTTGGCACTTTAGTTATATTCCAAATGAATAAATAACTCTCCATGGTGATACATTCCATCTCATTACTTATCCTCACTCTGCTACTTCTGACGTCACTGCCACCGTCACTGTCACCGACTCCTGCAACCAACATAACAGCAATAAGGGTTAAATATTACCCAGTCCTCTTCTAGAGTTGGATCAAATGTTCCTTGTCTGTTAACAGTAAAATAAGGAAAACAAATGGTCCATCATCAGGAGACAGAAAGGCAGTGATTTGTTCATTTGGCCTTCCAGTCCAGCCTGTACCAAATCATCCAGAACAGATGCCCTGATCCAGCTCGCTGGCATCTCAGCCCACCCTCCTCTCTCCTTGCTGGCCTGCTCTGGAGTCTGGGAATCAGGGATGCTGTCACTCATCATCAGCCAGTCAAGTGGGAAGCCAGAGCTTTATATGGATGCCGAATTGGAGAGGTTTAGAATGACAACAAGCCAGCAGCTGTGAATCCCCAGCTGCTGGTAGTGTTATTTTTAGTCGTAGCGAAAAGTGCACAGTAGTAGTTGTAGCAGTTGCAATTCTATTTGAGAAATAGATACTTCTACTGTTCTTAACAGATCTTCTCCTGTTTCTCCTTCTAATTATATTTTTATTACTTTTGTGATATATTTTGGTAATTTTCTGCAGTTTATTTTAGTTGAATTAGTTAATTAATTAGTTAAAACTTAGTGTATCTGTAATTTTCATTAAATAAATTAATATGTATTCATTTGTGTGGTTGGGTGTTACACTGGCAGCGTTAATCACAGTTGGACAATCTCCATATTCGGCTCATAAGGACTGGGCAGTGTTATCATTCATTCTGGTTAACAATAAACAGAGCCAGCGTGTTGGAAGTGACACATTTCACACCATGTTTGCATTTTCACACATTAAAACCAAGCATAAGCCCAGCAATATTGCAAACTGGCACATCTTCCATGTTTTGCAGTAGATGATTCATATAAACAGCATGTTTTGCCACTGAATAAGCTAAAACTGCATTTATTATCTAAATAAATAACAACTATAGTGTATAAATTGAACATCATTAGGTAAAACTTTTTTTTACCTGAGTACTGTTTTTCTTTCTGATCAAACAGACAATTAAAGTAAATCTGTGCAGTGGAATAAATGTATGAAAATTTACAAGTTTAGCACTACAACAAGATAAAATGTCTTATTATAACAAGCTAGAGAAATATAATATGTTATTACAACAGCAAAAATCTTGCTAGAATGAAAAAACTGTAATGACACAATCATAAGCACATTGAATTAGCAATTGCATCGAGATTTCTTTTTATATATATTTTTTGTAAGTTTATTTCCTTGTTCCTGCTCCACATCTCCCACTTCCACCAGCAGTGACGTGGACTTTACTGTTGGTTTAGTCATGGTGTGGACAGCTACATCCTACGCCTGTGACACATTGTGTCGCCAGCAGCTTTGGAAAATATCAGCAAGACAGAAGCACTCGTCTGTCAACAAGTGTAGCCTATATATGCTGATTTCTGTCATAAACTGACCAATATGGTCAACCACAGAAACCATCTCCATCTCCAGCCATGGAAGGAAAAAAAGGCCAAAAGAATAAACAAGAATGATAGCAGGGTACATCAATTATTCTTGACAATACATTGGTGAATTCCTGTCCTGATTATTTTGGGACTGTAAGAAAGTACGTAAGTAAACTTTATATAACACTTTTCAAAACAGTAGTTACAAAGTGGTTGAAGACAGAAAATAGACAAGACAGAAAAGATGATGTAGTAACTTCAACTACGGTGGCAGTTGATGTTGTATACCTAATATGGTTATGGAGGCAGGTAACTGGTGCAATAAGTTGGTCCTTCACCTGTTTTCAGACATTTGATAAGCAGTAATATGTCACCAAACCTGGAGACACATGCTCTAATCTTTTTACTGCAGTTTCATTCTCTTATGTGTTAGGTATTTTATTTGACTGCATATTTAACAAGGTTTAGAATAAACACATATGTGTTTAATCCAAACGGCCGTAAAGACAGCAAACTATTGGGAATTTCATTTTTCTGGAACTGTGTATGTTGGAAATTGTATAGGCATGTTTGTGTTACATGAGCAGTTCTAAGACAAGCCTGAGTCACTTCCTGACCACACAGAGAAATCAATTAAACGGCTGTCATTCCCTTCAATAAATCTTACGGCTCAATACAGGAAATGTCTGAGAATCCAGCATGATTTCACTGCTGTTATGTTGACATGTTCTCACGAACACTTCTAGTCAACGTCAGTCCAACATGGGGACATTGTAATCAAATGTTCTCATAAAGCATTTGATATTTCTGAGAATCAACACATAGAGTCACAATTTCTGACCAAATGAGCACAATGTTCTTTCTGTAGTGTGCTTCTCCTTTTTCTTAGAATGCATGACCAAGTGCTGAACAACTGACAGAACCATAGTCCACTATTAACCTCATACACCCTTGGATCCAGACACTTGCAATAGACTTAACTGAGGGTTGGCAGTCGTGTCACAAATGATAGCATCACTTGGAACCTAAAATCAACCAACAGCTATGCAAGAAAGTTTATGTGATGTATGGGTGATTGACTCCACTTTCCATTCAACATGACTGACAAAGTTACAACAATTCATCCTAAGGGGAACATAAATGTCAAATGTCAATCTCATAGCAATCAATTCAATAGTTGTTGAGATATTTCACTCAAAATCATAAATGTGAACCTGCTGGTTAACCAAATGTATTAGGATACACCGCCCAGCCATGAATCATGAATGTTTGTACCAAATTTGATGCCAATCCTTGCAGATGTTGAGATTAACAATATTTCAATAAATACATAAAACCTTTGACCTGCTGGCAGTGCTGGAGGAATAGTCAGCAGATTACGACCATGGCACCATGGATATCTGTACCAAATCCCATGGCAGTCCATCCAGTAATCGTTAATACATGTCACTAAAAACCAAAAATTCCAACCTCATGGTGGCACCAGATGAAAAGTCAGGGGATCAAGAGAATGAGTCATCCTCTGGGGACCATGAATGTGTGTACAAAATTTCACGGCAGTCCCTCTAATAGTGGCTGAGATATTTCAGCCTGGACCAAAGTGGATGACTGAATGACCAACAGAACAATCAAAATAGAGTCACACTGCTAGCATGGCTAAAAATAGAAACATTAGGACAGTCAGATGTTTTGCCAGTCAATTCCTGCTAAGAGCCAACAGGGGGTTCTTCAAGAGACACCTTGTACGTCATAGTGATACTTCAAGAGTCTACCACAACTGAGGACCTCCCATATGGCCTCTTGAGGACAGATTGCAACCTGAAAGCCCTCTGTAACATCAGGTGGCTGGTGAATAAAGCGAGTGTGGTGGAGAGAGAGGCTGGAGGGATTTGACCTGTTCCTGTTGTGTGGAATCTGTGAGAATGTGCTCCAGGTCTCCATGTCAAATTTGACTCCTGGAGTGTGCTTAGCTCAACTAAGAAAGGCTCTGAATTACTAAACAGAGCCATTGGTGTTGTGTAGACGAGTGGTCTGGCCTGAGGGCCTTGCTCAGCGGCAGGGGTCCTGTGGTAGGAAGTTGTGGTCTGTAGAAGGCAGGCAAGGGGCTTGGGAAGCGTGAAGTCCAATACACATGGCCTGCTGGCTGGACCGGAGTATGAAAGAGATAGGATGTCTGGGAAAATATGTGGATACTTTGGATTCATCACATTTAGAGACCACAGAAGACACTGAATCTCACTATCTATCTTTCTCCAGCAGTCTCTTGACAAGCATAACCAGGGAATCACTTTTGTATAGTATGCAAATGTTATTTCATCCTTTCCTTTTTGACTCGATTCATCAAAATAACGCTTACTTGAACATTGTCTCGAACATTATCAGCCTGGTAGCCAGGGAAGACTGGCTGGTCATCTGATGAGATAGCCAGGTAATATCCATGGTCACCTCAAGGAAAACAGTCTAATCTCACCACACCTTTGGTAATTTACTGGTTGTGCTGATGTCTCCATTTTAAACATAAGATACAATTCCTTTTGGATTATAAATTTAGGTCTTAGAGGTTGGTTAATTAAGGTTAATTTTTTGAATGGGCAGGTGAAGTACAAGGCACTGCCTTTTTGGGTCCTCACAGATCATACTACACTTTAATATTTTATTGGTTTTATTGTAAATACAGGATATCTGTGAGCAGCATCTCATGGTCAATGCAGTTGAATGCTAAAAAAAAATTAAATGGAAAATTGCTAGTTAGTGGACCTTTGAGTTGAGATTTTTATGTCACACAGCAAGTGTGGTGGTATGGTGATGTCATGAACGCTGTTGTCCTAATTTCAAACAGACGGTGTTGTGGTGAGAATGTAGAAGTAACCTAATCCCAAACCTAAATCTATGTGAGGCCTGACATCTAAATGTGAATTTATTGTTTTTTATTTATGGTTTATTGAACTGTCCATCTGCTTTTGTTTGCATTTGGTATAGGTTTGAATTCCCACTGGAAACATGAATTCCCAGTTTAAACAGTGTTCTTGTGTACTGAGACAGGCTTATTAACATTGTGGAGTCTCCCTTAATGCTAGTGAGTCTTCCCCGTCTTTTGGGTTGTGTCCTTTTTATGTATGATTTGTGGGTCTGGACTAGTTTTGGAGAGGCCCAGTGGTTATCACTTCAAACACATACCACATCTTTTTGCATCCAGGAGGGTTTTTACCTGTGGTTGCATGTTCTTCCAACTCTAATGAAATCCCACAAACCTAAGGGCAACATAAAAAGCCAACTGCTAAATTGTTTACTTTCAACAGCTCTGTTCCCTTTCATGTGATCTGTGTTTTGGGAGCTTCTGGCACCTGTCAGGGTTTTTCTTTGAGGTAAGGTCAGCCAGACTATCCTCATCACCCCTATGGCTCACTTCAGCCACACTGGACTGGATGGAGGGAAAGAACTCAACCTGTGGTTCTGTATAATTTCTGGTGTACTGAAACGGTGATATCTTTGGAATAACGGCTGTGGTGAGCAGCAAGACGGTGCCATGTATCAAATCCTTATCGATTTTATCATTACATCAGTCTTCCTGATTGTTCATTGTCATCTTATGGTGAAAGTCCAACCATTCACTCATGCTCCTGCACACACACACACACACACGCACGCACGCACACATACACACACACGTGCGTGCGCACACACACACACACACACACACACACACACACACACACAGCCTTTTACAATAATTCAAAGTTGCTGAGTGAATAAGGCAGGGCTAAAGTGACAGACAAATCAAATCAGTGGCATTAGTTCAGGAAGCAGTGTATAAAATGAAACACCCAGGGCCTTCAGGAGATGACTGATTTGCCTGGTTTATTTTTCCCTACTCCACCCTTGCTCTGCCCTCTTGTCCCCAAGGGAGAGAATGAACATCTGAAGACGATCAGAGGGGGCATTTTCAAACCTTGTCTTGCAGGGGCCCAACTGATGAAGCTATAGTACAATGGAGAGGGTCATCATATCTGTGGGGTCTTGGCAGGATGACTCATGCTGGGTTATATATTGGTCACAGCAGGGCTTCCGTTCTGGAGTTCGCCACACTTCTCAGAGGATCATCTTCCCAACCACCAAAAGGCTAAATTCCACATGTGCATGTGTAACTTATGTTACTTTTACCTAAAGCAGGGGGTCGAGTGGGGAAGGATCACCAGGTGTTATCTGTTACTTAAAAATGAAGGTGCCGTTCCCTCACAACATGAGACAGATAAATGATTTAGAGCAAAATGAAAAGATTGACCAGGACAGAGGATGGAAAATAAACAGGTTTGAGCTGGCACATATGTTCACAGAGATAGAGAAGATGATTTCATACAGATGCACACTAACTTTGAACTTTAATAACCCCAAGGATGCTTTTTGCTTTTATGATGTGTACTTTGGTGCTTCCATATTGAGCCAAATTCTCATTGTACACATAATGATGAACATAAGTGAGGAACGACTCTTGGGTATACTTTATTTTCAAACTGACTTCAGAAAATCCACTTTGAGCTGGCTTTTGATCAACTTCAAAAAGTGCCATTAGTTCATTGTTAGTATACAAGACATTAGTATAATTTCTGTCTTCTCCTTGCTTAAATCACATCAAATTGGATGATGCACAACTTACTGGATGTATTACACAGATGTGTTTTGGTCTACTGGCTTTGCTGTCAGATGAGGCTGCAGCTCATCGGATGAGTCACCCCTCATAACATCGATGAAATCTTCATTTTCTTACTGGCATGGGTCTGGGTTGTAATCTATTTGCTTGCCCCATGCAAGGTATAAACTATTCTTTTCTTTTGTTTTGCTGTTAAATTTGTGATAGATGACTGCAGCACCAAGGGCATAAACCTAACACATCATATAAACAATTCTATGACTAAAAAAAAAACAAAACCCAAAACATTTTTGTTTGAATTCTCACTTTTTGTGGAAAGAAATTCTGCAGTTATTATGCATATTTTTTCAAATTCAAAAGGAGGATAAACTGTTTTGGACATATTTATGGAATGTAGAAACACAAATTTTAGCCCCTGTGTCATTTCCCAAAGCAGTGATTGACTGACATTTGACAGGTGGCGTTGCTAGGAGACATGTCGTCAACTTACTGGAGCACATGATAGCCTTGTGTAGCCTAAGAATGTCTTTTACAAGACATGCGTTTCCTTTTTAACAGCGCACAGAGCATTGGTTATGTACCATTGGCAATTTAAGTAATTAAGTTTGTATTCCACTCAGCCAGCACGCTAGGCTAACTAGCCCCCACTTGGACATGACTTTAGTTAGTTAGCACTAATTTCCACTAGTTGGTACTTTTTTGTCTTGTTATATTAACACTTAGCTCCTACACAGCCCACTGTGTTCATTCTACATATAGAAAGGAAGGATCTAGCTAGTGTTAGCTGTCTCCTCCATGGGTCCAGTTGTGGTGATTGCAAATGACCAGACTGTTAAAACTCAGCAATGCATAGTCCTGTAACATACAGGGAATGGGTATTGCGGAGCATTCTGAGGCATTGCCGCCATTGTGGATGACAGCATACCTAGCAACAGTAGCTGTCATTTTCTGTCACTGTCACTGGTTATTTATCATCTGTCAATTGTTCATCATCAGAACAGAACATCAAACAAGGCTTCATGAATTGTCTGGTCCTGCAGCTTCTTGGCGAAGTGAATTTCCCTACTCCTCCTGTCATTGAGTGTTGTCATTGATCCCCATCCTTCATCAAGCAAAACTCCTGTATAATGGAATTTTATCTACCCGGACTTCAGCACTAGTCTTGCCCAGAAATGCTGGCAATTCAACCTACTTAAGAAGAGGCTGAGACCTGGACTTTAAATATTCCATGTTCTTTTCTTGCATGTTGAAAGTGGTTCACTATGGTAAGACACAGCTCTTTCGCTCCCCTGAAGAGGATGAGGCTTTCCTTGGCGAGTTCTCCGTTGACTTCCCATAATAAGCAAATGCTAATGTTCGCCTAAAAAATTGTCTACTTACAACATTTTTCTTTTACTTTCTCTGGTCTTTTTCTTCTCTCTTGTCTCATTTGTACTTTTTCTTTGGACAATGACTGAATTGACTGTTCTTTGTAATTATTTTCAATGCCAGCAATTATTTTCTGTTTCTGTAACCGAGTTACAAGCTAGTACCTGGGTTAAGTTTTGCTGCCATAGCTGCAGGACTACCTTCTTTGCTGTAAATTGTCGTAAATTCAAGGAGTTGAAGCTGTCGCAAATGTACAATAGAAGGATTAAAAACAACTAGGGAAGGAAAGAAAATTCATGTATAATTGTATGTATAAGTATATATAAGTATTCTTAGTCAAGCAGACTTACGAATAATAAAATTAACAAAATAATATAAAAATATGAAGGCATCTGAAATTTATTTTGGAATGTTTTAGATGTTACATAGTTACATAGGCCATGCTTATATTATTATTATTATCATCATTATTTTATTTGTTTTTTATTTTTATTTTAGGCCTGTATTTTTCTCTCTCAATTGTCTTGGACCTTCTGTTTTGTCCTATTTCTATTCTTATTCATGAGCTATGCAAAGTGAGCTTGCCTTTTCTCTGTCCTGTGTGTGTGTGAGCGTGTGTGAGTGTGGTATGTGCAATGGCTCTCCTGTTCTCTCTCAGGAGGAGGACAGGAGAGCTCTTACTCTTACTCCCTTTGATTCATAATTGATACAGTTAAAGGTTTAAAAATTATGCACTTGAATATAAGGAGCATTATTGCTAGAATTTATCTAATTAGAGCCTGGGCTGCTCAGTACAAACCTGATATTCTTACTTTCTCAGAAACATGGTTGCATAGAAAAATTTGTGACAATGAGATCAAACAAGATAATTATATATTATACAGATCAGACAGGGGTACAAGAGGAGGAGGTGTGGCTATATATGTCTCTTCACACTTTGTATCTGAATTTACCATTCCTAAAGCATCCCCATTGTTTTCTGAATGTCTCTTTGTTAAGCATGAAAATAAATGGAAATAGAAATCTCATTATTGGCAGTATTTATAGGCCTCCTCCTGTCCACTCTCATTCAACTAAATGTATCTTATCTATCTTTACCTCATTTGAACATTCAGGTGAAATTATTATTCTAGGTGACTTCAACTGTAATTGGCTTGACCGCTTTTCATCAAATGACAGAAACTTACTCAAAGGTATAAACTTAATTCAGTTGATTAATAAGCCTACCAGAATAGATGCCAGATCTATCATTATTAGACTGGATCTTTGTTACTCATTCTGAAAGACTTATAAATTCTGAGGTTCTACCTGATTGCTTTAGCGATCACTCAGCTTCTGTTTCTGGAAGATTAAATCCTTCAGTCTTTCTCCGAAATGCAGTAGAATTAGACAATGCAAGAATGTTAATTTTGATAATTTCATATATGATTTGACTGATATAAACTGTGACAGGTTAAAATGTATACCTTATGTTGAAGGTACCTGGAATTATTTTTATTCTGAATTCACAAAAGTTATTAATAAATACTCCCCTGGAGGGGAATTAAAGTTAAAGGTAGAGATTTACCCTGGATCAGTCTTTTTAAACAATGGGATAAATTCTGGAAGAATTAATGGGAAACCAAGGATCCTGCTGACTGGGACAAATATAGATCTTTAAGGAATTTATGCAAGACAAAAACATGCAATGCTATATCAGCCCTCTACAAAAAACATCTCTCTAAAGATCTGCGTAATCCAAAACAGTTCTGGAAAAGAAGAAATAATATCCTCAATAAGTCAAACAAAAATACCAGTACCCAGATTCAAGTCAATAACCATATCATTCATAACCGCTCCATTATCTCAATATTTTTAATCAGCATTTTTCCTCTGTGTTTCCTCTATGTAGCTCTTACGTGTTTGACCCATCTATGGCATGTGATTCTTTAAGTATCTCCACCTGTAGAAGTTCTTTTACTTTTTGAAAAATATCTCCCGTCAAAGTTCAAAACACAATTAATGACTTAAAGGATGACTGTGTACATGGCGCAAATGGCACTGAGACTAAATTTATTGAGCTAGCTGCTCATATTTTGATTTATCCAGTTGTGACCTCTTTAACCTTTCTTTGTCAACTTGTGCACTCCCCTCCATCTGGAAATGCGCCATAGGTACTCCACTTCATAGGGGAGGTGACCACCATGATATCAACAATTACCATCCAATTTCTATTATCAGCTCTGTAGCCAAAATTTTGGAGAAGGTAATTTACAATCAATTATCACGCTGTTACTGATTTCAACATTTTATCTCCATGCCAGTCTGGCTTCAGACCCAATCATTCAATGTCTACAACTCTTTTAAGATTCACTAATGATGAGTTGACTGCTTCTGAGAGTGATAAACTCACTGGTGCAATTTTTCTTGACTTAACTAAGGCCTTCGACATCATTGATCATTACTTCTTGATAAAATTTATGCCATTGGTGTCTCTCAGAATACTCTTCTTAGGTTTAATTCATATCTTCATAATAAATGCTCACGTGTCATTTTCAATGGAAGCCAATCCAGTTATTTAAGTGTTGAGAAGGGAGTACCACAAGGCTCATCTCTTGGTCCACTCGTTTTCTCCATTTTTATTAATGATCTGCCTAAAATTTGTTCTGACTATCAAGTACAATTATATGCTGATGACACTAATTTATACATCTAGTGTTAACAGATCTGTAATTGAAAGATCCTTACAAATTGAATTTGCTTCTCTTCCAAAGTGGTTCTCATCCAACAAACTATTGTTGAACAAAAAAAAGTCATGTAGTATGTTGTTTGGTACCAGACTAGGTCTTGGTAACTCTCCTGAACTGCCTATTTCTTTTAATGATGGATCATCCCTTAAACAAGTGGCTACTTTTAAATACCTGGGCCTCTGGATTGATCGAGTCCTCTGTTTCAACAACTCACTGAGACTATTATAAACAAATGAAGTTGCAACCTAAGTATATTGTATCACTCCATAAATTGTTTTACTTTTCAGATGAGGAAAAGAATTGTTATTCAGTCATTATTGCCTATACTGGACTACGCTGATATTGTTTACCAGAACACTGTTGAAACACATCTTCAACCCCTCAACATTATTTACAATAGTCTCTGTAGATTTATCTTAAGGTGTCCCTAACAAACTCATCTCTGCTCCATGTGCAAAATTTTGAACCAGTTACCCCGCAACGCTAGTAAACATTACCATTGGCTCCAATGCATTTTGTATTATTATTACATTATTATTATTATTACATTATTTATTTTTTCATTCATATTCAATAAGCTTGTAAACCTTTTATTTATCTTTTTTTTTTTTTTGTTTTGCGGTATCCACTGCCTACTTGTCCCATGTGGGTGCTGTGTTTTTTTTTTGGGTGGGTGGGTTGGTAACTTAGAGTCTCTATGTATGTTGTATGTGATTATGTCTTTTGTATTGTATTGTATGTTTTGTGTTGGACTCCCTCAAAAACAAGACGGTTCATCTCAAGGGTCTATCTATTAAATAAATACATTTTGTAAACTTAAATTAATCTACCGATATCTAGCAAATGAAACACAAAACGTTAGCCTACCTTTGTGTCTGACTGTATACTGCGACATTTCGTGTTTTGAATCTTATTCAGTGTGTAGCGTTTTGTATTAGTTCAGCAGTTCTTTTTGACACCTACAGTAAACAGCCAGTGGATGGCACTCTTACCCTTGTCGATAACATACAGTTAGGTGTAACTATCATTCTTTGTAGCCCCTCACTGTGTAACACATAACATGTTATAGCCTACATAGCTAGTAAAATGTCTAATTTTAACTACCTACATAATATTTCTCCCCTTCTCTAAAAGTGAGAAAACGTTAAAGCTATAGTCACACATTTACTCTGTCTGTCCTTAAGTCCTGCACTCACAGCGCCTTTGCGAAACCCCTCTGAAGCAATGGGTCATTGCAGGTACGGATGGGCACATCAATAGTGCCCACTGCACATGCATGGCAAGGTTCGTTGGTGGTGTTGGTGTGCTGTTATTTAACGCAGAAGCAGCTGTGCAGATACAGGGGACAAACCCGTCACAGATGTTCCATCATACTGGATGATGCCCAGTAACCTAGATAAGCTTTGTGGTTTTTAGTTGCGAGTTTATTATTGTGTTTTCTGCGAGTGCATTCAAGCCTTTTGGGTTTATGCAATTTCCATAGAGTGACCATTCACTTTTATCAAACTTGAAAAATGTGCAACTGAAATATAACAACAAAACATATTTAAACACCTTTTCTCCTTTGCTCTACAGATTGGTGCCGAAGTGGTGTATAACATCAACTAACATCAACTACACTGCTGCCACTAAACCGAAGGCCTTAGATGAAGCCATCAGAAGTGGTGATGCAGCGCCATTGCGGAAGAGTGCGGGCTACCACCAACCACACTCCTCTGGCCTCCATGGGTGACAT
This sequence comes from Thunnus albacares, assembly GCF_914725855.1. Classification (NCBI taxonomy): domain Eukaryota; kingdom Metazoa; phylum Chordata; class Actinopteri; order Scombriformes; family Scombridae; genus Thunnus; species Thunnus albacares. Next base: position 8,287,451 of record NC_058113.1, on the reverse strand, counting down.
GGCACAGCTGCTACAGCACACAAACAGCGTTTGTCTGACAGGGATGAAGAACTACTGGAGGCATTATGTAGATCTTGTGAGGCCATCTGTAGTTCCTACGTCCCTCCACCTGCGTCTTTGTGACCCCAACCTGGATGGCTGTGACCTGTCTGTGCTCCAGCAGTGCTGTTTGGGGCTGGAACATACTCCTGAGGTTACAGAGGACCAGGCCATCACTATAGAGGCACGCACAAGGAAACAGCACAAGTCCCCAACCAGGGGCCAGATGCATAAAACTGTGTTTAGATTCATGACTAAAACTGTGTGTATGCACAAAGCCAGAAATATGCATAGGCATCAGATTTATAAAGCCGTATCAATGCGTAGTTCTGTTTTATAAATCTCAGTCATTGACAAATGGGGCGCACGTGCATGAGCCTCATTTCCACTCCCACAATTATCCATAAATGGATGAAGACACGCCGCCTGCTCCACTAGTCTGTACACTCGTCAGTGAAAAAAACGAGAAAGAAGTGCAGTTTCACTGATTGTGTTGCACCGACAAGGTTCTCCGATAGCAGAACAACTGTCATTACACACAACCATTATGCATGGCTGTGCATCTCTTTATACCATCTGTCATTAATTTATCACATGGACCCATAAACCATTGTCAGCAGTTATATCTCAGAAATGTAATCAATGATTAGTTTGTATCAGCTCATATCTAAATCAACTTTACAAGGTGTGACACAAAATAAAATGTTGACTCCTATGTAAATTAAAATAATGATAAAATTAATCACACAAAAATAATTAATCAATGTTACGTTTATAAATGCACTTTGGATAGGCCTTTTACAAATCTCTGAGTAAATGCAAAAAAAAAAAAAACAACCCACACAATCAGTGCAGCTGGTTATCAACCAAAACGAATGTTTTACTAAAAGATTTCGTCTCTCACCTTATATTTCATCGCCACTTCATCACATCACCCTCAGATCGCTTTAGAAAAGCATGTACGCCTAGTCTAAAGAAAGTGTGCACATTCTCACTGCAAATTCTGAGTTTATAAATACCAGTTTATGTGCAGGAAATGGCGTATGCATGGTTTTTGTGCGTATGCATTGTTTATGCATCTGGGCCTTGTTTTGCATCACAGGCAGGCAGAGTAACAGCTTCTAACATCCATGTTGTATTAGCCACTAACATTAACAAGCCAGCTCTGTCCACTCTCAACAAGGTGTGTAATCCAAACAAACAGGTGGTGACTCCGGATACCAGATGCGGACTTGCGCATGAAGAGGAGGCCAGGAAAGTGTACCTAACCAGACAAGCGCAACATCATGTCAACCTGAAAGTGGCATGGTGTGGTTTTGTCATCAACCCACCGTTCCCAGAGGTTGGGGCTTCACCGGATGGTCTCATTTTGTGTCAATGTTGTGGCAGCAGCTGTTTAGAGATAAAATGTCCCACTAATACAAAGACAGTGAGCTCCATCCTTCCTGTCACACATTCAACAAATCCCTCTGTTTCCACACAGTTGATGGCAATCTAGACCTAAAAAGAAACCACCCATACTACAGCCAGGTCCAAACACAGATCTTTGTGATGGGGACATAGTTCACTTTTGGAGAAGGCTCAGGAGTTTTTCCAGAAGGTTTTCCTCCCTGAGCTTGTGGCACACCATTTCACTCAAGCAGCCTCTGCCTTAACAGGGCCTGTGTTAACTGCACAGGCTGTGTCACAGCAACATACAGGCCTACCAGCTCACACAGTCCTAGGTGAAAAGGAGAACAATGTAGAAAAAGGCAAAAGAAAAGCAAGGGAAGGGAGAGGAAGAAGAATTATTGTGGTGCCTCTGTCATGGGCCTGAGGAGCTGGATGATATGGTCGCCTGTGACAACCAGAAGTGTAAAATCCAGTGGTTCCACCTAGGCTGTGTTGGACTTAGTCATCCCCCTGCTGAAGATGAGCAATGGATTTGTCCATCTTGCTAAAGAGTCATTGCGCAGTTGTGAAACAATATATGTCTTGTGTAATTCATACTTATTTTTAAATTTTCACTTTTTTTTACTTCTTTACTTGTTCTAAGAAACTCTTTCTAACTTCAACATGAAGTAGACAGAGAAAAGGAAACTGTTTAAAAGCTATACTTTATTGAACATATTACATTGTACATTGTCTATATAAACCGCAAACTGTCATTAAATCTGATATTATTGGATGGTAATAAACCTTAACAGTAAGTCTCCTACTCCTCAACAACACAACTACAGGTTGCAGCCACTAAGGTGGAGGCATAATCACACTGGGGCATATGTTGATAAAAGCACAGCATACTTTGACAATCTTGTTGAGAAATGTCACATCCTCACCCTCACATGGAGTACTGTGTACTTATTTCTTATAGTCCCTATAACCCTCTCTACATGAATTCTTAGGTGTGCAATCTCTCGTGTAAGTTCAACATCCTGTGGATCCAACTGAAAATAGCCTTTAGTAAAGGCAGGGGTTTTAACCTCCACACAAATAAGCCCGACACTGTCCCCTATATCAAACCCACATCAGCCAAAATGAAGTCTCCAGGAAGTAATTTGTTGAGAAGCATGTTATTTTCAGTAATGTCACTTGTACGCCCTCCTCAGCCCTTTGAGATGAAAGATACCGCACCCTGTTGTGTAATGTCAATTAGATACTTCTTTGTGTGATGTTGTTTGTACTGTGTGAATGTCTGGGCTCTTGCTTTTAGATTAGATGGCTTTTCAATGAATATCTCAAAACAGTCTATAATTACTGCAACATGATTACCAAACGCCTCCACAAATTGATGTGGCATAGTACCCTGCAAGTACTCTCTCTCTGGCCAATACACAAAAAGGCTAAGACGGAAATACAAAACATTTATGGTGTCTGTGAATGTGGTGGAGATTGTGTTTCTGTCAACACAGAAGAGGTGAGCCAAGTGTTGGATGGGAAGATTTAGCCTCAGATGCATGATGGTTAGGAGCAGCATCTGAAAAAAGTGACGTGATTCATCTTGTTTGAGAAAGGAACAGAATAATAGGGGTCAACACATCCATGAATATGGTAAAAGTCCTGTATAGTATTTGACTTTCGCATTATCATCTTGCAGAATCACAGAATAACATACAGACTGTTGAAATCCCCAATGGGACTAAACAACATCAGCCCTGCAGCTGGTTTAACTGTCTGTGTGGCCACTGGAACTGAAGTGATATTACGCTCATGCAGATATTGCACAAATAAAATTACCAGTCCTGACATCATCAGCTAGGGGGGCACTGTTGCAGCAGAAAAGCAAATAAAACTTAAAATTCAAACTGGAAGTTTTGACCTTATAAGTACAAAAGTCAAAACTAACTGAAATTAAAATTCAACTTTTGCTAAGAAATTAGTATATAAAGAATGTTTGACTGTAATAATTACAAATACATAACTGAGATTGTACAACTGAAGGGGCTGAGGGCGATTCTAGATTATGATTTCATGTTAAGTTTTATTGAGGAGGAACAAAATTGTTATTACGTGTATCTACACTGTAGCACACAGTATCCTCTCTAAGTGATTATCATTTACCACTCATCGATTTTTACTGGCTTTTTATATTGCCTGTATAACACCAGAGGTACTATAGTTTAATTATTGGGAATGTGCTGGAGACTCTTCTGAAACTCATTTTGTCATTCCTGTAGCTTTGACTTTAACGTCCTGCCTTCAACACTTTAGGATTTATGGAGGAGCCATTCTAACATCCACAAGAGGTTTATGAACCCCAGTAAAATGTTATTTTGTTCAGTCTTCCAAATGGTCAGACCACAAACCATCCAATCGTGGCATTAACAGTCAGTATTGACCTGTTTTTCTGCTGTGGCCTGCTCCCATGGCATCCAGTCAAGACTCTGAAGACAGGCCTCTAGCCCAAACCTTTACTTAGATGGGGAGAGCAAACTGAGCCAAGCACTTCTTATTCTACAATAGTCCAGAAAATTTGGATATCTTCCATTGTCTTTTATTGGTTCAGGCCCTTTGGATTCTTGCCTTGATCGCAGCATCAAACCTTTTAAGTATCTGGTATGTTTTCGTGTGAACCAAGCATCACATGAGGTCAGATATTTTAGAGCATTCCATGTGGTCTTTGCCATGTGTGTTTGTCGATGATAAAATCTTTGTTCAATACGCTGTGATGAAGGAATGTTTATTCTGAGTGAGGTGAATATGGATATCGACAGGCATCTTGGCTAACCCACTGAGTTTTATGATTTTAACATTGAACAGAAGATTGAACTCTATAAAGTTCTCAGAATATTATATTTCAATAAGTAATAACTTCTGCATTAGCTATCATTATTTAATTTAAATGCAATGTTCTATCAGATTGGACAATAGAAATTATATATTTAACTTGTCAATTTGAAGTCCTGTGTGATTTTCATAGTTATTGACCATTACTTCTGCCCATTATTATTGTCTTACTGCTACAAAGTCTGATGCTTACTTTAAAGCCACACTGAATCATATCTTTGCACACTTCTGGCTCTTCCTTACAATTGAAAATGACATGAATAGAGACAAAATAGTGCTGCATCTCCATTCAAATCTATTTAAATCCTAAGGAAGAGCCTGTATTTTAAATACAATTCCATGTGATCATTTACAAAGACATGCTTGGCAATATAATTCTCCTTCTGATGTTTGACAAGCAAGGTATCTATTATACCTACCTCTAAGTGGACACATGTTTCATAATAAATTCAGCATTACAGTTATTTTTATCTTGGGAAAATCCCAGTCTATTTTTGTCCATTTCAAATGGCATAAAAAGCGCCATGCGCAATGTTATCATTTCCAATGAGCGATAAATCCTACAACAATCCTGCAAGTGTGGTATCCTAAAATTTGGCGGTGAGAGAACAACGTCTTAAACTGCACAAGTGAGAAATACATTTTCCCACCACAAAAGGATTACATGAAGGAGACATGACTAGAAACAGGCCGTGGTTTGACATAGAAATAGCACAGTGGAAATTAAGGCTGTTGTGGCTGGGCTGGTGGAGGGCTGTGTACTTTTGCCTTTAACTGCTGTGACCCAGGTTCAGTTCATAACTCAAAACAGGAAGTCTTCTAGTGTTTTTATTTTAATTGTTATTAACAGTTTTTTTTTCTTTCAATACTAATGCAAAACTAAGTCTGAGCTGCTTAACCCTTTACCAAGTCATCATCCTTAATGAAAATTTTAGTTGCTAACCTGATGTAACTCGGACCATACCATACACAAAATGTAAATGATACTAACTGAATCAAAGTGCAGACAATAACTATTGCACTGAGATGGCCACAAAAGGTCAATTACAAAGGTTCAGTATGCTTGAGAGTTACTAGGTATACAATATGTTGTTTACATGTAAAATTGTTTATACCTGTTTCAAATGGCCCCACTTGAAATTGAGGTGAAAGTCTTCTGCATGTATTTGTAATCTCAATGTAATGAATTGTACAAATCGGGACAAACTTTAAGATAATCTCTACTCAAAGGCATTTTTGGTTGTCTTGGTTGAACCCACATAAATGATAGAAGTAGTTGTGTTAAGAATTAAAAAAGAACTTGAGACAGGAGTTCAAACCCTCACAACCCACACACCAGGTCAATCACTGTGTAGTGGGCGTGATTGTCAGACTGTATCAGAAAGTTGCATTAACTGTCAGATGAAGCCCCTCTCTGAGTCCATTGTTGGAACAGGGATTAGACAATTCGACAAGCACATTGTTTTAAACATATGAGGCTTTTAGTCTGCTTCCAGGCAAGCTGTAGCGTTGTTTTTAGAGGAGAGTGCATACGCCAAGGGAACTCTCTCCCTTCGGTTAATATTATGTCTTCAACCAGAGTTCAGTCTTGGTTCAGTATTTTCAGTGCAGGACAGGAAAATGATGATGATGATGTAGGGCTTTTGTATAGGTCTATGTCATTATGATATTAAAACACTTTTCCTTTACATTGGCTTGAGCCACAAGTGTTTTTGGCTTTTGTAAAGAATGGTGGAGGAGGAAAATAACATTTTTACTGCACCATTGTACCCAAGGGCTTTTTCTATTATTGTCAGTTATTAAACAGAATTTTAGAAGAGAACAGCACAGAAGTAGCACAGTAAAATGATGAGAAATCAGGAGTGATCCTCCTATAATTGGAAAGCTATAAGATTTATTCAACAGGTGTCAATATGTGTCATAAACAAATCAAGAACAAATCAGCCATGCGTCCTGTCAGCTTCAATGGCTTCCAGAGAGAGTGAACCCCCACTTGCTTAGTCAATATAAGTTGCATTTTATCCAGACAAATTGACTAAACTGCAAATCAACAAAACACAACATGAAGAGCATTGATAAACTGCACACCCGCATACCCAACTTGCAGAATCACTACCTCTTACCTTCCATGTTTCCCAACTTAGGACACACATTCAGCACTGCATTAGTCAGGTTAGTCTGAGGAAACAGTGCTGCCATGGTCACACACACACTGTGACAAGTACATTTCCATGTGTTCTCTCCTCAAGGCAATGAATCAATCAAGCTTACATGCAATAAAAGCAAAAAGGGGGTGTGATTATTATTGCACTAAATACTATGTTGTCAGAGTGCCATTTTTTTACTCTGTTGCTTCTTTTACTGCTGGTCACAGATGAGTGTTTTATGGCCCCACGGCCCCTCACGCATGGTCTTGATGCAGTATTGGGGCCCTCACATTCCCGTAAGACTGCTTTTTAAACAGACTGACATTGTAATTATGCCTGGCAAAGGTTATGACGCAGCATAAAGCTGTGCGGCTATCTTTGTGCGGCCTGTGTAAAAACTTCTCCTGGAAGTCTGAGGCCAGATGACTGCAAGAGAGACCTCTGCACCAGAGCTCACACGACCCTCACTGATGGCTCGGCCAGTGAAAACCATCCTGCATGGGTTTTCTCTTTAGGTTCTAAAATAACAACGCAGAACAATGGAGGCGCCAGGCCGCAACCCACGCTGATCTGGACACACCTAGTTCAGCTGACGCTCAGCACCCTACTCCGAATCTCTGCAACTATGTAGTGTTCGTATTCTAAGAGAGCAAGGAGGACAAATGAAAAGTGTTTGCGAGTTATGGGGTGGCTTATTAGACCCTGGTTGGAGACCCTGGCCTGAACAAAGGTCCATGTTGTGAGGTAATTTCAGACATAGGGTGGGATTTTACACGCTAGTGGCTGTTGCTCTGTGGGTGGTGTACAAGGATGGGGGCCAACTTATTAGCTGTCATACTTGTACCCACATATTGGATTTCTGTGAAATAATATTTGGGTTTCCTGGTGACTCCTCCTGCCCAGTGTTTGGTCCAGACTGTTCGCTTGGCCTCAAAACCCAGGAGAAGCATGTGAAAATATCAAAGATAGCACCTCAAAACCGACGAGAATGTGTAACAATACTCAGAGGCCAGACTTGTGTTTCCTTCTATTTTATCCACTGCGTTTCTCTGCAGCCTGACAGAGTTTGATTTATCTGTAATTTATTCTGAAATGACAGTTGGAAAAGAATTTATTGTGTTTTCTAAGTGAAATAAAGCATGTCAAAATGATGTGAAAATTATAAATGACTTTCATAAGAAGTTACTTGGGAATAATATATGTCCCACTGCAGCACTACTGCCATTGTGTAAACTTTCAAGGCTCTTGTCCTCCTACCTTTAAGAATTGTTTATGAGGAGAATTAAGTGTAAGCATGCATTAAAGGTGATCTATGAGGACACTCCTCTGAGGCAGAGGCATAATGCAAGAGGTGCTCTACCATAAGTCTGTTACAGCTTAGGATATTCATGTCTTGTCTTAGTGTTTCTTCGAACTGAGGAAGGGCGAGGGACATTGCGTCTGGTGTGAGTGTACCTATTTACCTTTCTAACTCCCAAGAACTACAGAGCACACCCTGGAGTTGCTCTTCAGTAAATTATCACTTCAGCAGCTTGAGGCAGTATGCACATCTTCTTGAGGGAAATGTCAAGTTGTTCATGCTACTGCAGTAATCTTCCTAATTTCACCTATTAAGATATTTGCACCTGCTAATTGTGCATTCAAATTGAGCAACTCAGTCAATATCATGAATTCTCAAACTGGGGGCCAGGGATTTATTTGCCCACAGGCTATTATGAGAGTGAGGCCTTTTGATTTCTCTCTGCAAACTAAATTGCTCTGCTACTTGTTTCCCATTACACCGTTTATTTAAATCAATCAAGCTTTTATATTGAAACATCTGCAGGACATGTTGAGTATCTGAAGCATAACAAAGTAGTATCGATTGGAATAAATCACGAGTGAGAACAGTGATATTGTTGTACTGAAGGCATGAAAATATAGATTATAATTAATTTAACATGCTTTAGTTGGGACTTGTCTTCATTTGTTTGAATAGACCATTATTTGACTCCTACTGCTTTTGTTTGAGATTTGATGGAAAATTCACTCAAAGTAATAGCATTGTGTGACCAGGAAAAGCTGAATGCTGCATAGACTGCGGTGGGTGGTGTTGGCTGAGAGAGAGAGAGACAGAGAGATAGAGATTAAAACATGGCTGGAGATTTTTGCTGGCTTCTTGCTTACACTGTATTGTAACGCCTGCAGTGTGTTTTTCTGATTACAGAGATTGGTCCTCAGTACTCGGCCAGTATTTGCTATTGTAAAAAACATTATCCGTACCGTAACAATAGATAGAAACATTTTGACTTGTCATAGTAGGAAAGCAGGTGTTACTAATAACATTAACAATGGTTCTGTTCTATTCAGGTGTCCCAGTAAACTATGACAGCGAGACAATGAGGCAATATGCTCAACACCAGGACCTTGAAACTGAATAAGCTAAATGGAATTCAGCCATCATTAATTTTATTTATTTATTTATTTTAATTGTTTCTTTAATTAGTTCTGGTACATTCTGGCTCTCACATTTTTACTTGAACAATCACCTGCCAAGTTTAAAATGGACATGAAGGTGGTGCAGCCACACAAAACATCCCAGTTCTCATTAACTTTTATTTTAAATACTACATGAAAATGTATCCATGTATCTCCAGAATAATTTTAAATATTTTGCTGTCAATGCTGCCTAATTAGCACTTAAAAAATTCCTGAAACACGGTCCTGATCTTCCTCATCTGACAAAGCACCACAACACAGCAGATAGACCTCACCCCCCACTCAGTAATAACATAATGGGAATTACCACATTTCTGACTGTCTGACTGTGAAAACAGTCATGGTTAGCAGTCATAACAGAACAATAGCAAACCTCCACAGTCATAATTCTGCCTTGGAGGCAACAGAGGCAACAGAGGAACTGGCACGAACGTGGCCGCTGAAGCTGAATAAAAACGGAACACCGTCAAGGTCAATGTGCCACAATCCACTCAAGCACATAGCTATGGGAAGTGGGTGATGTTGAAACAGATGTTTTTCATATTGGCTTTGTGGCGTGGAGCTGATGAGTGCTCTGTTACATTAGCGCAGCATGCTGTGCTGCTGTAGGAATCGCAATTCATCTCTCAATTTCATTTTTCCCTAATTACTCGCAACAAGCTCTCGCTCTCTCCGCGTCGATTTACACGAGTCTCTCTCAGGACCTACGCTGCCATAACAGTCGTCAACCACCCCTTTCAGGGTAATAATAGTCTGTTTCAGTATCCTCTGAAGGTCTATTAAAAAGGCCCTTCAACAACATCTTTTAGACAATTTACATTTGAGGATCAAGCAAAAGCAGCTTGAGTCTTATTTTTTGAGCACAAACTTTTCCCAAGAGAAACAGAAATGGAAACCAAATATTAAAACACGAATATAAATAGCCTTTTGTGATTAACTTTATTGACATGAAGCAGAGGTGGGAATATTTAGGATTTTCTGACCTGGACATTGTCAAAACCTCTCAGTCCTTGATTGCCAAAATATTTTACATTTGGCCTGCCGTGCCCTCGGTGCACCTGGCTGTGTAAATAAGACAGGATTTTGTTAATGATGTTTGGAAGCATGGTATGGTTATGAAAGCAGTAGAAAAGTAATAAATAATGAGCTACTCATATGTAAAGTATGCACTCTCATGTGGATGGACTGACATTGTCCAGCTCTGTCAGATAAATGTGTGTTTGTCCTCTGTCTCCTTTCTCTTACACATAGTACATGCACACACACACACACACACACACACACACACACACACACGCTGTGCTGTCCCAGCCTGGGAACAAATGAAAATGGACATGCCGTTAACGATATTAAAACAAGTTCAACATTGGCTGCCTCCATTGCCCTATATACCTCTGTCTCCTTCTGTCCTGTCCCTTGGTTTCAATGATAAAGTGACTTGTTTCCCCATTATACCGCTGCTCTCACTGCAGAAAGGTCAGTCTCGTCCATGTTCCTTCATTCGTCTCAATCAGTATCGAAGGGCGCACTTGATGTGCAACACTTTGGGGTTAAAACATTTTGCTACCGTCACAAAGAAGTGATTCAAGTTGTATCCAGACTGTTTGACTGATAAGATAAATCCTCTGCTGTACAGGAAGTGATGCATTAATGTATTTCATTAAATTGAAATAAATAGGGCTAGACTGGACACACTGATTTGCCCTTTTCAGACATTGAATACATTACTTTGCTGGCGTGATCTATCTGTTAAATTAATGGCTTTTTGTGATTCAGACATACAGTAGGTGTTAGTTACATAAATGTTCCTTATAGCTTTATACAGACATGAAAAGACATTTATGGAAAGAGCCACCCTGCAGTTGGCATGGATACAAATTTAAAATATAAGGAAGGCAACAGCTGGTTTGATTATTAATCTGGTTGGGGTTTTTACGGTGTTTCATGCTTTATTAAGGTGATTTTATTTTCTTTGTACAAATGAGATGATAATTGAGTGACTCAATTTATAGAGTACTTTTAATAAGGCAAACAAGATGTGAGTTTTAAAGGTAACTACACACTCAAATTCTGCTAGCTCTCTTCCTCCCAACATATTCAAAAAATGCAACAGCAGAGTGGAGGACAATGACTTCCAGCCACGAGGAGCTACTGTCAGAGTCTCCAGTGGAGCTTTGACAGTCACCAGAAACACATTCATGGCACTTTGTAAGAGTTTCTATGTGGATATCTGTGTTTTAGCTGAGCTAGCGGCTGTTAGACGAGAGGATCTCTGGTGCATGTGTCTGTGGGGGAGTGTCAATACGTAGCTGTAGCCGTGCTGTTTATCACGGATACAGTTACTATCATCAGCCCTGAATATTTTGTTAAGCTAAGAATATATCACAGTTTTTTATCAGCAGGCCCATGTGTTATGTTTACTTCCACAGAAAAGGTATAAATCTCCTGTTCATGTACAATGTTGGCTCTCTGCTGTCTCTTACCAGGCTTGCTAACACTACCAGCTGCTCTGTGTAAGAGGCACAAACTGAGGCTATGGTTAGACAGTGTTCTGCTATTTACACTGGACACCGCAGCTGATATTCAACCCAGTCTCACATCAAAACGTTGGTCCACAGTGCAAAATGTATTAGTTTCACAATAACAGCTCTAAAATTGGGAGATGCCTATGTTGTTTTGGCCTATTCTTTTTTATTGGCCTGCATCCACATCGGGTGAATGTCAAGTTTCTGTCTGCTCAAACAAAAAAAAAACATTTCTTTTATTCTCAGTGGAAAATGCAATATTTTAAGATAGTTTTTACATTAAAATGCATTTTGATAACATTTCTAGCAAGAAATGCATTTTACTGCATTTTTAATCTTCATTCAGTGAATGTATATGATGTTTAGTTTGTTAGTTATTATGAAGACTTTCAGAAAATTGTTGAAATTCAACGTTTTCTGTCGTTGTTATGGTGGTTGCTATGGACACTGCTATTCAACAATATTCAACTATTGTACATTCAATAACAATAATAGGAATCTTACTATTGTTATTCCATGATGTGGAATTCTGATGTTTGATCTGTCACTTGGAGCTATAAGCAGGCTGTAAACAATCTCATTGCTAGTGTTGCTAGTTTCTTTCTGCTCTTGTTCCCAGTGCCTGATCTTCTCTGCCCTGCTGCTCTCTGTTGTTAAAGATGACATGTGTGGTCTGTATTGCCTGTATCTGCGTCTAGGCTAGCTGTGGCTCTGTGTAGTGATAGGCCATTTTCACGTAAGTTAGCAGTCTTTCTTTAAGATGAGAATCTATTACGCTAAATATTAGCTTGTCTCTGAGCATGTCATTTTCAATTTGACCAACTCAGAATCTTTGCTCTTCTGTTGCAATTCTGTGATAAAACTGTCTACTGAAGTCCCTTCTGACATCAGATGTGACCAGAATTGGTGCTGCTCGAACACGTTTTTTTTGTGGGCTGCAGTAGTCTTGAAACACTAGAACGTCCTCCATCATCTCATTCTTTTTATCCAATGGCGTGAAGCACAATGGCGATTTTAACATTGTCATCATTGCCCCCATTGCTCCTGAAGCAATCATTTACAGCCGAAATTCCACTAGGTTGCTGGTAAGTGTCAGCAATGAGGGTTGCTTGAAGTGCTTCATCTTCCCGCTAGCCGTTAATGCATGTCGTCAGTTTTCTAGCTTGTCTGAAAGTACATTGTACCTCGCCTGTCTTACTCCATAACTCCATTTTCTGACATCACGTTGTGTTTCACTTGTCACTTTATGACTCTTATCCAAGCGGCAACCTCCGGGGCTGTAAAATGAAGCCAATGCAGAAGTGCCAAAAACTGCAGTTCCTTGAATGGCCGCTTGAGGCAGGCTCCAAAAGCGAGTCATTCCCCATAGACCTCCATGTTAAAATGCCCAACTTTACAGCAGAAACTAAAATGTTTACAGCCTTGTACAAAAAACGGTTTTGGTCTCTGTAGCTAATTTCCCCTTTCATGAATTTTTTTATAACTCACCCATCTAAATTTTATTAAGCTGTAAAGTTATGCAAAATGAATGATGGCTGCTTTAAGTGACACGTCCGCCAGCTGCTAGGTGGCTTGTTTCAGCCATTCGGGCCGCCTCTTTGTCCATTTTTGATTGGCTGGGAGTTAGGCAGCGTCACGCACTGCCAAGATGGCAACGGCTGGAGTGGTTCACTTTGAGCTTCAAAACCGCTCTTCAGACACCAACGGGTGACATCACGGTAACTACGTCCATATTTTTATACAGTCTATGCTCTTATCATCACTAGTAGTGATGATACGGAGTCAAGGCTTCAGGTAAAAGGTCTTATTCTAATCAAATACACCACACTGTACTTACCTTTTAATGCCCAATTTCAATCACAACTGTTTTTCTTCTTGTTCCTTAAGTTGGATGTCTGAGCTTCACTGTGCAGAATGATGAGATGTATGAGTATGCAGAGTTTGTCACTATTCATCTGCTGAAAGTGGAAAGTTTCTCTGTGCTCACCTTAAATCTGAGTTGGATGTGTGTACCAATGAGCATGATTTGAGACATAATGCAGACATGTCTGGAGAGGATCTTTAATTTCTCTCTGTGTATGTTTTGTGCTGCTCTAGCCTTTACCTTAATGTGACACTATTCAATTCAGACTTGTGTATGGGGTTCAATTAGTCTCCAAAACCCCGCACATAAAAACCAGGTGCACGTGATACAAGCGAACAGAATAGTGTCTGTGAACGGAAAACCTTCCTCCCGAAGGAGCATTTCTGCTCTGCGAGCACACAGAACAATATCTGCGAGCGGAAAAGCATCCTCATGAGGAAGCATTTCTGCTCCGCATGCACAAATGCAGTCCTGCGAGCACTGGACTATGATGAACGTGAGCTCGGCTCTCCGTACAACTTCCAACTGCTCAACATAGTTAGTCCGCTACTTTGATTAGTCACTTAGTTGTCAGACATCATTGATATCTGAACTTTTTGTATACAGTACTATGTACACTACCATTATAATATGCACTATCATATACATATGGATTATATATATTTGTCTGTATATTCTTGTTTGTATTTTTGTATATATATATTGTTACCCCTAGGATGTATTTGGGTTTAGGTTCACATGACCACATGATGTGACTTGTATTCATGTATATATTTAAGATGGTGTTGTGCTATTGTCACTTGAGTCTGTTGAAGAGCAGGTGCGCTCGAAACATCACCTTGGTGCAATAAATTCCAGTGGACATTGGCAACCTGCAGCGTGCGGGCTATTTCTTTGTATTTTTCATTTAGAATACTGACCATGACCTTTGATTGGCTGTTTGGTTTGATCGCTGTTGCCTGAGAGAACAAAGGGAAATAATGATATTTAGCGGCTGATTCTCCAGTTGTCGTTTTTTTTTTTTACCACTTACACTTACAAAAAAGTGTTCATCATAGCAAAAGCCTTAACATTGTTTAAACCCACTTCCAAATTTGTGAAACCTTTATTTTGCTCCATCCAGACCACATTAGACCAGGTCTAAATAATATACCACTATACTTAGACTTACCAAATCTGGACTAGATTACCAAGGAGACTCCAAAGAATCATTAAAACACAGTTTCAGATTTGTGAAAACTTTATTATATTAATGAAAACACAAAAAATTTCACTGATCTTGTGGCTAGAAAGTCACAGCACAATTCCACATCTCTTCATTTCATTGGTTATGGCCATGTAGAGCACATCTTTTTCACTTTAAACAAAGTTAGAAAAGTTATTTTTACCATTTGAAATACAATCACACAGTGTCTTTATAGCGTAAATTTTATAATCTATCTAATGTGGTCTGGATGGGAAAAATGCAGTGAAATAGTCCTTTTTCAGTTTTCACAAGGATGTAACGGTACACCAAGTTCACGGTTCAGTATGTACCTCGGTTTTGGGGTCACAGTTCGGTACGATTTCGGTACAGCAGGGAAAAAAAAGAAAGGTAGAAAATAACATTTTGGTCTTTTATTTTGAAAAATGTAAAATTCCAACAATGGCTCATTGGCCAAAACTATTACTGAGACAGTTTAGTTGCTGCAGTGAAAAAGGAAAACAACCTTTCTGTTTCTTGCAAGGAGTCTGGACACCTGCTGACAGCTGTTTTATGCTGATTTATGGTCTAAATGTATATAAAGTAGTTGAAACTAGCTCCACCTCCAGCAGCTACAACAGTAACATGCTGCTTACACACTAATGTTTCAGTATTAATAATCTAATAATGTCATATATGTCAGTCAGAGGGACCAAACCACTACTTTTACTTTAATACATTTTAACTACATTTTTCTCTCAAACTGGTTTTTCAAATGTGCTGTCTGACCATGTCAGAAATCAAATGTGTTTATTGTAGTTCCGAACGGCTTCACTCAAAGGTGGAGTGAAAAGCCAACCATCACAGAGAGGGGAGGGAGACAAGGAGACGCAGTATCCTTTCACTACACAGATAACGGAGAATAGTTTAATAATGTTACATGCAGTCAGTGTTATAGGTCTCTCATTTGTCATTCTGATGGCAGGGTAACCCAGGCTACCTTGGCTAAGCCAACTAACATACCCATGAGTATGCTAGTGCTGCACTGCCAAAACGTTCCACGTGGACTTCCGCACGTTGGACTAAGTGGATTATTAAACTAATCTGACAGTAATTATTCAGGTCACGAAGTGTATTCGTCGTACGTCGGACTGCATGCACCAAACCGTAGTGTCCATACCGTGATGGTTCAGGACGAATACATATACCGTTACACTCCTAGTTTTCACAAATAGAATGAAGGTTTCACAAAAATGAAACTATGTTTTAATGACTCTGGAATCTTCTTGGTAATCCAGATTTGACAGGTCTAAGTATAGTGGTTTTTGATCTATCTAGACCTGGTCTCATGTGGTCTGGATGGAGAAATATCAATGAAATCATCACAGCCCTGTGCTTGCAGGACCGCATTTGTGCACATGGAGCAGAAATGCTCCCTCGCAAGGATGCTTTTCCACTCGTGGATACTGTTCTGTGCACTTGTATCACGTGCATGCGACTAGTTTTTATGTGCACAGGTTTTGAGACTAATTAAACACCATACTTGTGTTTTATGGAAACATTACTAAGTCAGACCTTGCAAGACAGCTATAGACAGTTATGACTTTTACGTAAAAGTGCCATAGGCACTTATTCAGACACGAGACATGTTGAATTGCCATCAAATTTACGTACCAAGATGCATATCTGAGAGGAGCTACTGACAAATAATCACTGGAAAGTGGAGTGAGGAAACAACAAAATTTTATGAAAAAAAAAATTAGGAAAGAGCAATATTCCTGAGGACCACTTTAGCACAACACACAGAGAGACACAAAGAAACAAAGTGGAAGCGCTGTGGAAAATGTGCTGTCATTTAGTATCATTTTCTGAATCCTGTCTGGCCAGTTTTATGAATACGAGGCCAATGGAAACAAGTGCCGCTGCGGACTCCCAAAGATCCCAATATTACTGCGCTTTTCGAAATAAAACAGGCCAAAACTGCAACCAACCTATCATCTTCATATAATGTTACGCATTCTCTTTATCAAGTACATTTGCAGTAAGCTTGAGTGACTCATCATTTTCGCAGAGTATCCCCAGCACACGTCAGAACTCTCCTCCCCTCACCATCACCCTTTCACCCCAGAAGAGGGTTTATATTCCAGTTCAGTGCAATACGCCAACAGCCCTCAAGCCACATAACTGCTTCTTATTTTCACTGCAGCCTCTCCATGTCTCTTTTATGAGGGTTTTGCCAGAGCAGGACGGCTCTTTGGGTTTAGGAAAGAAAAGGCCCCACAGCTGCCAAAAACGATCGGTGGTTGAGAAACAATGGCACGCCCTGTGTGATTCTCACTGCTCCTCGAACCCCAGACGTCCTCCTTGCTGTAATCCTCTGTTCCTTTTATTTGTCAGATCATGGTTGCCTCCTCCAATTGGTTGTGTCAGCTTTGGCCCAGGAACACTGAGACGACCTGACCAACATGGTCGTGCCTCTTGCCAAAAGGACAGAGAAGAAAGGGAATGAGAGAAATGCTTTAATTGCTGCAAGAATCTAGACAGTTTGGGAAAATTTGTTTGAGAAATGTGCGGGTAATAAGACAGAGGCGAGGCGAAAAGTGGCGGTGTGATCCAGCGGACTCGAATTTGCTGCACTTCCACTTGCGACTTGTGTGGCACACACTCTCGCCTGGGCCACATTGAGACAACGGCGGAGAATCGAGAGCAATTATGAAAGTGTGGGTGTGTGTTTGTCACAGTGACGTGGATGGTGGCGGTTATGTAGATGCAGAGGAAAACCATGGGTAACTGAAGTTGACAGATGCGGAAGGGGTGTACACTTCCAAGATGCGAAGGAAACAATTAAGTAAATATGACTGAGCAGAGCAAGTTCCCATAGACATGAAGTCAACACACCACAGCCTAATTACTCTCGGAAGTAGAATTTATTCAGATATCACGTTTTGGGTTTGACATAAGTTGAAAGGACTTTTGAATAATTCTGAATATTTGGGATATTATTGATTCTTCCTTTTACAGCAAATGATCCTGGAAGAATTATTTTTACGGTAGCTATTACTGTAGTAATTTCTATGGAATAAGTGCAGAAAGCTGCTTCAGCCCCACTGCTTTGGACTTTCGCTGAGAGCTGTGAAAGTGATTACCGCTGTGGTTTCTGTCTGCATTTCAAACCTCTGCAGCAGTTTCATTCAGTGTTCAACTTTGACAGAAAATATTTGAATAAAGCACAAAATTGTGTCATCAAATACCTACACACTCATTCACTTCTGAGAGGTTCGGAGCAAAGAGACATTACCGCCCATTTCAGTGAGTTTATTGGAAGGGATGCGTGGGGAGAACAAGATTAATGGCTTTAACTTTATCTTGGCAAATCAAATTCCAATAAAGCTCAAAGAAAAATTAAAATCAAGCCAGTGCGAGCACTAAACTATGACTTGATTGATGCGGGTTGGGTAGAGTAGCTCCAAAAGCCTGCAGGTGATTCTTTTACAGCCCCAATATCCAATTCAAATGGAGGTTTTATTAGCGGACGATTGTTGATACAGGGACGCTCATTTCCTAAATGAAGTGCTGCTCACCTGGACGTGCCTGTCAGGAAGAAGGATTTATAATCTTCTGGTTTAACATTACAGTGTATAAACTTATGGATATTTAATTAGAACCCCTTAATCTTTGTTAAAGTTAATTTGAAGAAAATGGGTCCCAGCAAGCTGGACTGAGGGTCATATGTGGAGCACCTTTTTTGGCCGTGTATTATAATGCATTTAACAGAGACGTTATCGTGACCATATATTGGTGAGTTGCAAACATTTCTGAATAACCTCTTTTTTCGCAAAGTTCAAGCAGTTCAGTATTTTCTTCAGAATTTAATGTGTAGCTCAAAGACACTTAAGCAGGGTGAATCCGAGGATACCAGCGTTGGAATGGAACTACCATTGAGTCTGACCAACACTGACTTTGTTCCCCGGAGTCATGCTTTGCACAAAGAGAAGCTTTTGTTTGATATTTTGATAGTTTGATGACTCAAGTCTTTCTGGGTAAAGAAACCATGTCATGTCATTGTGTATAATCTCTCAATTTAAAGGCAGTTTTCCAACAGAAGAGTTACGGCTATTTCATAATAACTCTCTATCTTTATTGCAGACTGTGACTCTCATTTTCTTCCCAGTCTCCCTTTCATTCCTGCTGTCCTCCTTGCATCAATGCTGTGTTGCGTCTTTCATTCGCATTTTGGAGAGTCATTCAGTCGGTCGAGTTCTCTGCCTCCTTCACTGCAGGATGCCCTGCTGGCTGTGGGGTTCAGGGTGAGGGCAACCTTGTGATGCCAGTAGTCTTAGAAGTACTGATAGGGCAGGCCAGAGGGAGGCCTGATGGATGGAAATCATTATGGGTTTTGAGCCCCTTCAGGCTTGGGTCAAAGAGGGCCAACAGAGAACAAGACTGGATAAATATGGATGACCTGACAGGAAAACATGATCGTAACCTCAATAACCTCACTTAGACCTTGGACCATTTTGTAAACTTAGTGTATTACAAGCCAATCACAACACCAAAATAAAGGTAAAGACAAAGTACATATGAATATTAGCTTTTTCTATTTCCTGCCTTAACATGTTTCAGATAACATCATGCAGACACCTTTTCAGCAACAAACCAACATGTCCCACATCTTTGCTCATGACCATTTTTATCTTCATAGCTTTAGCTGCACTTGAGGATAATACCCATTAACGCCAGTATGGAGGCATGGGGCAAGGCATATGCGGAGCTGGAGTGGACGCAGTTGGTGGTGGCCTGTGGTCAGGTGCCAGTCAGGCCATCATCAAGAGAACGCCAGCCCCATGAGAGAAGATATCACCATAGCCTGGTTGGCTGACAGCTTCAGGGCCCTTATTGAAAAATCAATGTCCATTTGTGCGTCCAGCTCACCTGGCTGTCTGCCAGCTCGGCTGAAGTCACCTAATGAAGCCTGATCCCGTTACCTGATTCCTGATTCACTGAGTCAAAGTGACTTTGCAGCTGAAGTCATCCACCCATCAGAAACCTCGGGGGTGAGTTCAACATGAACCATGCAGCATGTTGTTGTTGTTTATGTTGTTGTTTTAGTTTGCATTCTTGTGCTCTTTTCGGTGTGGAGTTGCATCCTGACATGTAGATCTACTGGTCTCTGCAATTGCATGCAATCATGGTGAAAGTTGTCATCTAATTGTCTGAACCCTCCTAATGTGTTCAAAAAGGGTTTACACCGTTAAGTGTTCACGGGTCAAATTTGACCCATGTTTGAATTCACTAATGAGCACTCAAAAAAAAAACAAATTATCATCGGTTTTATCTGCCAAGTGACTTATTATTCATCCATAACCATAATGTGTATATATATATATATATATATATGTATATATATATATATACTTACGTTGATATTTTATGTACCTTAGACCACATTTAACTTACAATGCACAAATCGTTTTTAGTTTAAAATAGGAACAATTTATCTATTTTATTGCTTATGATGAACAGAACAGGCAAATAAGACCATGGGATGATCTGATAAACAAAATAGTTCCCAAAATAACTTGTTTATATTTTCTTATATGTTAAAATGAGTAATTATTGTTACATCTCTTGTGTTATGGGTCAAAATTGCCATATATACTTCCCTATGAAAAAAGGAGAAAAGTCAATTTGATTTACAAAAACAACTTTTTATTTCGGTCAATTACACAAGTGTGTTAGTGTGTGTGTATGTGTGTGTGTGTGAGTGTGTGTGCCAGGTGTGCGGTAAGATGTGAGAAATAAAGAGTGAGAAAGCTCCAGTCTATATGCTATATAGCTGGGGGGACAGGAAATGTGTGTCAGTCTGTGTATGTTTGTGTGTGTGTGTGTGTGTGTGTGTGTCTGTCTGTCTGTCTGTCTGTCATAGGCTACGTTGGGGGACAAATTTCAGACTAAAGACGAGTTAATTGGGGATGGCTTGTCCAATTGAGGACCAAAGCTGATTTTTAGGTCAGTGGTTAAAGTTAGGGTTAGTTTAAGGTTATGGTCAGGGTTAGGGGAAGTCTCCAGGAAATTAATTTAAGTCTATATAATGTGTGTGTGTCTGTGTGTTGTGCCAGGTATGTGGTGAAATGTGAGAAATAAAACACAAGAAAGCCACAGCCTATATACTGCTATTGAGCTGGGGGACAGGAGATGTGTGTGTGTCTGTGGGGTGTGAGTAAAAGAGACAGTAGAAGGGTGTGCGTGGGGTCATATTAGCTGCGTGCCACTCCACAATTAAATTCAAGTCAATATGCTTTCTTGGCATGAAACATAATTTTAATATTATTACATAATATTATTATACTATTTTTATAGGATTTCATTACTATTATTTTTGTTTTTTGTAACTTTTGTTATTCATGATGGTTTGGCAACATTTACTATGTTTTTCTCTGCATAAACAACCCATAATTACTACTGGGTCCAATTTGACCCATAACACAACAGATGTAACTTTTTTATATGCATTTAAAAATGTAAATAAATTATCAAAATGTGTTTTATTGTATTCAGTAGGCCATTGTAGAAGATGGAATGAAGCCTTGTTTTGATCAGAAAAAATGAAAAGAATGTTTCACACATCTAAACTTGAAAACGGGTCAAATTTGACCCAAACACAATAGGAGGGAGAAGGGATGTTGTTAAGGCTCATGGTAGATGAAATATATATACAAATATGGGTTTACATTGAATTCAGATGTACTTATACTTTATACTCACTGGTCATATGCAGACATAAAAAGGTTTTTTTTAATAATAAATACTAATTTCTTTTTTTTTAAGATATATTTTGGGCATTTCTTGCCTTTAATGAATAGCTGATAGTAGACAAGCAGACAGGAAACAAGGGTAGAAAGAGGGGCATGACACGCAACAACGGTCCCTAGCCGAACCAGGGACGTCACTGTCATGTGGGATGCGTAGTAACCACTCGGCTACCAGGGCACTCCATAAATACTAGTTTCTGACTCATAACAGCCTTCATTTCAACATCCATGTCGTAATTATGGAAATGAAGGAAACTTGGATTCAAATACATCTGACTTAAAAATACAGTGTTTGAAAACCAAACAAACAAGGATGCCTGATGTCAGCCAGAATCCATTTTTCAAAGTAATTAAGACCCAACTTTAAGGAATATAGACATATCTTGTCAATGCACAGTATTTTCAACCCTCACATGACCTACTCTCCAATCATAGTCTTGAATCATCCAGCGACACGAATGTTCACAAATCATAAACATGAGAATCTTTCCCACCTCTATCTTTGATCCCATATGATATGAACATGGCTTAATTCTCACTACATCAGGTCAATATTGTTAAATTAAATACTTCCTCAAATTCCTCTGATTGGTGCTTGTTTGTTGGCCAGGAGTCCTGCTCAGTTTGCCTTTGTCAAGACCTTTGAATCCACCCGCTCCACTGAGTCGACTGATTTGTCTGGCATCATGACATGAAACAGTGGTTTATTGTTTGAAAAAGTGATTGATCCAATGAGCGCCGCAGGAGGACTAACAATTAGACAATCAGTGCCATGGGTGGGACTAATGTCGTTGTCAAGCTGTTGTCAAGCTGTTGTCAAGCGTTGCCAAGCTGTGAGCCAGAACCAAGGAAGAGTAAAACTAGGCAGTGCTGATCAAATACAATTCAAGTTTCTGTCACTGCATTGCCCGTTTCTCGCTTCAAATGTTTTCAGAAACATATTTTAATGTACTGTTTGGCTGTAATACGAGAACATTTGTGACCCGGCTGCCATGTTAAAAACAGATGAGTCAAAACCAAGCACCACCCAGTTCACAGTACGTCACCCACCACGTCACCACCAGCCAGAGCATTTAATGGTAATCAAATAGAATCCCTCTCCCCCATGGAAATTGGTTAGAGTGGAGGCAATGTCAGACCGAAGATGAAAATGGATTGTAACGAGTTGAAAATTCTGTCTGATATCAGGCAGTTGCTCAGTGGGATCTTCCTCATTGACCAGGCAAGCAGGCATGACAGGATTTTTAGGAGGCAGATAATTCACCAATGTTTTACCAAAAAGACATGTTTGGGGCATATTGAGAATATAAGTGGATACTGAAACTACTCATGCTGTATAGCATGAGTAGTTTGAGTGACAGAAGTCGAGTATAAAATGAAAGACTTAAAGTTCCAAACTGTTTTGTTAATGTTGATAGGATGGAGTGAGGAATTCCATTCTTGCAATAGTGCTGTTTTAGCACTGGAAAACTTGGGTAACCCCTCTAATAGCATACCGTAAATGACTCATACCAGGATGGATTGCTAAAACCAAAATGCAGCCTGTATCCTAGACTATACACTGTACAGTAGATTGTAACTGTGGTCATCTTTTCAAGCTTTGTGGATAAACCACTGTAATATCACAGCTGAGACTGAGGCTTTTCTTCCAGTCACTCCACTCACAGTTTACCATTAGATGGATGGCAGGACTACACTATGGTATTGTGTATTGTGATACATTTTTAGCCCATGCGAGGACTGTGGTCTAATTGTGTCCGGGAAACCTTTCCCGTGTGTAAATGCTCGGCCACTCTGACTGATCATTATGTTAAATGTCAGCTGGCTTTAAAGTTGTGGCCGAGGCAGCTGAGCAGCAAAGCCACCCTTCTTCGGTGGATTACTGCTCTCTGTGAAGTTTCATCTGTCCACGGATGAACGGCCGGCAGCGGCAGCAGGCTATAATCCTTCAGGCCACAACAGCAGTGCCTGATCCAAGGTGGAATGAAACATCTAACTGTAAAACCCCAATCAGAATTAAAATCCCAGAAACTCTAGTGGACTAGGGCAGCAAGCTGATCTGGTGGCTGGGGCACTATAAGAAACCTACTGTGATTTTTACAGTAACTAACTAGTAGCAATTGACATGTAACTTACTGTAAAAAAAGTTTATATTTACAGTTAGTAGCAATATTATAACTGTAAAATGAAACAGTACTTTAATGATAGTGTATCTACAGTTACAGTAGCTGTATGTAATTGTAAAATAAAATACAGTAATTTTATGTTACTGTGTATTGGATTAAAGCACCAGACATTTTGCAGTAAATTAGATTATGGTTATTCATGTAATACTGTAAACTTTCAAACCACACTTCTATGGGTACAAAACCAACTCTTTAAATGACAATTATATATTGTTAACTGTTGAACAGGAAAAAACATTAACCTATTTCAATTGTGTGCAGGGATTGTGCACCATGTTCACAGTAATCTCATGGCCTTCTTCCATATGGCAGGAATACCCACGCTGAATAGTGAACTGCTGCAATTATATCTGTGATGCACAGTGCAAATGGTTTTCCCTTGGACAGGACAGCAGAACAATATAAGTTGTTTATCTCAATTACAAATTAGACGTGCGCTGGTTCACACAAACTAGTAAAAGAGCCTGTTGCCTGCAGCTCTTTGCGTACCAGCTCACTGTGGCTGCCTCCTCTTTTACCCATCCTCCTTTGCAATATATAAATCTGATCTGCTGACCAAACAGCACAAAAATTTTTGCTGTCTAGACTAATATTTGCTGACCATAGTGCACTCAGTTTTGCATTTCCTGTACATGCTTCATAATAAAAGCCACACAGAGGTATACCAATGAGAAGCTCATAATATGAAGTAGCAACAGCAGGAAATGTTTGGAGTGCATGGGCATCAACTCAACACAGTAAATAAGAATGTTTTCTTCTTCTTGTTATAATTTCTGAAAACATTCTACCTTGTCTCCTCTAGCCATAAAAGTAGCAGGGACCATGTGCAGCTCTCTGTCCTCTAAAAGTCATTCTGTAACTCACAAGGTCAATAACGTTTTATGAACACGGCTTAATTCTCACTACATCACGTCAATATTGTTAAATTAAATACTTCCTCAAATTCCTCTGATTGGTGCTTGTTTGTTGGCCAGGAGTCCTGCTCAGTTTGCCTTTGTCAAGACCTGCTCTATATATATTACAAACATTAGTAAATGTTACAAAGACAACATTAAAAATCCAATATGTAAAAAGCTTGTTTAAATATGTAGCCACAGTTAAACAAATCCTCACAAAAAAATACTGACATAATTTCTTAAGCCCACTACAAGAAAAAAAAAAATCAAATAACTGAACTTGACAATATACTAGACAATGTAATTTTCTTGAAACAAAACACTCTCGGTCAATCTAAACAAGGATATTCAATTGTGGGAGATGTCATGTAACCAGGTGGGCAGGTGTCCATAGAGTCTTCAGAATGGTGTTTGTGCATGCGTACTTGTCTGTAAAGAAAAGCCCACCTCTGTCTTTGCAACACAAGTCTGCTGGGCCAGAAAGATTTGGATCCTTGCATGTTAGGAGCCGATTGATTTCCAGGGGTGCAAACTGGTGATGGGTCAAAAAGATGATAACAGGTGAGAACACCCCTGAAAACAGGGTGTACTGGGAAAGAAATTCAGCCCTGGACTTACGTGCTGGGATCGGCCAGGGGGCTCAGGGACAATGACCAATGCGTGGTATCCAGGGCCCTTCCCTTAACAAGCTAACTTTACCACTCCCATAATTACTTTGAAAACAGCTTGTTTATTGTGAATGTGCTCCACACTGCCTGGAAGTGTTGCTAGCTGCCTGAAGCAGCCAAAAGTTTGTGACATGAGACAGTCTATCCAGCAGTAGCTGAGTTTAGCCAACAGAGCAGACAGCAAGATGTTAGCTTGTGCATCAATGTAATGACACAGGGTGGATACATTTTTATTCCTAGGATGGCGAAGTCATGACCCACCCTACTCTGCCTCTGATTGTCTAGTATTCATTGCCTTCGTTGGTTGGGTTGGTTAGGTTTATGGATGAGCAGTGAGACTGGTTAGAGTTAGGTTGAGAATATCACAGTAAGCCAATCAGAGGCAGAGTAGGGCAGGTCATGCCTTTGTCATCCTAGGAAATAATGTACTGCCAAAGGGTGAACGCGACAGAAAATGTGTTATGCCTACTTGCAGATGACTTGGATGAGATTTAGTGCCATCCTCCCCAAAATATTTTTTTGCAGATCTACGCAATTCATGTGGATGACGTAAAAACGGCAAATTTCGCCAATAGGTGACACGTTTGCACTCCTGAATTCAATTTTGATCCTCCACTGCTGCTGCATATTCTTCAGCAAATTGAATGACAGCTACTGTAGATGACAGAAAAAAATATTTTTTTACTATTATTGTTAGTTTAATAGCTAAGCTATGATCAAGAAATGTTTTTAAGACTGTCAAACATAGGAGTAATCTTTTGAAAAATAGGTTACACCTAACAAGATTTTAATTACCTATGCTAACAAACTTTTAAAGACATCTTAATAGTAATGTTAGTAATCATAGGGAAAATGCAAGTAAAAAGAATGTAAAGGACATGGGATGTGAAGCAAAAATACTGATGAGCAATACCTTTTGTACAGACTCCAGATGTTGTTGTTTCCTCCTGATATTTAATGGTGAACATATAGTAAAATGTGAAGAGGAGCATCCATTTGGTCACACACAGAATCTCAGGTTCAGGTTCTCTGGTGAGTTAATAATCAAACACTGAATTGACAACAATTCTATTACTTTAAAGTGGCAATGTCGAAGATCTCCCTTTTGTTCTCTTTGGCGTCACCATATAGTGTTAAGCAGTAATTGCAGGTGTGTTTTTGGAACTCACTCGACTTTACTCCCAGAGATCCAAAAGTTGCCACCAACACCTGGTTCATAATAATCATAATACTGCAAATGCAAGAGCTTTCATCAGTGGGCCATAAGCTCAGTCACCATTGTGTTACCTCATTCGGCCATAGAGAGTGACTTAACAGACATTTATTTAAATGAAAATCTTCGAGATTATAAATTTGAAGTATTGTTTTCTCTGTGAAAAGTTATAAACTTGCACAACAGAGACAGCATCATCTAAGCAGATGACTGCTGCAGTGCTTGTGTTTAAGCCAAATTGAATATAAAATATGAATATAAAATGTATGAAAACAGGCACATAACATAACAAGCACAACTGCCACAAAAGCTGACTAAATTAGCTTTGTCTGTGGATTTTCAAAGAACTATTTATAAATAAATAAAAATCTAACCTTACACAGTGAGACCTGGGATGATGGGGAGAGACTGGACTCATCAGCAGGAGTGGTCGTTACCTGTGAGAAGTAGAAATAAGATGAGGATTAACAGCCATGCACAACTTTGGAGAACATCATTTTTACTGGGTGATTACTTTTTAATTAACTGTCCTTTCATTACAAAATGATATGTCAGATATATATATATATATATGTATGTGTGTGTGGGTGGGTGATATATATGGATGGGTGACAAATTAAAGAAAAAAATGGTACAGGTATGAATGCTTAAACCATACAGTGAGGGGATCTGGTGGCTTTGTTATGCTGTGGGGGGCATTTTGCTGGCATGGTTTTGGTCCACTTGTCCCCTTACAGGGAAGAGTCACTGCAAGTCATTATAAAGTTGTTCTGAGTCATCACCTTTATCCTATGATGAATCATTTCTATCCTGATGGGAGTGGTCTCTTCCAGGATAACAAGCCCCAATTCATAGGGCATGAGCAGTCACTGAATGGTTTGATGAGTATGAAAATGATCCTATGAATCATATGCTATGACGTTCACAGTCACCAGATCTCAACCTAATTGCAAACGCATGGGAGATTTTGGACTGACGTGTTAGACAGCGCTCTCCACCACCGTCATCAAATCACCAAATGAGGGAATATCTTTTGGAAGAATGGTGTTCCATAGCCTTGGCATTGATTCTACAAGTCTCTGGACTCCTCTGGAGGGACGAACACCATTCAGAAATGTTTCATCATAGGATAAAGGTGATCACCCGAACCATGCCAGCAAAATGCCCCCCAAAGCATAACATATCACATACAAACATCTTGGAACACAGTAATTTCATACAGTTTTGCAGTAGACTATATTCTTCTTTGCCTCATTTTGCCATCTCTATCAGGCCTAACGTTAGAGAAATTAATTATTAAGTTATAAAAATTGAAAAAAGGGTGATGTTTTCACAGTGAACTGGTGTAACAGTGTTGAGTTAGCTAGGGGGTGACACAGGCTAAACAAACGTTACAGAGCTCTCATATGCCCTTTGAACACAGAAGATACAAAGCGTTCATCTGTAACAATAAGGCCTGTTGACAAGTTACAACATCGTAACATTAAGCTGTTCCAGTTTAACACAATGCACAGTCAGGTTAGCTATGGATATATGTTAACTAGCTAAGGTAGTAATGATAGCACAACATACTTCTGAGCAGCCAGAGATTGATGTTAATAATTTAACTACAAATACTAGCTTGGTGTAATATCTGGTGTCAGTCACGACCAAATGTTTTAATGTTGAAGACACTTACTGATCAGCTGCTGATGTCGGTAACTCCTGCTGCTGCTGCTCAGGACTGTTTACTCCTCTCCACACTGCAAGAAGTGCACTGTCCACGCTGCAAAAAATATCTGTTGAACAGATGTCTTTTAAGTTCTTGGGGAGTTGTGGTCTTCCATATATTCATATATGCATATTCCGAGTTTGTTGCATCCACTTTCAGAGTACTCTGCAGTCAAATGTTAGCTGGTAAAGTTAGCAAGATGCAGGATGCCAGAAAGTCCACATTATCCATCTATGATACCGTCTGACAACTTTAAAAATCCTTTAAGGTAAAAAAAGAAACAAAGCAAAAGATAACATAGCAATCCAAAAGCTGTCAAGTCCCAAACTGGCTGCAGTGAAGTATTTTGGCGCTTTGACAGAGATCAAATGATGCATTTCGTTGGCTCAACCAATCAGCTCATGACTTCACAGAGGCCTGTCTTGACCTGATAAACACTGAGACAAATTTAAAAACAAACAGCCTGCAGAAGCATGAAAAAATAAGGCCATCTTGAAGTATTTAAATTCATATGAAAAAATAAATGATTTCAAATTAATGTTTAAATTCTTACATTGGCACCATGAAGGGGAGGGTTTTATTTGAAGGTATTACAAAATAATCATCAAAATAGTGATTTTCTTTAAAAAAAAAAAAAAAGAAAAGAAAAGGGAAAGTGAGAACCTTAACAACAGTAACATAATGGTTTCTGTTGTAGTATGAATATTACTGTGATTTTCTACAGTAGTGGGATTATTACTGTGATTTTCTACAGTAGTGTGTCAATAACTGTGATTTCTACAGTATCATGTTGTTTTTGTGTTTTTAGGCCAAATACATGGTACTATTCTGTAAATGATATTCACAGTAATTAACTGTGCGGAAACACAGTAAATTACCGTGGCTTTCACAGCCATTTTTTACAGTGTACGGTACATGACGCAGATATACAATCCCTCTCCATCCGGCTGGGTGCTGTGCTCTTTCCTCCAGCCTTGGAGAAGAAAAGGGGGTTTTGATGATGAAGTGTTTAGAAGACCATTCCTGATGTACCTTCAGTAAAGGGTGAGTCATATTGGGCAGGGGGAGAGGAGGGAGGAGGAGTGAGGTCAGTGAGGGTGAGGGGGAGAGAATGATGGGGAGGAAGTTGATGAAGGAAGGGAAGGAAGAAGAGAAGGGGGAGGAAAAGAAAGACTGCTGAGGGCATTGCTCATGATAAGAGACACCCTCATCCAGGAGGGAGAGTGCTCTGCCTTTAAAGCGGCCGATGCTCTCAAAGTTGAGCTGGCATTCATTACTAGAATGACGTAGTCTGTCTGTACACCTTGTCTGTCCCTAGTCTGACCCTGAAATCACACTGGCCCCTGCCTCCTCTCATTGAAGGGGAACCAGAGGAGTAGATTTGAGTCGAGTACAGTAGAAATTCTCCAACATACATGTGACATAACGTTCTCTTGAAAATTTCTCAAGATATTGGGAATGCCCCTCTTGGTGCTTCCGTCTCCCCCAAACAGCAACCCCGCAGCTCCGACTCTCCTGTCCCCCCTTCCTCTATGCTGGAGCCTCGCAGAGGAGGCAGTGTGTAATGCAATTTGGTTGATTAAAAGAAAACATTAAAGCACTACCTTATTGAATTTGACGGCACGTACGGATCCGGATCTCACCGGCCACTCTGTTTTATTGGCTGGGATAAAGGGGATCACGTCATTCCCCATCACCCCCACCTCCGCACCAGCCTCCCCACCCACGAGCCCCACCTTCCTTCATCCCTTCCAGCCCTAGACAAACCTTGGCAGGAGGACGTCCTGGCAGGACATAGATTTGTTTAGACCCCCCTCTCCCTATTTTCCGACTCCCCGCCCTTTCTCGTTGCGCCTCTCTAACCTTGGCCACCACAACAGAGAGAGGGGGACAGAGTGACAGAGCAAGACATTACAGAGGGATGAAAAGAGAGTGAGAGAGAGACCCTTGGCATCACTAAAGAGGAGTCATTTTGTTTGTGTCAATAAACAGGCTGATAGGTCATTAATCTCATGAGCGGATGGGTTAGAGGTAGTCACCTCCGTGACTGTCTGTCCAAGATGACTCATCCGTTGTTCCTAACAGGTTCCAAGTCTCATAGTCTATAATTTAGACTCAGACGTGCCTTTTGGGGACGAGGGGGGGGGGGGACTTGGGGACAGAGATGAAGGGGGTGTAGCCTTCAGTGAATATCAAACACCTGCCAATCTCCTCAGCAGAGGCCAAGTTCGCTCTCAGCTCGCCATATTCAGTCCATTTATTAGAGTTATGGTGATGGGGCTGGTCCGCCCAGTCGTGTACGGGAGCAACAAAACAACTTCTGAATGGAAGTCCTGTGTTTAGATGACATCATCTGTGGCTGTTTCAATTATGCTGCTAGAAATGAATAACAGCACACAAGGGATGACATAATGTATCGGCAGAATGTTGAGCCACTGAATTTAGACTTTTAATCCATATTGGCCTCATTGCATTGTTGACTGTAAAGACTTAATTACATCACCTACAGAACAATGATAAAAGAAAAACTTTTTTGTCTGGAGAAGGACTGACAGAAGACATATTTTGCTGAATTTGGGATTGACGTTCACTTTGATTCAAGGTGATCAATATATTACTGAATAAAGGCATTAGTATACTTCAAACAAAGTTCTTGTCAGTTGGTTGAACAACATCTGTAAACAACTTTGTTTTCTGTTACTTTTGGGGCTTAGGGAAGGCTGATATCAATTTTGTCTTTGGGTGTTCAGTGAATGGTCCAGGACATGCTAAGGCATCAGTACACTTAAAGCAAAGTGCTTGCCTCCATCTTTCTGACATCTGCATTGGAGACCATGTGTGCGACAATTTCTGTTAACTTTCCGAAACCCATGGTCCACAAACCAACATTCACAGTCATGCAGTTATTGGCCATTTTTCCTTCTTCACAAAGCTACTTCTGTCTCTATTTGTGTGTATAAAGTGCAACACCATGAATGCCTATTTGGAACAACTTTAAACACGTGTGCCTTAAGAAGTGGCTGGACAAAACTTTGTGCAAACTAGTTTATGTAATGCATACGCCAGCCTCTAGCTTGGCACATTGGCTTGAGACAGCAGCTCCAGAGTTGTCTTATTTGCATGTTTTGTCTTCCTATCTGGTAAGTTAGTGACTTTTACAGTCAGGAATCACGAGCTGTTGATGGTCAGTAGAAACCTCCAAAACCATAGGCTTTGATTATGTGCAGGGATTTGGAGATGTTGGAAGGCACTGTTGATGGGGCAGGACAGAGTAGTGGAAAGTAAGGTAACTAATAGCTTCTACTGTTGAGTAATTGTTAAGTAATGTATAATTATTTCATGGTTCAAGTAACTTTGAAGTCATCATGCTCATCAACAAAATCACATTTTGCCTCAATTACTCACATCATACAGTATCCTACTATTCATAAGCTAAAGAAAGAATTGCATTGTTTCTTACCATCACCCTCTGTACTTTTATGTAAAACAGTTTTAACAATGATAACTTCGGATGTTGAGTTACTCAGCTTGAAAGACTGCTCCTGAGCAAACCCACATGTTTTGCAGTGTCAAAGGGAAAGAGAGGATGCAGTGTCAATTAGCAGAGGAGGAAAGCTTTATCAAAGAGAAACTCCATTAGCAGTACAGAGACACCCCTACAATTATAGCCCTGTTTGACAGATTTATTGGCTACATGGATGTCTTTTAGATCAAGTAAATACCTGCACATGGATGATATCAATCCATCCTTGTCACTTTTCCCACCCAATTTTCTTCTGCATCATTGCAAGGTGGAGCATAGGGTGGGTGAATATAGGAAAGGGAAATATGAGAGGAAGGGTGAGGAGAGGAGAGTTCCAGATAGAGGGGGGAGAGGCTGGTGGTGGTGATGGTGGAGGAGGAAGAAGAGGAGAAGAAAAGCAAATTTGAAGGTTAGGATGATGAGAATGCGCTGCCTCATATCGGTGCACTGTGCCACTGGGAAACTTGAGATGTGAGCAGATACGATTGTATGCTAGAGTTTCCCGCAAAGAGCCCCCTTCACGGCAGAGCATCGAAGAGGCGGGGGTAGGGAGGTTAGCAGGGTGGAGGTATTATTGCGTTAAGACATTAGATCCAGGGCATCATCATCTGTGTATCAATTGCATAACACTTTTGGTGCCAAGGCAGAATGGTAGAAAAAACTGTGAAATTGAAAAATGAGATGCAAGGATGATAGAGGAGGGAAAGAGGTGGATAAAACTGAAGAAGTGCAGGAGGAAAAGGGTCCGAACGATTGGAAAGTAACAGCAAGAAGAGTGTGAAGAAGACAGAGGTTAGAGGAAGAGAAAGTCAAGGAGAAAGTGAAAATTCTTTGGAGGTAGAGGAGTACTTTATAACCTCTCTTCATCTCAGACTCCTGGTGCTCTGAGGAGGCATAGGCCTGGATAAATTATTCAGTTTCTGGCTGGTTGATCTCCTTTGGGACTGACACTCGCTCTACTCGAACGTTAGAGCACCACTTGACGGTAAATGTTCATTGGGACAAACAAGAAGTCCTTAAAAAAGACCTGTGCACTTAACTCACACTACAACCCCCCCACTCAAACATTCGCCCTCTCATCCTGACCTAGGCCAAGATCAATGCACAACCGGAGCCAGATGTTGCACAATACCACACTGGGGAAGCAAGGTTTCTAAGAGGAAACCTCCAGAGGAAGTTGTGTTCCTGCATTTATAAATGTACTCCTGGGCAAGCCAATAGATTGCAGGGGAGCGAATACATTGACGAGAGAGGATAGAGTGGCTTGCATGAAACTTTCACGTCATCTTTTTTTCAACCCATGTGCATTTTTAGAGAACCACAGTGATTTACAGAGCTCAGCGCTGTAATCCAGGGATTTCACACAGCCTATTCTCAGAGCATCAGACTCTGGATGCTGACAGGGCAATAAGTGCGATGCTTTGGGTTCCGGCTGGAGGTGGCATTGTGAGGTCTAATGCTGCCATCTTCAGGTTGTCTTCAGCCATTAAAATGAAATAATATGGTGTGGATCATATTAGTATAAATGAATGAAAGCGATCATTTATAAAGATGAATGTCTGCTGTGGCTGGCCCCTGCTCTGTCTCATTATAATCTGTATCAGGCACAGTGAGGATTATTGGTAATTTAATTACATTGTTAGGATCCTTAAGCCATTATTTTTCCATTGTTTTTACTAGTGGAATTTATTATAGCTGTTTCAACTTTCTTGTGCTTTGAATAAAAGAAAATTCAAGTGGACTAAGTCTTCAGTTTATGTGCCTTTCAACAATAAGTATACCAACACAACAAAAGTATACCCACACATGATATACCATAATAATCTATTGTCTTTCGCTCACAAATTCTGATTCTTAGAGGTTCGGCAATGTTTTTACTGTAGATCTCCCCAATAAGTCTATAAAACAAGCTCACGCAGAGCACATCTGTCAGAATTATAGCTGATACAAAGAAAATACCTCGTAGGACTCCTTTTTTAAAGTCTCTGCACTGGCTTCCAGTTAGTTTTAGGATAAGTACAATTCTTGCTCTTGTCTAAGAATGTGTCTATGGATCTGCCCCTGATTACTTAGGTGATATGATGCAAACACATTTCTTTGATAGAGCCCTTAAATCCCCAGTCTGTCTGCTGTTCACCTTGAACCAAACTCAATGTGAATCTGAGGACAGCAACATCAGTCAAGTGAGCAGCTGTTTAAAATTAACCTTTTTATTTTGCTTTCCTCTGTTATTACTATTTACCTGCTATTTTATGATTAAGCACACTGCTGCTCGGTTAGAAGATTACAGTTATTAAGGTGATGTTGGTAATGCAATGTTATGGTAATTATAATTGCAGTTATGTGATTACTGTTTTTTTTATTTATTTATTTATTTTATGTTTTTGTTTTCTTTAACTGTTTAGTATTTTACTCCCTTTCTCTTTTTAAATGTATTTTAATATTGTGACTTTTAGTTAAATGATCTCCTCTTTTCTTCATGATCTTTGAGCTGCATTTTGTGTATGAAAGGTGCAATGTAAATACATTTAAATAATAATAAATATTAATAAAAAATATTATTATTATTATTATTATTGAATTGCCATTTGTATTATACAGCCCCATTTCTTTTTATTTTATATTCATTGTTTGTATTGTATTTTTTAGTGGTGAAAGTACATTTATTTAAGTACTATACTTTTTTATACCACAAGTTTGAGGTACTTCTGCATTTATGCTTGAGTATTACTGATCCAGTAATATAATAATATAACACTCAAGATGTATTACTCTAACTTATAACAGACCACCGTTACATTATAGTATTGCTCCTTTACTTAAATAAAGGATGTGAATACATCTTCTACTGGAATTCTGCTTTTGTGCTTTATGCTTATTTCATCTCGAGCTCATCCTTATGCTGTTACAATGACCCCCAATGACAGTGTGTATGTTCCCATGTGTGTTCACCCTGTCAGCATCCTCCCTTTCCACATCCTGCTGGCTCTCTCCACCAGCCAGTATCATCTCTCATCAGTCAGATGCTAGCTGGTAACACAACACTGGAGGCAAAAGAAATGCAGTGCAGACAATCAGCTCTGCAGCGCCTGCTTTTGGTCTCGGCCTCAGACCCAACACCGCATCCGACTCTGTCCAGAGCCTATCCTCTATCTGCTACCGGCTTCTTGTCTAAACAGAACTGATTGTCCAGAGCTGATTTCACCTCCTTGAGCTGAGAGCTAAAGCACACTGGATGTGCTGGAAACCGCAAACATGTACGTTAACACACGTAGATTGAACATGCAGCTCTACAAAAAATTCTTGCAGGCAAAAATTATCTCATTGGTTGGATTAGACCTCTGTGGGTGGAGCCAACAAGCTGCAGTTTTTTGTCAAAGCACAAGCTAAAATATGGCAAGGAACTCTGATTGAAACATAAATTAAATTATGATTGCAGTGGCATTTTCTGATTCCTTCATTATCATGGTATTCATGATCTTGTAAAGGTCAGCACCAGCTAGGCCAATATGGCTAATTTGAACTTTGAAGGTCAGGTTCTTGCTGTTTTCAGCCATGTTAGCAGCATGGCTCTAAGGATGGCAACATCAGTCTGTCAGTCCACCACTGGATGGATTTCCATGAAATTTTGCACAGATGTTAATGGTGCATAAAGAATGAATCCTAATAACTTTGTTGATCCCCTGACTCTTCCTCTGGCAACACCATGAGGTTAACATTAGTTTATGATGCCAAGAGGATGGATCCTGACGGCGTGTGCTGCCAGCAGGTCAAAGTTTCCAATAATTCAGTGAAATATTGAAACATCTACTGCATGGATTGGTACAAGATTTAGTACAGACATTCATGGTTCCCAAACAACATATTCTAATGAAATCTGTGACCACCAACAAACCACATTTGTGGTTTTAAAGAAAATGTGAAGAAAATTGTTACAGAACTGAATGATCCCCACAGAATGAATTGCATTACTTTGGTGATCCTCTACCTTGTCATCTAGCTCCATCATCAGGTCAAAATTTTAATTTGTCCTCAGAAAAATTTGCATGTAAAAATGCTAAACTAAGATGGTGAACAGGTAAATGTACATGGTGGTAGGCTCTTAATCTTGTTTACTTGGTTTATGCCCTTGAGTTTTAACTCAGCCAATGAGGCAGTTCCCTGTGAAGAAATGTCTGTAGAAAAGTAAAACATACAGATGTACATAATGTACTTATAATGTATGAATGTGCCAGATTGCTCCAGATGCCTCTTCGCTTTGTAGCTCTGTTGTTCAGATGTTGTAGGAGGAGATAAACAAGCTGTTTTCTTGGCTCACTGATGGCTTTCTAAAGGCCACACTCTAGCCCACTTATTTACTGCAGCAAACTAGCAAGCAATCATTATTTACTGTAATTAGAGGTAAATGCATAGGCATAATGGGGGAAACAAGCATACAAGGGAGGCCATGCATGACGAATAACTGCATTAGCAATTTGATACAAATTAAATCAATGGAGCCCGGCAAGACTGTGTGATTGTGTGATAGAAGGGGCTGAACAGCGAGGTGATCAAGAGGTGAACCGAGCTCGTGATTTGTTTGTGCAATATGTCTACATTACCCGTGTCTGCTAAGCTGAAGAGGCAGTCACGTCATTGAAAGTATGATGGTAATGTTATTGTATAAGCAGCCACTGTGTAACCACATCAATGGCAAGGCCATGGCCTCTGCCTTCGCAAACAGCCCATTAAAAATTCACTGTAGTGGATGATCAGAGAGGCTGAGAGAGATGTAACCTGTATTGCCTCTCTGCAGCGGTTGAGTGGTTTTACTGTAAGATTGATCCAACCGATCACCTCATTTCCTCTCTCATCTACCATAGCAGCCAGAGCGCTGATAGTTTATCCGTCTGAGAGAGTGATCTGAAGGTGCCAAGTACAACACAGGAAATGGCTCCGCAGACGTTCTCGTGTCTGGTTATGGCAGGCCCGATTGCCGGCTGTGGGATGAGGCAGCTAAGAGGCATCAGTGAGGTTGACCAGTGAGTGAGTGACAAAGCGCTTCTGAGGACTGTTTCAGTGTCAGCCATGCGGAACACGGCTGACCAGAGATGTAAATCGATTTGACACGGAGAAGTAGTTGTGGTTCTTTCTTGTAAGAATAGGGTTTTGTTCAATCTCACTACACAGCATAAGAAACTGCTGAACCATTGAGGATTTCAAAATAGTATGACACAAGAGACTGGAAGGAGTGATGAGGAGGGGGCATCTAATAATAAACCAAATTGAAAAAAAACACACACAGGCATCATAAACTTATTTTTCAGGAGCTTTAATGTCATGTAAAAATGAAATGCTGGGAAAAGGCCTGGACGGGGCTCAACAAGGATGTTCTTGCAAACTGAATGTAAAACAGCCTGGCTAAGTGCATCCTGAGAAATGAGCTTTGTAGACTACATTTACAATACAATGAGCTTTCCAAAGAACCAATATGCACATTGACTAAAAATATCCTGTCTGAGTAAAACAGCGGAGGGAGCAACCAAGAATGAAGTCATATCCCAGAGGAGTATGGCTTTAGTCTTTCCCTCCAAAGCAATCAATTGAAGTGGAAACTTTCTTCTGGCCTCACAATCCACTGATAGATGGAGGGCAAGCTCACCACACATATTAATATATCTAATAAGGACAACAAAAGAAAGGTTTCTTCTTGTTTGTTCTACTTTCAGCTTACAGCCTGAGTGCACACGCCACATAGATGCATGTACACTGAGGACATATTAAAGGAATAGTTTCACATTTTGGGAAATATGTTGCTCTCTAACTTCAAGAGTTAGATGAGAAGACGGATATCTCTCACGCCTGTATGGTACAAGTGAAGCTAAAGCCAGCAGCTGGTTAGCTTAGATTAGCATAAAGGCTGGAAACAGGTAGACAGCTAGCTTGGCTCTGTCCAGATGTAACAAAATCTGTTTACCAGCACCTCTAATCTTCACTAAATTAAAGGTGCCCTGTGGAGTTTTGTTGTAAACAAACAAAAATTATGTTTACATTGAGTTACTCACCAAAACGTATTGTGTGTATCCTGGAAGTCTAGCAAACATGTGGAATGGAGCCTCCTCATAAAACATTTATGAAAACAATTTAGTATTTAAATCCTGCATTGTTTAAATCCATGTTAACTAGCTTGCAGTCTTCTTCCCTGTCTTTCTCTGTGTGTCTTGGTGCATTACAGCCACCTGTGGAATAGTGTAAAAACATTGGCAGGACTGTTTATTGCATCATGCACACATGTGCGTCCTCGTGTGTGCACTAGACAAACAAAACAGGGACCCACTCAGAAAAAACTGTTCTACAGTGCTATAGAGGGCAGAAACTCCACAGGGTACCTTTAACACATTATATCTCAACAGGGGGGGTTATGTGTGGAACTATTTCTTGGCTGGGTGCAGTGTCTTGTTGTCACCATGAGATTGCCAGGCAACCAGCTGAGACTACAGGAAGTCACTGCGCCTGGCCAAAAAAATACTCCCACACATAGCCCCCCCCATAAAACAGCAACTTCTCGTTTTTACATTTTGTTTTTTTTTTCGTTGTAGAGGTGCTGGTAGGCAGGTTTTGTTACCTTTGGTCAGATCCAGGCTAGCTGTTTCTAGTCTTTATGCTAAGCTAAGTTAACAGGCTGCTGTTCATATTAAGAGTGATATCAATCTGCTCAGCTTTTTTTCCCCAAAAATGTCAAAGTATTCCTTTAAGTCCCACTCTGTATACAGTATCTCAGTGTTATGTAGATTCTTCTCACTCTGCCTCTCTGCATTTTCCGGGGACTTCATTTTTTCTCGGGGTGGAAAATCCTATTTAGATCATCTGTGGACACTAAATATCTCCACAGAAAAAACCTATTGAAACGGTTTTCATAGGTCAGCAGCTTTTAAAGGTGAGGTGACACACAAGTCCTTTGCAAACTCAATATACACAATATACACAAACACTCACCGGCCATTTCATTAAGTATGCAACAGCTCTGCCATAAATTCTACATTTATGAAGCTTATACATTTTCAGTTTTTGTTGACATTATCAGAGAGGTGATAATTCTACTTCTGTTTATTATTGAGGTCGTAGTGGGTGGTGGTGTGCATTATATTGAAAAGCGTTCCTAATATTTTGTCCACTCCATTAACATACATGAGGGGGGGGAAATATTAGGGACACAAGTGGCCACTGAGTGTATGTATGTGTATGTATATATATATATATATATATATATATATATATACTGCACACATACAGGGTATTAGCATTGACAAGATGGAGGAGTATAATAACACCTTCAGGAAATTAGCTGATGGCAGCAGCTCAGCTGCTCCTCGGCCTTACCTGAAGGGATCGACTTACAGAGGAGCCAACCAAATATCAATAAGGGTGATTTCGCTGTGCACTGCTCAAGGATAAAGAGCTTATGCATGAAACCTCTGGAAATACACTTGAGCTTGGTGTGTAAAATGCTGTCGCTTCAAGAAAATCCCTGATTAAATCCCCCAAACATGTTTAGTTGGCTATATGAGGGGAAGCCTGATGTTGGCTCTGAGGCACTGTGCCAGCCATGGAGGAGGACAGCAAGAAGGGAGGGGGAGGATAAAGAAGGTAGAGGAGAAAGAAGGGGAGAAATAGTACATGTCTGAAAACCTACAGTGTGGTGCATTACATGCTGCAGATGAGTCTGTTTGAAGTCTGAAATGTTAATGGCTTCCCCCAGGCATTTACGATCCTCTGTGTGCTAAAAGAGTGACATTCTCACAGATGATGCCACCTCTGAATATGACTCTGACACTGAAAGGAAAGCAGTGACGTACCTCATGTGTAATGAAGCCATTATATTGCTGGAGTTTGAATTAATTGCTCAATATTATCATACATGCATTTTGGCACTGGTAGCATTGTTGTTGGCCGCCCTTTAAGTGTTTGACAAGTTTTATTCCAAGTGAAAATATTGGAGAGAGGGAGAGAGAGAGGAAGCGGGAAGAGTGTCCAGCACTTGGACGTCGCACTTCATTTCCAAAGCCAATAACGGCAGGAAAGCCCGCTGAATTAAAAATATTGCTGTAACATCTGTAATACTGGTTGTGGATTTACAGCTTCTGTGAAGAGAACAGGACAACATTGCCTCATTTGGATCATTCATTTTTATTACCTTTCCTGGAAATCTCTTCATTTGGCATTTTATTGCCATTTCAAATGTGATGGTTGTTTTTCAGAGATGCACACACACTTGTCAGCTCTGACAGAGGAAATGAAACGCTGTAGTAAAACAAACTTGCATTAGTTCATTGCTGCAATAAACATGCCTAATATACCCAAATGATTTTTGAACAATAATGCTGGCTGAATACCTCATTCTTTTCTTCACACGCCTTTCTCCTTTCACTTGAACAGTCAGTGCACTGACTGGCGCTTACGATATATGCTGTGACAGTATACAGAAAAGCAACTGAATGAAAGCACAGCATCGGTCTAGCCTCAAGCTGTTTATCATAGTGTAATCAGCCTACGCATCTCATTAATAGAGGCTGACTCATGTCGTCTTGAATGTAAGCCTCGAAAAAGGGCCACACAGCCCACAAAATGAAAGGACAGGAACTGAGGTAACAGAATGACACAGTATAAGAATCATTAGCACTTGTATTGTGGAATGCAGTGTTTCACTTTGTATATGAATATATGCAAATATGGCAGAATTTCAGTGTTCATGCATGATTTATGAGCCTTACAGGGTAGCCTACATGAAAAATGACTCCTTCTTTTTGTTCGGAGAGAATTGCGTGGCATTCTGTATTCTTTTCTGCAGGCCTGCATAAATGCAGTCCTCCTCCGACAGCGTTAATAACCGTCAGGGAGAAAGAGAAGGCTGCTTTCGCATAGACAAACTAAATTCTTCCTCAACTTGGTCCAGGACCTGTCTGGTCAGTAGTGCATTAACATATATATATCTTTTTGCAAGTCTGCACATGAAAAACGTCTTTTCTTAAGCTCTTTGTGTCACCTGCATTTTTTTAGTCAGCAAATCACTGCGATAACATCAAATATAACCTTTTAAAAAGAATGATACCTCACTTTTGGGAAGGTAATTAGTTCTTTGAAGTTGTGACGGCTTAAGGTTTTGGAAGTAGGGCAACTCTTTCATGTGTGATTATGTGTTCTTAAGTCCATCCTCACGTAGACAGAGACAGAAAAAGAAAAGTAGTCCGGTAAGGAAAAGGTTCATCAACACTGAAATGTCACCGGCACTTGGCTGTGATCGTCCAGGACCCTTCCCACACGCTCATTATGTAAGCACTTAAGTGTAATTTTACAGTGTTCATAGGTTGAAGATAGCACGGAAGTTCTGCAGGAAGGAGAGAGAGCTGATAGTAAAGAAGAGGTGAAGGAAAGTCGAGAAGAAGAGCAGAGGAGAGTGCACGGTGTATGCCTGCACTGTCAAATGCAGTCAAATTGTTCACTACAATCAAACCGACGTGGAGCTTTGGCTCAGATGCACAAAGCTGGGCTCACTGGCTTACCTCAGCACTGCACCAGAGAGGGACTGTCACTGGATATTACCGTGTGGGCCACTGAGCTGAGTCTCCCACATCAGAGTGGACAGGGACAGCTTTACACCCCTCCTTACCGCCCACTCTCCTGCCCTGGGGACACACACTTCCCTACTTCCTGAAATGTGTCTGTGCATGATTTTGCTGTTGGAAACATTCACATTAAATATGAATAGCCTTAATAATAAATGGAAGCTCTTGGAGATTGCATCCTGGGTACAAAAAATGTGATTCAGTGTTTGTGACTCAAAGCTCTTAACATTCTCCCTGCTCACTTTTATAGTTTGGTGCCACTCTGTGTCATTTGGGAACAATTTGATAGCTACCACATAGTGTTTTTCTGGCTATTGCTCACTTTGCATTTGAGTGCTTTTCTTGTCTGTTGTTTTTGCAATGTGGATATACAATACAGAATTTGATCTATGTCTACAGTATAAGCAAAAATGTTGAAGAGTTGCACTTTGAATATATGAATACATTTCTAGGTTAGAGAATGTGTGTGAATGGCATTAATTCCTCAGTTAAAAACAGAAAGAGTTTTCTATGCAGAGCAGCATTTTAAGTCACAGTTTCCTCCATTTCCTCCTGCAGGGACAAGTGCGCAGATGAGTGACTGGGACTGGATCTCGTTTTCAGGCTGATCGAGCCATACAGTTTGGCAGAGCGCTTCGAGTAAGCGATGATCTTTCTCCTGTACATCTCCCCCTTCCACATGGAAATCATCAGCAGCGTGGAGAGCACCACGCCGCCCAGTGTGAGCAGGCAAAGTCCAGCTATGACGCACCGATCCAAGTGGGCGCCTATCCGGGCGCTCTCCATCTCCAGCCTTTCCATCTCCCTCGCCGACACGCTGTCGCGGTCCACCACCACATCCCGTGGCACGGCGTAGGAGATGATCACCAAGGAGATCCCGGTCACCAAAAACGTGACTGCACTGATAAACCCGTAGTCTATAGAAGTCCCGGAGCCTTCCCCGAAGGAGAGATCATCCTCGGACATGAAGGAGAATTCTGGCAACGTCTCGGAGCAAGCCTCGCCGTTGCGCACGGGTCTGTGAGTACTTTTACAACTATTTTCCGGGCTGGCCAGTCGCAGGTTAACATTCTCATCAATGTAGGTGAAGGATGTCTCTAATTCCTCGTCGCAGCAAACTCGGACTTTCTCCTCGCCGAGGTGACCGAGTTTAACCTCCGCGCCTCCCTTGCGTGGCGCCGTCCTTGGTGATGAATGACACCGGCCATGGCAGCCCCGGGCCAGGTTACAGCAGCCCTCCCCGGGGAGCGCTCCTCCTGTTGATCCGACCAGCTTGCGGACATGCAGCGCGCTGGAAACACGGTCAAGGACGTTGGGAGGATCGGGCTGTTTGCCTCCCTCATCTGCAGAAAGCAGCTCCGGAGAAGCCATTCGTTTTCACCACCTGCTGGTTCGCGCTAAGCCTTCCACCCACGACGTTTTCACTCCACAGCATCCCTAATAAGAAGACACGTACCAGTTCTAAGTTAAATGGTGCATCTTAATTAGATTACCCTCATTTCAAATCTTGAAACCTTCTATCCACTAATGCGCAAAAATGTGTGCGTAATTTGGAACAGTGCGCAAAATACACACACCCCTACAGTGATACTGAAATCAAAACCACTTAAAAGTTGATTAGATCGTTTCAGAGGAATCCGTGGACCCTGCTTTAAAGGCGCTTATAGAGGCTGTGATTAGCCAAATGCCTCTTTATCCAATTAGAAAAACAATCCACGTGTAAACCTAGATTAAACTATATTCTTATTGTGTTTACAACCTATACAATACACGCATTCATAAAACTGGTCTTAAACTACATACATATAGAATATACATAACCACACTTGCTCTACTTCCGAGAAAATGATCATGAAATAATTCCAGCCTTTATAACCTACAGAATATAGATAAGACTGGCGAAATATCCACTGCAATACTCCTGCACACTTTATTTGAATTCAGCTGAAGATATATGCTCTTCTGCATATGGGTGGACCAGTCATGCACAATCCGCTTTTTTATTTTTTTTTTCTCTAATGCCAAACAAAACCCTCCTCAGACCGCACAAATAACCAAAAGAAATAAACTCACCGCGCTACTTCAGCATCCCTTCCGCCTTCTTTTCCTCATAAACGATACGGCAGCTGACACCACATCACGGAGACAGATTTTTAAAAAGCCTTATCAGTGAATATGCTTTGAATATTCTCTCCGTGCTCGATACTGTGGCGGCAGGCTGCTCTGAGGGGAGCTCTCCGTTAGTCCCTCCCACACAGAGCCTCAGCTGCCCGCGCTGTGGCGCTGAAAGGAGCGCCGCTATCTGTGAGCCGATTGAGATCACTACCAGCCAGTCAACACAAGTAGGGTGAAGATTTGAGGGGCTAGAGGGAACCTCGGGGACCTGATGATCATATTTGACTGGCAGTGCCCTTCACTAGGAAAGATTTTAGGATAATTTGATGTCAGTGAACATTTTTAAAGCTCTTATGAAGGCTAAGAACAGGTTAGTAGGACATAAGAGATAAAAATACCATCAAGAATGATTTAAACTCACAACTAGGCTATATAAAATAAGTCTCTGAGACTTAACAGGGGTTCAAGTGCTATAAAGGTTGATATAAAGTCAGTACTGATAATCATAGACACAGTTGAAATTCCTATAGGGCTCATGCATGAGTATTATATTGACATCAGAGGTCACAGTGTAGTTTCCATGAGGCTATTTTA
Organism: Thunnus albacares; assembly: GCF_914725855.1. Lineage (NCBI taxonomy): Eukaryota > Metazoa > Chordata > Actinopteri > Scombriformes > Scombridae > Thunnus > Thunnus albacares. Next base: position 8,243,629 of record NC_058113.1, on the reverse strand, counting down.
GTCATGTTAGATCAAATTGAACACATACAGAAGTATGTTATTGTTTAAATAAACAAATTCATGGACAACTTAAAGGTGGTGATACAGCAATCTGCACTGCTTATTGTCAGTTAATGCTATCATATCAGAAAAATACATCCAGTTGTGTTATCCAGACAACATTGTTAAACTGCGTGTATCATGCACCATCTGTTCCCTTGTGCACTCTCAGAAGATTACTGGTCACTATGTCAAAGCCATCCTAATCCATGTTTAATCTAGAGATCTAATAGGTCATCTGATCTGTGACCCCATGCAAATCTTTGGGAGTTTCATCTCATTCATCCCACATCTTCAGAGTCCTTTTCTTGACAGCATCTTCAAAGATAAATGACAAACAACACAGTAAATGACACGTTTTTTTTTTTTTTCTCGGAAAGTGACACTTTGTAAACTAGATTCTTAGTGCGGGCCACTGTCAACCATTTAGTGCTTAATCCCACTTTAAACAGAAAATTCATTTGCTGACTGTTCCACCTTATTTAGCACAACCGGGCAGAAGCTATAAATATAGTCGCCACTTTTCCTGGAGTCCTGGTGGCTGGGTGAACGGCTTTGGCTCATTTCCCAACAAGACTCCATTTAACAGATGAGTAAAGAGAGAGGGAGGGAGGGAGTAAAGAGAGAGGGAGGGAGGAAGAGAAAGAAACAAAGAGGGTCAGAGACAGACAAAGATGTACTCCACCATTTTTGTTCCAGAAATGAGTTTGCAGTGAGGGGGGGGGGGGAGCAGAGACACTCCTGGATCACTGACTGATAGATCGTAATGGTTTATGGTGTGTTTGGTCAGATTGTAGTCAACTTTAGTCGTCTCATGCAGAGAGATAGAGAGAGAGAGGAAGCTGGAATCTGTGTGTGCTTGTCTGAGGGGTAACAACAGCCAACTATTAGATGCAATCTGTCTGCAACAGTGCACCACTTTTCCTGCTGGCAAGGACACCAGGCTTCGAAAAGGAGGGGCGACAAGGGGAGTCGCTGCTTCTAACAGCTATAAATCCTCATGGTGTGTCTTCTGCTACAGGCATGTACCCACACACACAGAATAAAGATTATGAAGCATGGATATTGAGCTGCTTTTACTTTAGACAGTAGCAGATAACGGGAGGTGATGAAAGAGAGGCGGGTGGGGGGGTGGGGGGGAAGGGGGGGGGGGGGGGGGGGGGGGGGGCCCTTCAAATACAGCAGCAGGAGGGAGAAGGAGAGTGAGACAGTACATGTGTGGGAGTGTGAATTATGAAGTGAATTAATGAATAAGGGAGTGACTGAGTTCACCTCACCTTCAACTGCTCCAGGAACTGCAGGAGCTGGTCAGTGTCTGACAGTAGCAGACTGTGTAGCACATGGTTGAATATGAATGAGTGGGACTGTGTGAATGTGAAACAGAGTGCTGCTGGGGAAAAGCCCAGCTAGCAGTTGTAATGTGTTCACTAAGTGGATATTTATGCATCAATAAACAGGCTGTAGCAAGTAAATATGTAGAGATTGGTTGTGACTAAATATTAACACCCAATAACTGCAGTGTGTCATATCAGAGTTATCATAATTATGTATTTCCAACTTGTAAATAGCGTTCATGTCAACATCCAAGTCGCAATTATGTCTGAGGATTTTCAGATATATCCATGTTGGCACTCAATAATATGGAAGTTCCTGAAAACCAAACAAACATGGATGCCTGACTTCAGGCAAACAGTTTGTTAAAAGTAATTACACTCAAATTAAATAAGTATAGTGTTATATTGTCGATGGACAATATTTTTAACCATCACACAACCAACTCTACAACCACACAATCGTCTTGAATTGTCTGATGATGTGAACACTTGCAAGTCCCATATGTTGTGAACGCTCCATAACTTAACCAAGTGACACAGCTAACATTAGCTTGCTAATGTATGACACTATAGAGCGAAAAGTGAAAGAGTTCATATGAAATATGGTAAACATATCTGACAAGAAACTTGATCCAAATGCTTCTTAACTGGGAAAATTTTAAATTACATAATAGTAACACAATACTCAAAAAAAAAACCCGTCATGCTAATAATGTCGGAATAAATAACTAAATAGATAAATAAATAAATAAATAACGATTCAGTTAGCTTTGGATATTTCCGACGCATTCTAAACTGCGTGAATACTAACTTAGAATCACGTTTGTCCATGTATATAAAACAAAGTAACATATGCATTTACAACGGATTGGCAGTCAGTTTAACCCTTACATGCATACCTCTGCTCTTAAGGATTCTGTGGCCATATTACATCCTGTCTAATTCAGTTATTGTCTTCAGTTATGCCCTCAAGTTCCTTCTGTTGCTCAAAGTATTTGTTTATAACAAATCTTCTGGTGTCAAAATGTCAGAATATTTTTTACTTTTTTCACAGTATGTAGGAATCAGATAATAGAAGGTAATGTGTTTTCCTGTTTGGCCTTATTTTGTCACTTATACTCTGATACCATTTTCTATGTAGCTTTAAATTTGAATTAGTGTATGAATTAACTGTGGGTTAACATTATTATCATTAATTGATAACCTATTCCATCCACTTGATGATCTCTTAATGGCGAGCAACATGAATATATTATACATCTTGTATTAAGTTATACATTAAATCATCATGCGTTATTCATTACTGTTATTTATAGAATCTTACTGTTTATACTGTGTTTTCAAAAAATTCCAAATGTTTCCCCTGTGTCTCCTATGCTCCTCTGTCTGTCTGTGTGTGTGTGTGTGTGTGTGTGTGTGTGTGTGTGTGTGTGTGTGTGTGTGTGTGTGTGTGTCTGTGATGCATGTGTATCAGCCTACACACCTGCTCCAATCCGCATACCTGCAATCCATCAGCTCATCTACTCAGCAGTATATAAACCCCGGTTCTTCATCCACTCATTGCCAGATCGTTGTTTCAGCCGCTGTGGTGGATCACTTCCAAGGCCACTTTGAATGGTGCATTCAAAGCTTAGTCTCTTGTGTTGTTTTGTTTGCTGAACTAACCTTGTCTCCCTGTGCCATAGAATCACTGCATGCCAGCCCGTTTTCCTGCTCATCTCTCTGCCTGCCGACCAGTCATGCAGTCGACCCGTCCACTAGCTTCATCCAGTCACACTCACATCTTTGTCTTCATCCCTGCTCTGCCCTGCCGCGTCAGCCACCAGCTTCCCTCTGCCCCTCTGCCTTCGCCTGCTGACACTCTCATCTCCATCCACCTTCACTCCCTGAGAGCCCAGTCAATAAACCTTTTCTTATTCAATCCAACTCTGAGTCTGTGTCCTGTATTTGGGTTTCCCCCCCCCGTTGATTGTAACAAAACACTCATGCATTAAAGGGTTAAAGGACCAGTGTGTAAGATTTAGTGGCATCTAGTGGTGAGGTTGCAGATTTCAACCAACTGAATACCCCTCCCCTGCCCCTCCCCTTCCAAGCGTGTAGGAGAACCTACGGTGGCTGTGAAACTTGCGAAAAACAGCCTGGTTGCCAGAATAAAACATTGGCATTGTATGTTTCTGCAAACCATAGATACATTGAATATCTATGTTTCAACGCATGGAATACATATCATATCAACATTTCTAAAGTGATGTAGTTCACATGAGATCTATATAAGCTGACTTTCTTATTAGGAGGAGGAGGGGTGGATGGTTAGGAAGTTTGTTGGAAGAAAGTTGGAAGTCAGCAGAGAGCACAGTTCGAGACCACCTCGAAACCAATGCCTGCTTCCTGTTTCAACCGACAAAATCGTGTTTTTAGCGAGACGTTGGGACATTTGCAGCCGTTTTTAAATTTTTTTATTTGAACCCAAACCATGATCTTTCCCTAACCCTAACCAAGTGGTTTTTCTGCCTAAACCTAACCAGACCTTAACCACAGTGTTGTCACATCATAAAACATCATTATTCAACTGATAATGGCCAACACTGAAATGTAGACATTTAACTTATCCATGGTTTGCAGAAACGTACAATGCCAACGTTTTGTTCTGGTGACTGGGTTGTGAAAAATGCAAAAGTCTCTCTCTAGAGTCGGTGTTTGGTTTGTCTGTTCCGGGCTATTGTACAAATGGTGGTGCTACAGCGACTTCCTATTAACATAGTTGTTTGCTGTTGATTGGACATTGCCACAGATGTTTCCTAGCACATTTAACGTTGCAATCCAATTTATTAGGAAACTAGTTTGAAACTAGCTAGTAGTTACAGACTTTTAGGAAGGACTTTACGCACAAATTTAGTAATGGATTTGGGAGTAAATGGTGCAACAGATCTCCAGATAAAAGAAGACATAAAAGACAAATGAATCAATAAGACTCTGCAAGTGAAAATAGGAAAATCTTTTCAATGGTCATAGTTATATTTAGCAGCTTTATAGTATCACACTTTGAAAAAGGGGTAGATTCAGTAGGTTAAAGTAAACCATCACAGCATATTTCTTCACCACTAGCAGCCAGAGAGCATCCTGAGGTCTCCGACAGGGAAGTGTGCCACAACAGCATGGTACTGTAGATTATTAATAAGCAGGTGTACACAATCCCCTGGGTTTGTTTGGGGAAGTCTGGCACGCAAGCCCTCCAGCTGCTCTTAAAAAGCCTTCCAGAGATGAGAGTGCAGGCAGACAGCAGGATGACAAGGGAATTAAGAAAAAGGCAGACTGAGGTTCAGTGGGAGTTTTTTTTTTAAGAGAGTGCGGTGGTGGCGGCAGACATTGTTATGAAATATTTAGCACTTGGACCTTAAAGTTCATTTACAGTGACTTTGATAATTGAAGCGGTGTGGTTGGCCTCAACATAGACACTGTGGGGTAATGGAAGGATGATAATAGCTTCCCTAGTGTGTGTATGTATGTGTGTGTGTGTGTGTGTGTGTGTAGTCAAAGATTTATGCTTCATGAGAAGATAAGACTTCACAAAAAGGGAAAAAAAGCCTTTCGGTGATTAAGCAAGCCGACTTGGATAATTAATTCCGCCATTCCATCGACCCTTCTTCTCTTTATCGTCTCTTTATCATAATTAATGTGATGTTATCCCCTCACGCCACAGCTGCTTTTGAATTATAGTGCTCTCAATGGCTCTTGATGATAATTGTCTGTCCTGTCTTCTGCCTCTCTTTCTCCATCTGTAGCACTGATTATGCCTTACAGCTATTCTGATGTGCCAAATCATACTGGTGCCCTAATTATAATATAACAAACATTTTGTTTTTGATGTTGAATCACATTCACTTTGACAAATACACAGTCAAGGTTCAGTTGAGCTGTCGTGTCCTTGTGCGCTCTGAATGGAAAGCAAAGTCACAGTAGCTGTTTTGTATGGGCAAGGCAAACATTTTAGGCTGGATGAGATGAGTTTCAGTCATTAGGTAAATGAGAAATCTTTGACTTCAGGCCAGAGACGTCATTTATGGTGGTGGAATAGTGAGCCAAGCACTGAGTAGTCTGCTGGCACTGCAGCTATTGGTAAAATTTTGCTTCTGAAATTCTGTTGGGATGTTTTCCTTGAATTTTCAATTAGGAACAAAAGGACCTCTCTGTTAACCCCTGTGTCGTCTTAACATTCTGTATACTCCCCTTGTCCTAGGTGTCAAAAATGACCCACCTTCACCGAACCATTAAAATAAAGCAGCTTAATTGAATTTTAAAACCCAAATCTCTTTACATGAAGAAACAACCTGTCGTTCATCACAAACTTTGTGAATATCTAGGTTTTCCCTCTTCACAGTGCAGAAAGACTGCATTTAATCAGTGGACACCACTCATTTTAATTACAACACACCTGTCATAATTGTTTTCTTTACTAAAGAAGAGACTTGTTATCATCATTGCTAAAGGTACTGCATAGGTGTAAACATTAATTTTTTAGCAAGAGAAAGCACTTGTATAGCCCAAGAAAGTAGTAGAAATGGGCAGAAAGTAGTTTTGAATGCATTTTATTGAAGGGAAACAATAACAGCCTTGAACTTTTTTGGCAACATTATTTTATATTCTTATATACTGTACAATAAGGAATTCAACTACAAAATACTAGTCCTCTCCCATTTTTGAGACATTGTCCCCACCCAAAAGGTGTATAAACAACAAAATTAAAGAAGAATAAAATAATAGATACAAAACAAAAATGTGAAGAATATAAATCAATCAACCCTAGGACAGTATGCAAGTGTGTGTGCATGGACATTACAGATGTATTTCTCACATGTGCAGCACATAGTATTTGTTTTACAGTCCTTCTTTTGTGGGCAGAATTGGCATCTCCTCCTCTTGCCTGCAGCAGCTGCAGCCTCAGGTGGATCAGGACAAGATTCAGCACCCTGAATAGCTTTGAAAAGCGCTGCACAAGCGCTTGTCAAAAGAGATTACTATCAGTAATTAGTATCAGTGTCTCAGAAACAATCACATAAGTCAATGATATCACAGAAATACATAATAAAATTAACAGTGAAAATCACTTACATTACAGATATGAAAATAAAAATTTACCTCTCAAATGGAACCAGTTGGTCATCCACTGTTACTTCAGGCCCAGGGTTGTAGAGGTACAGCCGACGCTCCATCCATTTCTCCCAGACCTCTCTTATGGCTGCCAGTTTGTCTCTCACACATCTTACAGGTCTTAACTCACGGTTATCAAATCAAAGTATTCTTAAGAAAATGTGAAAGACTTTGTGAACAATGATTACAGTGAATGTGTACAATGGTTAAGATATTCATTTGTAGCCACTCACATAACATCTTTTCATTTTCTCTTCACACAGGAATATTTTACAAAAAGGAATATTCCCTTCACGGTTTTAGATTTCTGGTCCTCCATCAACATCTGTTTCATGCCCCTCAATAATTGTCCTGCGATAGAAGAAAGTCCCTGGAGGTGAAATATCAGCCCAAAGAAAGTCTGAAAGAATGCATTTCATAAATATAAATGAATTTGGATACAAAGAGAGGAGAGTCTTTTCCACAAACCTGGAGCAAAATGTTAAAAAGTTCAACAGCATAAAAATGTAACCGAGTATTTATTCAAGCTTTTGCTTTTCAAAACCGTGTAACATTTTGCAGGCTGAAACATTTGTTTGGCTTAATTCCAGTATGCCTTGAGTGGCCTATACCTAACATTTGCAGAAAAAAAGTTTTCAAGTATAAAGGCTTAAACAAAACTATATGGCAGCCACTTGAGCAGCCATTAGTGCTCACACTTAAAGTATGACAAATGTAGACAGTCACATACACCTCGAGATCATACAGATAAATGCCACCTTTATAAAATGTACCATGGTGCAATACCTACAGCAACTTGGCCTCTCTGTCTTATTAAATACTTCAGTGACAGGGTTTAACCATGTGGTGGCAGTGAAGCCCCACTCTGAGTGCTCTAGGAAAGGGAAGCAGAAGCAGGATCAGGGCAGATGCGACAGTGGTGGAAAGTAATTCAGTGCATTTACTTAATTATGGTACATAAGTATAATTTTCAGATATTTCAACTTTACTTTATTTCCTCTTTATTTCCATTTTATTGTACTTTATAGATCTATTACACTACTTTCAGAGTGAAATGTACTTTTTACTTCACTGTACTATTTACTGTGTAGATTCCCTTATGATCAGTTTATCAAATGCAATTTATTGTTATAGATTAAACTAGCCAGCAGTGAATAAAGTAGTTAGAATCAACTCCACCTCAACCAACTACAGTACAGTAAATTTTGCTTATATATTAATGATTCAGATATAATAAACAATACCACTCATAGTGGACATTCAGCAGGATAATGAACACTTGTACTTTTGATCATTTTAGCACATTTGCTGATAATACTTACTGTGTGTACTTTTATTTAAAGGAGCGGTTTGACATTATGGGAAACATATTTGCTTTCTAGGTGAGAGCTAGATGAGAAGATCCCACTCTTACATCTGTCCATTAAATTTGAAATTACCACTGGCAGCCTGCTAAGTCTGGAAACAGCTAGTCTTGCTCTGTCCAAATGTAACAAATTCCACCTACCAGCATCTCTAAAACTTATTCATGCATTATAACCTCATATTTAGTGTACATGAATAAAAGAGATATCACCACTGGGGGTGAACAAATCGTGCATCATCGCCTCTGCAACTAGATATCTACTTGATTTGACTCATTTGGACAGCTGAAACTTCATATTAGCTTCAGGTTAACTTTTAAAAACATTTTTGCACAGAGGGAGGCATGTGGATTTTGGCCCCCATCACTTACATTGTAAATACATTATGAAGGGCTCTTCTAAAACAGCCAGTGTGAACAGGAGGAATTATTATGGCAAGAAGAACCTTTTTCAATGTTCATTTGAGCACCTGACTATTGTTTTAAGACAGACTTGAAATATTGCCAACCTGTCTGTAAGATCTGAATACTTTTTCCATCCCGGCACTGATGTTCACTGGTAGTAAGGTTTTCAATTCAGTGAGTTGGAAACAAATTAAATAAGGTTGTTAATCCATCTGTGTCAATGATCCTGCAGGCATGCTCATAAAATGCATCATTTTCAGAATAAATAAAGATACATTACCTCTCTGGACCAAACATATGCACTCCCTTTAATCATCTCCATGGAATACAACTGCATCAGTAATGGATCATAGCAAACATAACCACATTAATAGAATCAATATCCACTTAAAATTACTTGGGAAATCTGCTGTCTCTGACACCTCAGCTGGATGTATTCTGCAGGCTGGACTCACAAAATTTCCCACCTACCCCCTCCAGCCGTGAGGAGTGATGACCTGTCATTGTCTCCCACCTGAACTGAACACTTCATTTAGCCATCCTCTGATAAGGTGTAATAGGCACGGAGTGGATCAATACAGAGGTGACAATGAATTAATACCACATAGACAATCAAGGTAAGTTATGTGGACGCTGATATAAAATCTCTGGAGGGATCAGTGGGTTAACCAAAGAGAATTAAGCGGCTAGGGACTGAGAAGCACTTAAAACCATGATAATCCAATGCTGGCTTGTAAAAACACTGCCATTAATAGTCAGTTAATCTTATGTTACAACTTCTTTATCCACACAGTCTGTGGATAATCTGTCCACAGTCCCAAAAGTAGCCGAAACAGCCATGCTTCCTTCCAGGCTGTTTTCCAACAGACTGCTGAGCTCTCATTGCTGAACCAGCCTCCTGGGGAGGTTATATAGACAGTAATATAAACAGCTGCACTGCCTACTGTGCTGAAATCTGAGTAATTTTCATCTGCTGCTTCCCTTTTTCACTTGAGCCCATGCAGCTTCCCCGGGAATAACAATCACACTAATCTGGACTAGTGTTGAGCGACTGCCTGAAACCTCAGCCAGTTTGTTTATCTTTTTGGCTAAGGGACCTGAAACATCAGTGAGGGGGGGGGGGGGGGGGGACTGCTAATCACGACAGTTAAATCATCAGCTCTTACACCTCGGTTTGTCGTTCCACAGCGTATATCCCGCGGGTGGAGATGAGTGCAGACAGCAGAGGACTTTTTCCTCCCTCTCCCATCGAGAAGTAGCTCCATCAGCCAGCCCAGACGCACACATCTCTCTCAGCCCCTCTATCTAATGTTACATGTGTTTACCCTTAGGGAGGAGAATTGCTGCTATACGCCACCCGTGTGTGTTGTGATAGCTCCTGAGAACTCACACCCCCTTGTTTCTACATAGCGATGCTGTAATCTAACCGAACAGTGTGAACCTTAATTTTCTTTTCTTCTCGATGAGGCATAAGAGGTCACGTGGATGCAGGTACACGACAGGAAGAAAGAAAAGGACATAAATAAACGCTGAGAGGCAAAACATACATGTACAAAGAATGAGCAACCCAATTTCCCAGGTACATTTAACACAGGTTCATATATAAGTCAGCCAGCTGAAAATATGATGAACTGTAATACAGTAGTAAATTGGAGATGCAATGAGCCAAATAAACAGACAAAAAGAAGCACAAATAGACTGTCGTCATATATCTTAGTGTTCCAAGTCATGCTGTGAGCATTTTCCAGATTCAGTTGTATTTTTTTGAACTGACATTAAAGCTACATGAAATGACCCATCATCACAATGCCACACTAAAAATTGGTATGACTATAACCTTGTTCCTCTTTATATGATTTGTATGTCCTTCCATCACTATAATAGTCTATAATGTGGTAACAGTGCGCCTGTAGGACTCGATAAGTTTAGAATGATCTTATTGTGTTTTATGGGATTTTTTTTTTTTTTTTATCTCTTATGATATCCCTAACTTCCTGTGGTACTTGGAAACTGAACTATGGGGACTTTGAAATACTTACTTTATGGCTTTTTATCTCTATCTGCTTTATGGTTTTTTATCTCTCAGTGTATGAATACATTATTTAACACTCTTATAAGTACTAACAGTGTGTCTAATGTTTGTGTGTGTGTGAGTTTACAGGGACTCTCATTTTTAATCTTGTGTAGTATTGGGTTTTATCATAGATAAGTGACTTTTCTCTCCAATTGTATACACTTTTAAATAGTCTGTACACTTTTTCCTATTTGAATAATAGTATATTTTATAGTATATCATATATTTTCATCACCTGTGGGTCAGTCAGTACAAACTCATGCTGTGCGGCCACACATTGCACAAACCCAATCAACTTTATTTTAAATTCTAGTGTAGGTCCCCAAGTTTCCAGAGATGACAAAATATGGCTGATTTATGGTGACATGTGTATGAATGATGCACCAGACTTCCAGAATATTTCCTTCTGATGGAACAGTGCAGCCATAGAAAACAGGAATTTGGGGATTGAATATTTCACTCAGTGTGAACATCATACAGCTTCCCAGAAGAGCTGGAACAAACTGGCAAAGAATAATCCCCATATGGTCAGACAGTGTGGAATTATAATATATCATTTCAGTTGTAAAGTTATGGAAGGGTACATAAGTGGAAAAACTGGATGTTGAGGGATTACTGATATAAATGACTGATGATGACATGTTTCCCTCTCCCCACTGCTGTCACCTCCTTTAACCTCTTTCGCCCCCGGGTGACATTACTGTCTTTCAGAGGCTGTAGGGGGCTCAGTTTTAAAACTTCAGTGAAGATACTGGTATCATATGAAACTAGATGACCAAAGGAATCCATTGTTATCATGTCATGCTAGCTTGTTGGAAAGGGGCTAAATAATGCTCCAAAGTGAAATTTTGGTGAGGGAAGAACTGGCATGGCCACTTTTAAAGGGGTCCCTTGACCTCTCACCTCAATATATCTGAATGAAAATGGGTTCTATGGTTACCCATGGGTCTCCCCTTTACAGACATGCCCACTTTATGTTATTCCCGTACAGTTTTTGCATGCAGTATAAATGTGTTATAAATGTGGCATTTGAATATTTCTGCATACTGGGGTCCCTAAACAGTCTGGGAATTGCATAAATTTGTTATGACTGGAAAGCTGAGATTCTCCTGGATTCAATGAGCCCAATTGTATTCATGTGTGATGATGTTAGTCCCCATAGTAGTGAGACAATTTTTTGAAATTTGACCTCACTGTGTAAAATGAACTATTTGACCTCTAGGATAATCACAGCCTCATGAAACTTTACAACCACAAACTAGAGACCAAGGGCAGTCAGAGGATGTGTGGCTTTCCTAGGTATATTGATGATAAGGGAGTTTCTGAGCAATTTCTAGAACAGAAGTGCTCACCATCCAATTGTCAAAAAATGCAGTTCTTACAGAAATCTGCTAATTTCAAAAGGTTTTGACACCAAATCACTGCATGGACTTTTCTGTGGTGTTCCTCAAGGTCTTGGCGTTTTAATGTGGTATTCTGGAGGGATTTTTGACCATTTTTATCAATTCTTGAGTGGTCAGAAATTATTAAATTTTGCACCAAATCCGTGTAACAAATGGTATCAACCCAAAAAACTTATGAGACATAATTGAGCATAGGAATGACCATCATATACTGACATCATAATGTCTAAGCCCTTATACACTCTAAACTTTTAAGATTTGAATAGGTGCATAACCAAAACACAATGTTCATCACAGATTTATTACTAGAAAAATTTGACACACAGTGCTGAGCTGCATCTCAAATTAATCTTCATTCTCCCAGCTTTTAGATTATGTATACTACTTCTATGTGGCATATTCTGTTGACCTGCTATCTACCCCTAAGCATCCCCTGTCCCTCCCAAAAAAGGGTCTATGGTAGGGGGGGTTGGAGTAGGAACATCCCCATCTATTTAGCAGGTAGAAGCAGTATATAAATCAAATAATAAAGGCAGTAACATAGTTGTAAACACATATAAGGACAACTGTTACTCCTCTGATGAACCATCAATAACTGCTGTATATACAGTTAATGAATGCTTAATTACATAATATAGCTGTTACAATTAATTAATAGTCTTCATGTGGTTAGAACTCATTTATGAACATCTTAATTAAGAGATGCTTTACAACTCAGCAGTCATGAAGTGTTTATGCAGTAGTTATAACAGCTGAGATCATTTTTATGAATTCATCAACACTTAAAAATATATGCAAGAAAATAATCCAACCTAAAAATGTCCTTGTATTTGCTTACAACTACATTATAATGTGTTATAAACCAACCCCCTATAAATAGGAGATGTTAAAATAAAAATTTATTTATGTGACAAATGAGTGCATAGTGTGATATACATGGTAATCCCTGGCATACTATAAGAAAAGAAAGGTCAGTGGTTCCAGTGTCTGCCTGTGACTTCACGGTGAGGCTCTGAGGAGCAGAGAGGCTCTGCAGGAAGCTCTCAGTCATGACTGTGTGAGCAGTGAGACAGGAGCAGGGCGCGGAGCTGCCAGCAACACCTCCTCTCTGCAAACTTCAACCAACAACCGAGGCTCAGTCTACTTTTATTTACCATGTTTGTATGGAAAATGTATTGGAGTTTCATTTGAGGGTATTGCACTATCAGAAATTGGATTTCATGGAGAGGAAAAGGCAGTTTGACTGGATTATATCTGGATGAAATTAAGTTTTTGGAGGATTTATAGCCGGGCTCTTCTTGAACTTTTGATGGCCGGGCCCTGCAGTTTATTGAAATGATTTTTTTGTAATTTTTTTTATGCCTGGTGTAATTTTATTTAAAGCGCACAGAGCTCCAGCTTCCTCCTGTTATGGAAAACCTCACCATGGATAACATGACTGTGGAGAACGACACGTCGGTGCAGGACAATCAGACCCTGGGTGTGTGGACTGACTACACAGTTGAGTACAAAGTGGCCAGCGTGTTTTTGGTGTCCCTCATATGCGGGGTTGGCATCGTTGGGAATGTGATGGTCATACTGGTGGTCCTTACCACCAAACACATGCGGACTCCCACAAACTGTTACCTGGTGAGTCTGGCCGCAGCTGACCTGATGGTCCTTACAGCCGCCGGGCTGCCCAACATCACTGACGCCCTGCACGGACAGTGGGTGTACGGCTACGCGGGCTGCCTGGGCATCACTTATTTCCAGTACCTGGGGATAAACGCGTCCTCCTGCTCCATCACCGCCTTCACCGTGGAGCGCTACATCGCCATCTGCCACCCCATCAAAGCGCAGTTCCTGTGCACTTTATCCAGGGCAAAGAAAATCATTATGCTGGTGTGGACGCTCACCTCTGTCTACTGCGTCATGTGGCTCTTTCTGTCAGACACTAAAAAGTTGGTATATGACAACGTGGTGCTGCTCAGCTGCGCCTACAAAGTATCCAGGAGTCATTACCTGCCCATTTACTTCACAGATTTCGCGGTGTTTTACGTGCTGCCCCTCATGCTGGCCACGGTTCTGTACGGACTGATCGCCAGGATACTTTTCCTAAACCCGCTGCCTTCAGACCCGAAGGACAACACCAAGAAGTGGAAGAAAGAGATGAGTCAGTCAGGGAGGATGATCAGCACCAGCTCGTCCAGCAGCACCACGGCTGCCTCCCGCAGACAGGTGGGAGACTGTTTGATCACTGACATTATCACTGTATAATGATTAGAGTGTGTGTGGTCCAGGTATTCCTCACGTTGTGGGGATGTAAACCTGTTTACACAGTCACGTTGTGAGGACTCGCCTACCTTATGGGGACAAAAAGGAAGTCCCCTTAACGTAAAATCAATAATTTTAGGGTGAAGACTTTGTTTAAAGTTAAAGTTAGTTTGGGGTAATGTTAAGGTTAGGGTAAGGGTTGGGGTTAGGCATGTGGTGGTCATGGTTTAGGTTAGGATAAGTCTCCAGGAAATGAATGTAAGTCAATGTAATGTCCTCTGAAGTGATGGAAACACGACTCTGTGTGTGTGTGTGTGTGTGTGTGTGTGTGTGTGTGTGTGTGTGTGTGTGTGTGTGTGTGTATGTGTGTGTGTGTGTGTGTTTGTGTGTGTGTGTGTGTATGTGTGTCTGTGTGTGTGTGTTTGTGTGTGTGTGTGGGCCAGTGCTCAAAGTTCAAAAGGGGCACAACAACAACATAATTTACAGCATAACCTGTTGAATTATATCCATCCATATTCAAACAGAATGTAACATGGACTATATTATTTTCCTCCACCCCATGAAATGCGGGGGACAATGCAGGTGTGTGTGGTGTGGAGGTGTGTGTGCGTGTGTGTGTCACACCTATTAATCATCACAGAGCCAAAGGCAACAATATCTGCAGGCAGGATGAGGCACACTGAGAGCTGAGACCCATAACGGCCCCAAAATAGATCCTAAACTATGATGTGTGAGGTTTTGTCATTGTAAGGGTAAATGAATGGAAGGATTAGCCCAAGGCTTCAAGTATTTTTGTATGAAGGACTCAGCTTATTATGTTTGGCTGAATGGCACATAAAACAATTTGCCTTCAAAAACAAAAACCCCTGAGTGGTGAAAGACATTTAGCATGTACATGGTTCTAAACAAAGAATATGCTTTTGATAAGGTGACAGTCTCTGATCCAGAACAAAACATATAGCTCTTCAAATCCCATAATTACAAAGAATTTTAAAAAACTACAAGACACACAACAACTGGGGTGGAAAGGGAAGAATATTTAAAGACTATAAAATATGGATAAAAATAATGCAGAGGCATCAGAGACAGTTAGACAAAACCACACAGCTATAAAATCTTATCTTAAAAGAAACTGCTCAGGTTAGACACAAGCAACACATGGCTGCTATTTCATAAACTTTGTTTCTGCAAAAGTAAGAAAACATTCAGAGATTTATTTTTAATAGCTCCAAGCAACACAGTGGAAAAATATTTATAAATCCTTGGACACCATTTGCTGTATTTCAAAATATGTTTTGACTGAAATACCTTATTGGATGTTGGATTTTTAATTGTTCTAAAATGGAGATGTCACTGAATAAAGACTCAACTTTTGTAGGATTCTTTGATATACATTTTTCCAATCAAAATGAGAACAAAATGAATTGTGATTATTTGCCACTGTATTTTTTTCTGACACATATTGTATTTTTCTGCTACTTCTACTTCTAGTCAGCACATCTTCGAGGTTTAAAACAATAAGAAACATCCGCTGAGCTGCGATGTGTCATTTTCAGTTGTTTCCAAACATGCGTTTTGTCAGGAACGGAAAAATAGTCTCTCATGTTTAAATATTTAAATATTTACACAGAGATTTTTTTTTTTTTGGTGGTGTCTCACCTGTTTTTTTCTAAGTACAGTCACTGAAGTCAACAACCTTTTAACAGCTAAAGAAACATCATTAATTTATAGAGTTGTTGTGTAGTGTTAGTACCTGTATGGAAAGATCTGTAAATCCTTTTATAGCAGGTTCCAATCTACTTTGAATGTGACTTTTGTTAGTGAGGATGTCCTTTAGTTTACATTTGGATAACAGATCGTGCTTTTAAAATATTTACAGAGCAGTACTTCATCTAGATACAGCTGTAAGTTCCTTACAGTTTTCCTCCTTTGAATGCGTTCATGTCTCTCCATCACCTGACACCTGGGCTGCTTCTGTGTGTTTTTCTTCCCTCCTTAAACTGTTTCTTTAGCTACATCTTGAATCAGTTCTTTACTTTCTCCTTGTTTTTCTTTCATCACTGTTACATCCTGCAATTCTCCCTCACTTCGGCCTCCTCGCTCCCTTTCCTTCCTTTCCTCTTCCTTTCCTTCACTCACCCTGAACATGTAAAAAGCTTTCCTTTTAAAAATCTGACAGAGCATGAAGCAGAACTTCAACTTGTATGCTGTTAATTACAGTAATTGTAGACAAACAACACACAGTGGGAATACATCACAGTCAAGCTATCCAAACTATCAGGCTACATTAACATTACTGTCATGTAAAGCAATAGCACTGAGTTACATAAACTGGATGGTTAAAACAACACTGATGTCAATTTAAAAAACATCTGCACCTCTGAAAAGTTTTTGCTAGATACTTTGTTGTGTTTTGTCTAACAGATTGATGCCGCATATGTCATTTAATGTCACATTTCATCATCTGAACTCTTCATTCATTTTTCTGTCTGAAAGCAGCTCCAGTCTGCCTGCAAGCTTCAGCAAAGAGGGTTTGTTTGATTTAAACACCCGCATAGCAGGAGTGGGCGGTGTGTTTGTCGGTCGCTCCTTGTTAACATTAACAGCTGTCTCCGTGTCTCATATGGGGATACAGTGTTCAAACAAAAAACAAAACAAGCGCTCCTAGAAGTCTGTCTATCAGTAAGAAGCCAGTCTGAGCTAACAGCTGTGAAGTGATGGACAGTCCGTGTAAAGCTAAACATAAAATACGCCTTGACGAAAGAACACTTTAGACATCAAGGGGCAAAGGGGCAGGTACTTCTCTGCACATCAGTCTCCCTCCTCTGCACGTGCCTGAGTTTGAGTGATTGGAGATTTGAGTGTTTTGTCATTCAGTCCCCTCAGGGTTAGTTGCATTGCTTGTCTTTCAACATAAAATCAAAGCAGAGCTACAACGATTAGTTGATTCATTGATTAGTTAGTTGTTTGAAAAATTAATCGCAATTATTGTGATTATCAAGAAAAGTACAGTGTCAGCAGGTCCTGCTACAATTGACCCCATGGAGGGGCAGTTTTAGTAAAAAAAAAAATACTGATTTCACAAAACACCTTCCAGACATTTAGCATTAACCTCTGCATTTTGTTGTAATTAGTTTTACTTAATCTATGACTGGGATCCCACTGTTCCACACTCCTGTAGGCCTGTGTGCAAAAATAACAAATTAAATACCTTTTCTTCTGATTTAATTAAAACCCAGTATGTAGAAAAGTCTTGAGGTGTTAATCCCTCAGAGCAAACTGTGATGCAACTCCCAATAACAGAAATCTAAATTAATTTGGGACTTGGGAGTGCTAGTGCTTCTTATAAAGTACAGTCAGCACCAATCACCTGTACAGAGCATAATGAAAATCCACCTCATTCAACCACATTTTACAGCTGAAACAGAAATAATAAGAATTTTCTGTAGCGAACTTCTGAAACATAATGAGTATTTATAAGCAGTTTTCATGCGTGTAAGTGTCAAGGTGTTAAAACAATGTTAAGTATGTTTTTTAAGCTGCTAAAGTCTCTATAGGAGCTCAGAGAGAATATTGAGGTTAACTGTTGGCACATAAGAAAAGTGTAGAAAAATTGTACTTTTCTCTTAGCATTTTCACAATTTTGAAAATGTCCAAAAGTTTCAACGGACTCACTTTTTGATGCACAGTACAGTAAAGTGCTGGCAGCCCTCATTTGCTTTCATATTGAGTGAAGTGCAAACCCTCTAAAAACTCAGTTTGCCAAATTTCTTTCTTCTGTGGAACAGTGTTGATCCACTTTTTTAAAGCTCTGAAGCATGAGTCAGATGTGCAGCTCACAGTAAAGTCAAACATAGAGTCAAACTGACAAAAGTGATAAGATAGGGGCTTTTTTTAAAAATCAAATTGTGTTAAAATGCTCACTGTGCAGCCACCTATTGTGTGTTCATGTACATGCTTGAGAGGGAGGAAAAATGACTGGCTTATCACATGTGTAGTAAACTCAAACTATCCAGGTCTGTGGTCCCTCTTTCTGTCATATCGTCTTCCTTGCTCCAAAGAATTACTACTACTTTTAAAAAATAAAACAGAAACCTCTGAAGGCACAACCACAGGCACTCCCTGCCACATATGCAGGTAGATAGCAGAGCTAGACGTTTGTTTATCAGATCAAGGGATGAAGCCTTCCTGGAATGACAGGGGGAGTGGTACCCTGGGGGCTCTCCATGCTCTGTTGGATAGTCTTAATCAGTTAACCCCAACTCAAATAGGCTTTTTTTTCTCCATCACTTTATGTTTAATCTTTGACAAATGCACATCGATGAACAAACAATCACACGTGTTTCTGGTGGTCAGCATTAACAGATCATTGTGGACACAAGAAACAATCCATACAGTGTACCTTACTGAATTACCTAAAGGTCAAGAAGTAATGAGGATCTAGGATTAGGTGTTTCACTCACAGATGACACTGGCAGTGCCCCTATCTAATGCAATTAGACTCACCTCGCTGCAGCTGAGACAGCATGACATAAATATGGATAAGATTTAATTACATACAAGTTTCACATTAGGATTATCACCTGGTAATTATATTAACAAATCCAGGCATTGTTAAGTTTTGCATACAGATTTCTGTCAGTCTTCCTAGTTGGAAATTAATCAACAGCATCTGAATAAATAATGAGTGGCTTATGAGATCTTCAAAGGGGTGGTTTTAAAGTTGTATTGCAAAGTTTTTTTATCCAAGGAACAGCTTGGTTTGTTTATGGACCCACACAGATGGTGTCACTGTTGGTGCTTATCTGATTTATAAACTGCGTAAATGTGACCTCACTAAACCTTTGCAGTTTTCTTTCCATAAATGTTTGTATTTGTATTAATCATCCAAAGTTTTAATGCAGGTCTTTTGAAAAACATTGTTGAATTGCACAAGGAAAGATTTGACATAAAAATACACACTGTACAATCATAGCGTCACATTTCAGTGGTAACCAAAAAAAAAAAAAGTCAGTCAATGTCTGGATCATGTTGTGCTAATTTTATCTGCAACAAAGAGCTCACAAATCTGAGATCATGTTCCAGTGTGAAGCTTTAATCAGAAAACCAGTGAGTTTTCTTTAAAGGACACATCATACAATCAGCAGGAGAAAAATTACACCTGTGAGGACATGATGTGTTCAAGATCATCAAAGTACTCAACTCAGGTCAGTCCAACCGAGAGAAATGTAATGCAATAGAAATAAAAAGACTGTCAAGAGGTTTAATGAACTTTGTGTATAACATGGTCAAAATTATTTCTGAACCAAGTTTGTCCATCTTGAACAATTCTCTTTGAGACTCACACAAAAGGAAACCTTCAAGACCAACAATCAGTAATGAAGAGGCTCACTCATGGTGTGTTTCTATACACCTTTTAACCATAAACTATTCAGTGCTTTTCTTTTTTGAGGAATGGCTAAAGTCTGTTACACACAGACACACACACACACACCCACACACACACACACAAGTGAGATGAATTAGCTTTTTTTGTTTTGCTTGACCTTAAGTATGTCGGGAGGGGTTTCTTTGGTTTGACTGTATGTCTGGTCAGTAGGGTTTTAAGGATAACCCAAGTAAAGCAAGCATCTTTGTCTTGTTACTATAGAACAGAAGTATAGAGCAGGTTGTTGTTATTGTAAAAATGGATGTTTGTCTTGAGGTGTGGTGGGTAATTGGTTTTAGCAAGCAAAATTTGTTGAGCTTATTTTCATCTTTGAAGATTTTTTAAGTTTAATAAGATTATTCTCAACTGGTAAATTATGAAATTAACCACTATTGCCACTAAAATGTTTCCATAGTTTGATTTTAGATTTGAAGAGATTGCATTCATCATTATAGACTAAATTTAAAGTTTCCCAACTGCCAACAACACATACAGTTAGGAGCTACTACTGCTTCCCACAGCAGTATAAAAAATGTGTAGATAGTATTGATTTTCGTAGTTAAAGCAATTCTCTATGAGGACCAATTCAAGAAGGTCTAATAGGAGAGCATTAGGAGGATTAAGGGTGGAGTCACAATGTTGTAACATTTTGATTTTGCATCAAATCACCACTGGTGGAAGATTTATGAATATAGATTCTTGGCATGGAGTCACTACAGCAAGCATTTGTAATACATATACTTTGGTGATCACAAATCTGAAAAGACACCAGGAAAGAAATTTTAAAAGGTATGTTTAGGTATGTTTTATATTCTTTTTCAAATTGTCAACTTCTGATTTGTACTTTATTGTTGGGTTTTGTCTTTTGGGGTTTGTAATAGAAGGAGAGGCTTAGGTCCATTTTCATCTTGGATAACTATAGCTTCTCTCCAATCTGATGCTTTTACTTCAATGTCTTTATTAGCTCAGCTATCTTCCAAAGCTTGTCTTTCTTGAGAGAAAGAGTTGGACTTTCTTTGGTGTCATTTTCATGAAAATGTCCAAAGGTGACAGTGGGGATCAAGTTTATTAATTTGATTTTTACAATAGTTTTATACTGTATTTGTGTTTTAATTAAATTTTTCTTGGTTGGGTGGACCTGTATGATCTGATCTGAGCTCTGTTGTTCTTGAATGCATCCCGCTGAGGACACAGGTGTAATTGCTTTCCTGTTGAGTGCTGATTGTGTGACATGCTCTTTAAAAAGAAATATCACGGAATCTGTGATGAGGGTTTTATGCTGAAATACGTCATCAGGTCGTTATGAAATGAAGTGAACTTTCTACCTAAATTGCTTTGAGGCAGATCACCTTGCTGAAATGTAGTGCAGGAGAAGCACACCAATTTTCCTCTTCAGAACTTGATATTGTGGTAATTTGGCTCTATGAAAAATTCCAGTCACACCATCAATATTTGAGCACAAGTGTGGAAGCACTGAAAATCTCATTAAACATATTCAAGTTGACTCAAGTAAAGTGTTCAGCTGGAGATGCAGCTGTTCACAGACAAAATATCATTTGGTTAAAAAAACAAACAACCCCCACATCCACTGGTCTAACCAGGCGTAACCCCTTATCGCAGTTGTCAACTGCACAGATGGTGGCAAGAAGCTTCAACTGAATGAAAACTAACATTATTTTTTAGGTTGTTATGTCATAGACTTTGTGGTTTGGTCATAAAGACTGCCTGTGCACATTTTCTGTAGTAGTACTTTTAACACATTGATTGAATTTTATCAGGTGACCAAGATGCTGGCTGTGGTGGTGATCCTCTTCGCCTTACTTTGGATGCCCTACCGGACCTTAGTGGTGGTCAACTCCTTCCTGGACAAGGCCTACCTGGACACCTGGTTCCTGCTCTTCTGCCGCCTCTGCATCTACTTGAACAGCGCCATCAACCCGGTCATCTACAACGCCATGTCCCAGAAGTTCCGCGCCGCTTTCAAAAAGCTGTGTCACTGCGGCCCTCAGCGCATGGAGAAGCCTGCTTCATATAGCGTTGCGCTCACCTACAGCGTCATCAAGGAGACGTCCAACGGGGAAAGTCCTGACCACTTCACTACAGAAATGGATGAGCTCAACACGCCCACCAATCAGTTTCTACCTGCTAGCCTCCTGCCGACTGCCAAGAAGATGCCATTCGAGGAGCCTTCCCTGTTGGGTAGTGATGTCAAAGCCTGAATTAATACAAACTTCGCAACTAAAGAAGGTAGCAGAGATTCTGGCAGCTTAACTATGGATTCAGTCACTTTTGGGAGAGTTTAATTAAAAGTACACAGACACTTCCAATTTGATTTCTCCAAGGTGTTTATTTTTTCTTTTTTGTGAAATGTTTCTTTTATTTGACAAAACCGTTTGCCAGAAGCTCAATAGGATTCAATGAGATGGTCTGCCATAAATATCTAGTAACATTTTGCAGAAAATAAGTGAATCATCATGAGCTGTGAAAATACAGTATATTTACACATCAGTGCAGCAGTAATTCTCTATTTTAAAGCAAGAAATCCTGCCTGTGTCTAATGTATCTAGGAAAATAGGAAACATTAATGTAGAATGTGAAGTACCTAACCCTTACAATATAATGCAGAAATAAACTATGTATAAATATTAACTTAAAGGACAGGTTCACAATTTTTCAAGTGTGTCTTAAAACAAAAGGCAGGTGCCCAAATTACCATTGAAGTAGGTTGTTCTTGCCATAATCATGTCTCCTGTTGATACTGACCATTAGAAGATCCCCTCAATGCATTTACAATGTAAGCAATGGGAGACAAAATCCACAGTCTTCTTTCCGTGCAAAAATGTATTTAAAAGTTGATCTGAAGCTAATATGAAGTTTCAGCATCCAAATGAGTCAAATCAAGTAGATATCTTTCAATGTTACAGTCTTTTTAGTGCCAAAGTCCCTCTTTTGGTTACTATACTTCCACCGCAGCTCAATAGTTAAACACTGTCTGAGGAAACACAAAGAGGGAATTTGATGCTAAAAAGACTGTAAATGTGGCAGATATCCACTTGATATGACTAACTCAGACTTCTGAAGCCTCATATAAGATTAAGATAAACTTTTAAATATATTTTTGCACAAAATGACTGTGTGGACACACTGTGGATTTTGGCCTCCATCACTTACATTGAAAACACATGAAAAATTGTGAACCAGTCCTTTAAACTTCTACAGGAAAAAAGGTGTATGAGAGCAGTTTGTGTCCTTTAGTTCATCTTACAGTTGCATTATTGGTTTGGTTTAGGCAGACTGCTTCCATCCATCCACCCTCTCAACTCAACAGAACCCAACTCTTTTAAACCAAACACTACAATAAGTCACACTCAACAGTGGGAGAGTGCAATAGTGTACATCATCGTACAATCTTCCAATTTTCACAGAAGACTTAGAGCAAAAGTCTTTCCTCGCCGTTCATGTACCTTCCCACCAGGAGCCATGTAATCCAAATGAATCCAAATGCACAACACCGTGACATTTTAATCTCACTACTGGAGAGAAAGCACAGATATGGAATTATAGCACAGTACATGACATTTTGTAGAAAGGTCCAAGTAAAAAAAGATATTACAGAAATGACACACTCACCTGAACCCACTGCGTCAATTCAAAATTGCCTGAGCTCTTAACGCTTTCTGCAGGGACTTTAGTTTTAATGGAGAAAGACACATCAAAGCTGTATGTTGCTTTGGTCACTGTGAAGAGAATCACTGTAGACTCCCTGTGCGGAACCTGTAAGGGTCAGTGGTCAGTGTATATTAATGAGGGAGAAATGTATAACCCTGATGTGCAGACAGAGAGTCTGTTAGTCACAGGGTCAGATAACTGTTGTGGCAGTAACTCACGGATATTAGCTGAGACTGCAGAGTGCAGCTCTTTTCTGTGATTTATCTGCTCTGCAAAACCCACAGAGCAATGATGGAATGTGTAAATAGATCGCAACAAAGTGCCATACTTAAGTGAGTTGGTGCAGTCTACAGTATGTATATAGCTCACCCTGCTATTAAAAGAAGACATTTCTGCTGTTTTGCTTGGTTTTGTTTTTTTTTTAGCTACGCATATATATAAATTGAAGAGCACTCAAGAGAGAATGAATACTTTAAGTTTCTAAACGAAAGGGACCTGTTTGTTTTTTTTGTCTATATTGTAAAGTTGCTTGAAATTGATTGTGCAGTGCAATGTGAAATTAATTCAATATTGTGTTTTACAAATGTGTGCCAGGGAGTGCATTTTAAAAATAATTGCTTGTTTTGATCTATTGTTCCACCAGTGTGTTTTCTATCATTTCAAACCAGTCAGCAGAAGCTAACAAGCTCCACAGTGAAAAAGGTGAGAGACTAAGAAAAGAAAGGTTTGAATTCTGTAGTAGTTTGTAGCATGAAGTATACCTCTCATTCGTGCGCTTTGATTTTTCCCCTCTCTTCTCAGTTGAAGTGTGTTTCATTTTTGGGGAACAGTTGTGATGGAGATGTTTTCTGTAATGCACGGTGCACAGTTTGCAGCATGAGCACAAGCTTTTGTGATGTGGACACAAAGACAACACAATCTGATAGCTGATATATTTCCATCTGAGGTGACGCTTTGTGCACATTTCTGTCTCAAGGTTTTCTGCTCTTGCTGTTTGATGGATTGTTTTGTATTTTGTATTGTTCTTTGTCTATAATAAACAGAGACAATAATTGCAGCGCCTGGTTGATGGTGCATTATTGCTACATCTTAATGTCTCGTAAGACGAGCTCTTTTGTTCCAAAACTCCCTGCACCTCCACCACTTCTGATCTATTACCAGCAGCTGTTGAAGAAACTACCTCATCCGAGACGCTGCCATGAATCAGCCTCAGATAGCTTCAGTATGATCCACGACTGCATTGAGGGCATCAATCAGAGGGGTCGATTGCATGTGGTGGCCTGCTTTGACACAAATTAATCTCACAGAAGCTATCTGAGCCCAACTGGACCTTCAACACAAACAATATGACACCCCCATGCAATTTATGGTCAGTTACTGTAGGTAATGTCACTCTAAATGTCTGACTCATCAAACCTCCCTCAGTTGTGGTTAAGTGATAATGCTAACAAATATATAACAGCAATTACCCAACGCAGTGTTATAGAGCTGGAAAGAGTTTAATGTGCTGGGAGAGAATGTCCTTGAAAAACAGAAGCACTAATTGGCTGCTGCTATAAAATTTCATCAGCCGTGTGCACGCCAGCAGTAAATCTTAATGCCATGAACACTTTAGTTTCAGAGCAGAACCTGTATATGTAATGATGTTACTCACAATAGTTTCTTAATTCTATTAAAGACTATTGCTTTAATCACACTTCACACTATGTATGCATGTAAATGGCCACACAACACAACAATAGGTTATGTTATTTTACAATAGTGTCTTTTATAAAAGGTGAATGAATGACTTGAATTTGAATGTGATGCTTTGGCTGTTAAGTTCATGTGTACAAAGATTACTGTTTCAGATGAAAGGGCAATACAGTTTTTTTTTTTTTTGCAAGGCATTTGAAAAAAACACTAGCGAGGTTGTTTTTTTTTCTAATGCAAACATTCAAATGTCAGCATACATGTATGTGGAGACACAGAGACTACATAATATTAGTTCAACCCAGCAGATGTAGGCATCATGAATGAAAATTAGCATTCAGCACAACAATTGCACCTGGGACACCTGATGATGTACCAACAAAAAGACTAGCATGTCAGAATAGTTTGGCACAACTGTAAACAAGGAAAAGCAAAAGAGAAATTATGCTCCATTATATTTCAGTGAACCTGTGAAGACCTCTGCACTCTCATGTTCTTTCTACTGACTTATAAGGAAAGAGAAAGAGCCCACCCCCACTGCAAAGTGACAACGAAGGGTTCCAGGTTCTCTTTCATTTGTAAAACTGTGATTGCATAAACAAAGATTTCGTCCTCTGTGCTTTCAGGTGGAACCATGCAGACACCTGTATATGTCACACTAGTTGTGAAAGACAACAAGCTTTTTAGTGGAGGTACAATGTGTAGTCTGCCATGTCTCTTGGTCAAATTATATTGTGTCAATATTGTACTGAACCCTGGCAAAAGAGAAACAGGAAGAGAAATATAAAAGACTTTGTAAACCACTACGACCAAAATGAACGACTCTTCTCAACTCCTTTCTCATGCATCAGAAAATCAAAGACAGTATACTCCCAGTGGTCAGAATTCAACTCCAACCTTTTCCATGCAAATTTTCTGCATTCACCTTCAAAGAGTTCAAAGGTGATTAAAATCTCCACTTTGCTGCTCAGCTAAAAATGTCTTGCAGTAACTTGAACCAGTCTGCAATTGGTGTCCTCAAGCAACAGATTTATCCTCAACCTCTTATATATAACCTTTAAAGTCAAAGATCCGTCAGATGTGTTTTGTCTTGCACTCTGAACTGAAACATGATTGACCCATTAGAGAAACAGCTGAGCAAGACCTGCCAGTTGGTAGAAATGGTACATAAAATACTGAAAGCATTCATTTTATGTATTGCATTCAAGGGTGCAGAAATGCAGGCTGTGACTTGTGACTTGTTGTTCACTAAACAGTGTAAAGCCATATTGTGGTACCAGTAACAATAAGTGTTTCTTTTTAATTATTAAAACATGCATATTCACCCACTAGATTGGAGAAATTTATCCAGTTATTCTGTGAAAGGCAATGATGCCGATAAAGATTTACCAGCCTGGAGAGCCACACTGATTTGGAAAAGAGTCTGAGATCCAAACGGATGAAAATGAGACACTGAGCAGGGCTGAAGTGGCCAAGAGGATGAGACATGAGAGCAAAAGCCTCAGCAGTGGGCAGCTGCACCGATGAAATGGCCCTGGCTCTATGAGCCTTATTTATTCACCTGCCTCTGCCTTCCAGCCCTATTACATTTGAAGTGCTGTGTGTTTTCATGTTCTTTTTAACAATGAGGAACAAGACGTGAAATGATGCACCAACAAATTTGCATGAGCAAAGAATAACGCTGTGATGATGAACATTTTCATCTCGCACAGGATTCAAGCCGTTTGCCAGTAAGGACGGTAAATCATGGTTTTTACTCCTTCTCTCCACTTCATTTGCATGCTTGTCAATTTATTCAGCCATTCTCTATATAATTAGTCTTGGCTTGAGAATACGTTCTAAATGTTGAATTTATTTTTCATTCTGTAAATCTATGTTTTAGTATTTTGAGGATGTAGGGAGCTCACAGCTGACAGACTGTAGCCTTTATCTTGAAAAGCACAGTAAATCTAACAATTTTTCAAGCTTAGTTTTCTCCATTTGAAACTTGTCAAATCTGATTGTATGTCAACAAGGTCAGTTCATGATGTGCATAAATATAAGGAGAGCTGAGAGAGCTCACATGTGACATTTCCCTCTGTCTGTCGATATTATAATTGTTTCATACTCCAGAGCATTCATCAACGCAACCAAAACCAATTAAGGCAGAAATGTTACTTGAATGTTACTGAAATTGTTTTAATAATGTCACTGAGACTGACAAGCTCTGCAAGAAACACCATGCACACCAACAACAATCTCTTGTTGAGAAAAAGCATTCACGCTTGACTTCACCAAGCTCTGCACCAGGAACACACAATCATTACTTTAGGATGAGCTATTGAGCTGCTGCATGCAGGTGTAAAAAAAAAGAAACAGCCACAGTGTGATTGATCAGGTTACTGAACATGTTGCCTGTTCATCATCTCGCCTTCCGTCCTGCACTCTGCCCCTTAAGGCTGCTTCAGTTTTAGTAGTAGTAGTAGTAGTAGTAGTAGTAGTAGTAGTAGTAGTAGTGGTGTAGCCTATGAGTAAACTTCAAATGATCTGGTTCACTCACAAGTTAAAGCTCACTTATTATCACGTTATAACTCATCTGTGCAAAGTGCAAAAACAACATTTTACAGGGGATTAAGTGCTGACTATTTCTTGGACGGGACTAGTAGCTTCCTGAAATCTCCACTGCTTGCCCAGCAACCTGGTATTGATCTTTTCATCTATCTTTCAGCAAGAAAGTGAATAATTTCCCAAAATGTGGAACTATTTCTTTAATCAAATCACGGTATCTTCAGTGTGTAGTTTTTGCTTCAAATATTACTGAAAGAAATCAGGTCTAAAACAGTGCTTTATCACACTCAGTATATTCAGTACATGATTAAAGAATTGTAAATACAATGAATTCTAATAAAACTCATAATTATTAGACACTTGCTCACCCACACTGAATGGGGTATAAATTAGCTCTTTGCCAATGTCAGCTGACATCGGCTCCAGCACTTTGACCCTCTAGAGAATAAGTGGTAAAGAAAATGGATGGATGGATAGAATACTCATAATTAAATTTCCAAATCACATTTGGCATTATTACATAACATACAGAGAGCCGAAATGAAACCTGAACATCCTGGTTCTGTTCAAGAAGGAAGAAAACCTCATTCAACATCCCACTGACATTTGTGATCCACTGGAACCAAAATCATGTCTTAATAAGCACAATAAAACCTTAAAAAGCAATGTAATGTCATTGTTTTTCATAGATTATGGTTATTTTAGTTGTTATGCCTTTAATCACAGATTTTTGTTAGTGTATTATGTTAAAACAGGTGCTTTTTCCAACACCTATAAGAAAATGCTCAAAACTAGTTTGTACGTGTCTCCTTAGATTTGGAAGGTTAAGCTATATTATCTGGCCCATCCCTAACTGACGTAATAGCCAAGACTCTGAGGTCTATTTTGTTAGTTAACCATCCCCAACTGTGGTGGCAGTTGCCATGTCAAGTATAACAATTGAAACAATGGCTGACTGTAGCCCCAGATTGTTCCTCTCATACAGTAGCTGCTGGTAACACATTAGCAAGTCTTCACAAGCACCAGCAGAGAAACAGTGTTGATAGCATTTGGGACTTTGCAGTGTAGCTTTAGTTTTAGCCAATGATTGCAAAACTAAAATAGTAAAATAGCCTCCACAAAAAAATTTTCAGCCTTTTTCTTGCACAAATTGCTTTTTGCTTTGTATTTAATTTCTTTACATTAAGCCTATTTAGACATCCAGTTTCATCAACAGGAGTAAAGGACCTGGAACAAATCAGAACTACACCAAGTTTGAAACATTAAAGTCAGGGAAAATATGAGTAAATTCACAAACAAATATGTTCTGCTAAAGTTTCATCATTAACAAGGGACTCCAAACAGACTCTAATGAACTTCCTCAATGACATCAATGCAAACACTGCAAAAAGAAAGGTAGCATGTATAAATGTCATTTCCTACTTCCTCTGTAGCTTAACAACAGCTTAGTTATCAACAGTTTTGTGTTTAGTGTGTGTTTGTGCAGCCCGTCCTCACAAGAAAAACAACAGCATAGATCTAAAATTCAGGCTGGCAAAAACTACCTATAGTTACGTTCACGCCATCTAGTAGCTGTAGTAATTATGACGGGGCAAAGTGACGCAGTTCAGATGACGTCAATATACAGTAAGGTGACCTGATAAGATGATTTTGCCTTATTAGGAGGTGATGGGTTAGGTAGGGTAGTTAGATGGCAAAAAGTGGCCTTTGCTGCAGGAGACCACGGTTCACTTCTCGTTTCCAACTGCAAGTTGTTTTTTAAAAAAACGTAATGTCGTGGTGTTCACGTTTGTCATGACGATGAATGTTGTGTAACTTTATGGAAGTATAAACCATGTTTCAAGTGATCGTTTTAACCAAAACCATGATCTTCCCTGAGCCTAACCAAGTGATTTGTATGCTTAAACCTAAGCTGACCTTAACCACAGCGTTGTCACATTATAAAGCATATTAGTGTTTTAAAAGTCACTCTGGACGTCCTCTGGTCATTCTTACCACAGCCGCTAGATGGTGTAAACGTAAGTATAGGTTGAATTTTAGACCCATACTGTTGTTTGAGGATGTGTTGGTTTGAGTGGTTTAAAGACCCAGCAGAAAACAAGTCTAAATGTTTTAATAACTTCCAAAAATTACAATACAATAAAATCATACTGGACAGCAATTCTAGAAAGCAACTTCAGTTACATGTTCCTTCCTGGATGATTTATGAACATCTTTTGTAATCTTTCTTTTAGAGTGCTGTTACTTAAAACATGGCGTACACTCCTCTGATGTGAAGTTTTCAGAGAGCCATTATTCTATGCTGAAGAAGAAGAGAAAGCTTTTAGTTTTAGTTAGTTTAGTTTTAAGCTTTTAGTTTGAAGCTGAATACAGCCAGCCTCATCACTACTGCAACTTTTCTCTGTCCTACAACCGTTGGTTTCCTGTAGAACTTGTTTGTGGTTAAAAGGCACATCAATCCTGCATCAATAAATTGGCTACTGCTCTAAGACAAAAGCACAAACCCTGATGGAGCATACAAGTACCAAGTGAGGAGTGAATAACCCTGTCTGAAGATAGGAAAAATAAGACCAGGCAGGCTAATTTTTCCATCACCTCAGCCAATCAAATTGTGAACAGAAAGAGAAAAAACGTAGCATGAAAAAAGCCATTTAATCACAGCTTGTTTCTCAGGCGCCCCAGGAAATCTCTCACAGGAGTGCAGCCTTTATGAAACATGTCAGTGGTCGATAAGACCGGAGGGGAGGAGGCTCAAAACAATTTGTGGCAGATAAGCTAGTCACTTATATGGTAGGCTTTGCAGAAAAGGGTATTGTGTCATTTATGCAACAGTCTTGCACAAATATGTCTAATTAGCACTGAAACACAGATCTCTGAAATTATAACAAATGGATGATGTGACAGAAGCACAAATTACAAACTGGACACCTTTATCACTTTTTCATCATTTTCACAGAGAGAAGCAACTCCGACTATGTTTAACAGAACTACTCTGAAGGAGAATTCCAGTGTAATTTCAGATTTTTCTAATTTTTTTAAT
Organism: Thunnus albacares; assembly: GCF_914725855.1. Lineage (NCBI taxonomy): Eukaryota > Metazoa > Chordata > Actinopteri > Scombriformes > Scombridae > Thunnus > Thunnus albacares. Next base: position 8,213,234 of record NC_058113.1, on the reverse strand, counting down.
CTGTATTATGACTTTTATTATTTACACACTTTTACATGCACTGAGGATATCAGTTGTGTCAAATCACAAATTTGCTAATATTAAATCCAAACAGCATAGAAAACAATTGTGGAAACTATTTGTAATTCGGTCCCTTTATCAGTCCAAGAAGTCTGGTAATCACATTTTGCAAAGCTGCATTGCAACAATAATATCAAGCTTTAAAACTTCTAGATTTTAGTAGAAGTTCCACTAATCACATTACAGTAATGCCCTTTCTGCTTCTCTCATCACAACATTTCTCTCTTCAGAGTAAAACTTTAAACCAATAACATTCTCTGCAGTTGCTTTAGGACCCACTTTCTATCATTTGCAATACATTTAAACCAATCAGTGGATGCACGATTTTGCACACATATGGCTTAGAAATGGCATCCTTATCTTTGTTGGGGATATTTTTCAATATATCATATTTAATTTAAAACCCTACTAAGATGAGAGAATAACATGATAATGAATGAATACTGAATAAAATAAGCCCCAAGTACTACATCAGTAAGAGAATGCAGAAAATAAGCAAAAACGTCAACCACATTGCAGTTATCCACTAAGAACAACAAAATCCTTAATAGTTAGGGAACTAAAACAATTTGTTTACTATCATCTATATTTTTATACAAACAATGGGTCAGATGAGTGCGTGTATTATCTTTCAGTTCATTGTTTTGGATGTACACTCTGCTACTTGACCGTTGTGGTTCACTCTCACTGCTCTCATCAGCATTGTTTCCAGACACAGCTAGCAGGCAGCTGTTTTAAGCAAAAGGTCATTAGAGTCTGCTGCAAATGTGTGCACCCATCTACAACAGAGCTGTTTCTACGACAGACCAACCTCTCTCTACTTCTTCATTGTTTTCTGTGCACGGAAGGTGAATTAGCATTTTAAGTTATTCTGCACATTTAAAAAGTGCAGACCTAAGTTCCCCTCAAGATAAATCACATGACAGTGCAGTTTTTCAGTGAGACAAAATAATTATAGAATTAAACCGACTTACTTACCAGCAAGACATTGCAATTTAGGAATGTAACAGTTTTATCTAGAGCACTTTTAAATAAGTGCTACAGTCAACTATCAACAGGATAATTACACAGTACCAAGATTATTCAGAGTGCTAAGAAAACAATAAGTCAACCACATTAATCAAGACACCAAGTTAAGTGTAAAAACAGTAGTTTTATACTGCAGCAGCAGCAACAACAGACTGTTTTTAACAGTGCTTTCTTTCTCACACACAGGCTACTTCAAAGCAAAGAAAGGGGGCCTGTGTGTTTCCTCAGCTGCTCCGGATTCTGTTCCTTACATGTGAAAAGTGTCATATGGATGCATATTGAGCTTCAGGTCATTTAGCTCCTATCTGCTAGGATGCTCTCAGGTTGTACAGTTCAAACACCACAGCCCTGTGCCTTAGGAGCATAATGATTTATGGGTATTTGCTCGACATTGTTGCTGGCCGTGCGTATTAGCTGTGCATTGACAGAATCAGTCAATTTGGATTGACAATTTCCAACCTCTTGTAGGTTTGAAGAAACCAAGGAAACTGTTGATAATAAAATGATATGATTTTTTTATACAGCAATTCCATATCAATGTCATCACCACTACACTATTAGATATAGCAGCAGAATAAGTATCATAATAAGTAATAATTGCTTCCAAGCAAAATGTAGAGAAGAACCACCAACAAAAACAGCTCTTACAGGGGAGAGAATATAGCTGTGCAAATTCCCTTGACTTGATGGGAGCAGTGTCAGGTGTGTGTGTACAGCACAGCACATTTAATTTCCAGCTCACGGTTCCGTCATACTGCTGCTGGGGTGAGCAGCCAGGAGCCTTGCTGACCTTGGCCCTGCCTTTCTCCTTTGACAGATGAAGAAAATGTTGCTGAGCAACAACACCTACCTGTCCCTTCCAGCAAGAACATCTGGCTTCTCACTGCTCATTTTCCAGATATAAATGAACATTTATTGAACTTTTTAATTATGTCCCTGAGACCAAATTCATAGTGACATTAATTTTGAATTTGGCATAATAACTTTTGATAGATTACATAGCTGGATTTATGTAAATTTAAATAATGAGGAGTGTATCTTGTGTAATTTCTTTATGAAATGTCAGCTTATTGTAAAGGTTAATTGATTTCTCTTTCAAAGTAGTTTCCTGTATTTAGCAGCTAACAGTAAGTGACAGATGTCCCTCAGGCCTTTCACCAAAGATCAAACCAAATATCCACTCCCGATCAAATCTCTGTCAACCTCTCCTCTCTCTGACTCACTCTCTCTCCTTCTCATATAATCAGTGTACACAGTTGTGTACAAACACTGACAACACAAGGCTTGCTCAATAGGAGTGTAGCTGGAGCAGGAACTGTTAATCTGACACAATGAAATATCTCATATAATTAACATTTTTTATAATCAGCTGTCTGATGAAGCCAGTTAAAAACAACTCACTCTTTATTGTAACCCAAAAATGACAAATCATTCTAGTTGTTGGGCAATTCATTGCTGACGTCCTAATAGAGGTACCAACAGCAGAGTGCTGATAATTTGAAGGCTCACCTTATAAGAGGAGCAGGCTTCACACATTAGCACTCAGCTGATGAAAAAAAAAAAGAAGATAGGAGAAGGTGAGCGGTGGAGAGCCTCTTTCATTTAGTTGACCGATAACAGCTAGATGAACATTACCTTGGTCAGACCTCTGCACAGTCTCTGACTATTAGATACAAGGCCATATACCAGGTTCAATAAACCTTATTTGTGCGTGCTACCAAAACATCGGACGACAATAACCAAGGACTCTGGGAAAAAGCTTCACTTGTCATGTACTAACTCACTCAGGGGCATAAATAGAACTCAGCCTAAACTGAGGTTATTTGGCAAGTATGTGGTACAATGGGGCTCCAGCTAGGAGACTTTCACTTCTGACCTTGCATTGGTATTTTATCCTTAGACATGGTATATATGTTTCAAGCAGGCATCCATTCATTATCTTATCCCAAAAGTAAATACTTTTTTCTTGCTTGTCAGCCAGCAAATGGCAAACTGCCATTGTACTGTGTGCTGGTTCAGGTTTGAAGTAGTGCTTGACGGCTTTTCGAGGGCAGATATTGATTCTCTTCATGGATTTAAGTTAGTAAGGCTGATGGTGTCTTTGAAATGTTGACAAAAAAGAAAGAAAAAATTCTAAGGTCTATGAAATAGTATTTAAACAATGTACACAAAATTTTTCCATTGAAACTATGACTCGCATTGCTGTTGGCCAGATCCCATTTTGGATTGAATCTGTCTTCAGTTAGAGTTTTCTTCTTTTCTTTCTTTTTTTGTTGTTGTTGTTTGTTTTGTGAATATTTGGACAAGTGTACTATGTGTACATTGTTAATGACAGAATAAAAGAGAGAAATTTAAAGTACTAATCATTTGTGTAAGAGTTTACCGATTTGGCTCCCACCCAGTAAATTAGAAGTTACAGCTGAGGCTGATGGGAATGTCATCTTTTGTGGTAAATCTGTACCAAACTTTGTGATGGATTGTCACTTGATTTTTCACTTGATAAGTGTAAACTTTAACATGCTGATGGCACTTCATGAAAAGTCAGGGGTTTGCCAAAGTCATTAGGATGTATTCTCTGGACACCATGGGTATCTGTGCCAAATTTCATGGCAATCCATCCCATAGTTGTTGAGGTGTTTCATAACCAGAGACAGACTTACATTGCCATCCATACAGCCATCCTGCTGGTGTGCAGTGCTTGTGTTTATTGCAACATTTTGCAATAAACTATAGCATCATGGAAACCCTGACATGTGTACATGACCACAACACAAACCCTAACACTAATCTGTCTTTTCTCGCACAAAAACAAGACACGTTGTCTCAGGAATCTCCTCTAGCCTGCAGGTTAGTCATTTCTTTATCAAAAGGACAAATCAAAAAGGTCAGAGAGGGGAGCCAGGCTCAGGGTCAGGCCTAGACATGATTAATCCTCTCCATCACAGACTAAACCTGACAGAATTCCTTGAGATACCTCCAATCATACACTGAATTGACAGGTAATTACGTCGATGTGTTAGAATCAGGCAGGGGGCATCTCATCCACAGTAAAAACAAATAGTATTGACAAATTTGTCAGGCTCACTTGAAATCAAATCATTGACTGTATTACCTCAAGGAACTGCCATACAGTTCACATAAGCCAGCACTGTTAGTTTCTGCAGTGTTTGTCATTGTATGTGAAGAATAAATGATTACATATGCCAGACCTAGTTCACACTGCTGTTATTATTGTAGTAGTTATCTCTAGTTCAACTGAAGAAAAATTAAGCAGCAGATAGATAAAAGTTAATGTAAAGAAGACATACTCGGAGCCTTGAGTAAGACCAAACTTATTAAACACTAACATTAGACTTATTTTGACCTTCACTGAAACTGAGGCGAAGTCAGAAATTACTAGTCAAATTCCCAACATGACCTTCGACTGAAAATCTTTGAATAATTTATTGCAGTGTCCATTCAGAAAATGCCATTTCAGGCTTCTTGCCTTGACTAAGATTGATTACTGTATAAAATGCCAGAGTTGGTGTTCCGTAGGCTGTAGAGGGATTCCCTGCTCCCATGAACACGAGCTTGTCATCTTAGACTGCAGTAAAAATGGAACTTAAATGAAATGGTGGTTGATTTGTGAGCCTTGTCATAGATAACCCACCACAGTCAGCCAACAGCTTCTGTAATTGCCATGGATAGCAACAGCTGAGTGGAGGACTGGACTAACTGGGTTTGCTCATAGATCACAAAGTACATTTTGTATTTTGTTATCGCATATAATGTTAATATATACTGTATAATCTCTGCCAGGCAACTTCAACATTATACGTTTGGCTGTTCCAACTATTTGAACATAAATCTTTAAAGCTGCAGTGATGAATATTTGTACATAAACAAATGTATGTGTAATGTGAAAGGGGTTGCTAATAGTGACAAACCCTCAAGGAGAATTATGAACTGACTCTGCAGTTCCCCTTGACTCTACAGAGCATTTTAGCATCTTTCAGTGCATTTTTTTTGGTTTTACATCAGTCTTACCGCTAGCATCAGCCTCGTGTGCAACTGTTTTCTGTAAAAAAAATCTCAGTACATTACCAGACTAAGTTAGCCATAAGCTGCTAAAGACAGAGTTAAACGTTTTCAGGGGATGGTGAAAACCAAAACAGGTTTAAAAGAAGAGTGAATCTTGGACTTAAATTCATCAGGTGGCCTGAAACAAGACTCTAAATGAATGCTAATGTACTTTATATCTGCTAGATGTGTAAATGGGCAACTATTTGCTAACAAGTTAGCCATATCAATTTTGTAAGGTCATAAAATGCCAAATATCTGATTCAGCTGGTAGAGTTTTGCCCCCAAGTGGCCAAAAAAGTGCAGCTTTAAACTTATTTATGTGTTTTGGGGGTTAAGAGTTCAGTCATCAGTGGTGAGTCTTCCTCTGGATGTAGGACTTGCTCACAGTGTACAATATTTTAGGTTGTTGTTTGATTGATTGATTTGTTTATTTAAGTGTCCTGCACCTTTCTGGTGCCCAGCCCATATGGGCTTACAAGCACTAGATAATAATAACCAGGATGGCCACATGACAGATCATGATGTACAGTTCCACAGATTCAAAAAGAGAACATTTCAGAACATTTAGTTTACATAGAAGAGATGTCCTGTCATAATGGATACAGTGTTCTCTGTCTCAGCAGCCAAGCCTCTCCTATAAATCTTGCTAGAACAAAAATCTCCATATTAAAAAGCCAACTCAACATATCAGTTTTGGACAACCAAAACAAATCAGGATTTTTCAATTGGACCTTTTCAAACAAACAATTCCTCAAGTCACTATACAAAGGGCAATGAAATAGAAAATGAAATTCATCCTCAACAACACCAAGATCACAAAAAACACATGAATGTTGCTCTTCAGGAATACCTTTATATCTGCCTACCTCAATTGCCAGTGATAAAGTACCAGTTCTTAACTGAGCACACAGAGACCTTTGCCTTCTCTGTAGATTTAATTTTATATATGGTTCTGTATAGTAATCATCTCTGATTTGAATGTAGTTTTGTTGCTTGTTGAAATTGATCACTTCCTGTCAGTAAACAAACCCACACTTTCATTGGGGGAAATAAGGTTTTAAATGATATCTCAATTAGTGTGGAGGGTATGAGTTCCTAAATATTTGGTGATAAAATTGGAGGATTTTTACATAAAATCTTGACTAGGGCAGCGTCATCTGGTCTGTCTGATCATTTTGTAAACAGCAGACATAATGTTTAACACAGTAACCTCTATTGTGCTGAATTTCAGGAAAGATTCTTTACAGATAATGTGCTCAATAATATCATAACATGTTTTGCAACATTTCTTCTTGACATTAAAATAATTGCAGCTGATTCTTTGAATGGTATTTATGCAGGATGGGCCGAACACCGAATCGTGTTCTGCATTTGGCTTATAAAAACTGACTAAATATGGCCTTACCATTTAATTCTGTGCAGATGACCTTTTTTCAGTTACATCAAAGTGATAATTACCCAAGGAGGAGCCTGGAGAAAGGGCATATGAGTGTGCGGCTCTGAAGTTGATTTTCCTAATCACAATGGTTTTCTGTTTGTCTGTGCAAGCAACTTTTGTGTGTGTGTTTTTTTTTATCATTCTGCTAATTCAAAAGGTAATTTATTTAATGATACTCATCACCAAGGAAACGCCCGGTGGGGACCACAGTTATCACTGAGTATATCTTTGTGAAAAACAGGCAGGCGTGAGAAAGAGTTCGCCAACTCAGCTGTGATTTGACCTGGACAAGTTTCTGAAAAACACAGTGGTCAGCAACCTTCACCTTCACATTCATTAATATTTAATGAACATGTTAAAAAGTATTCCAGCCATTAGAAAAGAACTGAAAGCATGGCCCACAGCTTCTACGCATACATGGAGCAAACTACAAAGGACTTTAAATTTGAACTCTTTTTTGATTCTCAACCAGTTAAACAGTCTAATTTCAGAGTTTGTGCAATTTGATTTTAACAGTTTTTATCCGCACTAGTGGCTCCAGAGATGGCAATGCCCTTGGTCTTGTTTAATTCTGAATTTAATGATCTGTGTGCAGTGATCTGTATATTGGTCTGTCCACTCAGCCTTTGGCTTTACCCTCAAAAATATGTTTGTTTACTTCAGCTTTTAAAGTGGATGTATATGTTTAAAATCTATATTTATTTAGTTGATTCTTGTGTTTATCCACTATTTCTTTGTATATTGTATTTCTACTTCTCATTTGCATCTCTGTAAATATGGATTTCTCCTGTATGATCTGCTAAGATGAAATAAAGGCTAAGAGTGATGACTTCAGTTCATGTCCTTGTCTTGTTATCGTCCTTGGTTTGTGATTTACCATGTAAGAATTTATGTTAATGTCTTGCTGCAAGACCTTGGCAGTGTTTGGGGAAAGTTCTCTGTTTGACAAATCGAGCATTCACGCCTTTTTACCAAACTTCATTTAAAATGATTAAGAGCTTTTCAGGCTAGCAAAACTCAATCCTTTCAATTTAAGGATTCAGCCACTGCATCACTGCTTATTTCCCTCCCGTTCCAGCTTCCCAAAGGAGTTGCCTGTCAACTGCTCTGCACTGGCTCTTTTTCAGCATCAGGAGGCGCACTGGGAGGCAACACTATAGCTAATTGGCATTCATGAGAGGAAAGCTACTTGATGCTGTTGTAATCAGGGCTTTGAGAGTTATTGTGAAAACCACATAGCTCAAACTGAAGCCACACTGGATGAGCCCTGGTCTGCTTATTGCTTTATCATCAACTTGAATGGAGGGCAACAATAGAAACTTTTATTTCCCCTCGACTGCTTTTCTGTAAATCCATTTTAAATTTTCTCTTCTTTTCATTCTTTACTTATATGTAAGAACTGTATTGCATGTGAAACACAACCATTTCATCATGTTATTAAGCCATATGTAAGATGATTTCAGATGACTCACATTACATGCGAAAACACATTTCATATGGGATAAATATTCACATAAACATGTAGTTTGACACATGTAAAACAGCATTTCACACATTTCCCCCTCATGATGAAATGTCATATTACAGTTGTAGTTAAATAAAAACAAACTGATTTTGATTATAACTTGAATGCACATTAGAATTGTACTTGTCTGGACTGGTAGAAATACCATATGGTAGAGAAGCACTTTAGAGTTTGAAATAGGAATAAAAGGTATGCTGTGTTCCTTTGTTACTGACTGAGTGTGTGTGTGTACAGTCCCTGTTCTATTTGTTCATAGCAAATGAACGTGAGCTGAGATTCTTTTCATGTTTGCCCTCTCCAACACACTGAAGCATGCTCTTTTCACAGATTAGTATAATGCAGACACATGCAAACACAAATATCCACAGACAAGTGAAGAGGCCACAGTAATGTTTGTTTTTTCCCTTTAGGTCTTCAACATTTTACTCAAGAAAAACATTTGTGCTACTTAATTTTATAATCTGTTTAATAGAAGATTTATTTTATTGAATTGTTATCCAAGGAGGGTTGAATCGAGGGTAACTGGACTTGGTTGTAGATACCTGAAGACATCCAAGGGGCTTCTTCTTGCCAAATTTTCCTGAAGGTGAAAATGCAGATGCCCTTGAGACAGAAGATGGCTTGAAAGTGACATTTTCTTTGCAACACAAACAAATAGTGGAAGAACAGCCTCCAGTCAAAAGGTGGAACGCTGATGGAACGCTGGCCTTCGCTGTTCACAGAAAGTCAGGTATGCACTATATTGAAGTAATCATTATTTTCATTGTAAATTACTCTGTTGTTTCATTAGATTATTTCAATGATTAATTGATTAATCATTTAGTTTGTGTCCAAAGTAATGGCAAATGGTCATGGGAAGTTAGCAAAGCCCAAAGTAAATTTAAAACACCATTAAACAGGCCAATGTTTGAATTCATGAGGTTGTGAGGTTGTTTTATTTATCTGATTTTTTTGTCTAACATTTTAAATGTTATAAAAGCTTGATATCCACACCATGTTGTCATATGCACCAACCTACACCTATCATCCATACTCATCAAACAAGAGCTTTTGATCAAAACTCAATCTTAACCTTTGGAAAAAATAGTTTTACAATATATGAGGCTCCCATACACCATCACTCTCCACGTCTCAAGTTTATTGTCCTGGCATTTTGGTTGCAGACCTTACGCATCCTCAATCCATCTTTGCATTATGGTCTTCATTTTTTGAGAGATGTATATAACAGTCAAATGTACTATTGGCATTAAATGACTTCCTTGATGGAGGAAACAATCCTTTGGATGTGTTTTTTTGTTTTGTTTGCTTGCTCAGTTCTACAGAGTTGCTAGTGAGAACCTCAGGAAAGACTTCTACAGAGCTCTGGACCACCACACCACATGTCTCATTGACATCTCCAAATCCATAAAAGGAGTTGTACACCAGTCACTTGATTGCTTCCTCCAGCTAATCAATACACAAGTGTTGTTTCACATTCTTTATCATTACCACTTTCTATTAGTGTGCTTGCTTGCTTCAACTAGGCCTACAGCTGCCTCTACTATTTATATAATGTATAATAACTTGTATAATAACTACTACCTCAAGCACCCAATACATCACCACAACACACACTGCTGTCTTGCAATGTCTGCCCCTGTATCTTGGAAATGTTTCAAGTGAGTAAGTACGTACATTCATTCATAATGATCACATTATGTCCATTGTACAGTGTACATTTTAGGATATTGTCAGACCTCAGCTTCAGTTCTCAGTTTTCAGAAAAAAGAGCATCGTTCCTCAGACTAAAAGGATTCAGGTCTTGGAAAAATCTAGTATAGCTGGACCACAAACAAAACAGCCACAGTCCAAACAGCATAACATCAGGCCAAATGGAATCAGACCAAATGGCCTCAGGTCAAACAGAATCATGACAAACAGCATCACACAAAACAGCCTTAGCCAAATAGTAAAACTCCCTAAAACTGCAGTCAAGTTAGATATTGTAGCCTATATTCAGACTTTGTAGACAAATATCTCTAAATTGCAGCTACATATGTATGTTTTATATGATTTTGCTGTACAAACTGTTCTGTATATGCATGCAAAGTTTGAGCCAAATCTGAGTTTCCCCGATGAAATTGTATAGCTGCACTTTTTTTATATGCACTTTTTGAGTATTTTGAGTGTGTTACTTTAACTATTGATTTCACCCCCTTTGCAGGAAAATAATTTTTCACAACATCCCATTTCTTAAAGGAGACATGTTGGAGGTTTCAAAAACCATGGCTGTGTTTTGATCTCCTTTGGGTAGAGATATCTTAAAAACTAAAGTCTTTTTGAAAATTTGCTGCTAATACTGTTCAGCCTGATTCTGTTTGGACTGATTCTGTTTGGCTTGAGGCTGATTAGTCTGAAGCTGTGATGCCATTTGGTCTGAAGCCAAATAACCTGACAAAGTTTTTCCTGAGACCTGAAGCCTTTTAGTCTAAAGAACAATGTCATTTTGTCTGATGCCTGAGAAATGAAGCTGAAGTCTAATGATGTCGTAAAATGTACACTGTACCATTGACCAGTAGCCTAAGAAAATTAGCTCAAAAATTCAGCCAACATAAAAAAAAAAAAAATTATGGAAGCTTTTTTTTTTTCTTTTTAACGCTTTTGGATAAGGTGTTAAGTTGAACATGCCTCATGTCCATCAAAGTCAAATCACGGGAAATATGAAAACAAGTAATAGATATCTGCTACAGTGCTATTATTCTGTACTTCCCACTGCAGCATGTAAGCAACACTAGCTTCATTGATGGCAATAAAACTAGTTCCTAGGTGCACAACATGGCCAAATCACGTACAACAATCAATGTATTAGACCTGTTTTTATTTACATTACATCAAGTTAACATTTCTTCTCTTTTACCTTTTTCAGAAAAGTAAATGTTTTATCATCCTGTTGTTAGTATTAACACAGCCTGTTGTAACTGGGTCACACAGCTCAGTGAGTGACAGCAGTAGAAATAGATAGATAGATGGCTTAGTGCTGAAATGCGTCCATTTCTACCTGTTGCTCATATGCTCTCAAAGGAGCTCTGCAAGACAATATTCCAGAGTGCTGGTTTCTTTTGCGTGACTTTTAACTGTCACTTTGATTACAGGAGAGAACACACTACAACCGTGGGTCATGACATCCTACCTAAATTTATTTCCTTGAGTTTTTTTTTGAATGGAGGATTCGGACACAGCAGCTGACTTCACCTAGGTGTCTGTTGGGGATTTTGCAGTCATAACTGAGGACACGCCATGAGAGCTAAACACCATTGCAATCATCCTTGAAGGAAACACTGTCATCATTCCCACACACTCTCAACCACTTTGCTTTCTATGTGGCTTAATATATGCACTCCATTTGGATTACCCAAAAGGTAAGAACACATTTGAATTCATATAGAAGATACAGCTGAACCTCGGACAACAAAAGCTCAGATCAAAACTGCAAACATTAAAAAATGCTCTTTTGAGCTAGATGTGAGTGTGGTGAGTGAATGAGTGTGAGCATATGATAGGGCTGAATAATTTAACAAAACAATATTGAATATTTTATGCCTTTATTTTACTGAATTGAATATTACATGACTGTGACAAAATACTATTTTAAATGAAGTTTTGTGGTGCTGCAGAGATGTCCAGCAGCCTGTACTATGAAGCAGGGTTTGGGGTGAGTAAGGTAACTTGAGGTTTAACTCTGAGTTTTCAGGGTTGCGACAGTGGTTCACTTCTTACCGGGTACATCACCATGGTACACTGTAACAAATTTCCCCGTGAAATAACTGTAAACTACTGGCAGCTGTAATAATAATTCTCAAGTTTCATGCCCTTTCAAAGGGGGTCAATGTAAATCTATTAATTATAATATCCTAAGCTGCCAGCAAAACTTAGTCTTGAGTCTAAATAGCAACTGCTTTGCAATCTACTGTTTAAAAAATATGAAAGCACAAATAAACAGATTGCAGGATACACAATGTCCTCTAATATAATTGGCAGAAGGTCAACATCCAGGCTTCCAGGCTCACAGCTCACTGAGTGAGAAAGAAACAAGAATAAAATCAAGCACAGAGTGAGAGAAAGAGAAATGAAACAATTGAATCGCAGAGAGAGAAACATTTTAAACAAGAGGGAAAACTAACTCATCTTTATGAAGTGATATGAAGTTCTTCAGAAGAGTGGTGACAAGCATTCTCTGTGAGCTCGCCTGTCTTCTTGGCATTACTTTCCCCCGCTGGCCTCTGTTCCTCTCTCAGGGTTAATCACAATGAAGTACCTGAAAACGTCATGTAATAAATCACCTATTATGTCCCAGGATTTAGTACAGCTTGGCAACAAACTAAAGTATATTTGCAGCAACCTAGCTACAGCTCAGAGACACACTTTGGTTGAACTAAGACAACCAATATAACCACTCTGTCTTTTGGGGCTCAGCAGCAAACATATCTTAATCAACTTGGCTTCATATCTGAATAAGCTCCAATTGTTAACTTAGATAGAAGGCTATTATTAATTACGAAATGCAAGTGGGATAAAAAAAAAAAGTGTAGGTATAGACCAGGCCAAACTAACAATAGCATTAACTGATATACAGTTCAAGAGAAAACAGTCATCCAAAAATAATTTTTAAACTACATTTGCAAGCAGCAGTGAAAATAATGTTTAAATACTGGTAATTCAAACTGCTGAAGACAGTACCTGATAATACTCTCTTGTGCCTGACAGGCGCTTGCTAGGATTATACAAGTTAAGTGTGAGCAAAAATTAAACATAGTCACTAATTGGGTAACCAGTTGCACAAATGTAGTTCTATTTTCTGAGTAAGATGTCACTGACATTTTGGTTTGATTCCACAAAGGAGGATGAATGATGATTAGATGATGTTGATGGTTGCATGTGGCTTCTGTCCCTCCATTACTGTGGCGGTGAAAATGAAAATACTGTATTTTACCATCAAATCTTACAGTAACCTACTGTTAATGTCTGTTACTGGTTTTGGCTCCAAAAAGTATCAAAATTTACAGTATTTTACTATATTTAGAAAGAATAGTATGTTACTGATTTGAATTTGGCTGTATTTTTACAGCAATTTATTACAGTGTAACTTATTCTGAACAGTTAACCTGCTCCGGAGCAAGTTAACTTCAGAGGATTGGTTCACAACCTGTCAACACCCTGACCACTGACCAATCAGATCACTGGAAAAAAGTCATCATTCCTACAGGATCCTAACATGGACAAAAGTCCTGAGTTGCAATAAAGTGACAAGTAAAAAGGAGCAATATATATTTTTACAGGTCAGTAGAAACATTTTATTGTTCCAGGTGTTCTATTTCCACTCTGGTTTTAAAACAGAGCTTCTAACAAACAGAGACATTGTTAACAACACTAAACACATAATGATGTGCTGCATTTTAATTGTCCAAAGTTGATTTTATCCTCAGAGTGATAACTGACAGTGTGGATGATTTTACACTCTGATTCCATCACTGCAGCTAAGAATAACATGAGACAACTGTGTGATGATAAGTGGAAATGAAAACAAAATATTGTCTATTATTAAAAAAAAAATAAAAAATAAAAAAATAATCTACACACTGTTAATTGTCTCCCATAATTATAAATGCAATATTTCAGTCAGATAGACCTCATCAATCATTAACTACTTTTCCACTCTTTGCTCAGTAACAAAAACAGTCTGGCATTATGTTTAAGTTTTTTATATGACATATTCAGAATGGTTTCTTCATCATCCAACTAAATAGCAAAAAATACTCACTCTATACTTAAGTTGTGTATAATAATACCTACATGTATTTTAAGACTTAGCTTACTTTTAATATTTGGAAATTATTTCTAGTGTTTCTACATCTTCTTATTTTGTTGTATGATTACAGGCCATCGTTTACATTTCACTTCATTGAATATAACTTTTTGCTGTCTCTAAAACAGAATTGTTCTGCAGGTACTTGGTATCATATGAAGTACATCATTCATGGTTCTGATGATGTCAACCCCGTCTCTTTCACATGAACACACTGCTGGTAGCTGGAAAACCCCAAGATGGTATAAACTTTTACAGCCAGACTAAATGTTGGTAGGTCTGTTTGTTGCTGCGAGATGTTATCCAGGAAAGTGTCCACTGAGAATCGAGAGCCTCCTGTTAGCTTACACCCAGACCAATCAGCACGTCTCACTCACACACTCAACTCTCACTCGTACTGTCATACATTGTGTCTCAAACATACTCACTGATTCACACTCATACACTGATTGACATAAACTTACTTACTGACTTACTCTCTCTCTCTCTCTCTCTCTCTCTCTCTCACACACACACACACATACACACACACACTCACTCTTGCTCATACACTCAATCTCTCTCACAAACACATATAATAACATTGACGGCCAAGAGAATAGTTTGGAGAAGGGCATAACTCCAATAATTTTTGATAAAGGTCAAATTTTGCAAACCCCATTATAAACTAAGTTTTGTGGTACTACAGAGATGCCTTGACTTAATTGTATTCTCTAGACATAAGAAAACACATTGGCAATATTGCAGTGGAATAACACACTTTTTGTTTATTTATATTTATTTATTTTTTCCCTCAAGTCATTCAGCCACACTCTTGACCCTTGGTGGTCTCTTTCTAGACCGAATATAAATGAATGTGAAGTGAGTTAACAAGATTCAGAATCAACAGCATGTTCAGCCTTTATTCAGTGTTCTCACTGTATAAAGAGTATTAAGTAAACAATATATAATGTTAATGTTTCATCTGTTGTGTACAAGCAATCTTAACTTTAAAAAAAAAAAAAATAATTAAGCTTTTCATTATCACATTTTGTGAGTTGTTTTATTTTAAGGTCAGCTAAACTAAGGTATATTAAGTGCATCTTATTTAAAATTAAGTAGTGCTCACTTGCTTTAGCACAGTATATTAAGTTCATGTGACTTGTCCATATTAATTCCTGTCAACTTAATTGAAGTTGACAGTTTACAATAACATACATTAAGTGTAGTGTATTACAAATTTCAAGTAATACCCACTTGTTTTGGCAGAATATATTAAGTTAATGTGACTCATAGTTTTAGAGTTGTAACAGCTTGATTGAATTTGACTATACTGAGATGAAAAATATTAGAGATATTAAAGTGGCAATCTCGAAGATCTCCATTTTGTTCTATTTGGCAGCACCATATGGCATACCATATAAGCAGTAATTGCAGGTGTGTTGCTCTTTTGCACTGATAACATTAATAAATTACTCTTATTTGCTCTTTACTCACAAAGCTTTTATTGCACTTACAGTAACGTAACAAGTGTAGTTGGTCGTCAACTCAAGTACTTCACCTGTTTCACTGTCCTCACTGAAACACAAGAGAGCAGTGGAGAGGAGAGGATATAGTGCAACCATAAATGACAGCTAAACGCAGGAGAGACTATTTATTTGTTATTTCCCCAATTTATGTGCACTCATTTAATTTCAGCTCAGTGTGAGAGCCTCTACCACGTTTTGCTGTCATTTATGGCCATGCTACTTTGTCTCCTCTCCTCTGCTCTGAGGAGCAGCAAGGGGCGGGGCTCAGCCCTCCGTGTGTGTGCTGCACACACAGCACAGCACAGGAGACAGTTACTGCACATACAATAAAAACTTTATGAGTAAAAAGCCAATGATAGTAAATTTTTAAAAAATAAGCCGCTTCACACACAAGTGAATGAAGAGTGAGTCTGTTGTGTTTGCTCCGCTGATTTGAATGCATGACAGGAAAGTCACCACCTACACTCAGTTCATAATAATCATAATAAACTTTTTGATAATACTGCAAATGCAAGGGCTTTTATCTGTGGGCCATAGGCTCAATCACCATTGTCTTACCTTAATAGACATTTATTTAAATGAAAATATTTGGAGATCTTCAAGATTGCCACTTTATGTGCTCACATCTTTAAGTGCTCAGTAAGTACAGCTTACTCAAATAACACGTTAATTCTTAACACATAATCATTTCACACAACTTAACACAGTTAAGTTCTTTTACTTACTTTTCCCAAGGTAATCGGTTTCCTAATTTTTTAAAGTAAATTTAAAGGACCAATATGTAAGATTTAGTGATCTCTAGTGGTGAGGTTGCAGATTGCAACCAACTGAATAACTCCCCTCACCCTCCGATTCAAAGCGTGTAGGAGAACCTATGGTGCCTGCAAAACATGGCGGTGCAACATGGCGGCCTCTGTGGAAGGGGACCTATGTAGATATAAAGGGTACATTATAAGGTAACAAAAGCACAATAATTCTTATTTTCAAGTGATTATACACTAATGAAAAGATACTTATGAAAATTATATTCCATTTCTGCCAAGTCTGTTCCGCTAGATGCCACTAAATTCTACACACTGGTCCTTTAACTTGTTAGAATCTACAGTGGTTGAGGACAGGCTGGGATCCAGATGACCAGGGAGACAGTAAGAACAGAAACCCAGATATATATCAATTAGTGAAGCAAGCACACACACACATGCAGAAACAGGAAGTGCAGTACATGAAGCAGTACACGCATTTCCTATTTCCCTTGGATGAGACATTTTAGCTAGAGTGATTCAGGAAAGACAAACTAAGTGACAAATTGAGTACAAGGTTGTATTGGACTGATGAGATGTGAGCAGCAGGAGCAGAAGTGTCAGAAGAACTAAGTTTTTCAAAATGTTTGACTCAGCACCACATGTATCAAGAGAAGGAAAAAAAGGACCATGGTTGAGACGTAGTACTGAAATAAAGCACAGACAGGCCTTTGATATATCACAGTGAACGTCTTAAAATATACAGAACAGTATGCAGTTTGACATCCATAGGTAAAAAAGATGTATACTATTAGTTATCAGATTCCTACAAACCCGTATGGCCCAAGGGTATTATGAAAGTCTGGCTATATTTTCTACAGCACTAGAAGAAAACCTGGAAGGGTTAATACTACCGGGGAGGGGGGGCTGCTGACAAGAAGAAAACATTATGTCCTCTGTACTACTACAAGAGCATAGAAACCAATTAAGACCAGTTGCTTACCTTTCATCAAAAGTGGACACAGTGACTACAGGCCTACCCATCTGTCCAGAAGTAGTAGCAGCTGCTGAAAAAACCATCAAGGCATTGAGGAATTTGATTCATTAAAAACCCAACACTGCCTGTTTCCCCACCCAATGCAGCAGACGGAGAGCATGCAGCAGAGCATACAGCCACACACCACCGATTGATAATTGATCCAGTCCCCACAGGGCAGAGCAAGGGCAGATCCAGCAGCTATCTTAAAATTAACTATCCTTTTTTCTTCTCACAACAGGGCAGGACGGTACCTGAGAGAAGAAAAAAAACAAAAACATCAATGGAATTTTTTTGTGAAAAAGTGTGTTTCATGTTGCAAAGACTGTTTCATTTATACTATGAAGATCAAAAGATTAGAAATACTCATATGAGAATAACTGATATTTCTAATTTAATGACATATGACACTTTGTGGTCATGGTATAAACAAGAATAGGGCCAGACAAAAAGGCAAACTCCCAGAGACAGAAGAGTGCTGTGATAAAATGACAAGGAAACCTGCACAACCTCAAGCCAGGAGATTGGATACTAGTGAAGGAGTTCAGGAAAAAGAGCTGGAACAAATCTAGGTGATTGGGACCCTACCAGATCCTCCTCACAACAGCCACAGCTGAGACAGCGGCAGATCAAGCCAGCTAATGCAAAAGAATTCTAGACTTCTAACCAGCAGTATATAACCAAAACAAAAGGAGCAACTAGGGGCGGCTGTGGCTCAGGAGGTAGAGAGGGTCGAACGTCTGTGGTTTGTTCCCCGGCTCTCCAGTCCACATGTTGAAGTGTCCTTGGGCAAGAATTGCTCCCAATGGCTATGCCATCGCTGTGTAAGTGTGTGTGTGTGTGAACATAGAAACATTGTGAGGGGCCTTGGATAGGAAGTACTGTATCACTCCTGATGAGCAGGTTGGCACCTTGCCTGGCAGCCTCTGCATATGAATGTGTGTGTGATTAGGTGAATGTTAGCATGTATTGTGGAGCACTTTGAGTGGTCGATAAGACTGGAAAAGTGCTATATAAGTGCAGTCCATTTACCATAACTAGAAGAACTATCAAAACAAACTGATTTGAAAGATCAGAGACTAGAGCTAACTCAGGACTGGGACAATCAACATCCACACAAGAGGACAAGGGCAACCTCTATCATTGTTTTTTTGCATGACTGGGCCTTTATATAGATTTATAGTGGCTCATTCTACTGTCAGGAGTACATAGATTTTACATGAATCGCTTCAAAAATTTGTTTCTGAGTCTGACTGAAGGTAATCACAGGAACTAATCACTTGTAGCAGCATAACGGCTAACTGCATAGAGATCTATATCAGGGACAGTTTGCCAGCTAACTGAACCATCCGCATATTCATCCACGCACACTGGTTTGTTTATATGTATGAGGCTGACTTTCACTGCAGTTAGACTGTAAGGAAACTAAAAAAACTAAGTGCAATGACAGATTATCCTGTGGACTATTACAAGGATGATTGTGAGTCATTTCACTTTGAATGGCCAAACATCTTTATTTGAGTCGGAGTACACGGAGAGGAGATAAAACAAATGAAAGAGGAAAAACAAAGAATGGGGGCAGAAGGGCAACAGGACATTCAAGAGAGTCAATATACAGTAACGGTTAACTCAGAGAAATTACTGGTGTTCCTGCAGCAACTGCTGTCCTCTTCTGATGAGTGAGGTGGAAAACTTTTTCTGCAGAGTGGGACCTGTTGCTGCCAGACTCGGAAAATCTGGAAGTGTCCATGGATGAGAGTAATCCCAGCTGTGTAATTACTACACATGGATTTACAGCATTTATCAACACTGTCATCCTGGAGATTGGGTCATCTCCACAAAATCAACTGGAAGAGAAGAAACTGGCTCAATCACATGTTCAGGTCCACACGGTATCACACAGCAGTAGTCCATGAAAATTGCCACTGCTTGTCATTTTATACTTGCAATCTGGAAAATTACAGACATAAACCATTTTATTTAATTTAGTAAGTTGCTACTTCTCTGGCATGAACAAACACTGAGCTATCCAAAGCCTCAGACATAAAAAAAAAACTAACGTGCAAAGCGTGTGCCATAATGTTGCTACAGGCGGCTAGTTCCTGTGTTTACTTTCGTTCAGACTCACAAACAAACTTTTGAAGCAATTCATGTAAAAATCATGTCTATTTTCAAAGCAGTAAGAGGCTGACGGAGGTTGCCCTGATAACTGTCATTATACAGCGGCCTTGTTCGCATGAATCTCAATCTGAATCTCCGGAATCTCAAAAATGGAGCTACCTGGCTAGCTAGCGAGCTGTACCCAACATGGCGATCGGCGGTCTAATTTTGTAAATGTACAGTTACTATTGTTACCAATTGTTTATGTGTCACAAATTGTTGTGTGCTATGGTGTTTTGCCCTGTTAAAGATAATTAGTTTGAGGTCATTAAATGTTGTGTTATAAAGTTATAACCCCTATTACACAGTTAATAGGGGTCCCCTCTCAATATACTTTACACAGCTTGCCCTGACTGTAGCGCTCTTTGTGGCGATGATATATTTTGCTGCCTATTAAAGAGTTACAGCAATTATTTCAGCTGTGCACTGGTATGGCGGTACATGAAAAATTCATTCTTACAGGAAATTAAAACCGGTATACTGCCCAGCACTAACTGGCGGGTTTTAAAATCCATTGGTCTGCTCCAATGCAAGAATCAGAATGGAAGAACTCCTCAGACACCAGCTAGGCTTCAGGCTTAGAACAGCTCTGTGTGTTTTGTTTGTGATCTCTGTGTTAATTGTAGTCCCATTATTATGGTTCTTAGACAGGCCGCAGGATCATGTATCAGGTAACAACATTACAGCACATACTAGACCAGCAAGATATGTAGAGACCGCTAGTGAGGCATGGCTGACTCACCCTAAACCTTGATGAGGGCAATGACGATTATGCTGATACGGCTCCTGATGCTTATGAAGGTGATTATGATGAGTGTTTCAAGTCTTTCAAGTTTTTTGGAGTTTGTTGTTTTCATCTTGTGTTTTTAAATTGACTATATGCCTGAGAATGTTGGTATTAAGTGTTTTAGCGGCTATTGTCCCTTCATGCTAATACCTGAGAGCTAACAACACTAACAACACTGTAGCCAGAAGATGAATGTAAATTCAGACCTGTTTAAAAATACCGTGACTAATTGGCGATACTGATTATAGTTAAGTCTGTTTTTGATCAATATTAACTACTTGACGTATTGTAATCATGCTTACATTTGCATTACTGACATTGATTTATTTGATTTTGTTTATGTATTCTAGATGGATGAGTGCTTCAAGAATTTTGTGCCTCTTCTAGCCTTGGAGATTCTAGCTGGGACGTGGTGGTCTTTTACCCCTCGCTCGTCAATTGTGGGAAGAGATGTGTGACCTTGTGACATGTGAACTGTGACCTTTGCCAGGAGTCCTCACCTGTAAGTGAAGGACCCTTTGAACCTGACTGCTTGATAGGGTTGTGCGGAGCTCATAGGACTTAGGGTGGCATGGTAAGGTATTGATTTCATGAAGATCTAAGTTAGCAATAAAATGATAAAAAGGGGAGATTGTGAAAGTAAAATTACAAATTAACATGAGTACAGTTATGGGTTTATCATTTATATTCTGTTCCCATATTATTTGCTGTCATATACGTCTCTGTCTTATTGCATATAGAGTATATGTGTGCTGGAGCTTGCTTAGGAGCCAGCCCTCATGGGCTTGTGTAAACAAGAGCCATAGACTCTGACCTGAAGATAAGGGTAGGAGAAAGCAAAAAGCTGACTCTGTGCTATATGCTGTTCTCTGATAGGTTCACTGTGTAAAAACATGTTGTTGAATTATGTCACATATCCTAAATAAGGATGTGGTGTGCCATTTCTCTATAGGTTAAACTTGTCTTATGTGGTGTTTTTGGATAGGCTAATAGCTTGGGAGGAGAAGTGTCAGACTATCTCAACAACCAATCATTGTAAGAGGTGTGCCCTTCTGTAAGCATAAATAGTAAATGGATCTGTAACTCAAAGGGAGAGATGATAATCTTTTCTGATCTCTGTAACACAGGTAATGCTCTCTCCAAAATGTAATGTAAATTATATTTAATTAGGGCCGGACGACAAAATGATCTTGATACAGGATTATAAAATTTATGTTGATAGTGATGATAAACTTTGGACATTTTTTAATCGATATGGATAGATCTAACAGCCTATCACACAGCAGAAATAAACGCGACAACAGCCAGTCAGGTCACGACTATCTGAAATGCCTGTCACGTCTAAAGTAACATTAACTGAAAATGGCTGCTCTAACTCACAGACACATTTCTCTAGCAGAGACATCCCATCCAACTGTGGAACAGTCATCACATGCCATTGTTTTAAGAAGGCTGCTTTGTCTGCAAATGCACAAAGGAAACAAGCAGCCTAGTGACGTGAACTAAGCGCAGAAGATAGTCATTAAGATAAATGAAGAGGTTACAGCTGAATATATACTGTACATATAAGATGTATCATAATGGTTAGATCACAGTTTTGCACTTTTTACTTTTGGCCAAACATTTGAGAGATGTAAAACCAATACATAGTTAATATCCTTTAAATTTATTTTATCTTACAGTTAAGTGTATGAATATGCCAGGGCCTTTGTGATCCACTTTTTTGTCTTGGTTAAACTTCTACAAACATTTGAGATGTTTGCTGCCCTGCCAAAGGAATTTGATGTGATAGTAATTACAGCTTTTAATTTTATTTACATTATTTTAATAAATTACAAGGCAAGCTAACTTGTATTGTTCTGTTACAGCAGAGAAAGCATGTTTGAAAAGTTACATTTTTACATTTAGATGTTATTCAGTATATTATTTTATCACAAAATATATACTAAACCAAACCATGTTTTCACAGTTAAATGTTTACACTATGTTATTCTGTTTTTTATGTCAATAAACTATTCTAAAGTTTAACTAATGAACCCTCTGGTTCATTAGTAAACCCTTCAAGCTTCAGTTATTATGATGACACTCTTCCAATGGCAGCATTATCAAATTATATATATCTTAATAAATGTCAATATTGATTAATATGGAAAAATTATCTTTATATCATATTTTTTGCCATATTGCCCAGCCCTATTTTTCATTACACTTCAAACCTGTCAAATGCTCTGCGTGTGTGTTTAATTCCTGAGAGCCTGCAGGCGAATTTTCACAACAACAGATGAGGGCTTAAATTTCTTCAGATATCATTTTTGTTGTTATTATTTCAGGTTAGATTATCTCCTTGTTTTTTTTAGCTTATCAGGCAAGCAGTCCAAATTGATATCAGTCAAATAACAACCATCAATGCTACAGAGAAAGACCAACAAAGCTTTGCTGCCTAGTTTTATTTTACAGTTTAAAGGTTGATGTTGATATAGGTTTACAGCAGCATAGCTGGAGGCTGCTCATTGAGAGACCTCATTTTGAGCTTGTACGCTTGCTATTGTGAGACAATGTATCAGCATGAGAGCTTGAAAAATTCCCTAACCCTTTTGAAAACCACTCACTTAACAGGTACCTGTGGCTTAATACAGAAACCTCTTAGATTCAATATTTCCTGTTGCGATTAGAAAAAACCCTTCTCCCTTGAGAGCTGTGAAAGCTCTGCATTAAGGTCAGTAAGTAAGTGTAGTGTATTTTCAAAAATCACAACAAACTGTATGTTTTGTAGCTCTTGCTCGGTTTAGATTCTGCGTAGGTTCAATCAACAGCTAGTTGTCAGAATATACAAGGTTTTCCGACCATCTTGTTTTCCGTGACAAACACAAGAGAAAGGTACCTAGGGGGCAATGCTACTCTTTTTTAATATGGAGACCAACATGTAAAGGTGTGATTTGTCTTGACAGCTGAGATGGCGGAAAAAAAAACTCAAACTCTCAGGTCTGTGGTTTACTTTCTGCGCTCCACCTGAGTCTTCATGCCCAGAGCAGCTTGCACTTAGCTCATCCATCCATTCTCTTCAGTGGCTCTAGAGGTGCCTGAGGGGTGAGGTGAGTTATTTTGGGTTCATATAGGCTTCTATTGGAGGGGTGAGGCTGTCTGATTGTGCACATAGATCTTCAGGAGGATGCTTAACCTTTTCCATCCTCTAGCACTAACACCTCATAAACTGCAGTCCTCACCTCATCATTCTATTGATTGCATGTGACACATTATTGATTGACAGCTTGATAAGTCTGTCACTTCTGATTAGCAAAGTGACAATCCCAAGGTTAATATCATACCGCTCCCCTGTACAGACAGCGTGAGCAACCAAGCCAGGAGCCCAGAGAGGGGCTGCATTTGTGTTCGCAGGACTGATGTAAATGGACAAAAAAAGCTCCATATCAAAACCGCTGTCCTTTAAGGCTCATTAAACCCCACTGGTGCATGGCCACCTACAGTCTGACCGGCAGACAGGAGCTGAGGCAGACAGCCAAGCAGGGAGGCTAGAAGGTAGAAAGACGAGTAAGCACGCAGGCAAGCATGAGCATGGTACAGCAGGCTCCTGACAGAGAACATTAACATACTCTTGTTCTTCATGCTGCCTACACGCCTGATTAATGAGGACAGGCCCGCCGGATGGTTGAGTGAGGTGGTGAGTAGAGACAGATGAGGATAGGTAGACAAAGAGAGAAGAGAAAGAATAAAAGAGGACAGAAATTAGGGACAGAGGAAGATAGAGTGAGAGGCAGAGCGAGGACTTTGTAGATACGGCAGACAGAAAATCAATTACCAGGCTAAGATACAGCGATCCGGCTTTCAAAGCCCATCACTTCAGAAGTTTGAATGTGCACAGCTTTATTCTAGATAAGGTGTTCTTCCATAATATCATTGTAGATTCATTCGAGATTTAGCCTGATGATTCACATATGAAGCAAAATATCTTCCCTGTTTTTAATGTAGCTTTCAGCCTAGTGATGGTGAAACAGAACATTCTGCTTTGTAAGCATGCCAGTCACAGTGATTAAGTGTCCACATAATTACATTTCACCTTGTTACATGATTTAATTTTGCACAAAACAATGTCTCATTAAAATAAATTACCTACATGTAATTGTATCAAGGAAAAGAAAACCTATTGAGCTAGTCTATTTATGGATGCATTATATGTTGCCAACCATGCATCTGGGGTGAGAGATTGAGAGTGGTGCAGGCATCACAACTGCTCACATTAATTATTCATTACAAGTACAGGGTTATCCTTATGGCCAGGTCACACTACCAAGTGGCACAGCAAAATCCAGCCACATTTTTTGTAAAAATAATAGCTTGGTGACTTACAGGCTTGTTGGTAGCTGTGGAGCCTACTGCTAACACGCTAGCCAGCTGGGAACATGCTAGCAGTAGTCACAATATCCCCAAGCTCCTTTCTGTTTTTTCTGGAATTTACCATTTAAACTCTTCTCAAGCATTTTGTTCCCTGGAGTGCTCTCTGAGCTAATGAGCTTCATAAGTGTCTGTTAATGTCTGAGCTAAGAAGACAATGAGACATTATGGCACAATTCAGTCAGAAGCTTCCTCAACGCGCCTGCACAATCCATGACAATGTGTCATGTAAATTCAAGCTGAGGTAAGTTGCACAGTAAGTTTTTCTCGTGTTTTGGGCTAGCATTAGCATAGCATACAGCTATGTGTATGTGAGTGTGAAACTTAATTGGGGATAAAATAATTTAATCATGTGGCTCTTCTAGACTTTCCACGTTACTGGACCAAATGGATCAAATTCTGATAATAAAAGAGTAATTTTGTGGGGGCTCTGGCGCTAAAAAAAATGTATTCACCATTTTACAGCTGCTTGTTTTCCAGTGACTGTGTGTGAGAAAAATGCTTTCTGGGCTGTTGTGCATCACATGATGGACCTGGAAGTTGTAATTACATGGTTTGGCCTATGTCATGATTATGTCAAATTGGCTTCACAGCCTGGCGCTGTTCCTGGGGGCTCGGTTAACATTGTCAAGATGGCCACCAACATTGAACTTCACGCGAAACATTTTTACTTATTTACTTAACCCATGACACCGACAATTTCATTGAAAAAAACTGATTTTGCCTCAAAGTTTTTTTGTTTTAAATTTTAGTGTGACTGGGCCATTATAATGGCACATATAAGTTAAGACTTAACACTTTTCTTGCTTTTACACTGAAAGTAATACCTGTAAGTCTAAATAAAGATCGAAAAGACAACCAAATACCAGCCTAGCGCGGCGCGTTAAGTTTATGACAGACTGGACATGGCAGTCAGCAGGAAATATTTATTCAATCCTCTATAAAGATGTTACACGATGCCAAGCCAGGCTCTCCAGCTGTGGTTGATGGTGGTGAGTTCCGGCAGGGGGGCAGCTGGAGGGGGGGCTGTCTGCTCAGCCTCAGTTTAGGCCAAACTGGATGGCGTGACAGGAGAAATGTCAGCCACTGCAGAACTCTGGTGTGCTTAGTGTCTTGCTGGTTGTGACAGAAAAATATGGATCTCTACTCTCTGCCATAAGGACAGCAGACAATGGTCATATTTTCACATCCTCAATGCTTGGATTGAATGGAAAGACTGATCAATATGACTAGCCATAATGAAAAGATTTTTTTGTAGAAATATCAATATAATAGCTCACTTCATCCAGCATCCATCGAGTACAGCACAGCCCAGTATATGAATGAAGCTGTTTCAAAAGCCTTTCACTGCTACAGTATTTGCCATTACTGCATGAAGCATCCATTACGTAGCGAACATCCACATCTTCAGTAAGCTTTTCAAAAGAAATTTGACATTTACATTTCACATGGCAGGTAGCACACATACACAACTACGTGTAGTGCACCTGTTTGCTCCGTCAGTTTCACTAATGTGTACGCATTAACATGCATTTGCCATTTCTGCTGCAAAAAGAGCTGTCAGGCTCTTTCACCCAAGCTTGAGAAGACGTGGGCTTATCACAATAGTGCATGACAGAATAAAATGTTAATGGAGGGCAGGCCACGCACAGGGAGGCTGCTGGAGTTCTGATCAGCCTCTTGACGCTCACTCATCAACCAGAGCTGTCACGGTTAAGGCAACAGTGTCAACATAGAAATGTGTCTGCTGACCTTATCGCTTTTCTGATGGCTTTCTTAAGGATTATGAAAATAAGGAGGTCAATAATGATAGCATCAACATTTCTCTGTTTATGTACTAATGTGTAAACTTAGTTTGAGCCTTTAAAATGCCAACAATTTATATTGTTTGTTGTTTAGCAGACAATTTCTGTAAGTATATTGTAGATTGTCACTGCACAAAGTCTCATTTAAGAAATAGACATTTTTGGGAATATGCTTATTTGCTAAGAGTGAGATGAGAGGATCAATACCACTCTCATCTCTCAGCTAAATAGGAATTTATGGCCAGCAGCCGGTTAGCTTAGCTTTGATCTCCTTTTGTAAAGAAAAAGGATAAGAGTTTTTTCCCAAAAATGTCAAATTATTCCTTTAGGCAAATAAAATTAAATAGCATATTATGAAAAGATGTAAACCATTTGATTTAGTATTTGCAGGCAAAATATAATTTATTGCATTTTCAAGCCATCTCAAAATGCAGTAAGATTTGAGTGTAGCCACTGAAGACCGGGGCCATGGAAAGAGTGAACACAAGCAGATGCTTCGAGGACTAATCCCGACAGGATGCTGCTCCTTGAATGTGATACAGTCTGGCGACTGCACTCCCGTATGGAAAGTATGGCATAGTGATTGAGAGGACACAAATCAAGAGCAGTTCAAGAAAAGGTAGAGACACCTAAAAGGCCTTCACATGTACACATGAGTTCAAGCATCAGTGACAGTGAGGCTACTGACATTTATTCTCTGGCAATGGTTTTTTTTTTGTTTTTTGTTTTTTGTTAGAAATCAAGGCTGGAAAAGGCTGTGAATGCAGAAGGAGGGCAGCAAAGGAGGATCAAGAGAGTGCGTTATCAGCAGCAGAGGGAAATGAGCAACAAGAGAGACGAATGGGGGTGGATCTACTCAAGTGGTGAAAACCAGCTGGCCGTGGAGGGTTCCATCCTCCTCTCAGTGTAAACAACTCAGTTACATCCCAATCCCCGTAACACATGCAACAACCGACAAATCCCACCGGGCAACTCTTGAAAATGTTGGTTTGTGAGTTAAGTTGTAGCAGACATGTTTCTGAACCATGTGGGAGGGGGTTGCTCTGTCAGTCTGTGTGCTGAGTACGGTGGAACACAAAGCTCGCCAAAGCTTGTGGTTACGTGTGTTGCTGGATTAAACCGTGATAGACAGTAGCCTAAGATCTACATCACTGCTGCAATATTTTTTTGTGGATGAAAATCTAAGCCTGTTATCATGTAGAATTAGCAGGGATATACAGTAAATCCCCTTCACAGAAGGCATTAGATATGGACAGACAAATGGAAAACCCATTTGGGGAGGGCACACAGAGGATTGAAAATCCATGAGGAATGTTGCACCAATATGTTTTTAAACCTGAGCTTCTAATCCTCAGCAGCTTTCACTTTTCAGATTTCATCTCATTCCTTTCCCGGTGTTTAACAGTGGCAATGATAGATTTAAATTATTACACTGGCAAAACACACCTTTTCCATCTACGATCACTGTATTTTTGCTTTTCACAGAGATGACTTTAAGATTAGACAAAAAGAAAGAAAGAAAAGTGAGAGCATAGAGAACAGTGAGACCATTGCGTAGGAGTTTATCTTTATGACAGCTATAGGTGCTGTTTTAATAAACAGTGTGCCCCCATGATCCTCTTATG
The DNA here is from genome assembly GCF_914725855.1 of Thunnus albacares. Taxonomy (NCBI): domain Eukaryota; kingdom Metazoa; phylum Chordata; class Actinopteri; order Scombriformes; family Scombridae; genus Thunnus; species Thunnus albacares. The sequence goes on along the minus strand of NC_058113.1, from coordinate 8,185,204 downwards.
CATTATTCATCAGTAAATCAACTCTGTAATACCCCATGATGTGCTGTGAGGATTCTATGAATGAAGTGTCACCATCAATATGCTTAAAAACTAACATTAGATGGCACTAAAGGGAATCATGTTTTTTATTGTGCAGGTGGCTGCTCAGATTCACTTAGTGTCATAAATTGATCTGATGCAGCTTTTTTGACAGGTTTTCAAATGAATTTGTAAGAGAGCAAGCAGAGATCGATATGAGGGGGATCTTGAGGAGTGTGCAGCCAATCAGAGAGAGTCCTTGAGGTATGCAGAGGGATTTATTATATTATAATGGCAACTGGAAATTATTTTGCGCAGTACCATCAGGGATTGTTTCATGCAAGCATACAAACACACACGTACATATACACAATCTCATATCAGCCCCTCCGTGAGAGTTTGAGATTAACTCCATCCACAGTAGTTTCAGACCCTGGCTTTCTGGAGCAGCATCCATTTCACCACAACACAGATGGGCTTCGGGCCCCGATACAGACTGCTCTCTTTTACAATTTACCTGATTTACAGCCCCTTATACCAGCTGTGATTCAGACTGAATAAACAAGGAGCAGATGGCCACTTGAAGGCACAAGTGTCAATCAACTGGGGTGGAGGCAAGAAGAGATAATGGAGAGCCTCAAGACGCCTGCATGAGAACATGCAGATGTATGCAGACATACAGGAAAACACTCTCAAACACACATAAGGGACAGACTATATGAGGTCTATATTGGCCTTTTGACTAAAACTGAATATTAGCCAAACCATCCACTTTGATGTGGTGGAGGTTTCTTCCTCTCTGCTGCCACCCATCTCTGGATGTCATTCTGTTGTTATTTAAGCAAAAGGTGCGGTGTTGGAACAAAAGCCACAGGAGCCATGGATATGTTCCCATTATCCTGAAATATCAACTTAAAGGTACCTTGTGGAGTTTCTTGTAAAAAACCCAAAGCACACTGTATATATCCATCAGGTCAAACAAACATGTCTGAGTGAAGGTGAACACACAGAAGCTGTGTAAGTCATCGGGTGGTGGTCGGGATGGATGGTGGACGTACAAAGGCTGCTTTGACGTCAAAAACTTGGGTTGCATCCTGAGTCTATTATTGCGGAAAACAAATGCAATATGTTGTCAGTGAACATTTTGCCAGATACTTTAATCAACAACATTTCTTCGTTATGTTGTGTTGCAAATTAGTATATAAACAATTTCTAGGAGACAAGTTTGCACCCACGGTAACTTGTGCCCTTTAATGCAGACCCTCTCTCCGTCATAGTTGTGTTAGGTGGAAATTAAACAACAGGTGTCTGCATGTCTTTCAAGAGTGGTAACCAGCAGCCGAGTGAACATGATGAGCCAATCAGCTCTCATCCTGAGAATGGTCCGGCTGCTGCTGCTGGTGAACAGCAAAAGTAAGATACACCAATTATTTACATTTTAGCAGCAAAGACAGTGTTGTTGTTATATGCTTTGATACACAATACATAGTTGAAATATTGAGACACTGAGCGGTCATATCTGGCATAATAACACTGTACTGTATGTTGTTCTTTTGAAGTGTAGATGTTGGATTTCCTAAGAAACTGCTATTTAACTCTTTTTTATCCCAAAACTAAAGTTTCCATGTTTGTATAATTTGTTTTCTACCTGTTAAAACAGTAAAAAAAAAAAAAATACAGATGGATCACAGTTCATCAGTTTTGTGTATAAAGTGAATGTTGATGGCGGAGTGACCCTTGTGATTACACTGGATTACAGATTGAGATTTTAATTATCTGTTTTTCATGATTTTCTATCTGTTCAGGCAGAATCAGTTTATTCACATCTTTCAATAGGTTGCAAAAATACACAACTGTTTCAGAGACAGACTGCGACAGGGAATATGACCTTGAGACTGAATCCGTCAGCCCTGGACCCCGACGAGTGGGCCAGGCAGCTGAGCAACTGCAAGGTCGAAAACAAGGCTCTAGTATGGAGTGAGATTTGCTTCATAATGATTTGTGTGAAGAGATCGACAAGTGAAGAGATCAAATGTGTAATCTGTAAATATAAACACCTTCCACAAATACAAAAAATATCTGTGAATACATTGAATTAATTTACAAATAAATGAAAAGCATTTGTGAATATTTACAACTTTCTAACAGGCATTTGTGAACTCAGTTTTTATTTGTGAATTGAAAAATATTTGTGGATCTCAGTTTTACACGTGTGGATTTGCTTTTTTGAGACAAACTTTACGTTGGTCCGAACAATAATCCACGCGTATCACTCGATCATTTTCAGATAGCACGTGATTGCCTGCTGACGATGTCATTTCCGCATTTCAAAGTAAGAGCACGCAGTCTTTCTTTGAGCTGTTTCTTTTTTTAAAAAAAATAATTAGCAATAAGTAACGTGCATTCATTGTTTTGTGTTAATGTCATACAGACAAAACACTTCACATCTTATTAGTAGTTTACTCTTACTAATGTAAGCTAACTAAACACCGTGTGGTTCACTCAGACATTACACCTACATTAGTAAGAGTAAACTACTAATAAGTTGTGAGGTGCTTTGTGACTTTTACTCATCTGAAAGAATAAATGAAAAATATAAAGGATGAGGTGGCTTAGAGAGCTGAACACGTGGATTTTCGTTCGGACCAGCGGAAAGTTTGTTTCAAAATTCTGTGTGTGTAAAAAGCAAATCCAAACGCGTAGAACTGAGATCACAAATGTTTTTTCGATTCACAAATAAAAACTGAGTTCACAAATGCCTGTTAGAAAGTTGAAAATGTTAGATATTCACAAATGCTTTTCATTTATTTGTAAATTAATTTAATGTATTCACAGATATTTTTGTGAGTTTACAAATCTTTTTCTTTGTATTTGTGGAAGGTATTTATATTTACAGATTACACATTTACACACAGATTGTCGATCTGTTTGCACAAATCATTATGAAACAAATCTCTCTCCATACTCTAGATACAGGTAGAGGTGCTGCAAGCTCACCTCCAAAGTTCAGAGCAACAAAATACCTGTCAGGAGGAAAAGGTTAATGAGCTCTCTACCAGGCTGGAGTCACAGACACAAGAAATCAGGTCTCAGGTGGAGTATTTAACCACCAAGATACAGGAGGAGGCCTGGAAGATTGAAGCTCAATGATCAGCTGCAGCAAGAGAGAGGCACCCTTCAGGAGCAACTTGAGACAGAGATGAAAGAGTGAGTGAGAACCAGAGCTGATCGATAAACTGGCTCAGTTGTTCGCCTGCGGCCTCACAGACAGACCTGAGCTGACCGGCTGGGTTCCTTCTGTGCAGAGTCTGCAACTTCCTCCCTGTGACTGCGTAGGTTTCATGAGTACTTTGGTTTCCAGCCACATTCCAAAATCATTAAGGTTAGATGAATCAGACACTCTAAATTGTCCTAATCATTCAACCTAAAATAAAAAAAGAATACAAACATTTTATAATGAAATATCTGTCTATATAGTTTAAGTGGTACTATAGCCAACATTGTATGCTCAGTGTTTAAGGACAGTTGGATTGTTTTGGAGACAAAACAATCTAGTTGTGTTTGGTCTAAAGGAATAGTGAGCTCAGTGTTCTTTAACTTTTCTTGACTAATACTTGACAAAAGAAATCGATGATCAAATTACTGAATCAATTAAGATTTACTTTAACAGCAAAATTGTAAAAAATGTAAAAAAATTAACTAATTGAGGTGGCGGATCTTTAAAAAAAAATCACATGGGATGGCAAGACGTTTTGGCAGGATGGCGCAGGAGGGCAGTGGTTGGGGATCTCCACATTAAAGGACATATTACAGCAGCTTAATGTTTTGTGCTGTGCATGACAATTCATTTTTTTTCTGAGGCTGAAAATAAAGTTGTACAGGTGGTGATGATGATAGTCGCTCTGCTGCTCTCACTACTCATTTTACTGCATTTTCTAAACTTGTGTGATGGGCAGAGAGGGAACCTTCAAAGCCTTGGGATTTAATTTTTTATGTTTACCTAACGGAAAGAAAAGACACATTTTTTTCCTCACATATGGATAGATAATCACACACAGTCAGTTTATTCACAGTCCTATCCTTCTGCACATATACACAGTGTGGACCCCCATACCACACATTTGAATAGCTGGTTACAGGCTATTCCAAAATCGATTCAAAAAGGCCACACAGCCACCTGAATTATTCAAGGCAAAAAGAGCAATTCATACATTATTTAGATGTACTTGTTGTACTCATTGGTTTAGCAATATTTATTGCTTTTATTAAATTTTTCCCAACTGAAACACACACACACACACACACACACACACACACACACACACACACACACTCGGCCCCTTTGAACACTGAATGAGATACAAAAATAGGAACAAAGTGGATTGTATCCAGAGGGGACAGCAGACACTCCAGCAGAAACATCCATCAGCAGAAACATGCTCATTTTGTGACATTGAGACAAAAGTGTTGCTTGCCATCAACTCTCCTGTTTTCCATCTCTTCTCTGTCAGTTACACATGTAAAATCAGTCAGACACTAGAGGAGACCAAGTGGGTCAGACCCGTGTTGGGGGCGGAGGTGGCATTTCATCACATGGTAAATTTGTGGTTAATTATGAGTGCAATAAAGAAATGATAACCCCATTAACTATCTGAACTGTGTGCCACAGAAGGCCAACTTTAGTCATATGCATTACCATTTTAATCCATAATAGCCATTAATATTAATGGCTCACAAAGTTGCAACTTCTGTGATCTCTGTTTCGTAAGATACATTTTCAGCCTTATCTTCTTAAAGGTGCTCTTATTATTATATGTTATTACCAATCGATCAAATGAATATGTGTAACGCCCACAAAGAACAGTCACCTGACCCTGCAGTTCCCCTGGGCTCATAGGTGGGTTTCCGAGCAATTACATTAGTGAGATGCACACACAGAAGGGGGGCAGAAAACATACCAAAATAACATGTGACTTTGTTTGTGTTGTACATGTGTTTAAGGTTATTTAATGAAAAGTGCAAATGTTTGTCAGACAACTATTCAGCAATCCTCCGTCTACTTCCATGGCATGGATCCGCCCATTCTCCCCTGAGCTCACTCACTCTTAATCATGACCTACTCTATACATCCATGTATATACCCTGCCTGTTTCCTTTGTTCTGGCTGGTAGCAACACTAACTATATGCGGGGGACCTACCTATACACACCCATAGTTGTGCACGACTAAAGTGAGTTTATCACTTTCTTCATATGTTGTTGTAGTTAGTTGGTTATTTGTAGATTCATGTAGACTGAATGTGATCAAATACTTGACCAGTTTGAATTGGTGAATGCTATTATGGTCACCTTGCCTTTTTGCCTTGACTTGAGGTTACAGATTTATAATATTGTGTGTAAGTGTGCAGTGCACATTATTCATTCTTTGTAGTTCTTAATTAACAAGATGCAACATTTAGTATCCTTATAACCTAATTTTGAATTTCTTTCATTGTGTAGTTGTTAAATGTAATGAGTCACTCACTACACTCAGGGTGCAAAGCACCTAATTGTGGGATGTTATACATTGGTTAATTGTATATTGTAATTCTTGTGTTTTTCTGTTATCATTTATAGAAAACCATAACCAACACAAGCCTCATCATCTCCTATTGCTCTGCATGTGTACATGGTGGCAATAAATGGCTTAAACAGAAACATCAGTTGTCCCCTCTACATCCTCATTGATGTACCATGGTGATGCTCAAACTCCTGTGAACAAATCCTGGAGATGGACTCTATAAGTATATTCTGAGGAAATAGCAGGATGTTCAGAATGCTAATGTTACAAATGTAACTAGGATGATTGTGTCTGTCCTGTGCTGCAATCGAATAATAGGAGTTACATGCACTTTATTGTTTTCATGCTAACATTACTTGTGTGAAGGAGCAGCTTCTGTGCTCATTCAGTTTATTTCTCACTACATGTAGAGCTACAACTTTGTGTAGTTTGTGTTACTGTCGCATTATCACTGCTACTTGTTGCTGTTTCTCGCTTGAGTATGTGTCACAGCTAGTACAAACTGACAGATGCATGTCAAAAGTGGTGTGTGATTTAAAAAAAAAAAAAAAGTTTTAGAAATGTAAAGATGAGTGTTGCATAAACAGTAATTTTAATGTGTTCCAGCTGAAAATGTTCATGTAAGCTATTGTGGCTACGCATTTGCATATCCTTGATAGTTTGTATGGTTTGTATTTATTGTTTCATTGTTTTGGTTTTATGGCCCACAACTTTACTGTTTTAATTCAGTCTCACATACTCTCACTAGTGTTATTCTTAGCAGCAGCTGTTTTCAGTGAAAAAGCAATGATAAACCTACCATATGCTACCTGCCGAGCACCAGCAAACAGACAAAGTTAGCAACACTGTGGAGCATTGAGCTTCCATAAAGCCAAATGTTTCCTTCTAGTCAGTGGAGACCAAACAAGAGGTAAAAACAGAGTGAATACTGGATTTACATTTGGCAAGTGGACACAAACATGACTCAAAATTAATGTAAATTAAAAGTTGTTTCATATCTGCTTCAGGTTTAGCCACTGTTTGCTAACACATTTGGTTATTGTGCTAACCATATCAACATGAGTGTTGTGTTGATCCTAAGGGGCTAAAAAATTGATGAAGGTAGGTTTAGGTTCAGAAAAGAGTACTGTGGATGGAAGGACTGTGCATCAGAGGGGTGTAAATATTCTGCACTACTGTGAATGCTGGTGACATCAACTGTTGTAGGACCCTTATTTTTTATACATAAATTGTGTTCCCCTCTCAAGAGCTAGTCTATAACCATTGTAGACTACAGACAAAAAAGACAAGAGGGACTTGTCATGTTTGGGGATCTGGTTCTTATCTGTTTTTGTACATGATCTGCCAAGTAGAAAATGAAAGAGATGAGATCTCTACCATAATGGTTATATCACAAATCTCATTAATGTGTCTTTTGAGACTTTATTAATTCTTACATGACTGATTTGCAGTTGTTAACAGTTTACAAACAGCCAACTTTAGTCATTAATTATAATTCCAGAGAGAAATTATTTATCATAATCTTTTTTTCTATTTAAGTTCCACAATTACTCATTTTCTAGTGCAAGTTTTCCAAGCAAGATGTTTTTATTTATTGTGGTACCCATTTGGAATGAAGTCAGCCAATGTGTAAATATAGTTTTACAGAGCTTTTAAGCTTACAAGACCAAAAATTTCTGCTTTCTTAGTTGAGAAAGTTTCATCCTAGCTTGTGTGTGCTTCATGTTCTCAGCTGGTGATTCTATTATAAGAAAAGCTTAGTGAAAGAAAAGGAGCTTTCTCAAGACAAAGGTAAGAAATATGGCCAAGGGGAACCAGTAACATGGTTATTTCTTCCTGGCCCCTTTTATACATTTTGTGAGACAGAGAATTCATTGCCATCATTACTGCCTACTAGACTGCCCCAACACACTCCTCAGAGAGCTACCTTGGTAGGAACACCCACACACAACTAGGACTGAGAATATTTATCATAGAATTCATTTATGTTGCCTTTGAGGATTCATTCAGACTGACATGGCTGATTTGCAGTTGAATCCAGCCTAAAAGTTGACCAAATTATATAGTTTTGATTTATCCTGTTATATTGACTAAGTACAGTTTTTTTATTATGTTTTTATGTCTTTTTTAATTGTTTATGTTTTTGATTGGTTTTGCTATTTTGCCGTACGATGTTGTCTTGTTCTTTTGCTTATATATACTCCGAAAGTAAGAGCATTTTGCAGTGGAGTGGTTCAGAAGCCAAATCAGACAGGTCAGCTAATGAGATAATGAAGGACAATGTGTCATTTTAACAACAAAGTTGACAAATTTAGATTTGTAAATCTGTTCCATTTTAATGTAATGCAACAAACCACATAACATTCAAGCAGTAAACTTGTCCATATCAAAAATACATAATTTACACATTTATACATTTCTTATGAATCATCTTGGCATTAGAATGTATAAAAATGAGTCAAACAAAGCATACATTCTGATATAGGTACAAATCTAAAAGTTTATGCCCACATCTATGCATGTATGAAATGGATGATTTACACTTTTAAAAAATAGAAGATCTACAATGGACAATACTGCTTAAAAACAAATAAAGAAACTGTCACATTCAACTAGCAGACCTTTATCACAGGTCCATTCACAAGTCAAACACAATCAACAGTTGACTGAATACCCAATAAATGCAATATTGGGGGAATTCCAAATGATTCAAAACCAACTATATATATGTTATAGTGCACTAAAGCACAACAGCTGTAGTGTAAACAAGGTGTACACACCAAACAATATGACCTGCATAGCATGAACACAGGAGTTTAATACACACAGACAGCCACTGCCACAAGCAAACAAACAGACCGATGGACACAAAGACAGACAGACAGACAGACAGACAGACAGACAGAGGGTATATCTGACTCATGTCATTTGACAGATGAGTTTTGTTATATTGTGGACACGAGTTAGATTGGACAATATAGGGCTAACAATTAAGCAGCAATTAGACCATTACTGTGTTCATCCAATTACATGCATTCATGCATTGTAAAAAATGATGAAACACAGCTTTGCTGAGTCAATGCTGTGAGACAGAGAGCAGACAGACAGCAGAGCAAAGTGGGGGGTGATGACCAATAAATGTCTTATTCCAAAGAAAGAAAAGTTGATACTGTTGCACCGATTCCATTTTGTCGGGGTTACTGCCGGGACAATAGGTCTCTCTCCTGACACTGAACTGGAGAAGTAAAGGGAAGAGGAAAGCTAAAGCACCAATATGGATTTATAAAAGCGTAAAACTGGACCTTTTGACATTAGTTTTAAAATGTTTTGTTGTCATCATTACTGGATCTCAGTTCTTTCTTGGCAGATATCCACCGCACTAAAGTTTTTAAAGATCTGTTTTTCGGGGAAAATGTAAAGGCTAAAGTAATGACTTCATCATCTAGCCTTCTTAAATAGTTCTAACTTGGTTTTAGTTGTTTTGTTTGAAATTTCTTTCCACAATATTTTAAATGCAGCACTCAAGAGAAAATGTTAAAAATATGTCCATTAGGATAAAAGAATATTGCAGAGCAATAATGATGGGATATGTTCTGTGTGCTTGATCTCTCCCTAAAATGTCTATCAACTTTGTGTGCATATTCAAGATCTTTTTTGTCATCATTTTATAACACAAGGTTGCACAGCGAAATGTAGTCTGTAGCCCCCCAATGCCACTCACAAAAACAGAAACCACACAAATGGTCCAATAAACAACAAGTCCCAAAAACAAAACTATTTTTTATGTTGTAGTGCAGAGGATGAATTGAGGAGTCTCAGCCTGAGGAAAGAAGAAGCAAGGTTTTGTGTTTTCTTGCCTCTACAGTTCAGATTGTAATAGAAAATAAAGCAGCCTTGTATGTAGACCGAATTGATGAGGAAAACCATATTTCATTTAGATTACAAGAAAATCTGAGCGGTGGTAGAAAATGAAATGAGCCATTGACAACTCTTGTGTTTCTTTGTGACATTAAAACCCCCTCTTCAAATCTCATGGCTTAATAGGTCACTAAATGAAGATAAAAAGCTTGCTGGAAAAAGCAGGAGCTGGGGGAGGAGAATTAGTAAGGTAGTGCATTAACCTTTTCAGGATACTGAATAATGACAGATACTCACTGACCCCTTTTCGATGAGTATACAATGTACTGTACTGTACAACATCCGGCGGTGCTCCATTCACGGTAATGCTGTCCACTCGGTAGTTACTGTGGCAACCTGAGTGAAGGGTATTTTCATAATTTTGAAATGAGTCTGTCTTGTTGTTAGGGAGACTAGGAGGGATCACAGCAAGAAGCAAAGTAAGCGTATGTTTGTGAGTGGATGAGGAACTCTGATATTAAGCTTTGAGAAATTTTAAAAATGCACTGATGATAAAGGCTGCCGGAATCTATGCTGTGATTAAATGCAATTTTTCAAACAGTTAAAAATCAATAAGCTCTAACCTCCTTCCTGCAAGTGCCGTAGGAAATAATGGAAATAATACAGGTATATTTTCATCCACTTATGGAGAAAAACTATGAAATACAAAGCTACCATCATGTAGATGCCATGAAGCTAGTAAATCTGACTTTGTAAAGTAACACCACTTAAATTAGACAAAATGTGCAGTATGTTAACACCTATGTAAGCCACTGTTTACTGTAAGGCTTGATTGTGTCCAGCCCTTCGTGTTTTGCTGTGACAGTGTTTTGTTAAGCGAGTGTGCTACCCAAGATTAACTTGATCACAGTAGGTAGAGGCAAAGCCTTGTGTAAACTGGGAGCTTCTATGAGGGTTTTACTACTATGTGTATACCCCTCCCAAAGTCTCCACAAAGCACACAAGTGCATACTCCAAAAAAATTATTGTATGAATACAATGTATTTAATAACAATAAAAATACGTGATGGAGGAAAGTCAGTAGGATGCATCCTCTGGGGACCATTAAAGTCTATACAAAATTTCAAGGCAACCCATCCAATTGTTGACATATTTCACGGATAAGTGGAGATGTTGACAAGCTGGTGGCGCTAGTCAGATGAAAAGTCAGGGCTTCACTCAAGCATTCATCTTCTGGGCACCATGGATGTCTGTACAAAATTCTATGGCAATCCATCTAATAGCTGTTGGGATACGTCAGTCTACACTAAAGTGGTGGACTGACCAATCAACATTACCATCCCCAGAGCCACACCGGTGACATCTTGACATGCAAGTACAGATGGAGTCTGTAGGAAATGTCTGCAAAAAGTTACAGTCTGTTGTCTGGCAGCCAGCTGGCTAACATCACTACCAGTACTGCCAGGGGTGAGTAGCACTGGAGGAGCTACTTTTTGCATACCACAGGTGGTATCCCACTGCTGTTCCAACTCTTTCTCTATGCCTGCTTTAGCCTCATGTTCACTTTTTTCCCCCGGTACCTCTTGACAACATTGTTTGATGACGAAACGATGCATTATTTATCACTCTGCTAGAGTATCAAAGCAAACTATAGTCCCAATTAGACTGTAGAGTATCTCTAAGATTGGTTCACAGAAGTTTGTGTCATAAAAACAAAAACAGGATTTTTAAGCCTCTTTCCACTTTTATTCAAATACAAATACAGATACAAATAATTTTGCTGCCTCAACAAATACAGATACAAATACAAATACTGGGATCTCTGCACATCCCTAATATTTATATATAGAAACTGACCTATTGTTATTATGATTCCCATCCCGCCTGCTCCTGTTGACTTTTTTCCTGTCCCATCCCAGTCTCATGATGAATAGTATGTATGTGATTGGCCAACGCAGCGCCTTGTGGCAAAAGTTGAGCCTAGTTCAACTTTTTTGCAGGACAACTGCTGTGGTGTATTGCTGAGCCCTCTGCTGTGACACTCCTGCTGCATCAACAGACTGCCCTCATTCAAATGAATTAGAGGACTGTGTTTTTCACGCAGCGCTAATGTCATTCTAAACACTCCCTTACTGCATGTCCAGACAAAACGAAAAGCTTAGAGGTGTTCAAAAAGTTTAGAGGTGGCGAGACATATAAAGTCAATGGAAAGATGTGATTAGATGTAAATTCAACCAAAGTCAACTTTCTTTCTGAACAAACTTTTAGTTCTGGTTAAAAGCCTAACCAATGAGTTCTGTATAGTTTTTAGCAGGTCTATAGATTTTTGGTTAAGACACATAAAGAGACTGTTGCAGTGATAGAGTTGTGAGGAGATTTGAAAAAAAGAATGTAATAATTATCTCTGAGTCTTTAAAATTTAAATTCAGTCTGTTCCACATGTTGGACTTCAACCTTCTCAGCATCAGGATGGATACCACTGAACCTGTGATCCATTCGTAACTACAGCATCAACATTGTATTTCACAGACAAGTGATTCTGAGCCCAATTTTAAATACATTCATGTAGGCAGTCACCTGACCTATACTAAGAAGAGAAGCAATTTTTTTTGTATCAACATTGTTTAAACCCTAAGAGGGCCATGATATGATACACCTGTCTTCTAAATCTATGTTTATGGTGGTATGTTGCAAGATTTTGAAATATGCTCCATGAATTGAGAACACAATTATCCCCCAAATTTCCCTGCAGCTTTCATAAAAAGGGAAGCATGCATTTTCTACTTGTGCTCTTGTGTAATTAGCAACATAACCAATATGTTTGGAAAGTTTACTCAAGAGGTGGTGATTGCTATAATTTCTGTGAGAAATCTAATTTGGAAATCCAAGCAGGGGCCTTTGGAAAGATACGATGACTGAAGCTGTCATGAGAAAAAAAATATGATTAGGGGTGAGATTATCCACAAACGTTTAGCACATTAATGACATATCTGTTTGCCAGACAGAATTTTTATATTCTGTCTCTTCTCCGTTTCCCCTCTTGGAAGTCATCGATCAATGTCCGGGCATCCTGGACTCTTGCGTGAAGCATTTTCAAAAATAGGCTCTTCCATCATATCAGATATATCTGTCGGCTGGGTGTTTGACAGAATCCCACAAACTCATTACCAGCTGCTGGACAAAGACGGACGTGTTTCACAAAATTGTAAGGAATACGCTATTATAACAATGGACTATGTGGATGACTTGCTGTGTATATGGTTATGTGTAATATGGTATGATACATTTCTAATAAATAAAAGACAACTGTGATGAATCACATTTTTCATACCAAACAGATTGACACCGTTTGCCCGAGGGCAGGTCTGATTAACATTTAAGACATTCTGGTTAAATAAGCACATTTGGTGAAGGAAAAGTGCCAACTCACTGCAAAGTGGAAAAGCAATGTAATTGATCCTTATTTTTCATTCCCACACACATTAGTAGTGGGGAATCATTAGACTCTGAAGCTCATCAATGTGATGATGAATGCAGAGTTGTGACAGCGTATCCAGTCAGTAACAAACACTTCAGCTCAGACCCTTTATCACTGACACCATGATAACTGCTTCTGTCTCCTCGTAACAGCTATCATGACAAAACTGCCTTGACAAAGCACTGGCTGTATTTTATTTAGGTTTTTTTGAAGGGTGTTTCAGTGTGAGCATGTGTGAGGTCATGTGTTTGTCGCTGGTGTTATGTGTGCGTATGGTATAACCATGTGTTTCTGTGCGTTATTGTGTGTGTAAGGTGACAAATGTTTCTCACCAAGTGGACCATTTATCAAGACGGGCTGCCCTTCCAGGTAATGAAGTCAGGGAGCCTCAGAGCACACAGAGCACTCTTCTCCCACCAACATGGGCAAACAAGAAAGCATGAGCAATCACATCGCTCTGACATCTACTCCTCTCCCCTCTCTCTCTCTCTCTTTCGCTCTGTGTGTGTGTGTGTGTGTTCACCAACAACACAAGAGACTCCTTAGCACCACATCATTTAGAAGCGAAGAAGAGGCTGTGGCGCATACAGGCAATTTAGTGGCATTCAGAATCAACAGCTCAATGCAGACCCAATTCTGGGTTTTTCACGCCCAGTAATGATGGAGAAATAAGCACATCTTTGTAATAATATGAGTCACACATGGAGGGCAGGATTTGAGAATCAAGAACGAACCACTCCCACCCACTCATCAGAAAATGATGCCAGTATAAAGCAAATTATGAGTTGCTATAAGGTTATGAGTCACTATGAAGTATTTCATTATTACCTTAAGAAACTTTCATCCAAAATGGATTTTGTATGTCTAAGCACAGATACAGTACACATTGATACATATATAGATCATTTGCATGCATTCTGTAGATATATCAACGTGTCATCAGGGCTATTTCAACTTGGGCTTGGAGACAACGTGTTCTTATCAGAATGCCTGTGTCACAAATTTGGGATTGTGGACTTTAAAATACATTTACAAGGCAGGGAGGGTCAAACAAAAAGATGCTATTGAGTTGCATAATGGGAAATGCAGGAGTCTCCCTACTTTATGAGAGTCCATACAAACCCTTGGAGTATCTCTTTATGGTAATTCAACCTACAGGCAATCCCAAGCATGAATTTTTGTTTTCTGAATGACAGTGTTGGTACTGGTAATTAGTGAACTAGTGCAATATCTGTGCAGTTGGGCACTATAATAGCTCATAATGTCACTTGGATTCCAACAGCCATGCATTTAGTTAACCAGCTTGGGGGTTGACTTTGTTAGCTGTCCCATTTATGATTTGAGCAACCCCTGGGACTCTGTACATTAGTCCATGTTGTAATGTCAATCATGTAATGACTTACAGAGCGCTGAGATTACAAGCCTACATGGGTAATGAATAAGGAATAGTAAAGAGATGACAGGAAATGAGTGAGAGAGATGCAACACAAGACCCCAGCTGGATTTGAACCAAGGACATCACATTTCATGGTTCAAGTCATAACCTCTAAGCCACAAGGACACTCTCATTGCTGTTAATTTTGAAAGTCTGGTTGGTCATTTGATATCACCACATCTGGACTTACAATGTTCAAAAAGTAACATCTATTGGGAATCAGTGCAAAACCTAACAGCAAAATGGGCCTTCCAAATGTTGACTGTTGTAAAGGGACAGTGTAAATTATTATTGGTTTTTGGCTATATCTGGACTTTTTGAATGGGGAAAAAAAAAAGATGGCAGTGTGACTACCATACATGAGATCAGGCATTAGAACATATCTGAAAAGAACTGGATAACATGAGCTAAACAGACAAAAACTTGAAGAGTGTCACTTAGACTTAAAGAACTTCAAACATAATGTATAGGAAGAAATCATTTTCGTCAGCCGCAGAGGCCTCCCTCTGTCTCACGGTAATGTGGATGCAACCCACACACACATACCGATGCACTAAAGATCTCTCTGTCCTATCAGACTGCCAAAGCATGAGCGATGATGCCACTTAATGCTGCGACTGGCTCACCACTGTGTTAATTGAAAAGGACACAGGTGTGCACCCAAAGAGGACAATGTTAGGAATATATGTATATGTTTATAATGTGTTTTATTAAAGAATCCATAACAAATAAGTACAAACATGTCCTCGGGGGTGGCAAAACATACAATTTAGTGGAAATGGCAGCATTCAAGTTAATGGTATGGAGTAGAATCTGTTCAATGCCTATGGGGAAGAGTGGGGAGTGGCACAGAGCGGTGAGAGTGCTGTTAATTGGCATCCTCTGGAAGCCTCTATAAAAATGCTGGTTGTCTCATTTTGGCAAAGTTAGAAGAGCAGATGGCAACTGGAGACGATCACTCAGAGACTGAACTTGTGTGACACCGGAGGCTACGCAGTCAGGAAATGGAATGCGTTAAATATTTCTGGCATCATGACAACTTTTAAAATGAATTTGAATAAGTATCGCTTAAACATTAATTTATCAAAGAAATTGGTTGAGGAAATTATGATGCATTATTTATCGTCATATAATAATTATTATTATATGACGGACAAAAGAGCACTGACTCTCTGCTCCTACATGAAGAGAGTGTGTTGTATTTAAAAAACAGTGGTGCTGTTTTCTTCCCAAAATGCCCCATTTTACAATGCATGCTAAAAATACATCATAAGAAAAGATAATTACTGCTGAGAAATCTGCGTTTCCAATATGAACACAATAGCTCAGATTAGTTGTGCTCTGCTGTTCATCATGAATTTGTTGTCAGATTAAGATGGTAAATGGTAATTTGTGAGCTGGTTATTATCGGGTGAATGCAGGTGGTTCCCTCCCCTGCATTTCCTGTTGCATCTAGTAAGAATTTTCCTTGCTAACCATGCCAAGTGTGAAGTGCCATATATCTATAATTAGCACATCAGGCTCTGAAATGACTTCTTAGCGGGGGAAGGGATGTCAGCTAAAAGGCAAAGCCATAAAAACAGCCAATTTAATGTAGACACCCAATTTAGAGTTTTAGGACAAGGTCTCGAGGGCTTGTTGGCCAAAGGCTGAACTCACTGAAGTATCAGCTTTTTAGTCTGGGGATTATCCACCCTTTCTCCTCTCCAAGTTCTAGCAGAGAAAATAATTGCCTCTTCGTATGAAACAAAGAGAAGAACCTCATGCTATGCTCATGAAAAACAGCACTACTGTGGCACATCTCATGGTTTATGGTTACCCCATTGTAAAAAGCCTTCAGATGAGGATCCCTGTGGATTGTTGCTTTGCTGGGAGTGCAGCACATCTCTTCTCTTAGCTGTCCAGCTGCCCCAGGCTGCTTCAGCTAAGATAACTGTAGTAATAGGCTGGGACTATGTCGATTGTAGAGGGAGAAGGAGAGCAGATAAGGAGCGTCTCAAAAGTTCTGAGTGCGACGGAAATTCCTCATACACCTTGTTGCACAGGGTTCCTCCCCTTTCACCCTAAAGGCGCATCTGCTTGAGCATGTCCACTAAACTAAATAGAGATACAAACACCTTTAGATTGTGTCTGAGCTGTAGAAATGATTTCTGGCGGCAATAAAAACCACTCACTAACTTTTCACCCTCTCCTCATTGAGCCAGCCAACTGTCAGCAGAGAGGCAGGTAATTAACCGAGCCTCCACACAGACAGACAGGTCATGTAGACCTGCGCTCACATAGAAGGCCATTACTCTGCCTGGAGCAGGTAGGGCATCAATCACTCTGTCATGAAGTACTGCAGGGGAGAGGCATTTCCCACTTGAACATGAGAAGAAGCCCTCTAAATCCCCCTCTCAGACAGACAAGGAGTAACTCCCAGCCAGACTTCAAAAGGGAGATTCTCGTATCTGGGCATAAAATGTAGTCCTGGTCAGCCTTATGCATTACATATACAAGCTTCCCTTCTTGTCACTTTGCTCTAAAAGGCATAAAATGGTGTTCTAACATTCCTTTAAAGTTTGCTGTGACTTTTCGGGCCAGGTATCTTGTCAGGTGAGACTAAATGTGACCCTTGCTGGATTTTAGGTAAAGTAAATGAAACAGAAGCAATTAAACTCAAGTGAGCTACCAGAAGTCAGTAAAATGATTAATTAAACAGAGCAACTGAGCAGAACAGCAGTGGTAGCAGTGTCACAAGGCATTCTATAATAAGGCAAAAAGTCTTAGCCCTTTAAATATGAGAGTTTTTGCAGACCTGTTCAGACTCAATAACGCTCTGACTTATTTTGTATGTCAAGTACTAGCAGCATCTTCTGAGATTTGTACACCAGACTGAAACACAGGAAAACTTCATTCTGCATGAATCGTCTTTGTTTAATTTTTCCATTTCTCCTCTCATTTTCAGTCTCCTGCCTTATTTAAAACTTTGCATGGCAAGATTGTATTTCATTACTCATCAACTATTACCTTTACAAAACACCTATATGTAACATTGTTTTATTGTAAGAGTACTCTTTTAGATCTACTAAATGATGCACGCTGTTCAGCCGTGCCTAGAGAGCTGAGAATATTCCGATAACCTCAAAAACAGTGAGGCAGAACTCAAGAGGGTTTGACAAGCAAAGGGTTTTGAGGTTGAAAAGATAGAACTGCTTAGGAAAAGGGAAAAAAACTGCTTGAACATGATAATGAAAGTTAAATGATAGACATTAATGTGTAATGCTTTGTCCTTTGGGATGGAATTAAAGAAAGATTAAAAAAGTAATGACTTATTTACCAAATGATATATGAAAATGTTTTGACATCTCTTTGCCAGACAGTTACTGTTTTGTGTAGTTGAAGATTTCAACAATGCAAGCAACAGAAAGCAAGCTCAATATAATGAATTTGTTACTAGAAACTAGTTAGCATAATTACAGCCTGTCTTTTCAAGAGACAGTGCTTATATCATGCATCTAAATTCCTCACTGCCTTTCTTTAATCTTTTAGCAGAATTACCTTATTCCACATTCCTCCACATGTGAAGATCACAGCTACTATTGTGCACACACAAAGTGAAGGTTTGTGTGTACAAGAAATGAGCTCAGCTGTCTATAGGAAAAAAATCAGGACAGGTTCACAGTTTTTTAAATCTGTCTTTAAACAACAGTCAGGTGTCCATATGAACAGTGAAAGGGGTTTTCCTCACTGTTATCATTCCTCCTGTTCATACAGGCTATTAAAAGATCCCCTTCAAATGTGCCTTCAATTGAGTGATAAGTGCAAAACTCCACATTGTGTCCACACAGTCATTTTGTGCAAAAAGTTTATCTGAAGCTTATATGATGTTTCAGCCGTCTGAGTTAGTCATATCAAGTGGATATCTGCCACATTTACAGTCTTTTTTAGCATCAAATTCCCTCTTTGTGTTTCCTTGGACAATGTTTCCCTGTTGAGTTGCATTGGAAGTATAGTAACAAAAAGAGGGACTTTGGCACTAAAAAGACTGTAACATTGAAAGATATCTACTTGATTTGACTCATTTGTGCGACTGAAACTTCATATTAGCTTCAGATAAACTTTTAAATACGAATTTGCACAGAAGGAGGACTGTAGATCTCGCCCCCCATCACTTGTAAATGCATTAAGAAGGGATCTTCTAATGGTCAGTATGAACAGGAGGAATGGTTATAGTAAAAAAACAAACAAATAACAATTTCAATGATCATTTGGGCACCTGGGACTGTTGTTTTAGAACAACTTGAAAAATGGTGAATCCATCCTTTAAATATTTTACATAGCTTGGTCTGCCACTGGTTCAAATTGTTTCATTCAGTTCAGTACAAAACCATATGCACTTTTTTAAAAGCTTAGGAGCTCAGCAAGCACATAACTGCAACATATTTCATATTTATCACATCATTGCTGTTACACTGACATATAAATGCACACAACCCAAAACATATAACCTACAACAAACCAAAAAATCAATGAAACTAACTATTGTTTGCAAAGCAAACTTGATTAGATGTCCCAGGTGATCTATTGCACTGAATTATGCAATTGAAAATACTAATTTGGTGGGGCAAAATCACTCTCTGATCCAAGTAATCTAAAAACTATGGCATCCACCTGGACAAAGATAATCTTCTGCCACAATACTGATTGAAAGCTAAAGGCTAGAAGACTATTTCTTACCAAAAAAAATGTTTTATATGAGACAAAAAGCTGAATGCTGTTGGCAGCAGCCTATGAGGGAGACAAAAATGGGAATCTACCCGCATTGATTACCAGATAACCAGTGAAGCAACACACAGCTCACAGAATTATTGCTGACCCAGAGATACAGTCTGCTTGAGTGATCATGAAAGGATGGAAAGGTAGTGTAACCTGGGTGACCAGACCTTTAAAAAGGTGGCATTGGGGCATACATCACCCCAGTTACAGACTTTTTTCTGTTAGATATATGATGTTATATTAATGTTGTTGTTTTGCAGCTTTGGCTTTGCTTTTTGTTGGTATTTTGCTGGAAAAAAAGTCATAAGTCACTCTTCTTTTGCCGCCTGCAGCAGGTCTCTTTCTTTTGTTGCCGTGCTCCTCCATAAACCTGCCTCAGTATGGTGCTGCCACCACTTAATTCACAACGGACATGGTGCATTTCCAGTGCTGCACAGTGTTTGGCTTACACAGAAAGTAATTAGAGGTAATGTGAGTATTTTCAACAGTTGGCACTCTCCCATTAATGAAGTTGGCTGACCTGAAGAAGCAGCTATAATTTCACATAATGCCACATCACCGAGCCCAGACTGAGACCACATATCCTGCTGCATCCAATTTCTTATCCATCATTTTCATTTGGATATTTTTCATTATTTACTGATGAGAATTTTATTTAAAATTTTTACCAGAAGTTGCGTTTGTTATTTGGCCAGTTTAACAATTGTTCAACTGACACTTTAATGCTGTTGTGATCCAGATGGTGATTATGCACGATGGGAAACCTTCACCCTTGTAATTACGCACTTCTTGCATCCATTTGGATAACAGGTGTGGATTTCAGGATACATGGAGACTTGTCAGCTTTGGTCTGATGTACAACAACCTTTCCCATTTATGGTCGGCAGAAACCTTCTGGCTGCTTGAATTTTTTTTTGCATTATTTTAAAACAAAACAGATTGCTGTGATTTGTGTTTATATTCTCTATTTATTGTCTTTCTGGATGTCATAGTGACCGGTGACCATACTCACTCTAATACCTTCAGACATGTCTCATATAAACTTATAGATTCTATTTCCATACTTCTTGAAAAGTGGAGAAAACAGAGTATGTTTGTATGATTTTCTGATCCAAGGTTTGTCCCCCAAAATCTGAAATTAAGTCTATGCCCTCGGACTTCAATCATATCATCAGTTCTCCAATTTACTAAGTAATCCTCATCAGTCCTTTAGATGTAATAATTAGATATAAATTTTTCCTTTAAATTTGTATGTAAAACACCATTTTCCAAAAGTACTAGCCTTCTCTGTTGAGTATCGAGTTTGATGTTTTCTCAAGCATGTCATATACTTTTAAAAAAAGTAGGATGTTGTTGCTTTGGGAACATGTAAAACCATAGACATTGTGGGGAAATGACCTGGCCTTCACTGATTTTAGTGGTTAAAAACAGTCTTGCAAATATTGTTATTACACAACTTATCAAGTATGGATGATCGGAGAGACTCCCTTCACACGTTTACTAATGGCTGATGCCTTAGATATGTGTCAGGTGGTTCATGGTGATGGTGATGGGGTGAGAAGGTGTTGTCTTTTCTTTCTTTTTTTGTTCTCCAGCAAGTCTAAGAATCTCCACACATAGCACTTACAGGAGTAGCACGGTATAGGACTGCATTTGGAAATATATATAACACTTCATTCAACCCCATTTCAAATAAACACATATTACTGAGTGCGTTTGCGTCAGTCAGAGCACATTTGGAATTACATATAAGTTACATAACTGTGCTTATGAGTAGTCTCTGAACAACCATCTATACACATTGTAGCCCCTGCATGGAAAACTACATACACTGCTGACCACCCACTGGAAAGGAAAATGTTTATAGTTAGTTCAATTCTTGCACTTTCTGAAATTGAATCAGCCTTACATTTTGTCAGAAAATGAATCATTATATTAACAAAACCAAAAAAGGCATCATTTTTAATGTAGGACCACCTACATACTTGCCTCAGCTGATACAGATCCCCAAAGATGAACCAATGACTACAGCCCAGAGGCAGTACATGCAATATTTCCTGATAATTACAAGTGGAAAAAGACATCATGCCTGGTGACAAACCCAGTTATTACTTATTTCTGAAATAAAAGAATATAAAAACTAGAGGAAAACATCAACAGAATGTGTTCGTGTGAAGACTGATAATGATAATGAGACCACACTCACTCTGTTACTGAACTGATTTAGATTTGATCCATTAACCAACACTGCCGCCGTGTGGCGTCACAGAGTACTGCGTCTAGTGAAGGCGTAGGAACCATTGTACCAGCCGATGTTTCCTGTCGGAATCCAATATCGGACGTTAAAATCAAAAGCGCAGCCGCTCTTTTCAGTAGCAACGTATCGGCCATAATTTTGAAGCTAATTTGCTTTAAAACGTAGATCAAACGTAGAGTTTAGCTCATAGAATTGGCGGATTTTGTGACGTTCGGTCCAAATATGTCCGCTGCGTCGTTACAGGCAGCTGACGTTTACTCATCCTAACTTTTTCATGTGCGCCACAGAAGAGTCTGCAGACGTCTGTGGTAATAACGTTACTGAAGACCCCGAACTTCTTCCTTCTCAAGCGTGTAAATTTGAACAAATTTTTACAAATTTAGCAAATGAAGCCCTGAAGTAACTGTTACTAACGTCATTGTGTGCTGTATACTATACACTGTATAGCATCTCAGCGTTGACAGTATTAGCAGCAGCCAGTTGTTGATGACAGTTAAACATTGTGGTTTTTTTTAACTCTGCAGCGCCAGCTTGACTCAAGATTGGAAGTTTAAACACGATGTGGCATTTTCTCTCCTCACAGGTAAAATAATATGAGCAAAGAGTCCAGAATGAGGGCAACAGTGAACCAGAAGCTGACAGAGATGGGTGAGCGAGAGAGGTGAGATATGATATCACAAGTAAGCTAGTTGGTAATGTTAACATTGCCGTTAGTTATTGTGGCAGACGTGAAGACATCGTTTTTTATAGCTAATTACGTTTTCAGTGACTTATTATTGTGTGTCTGACTTAAAGGGAAACTTTGGTATTTTTCAACCTGCACCCTATTTTCCCATTTTGTGTCTAAGTGACTAATGGGGACAACAGTTGATGAAATGGGGCCAGTATTGGGCTGCAATATAATACTTTGGGGCAACAGCACCTCGTCAATGTACGTCAACTAAAGTGCTTGTTTTTACCACTGACAGGCTCAGATTGTTATTCTAAGTGTCAACATTATGGAAAGGACCATACAGAGAAATAAATCTTTTTCTTTACCTTTTGCTTAATCTGGTCTGTTTGTTGTTGTGTCTGACCAAGTCTTGCTCAAGAAGTCTCGTTCTGAAAGCAGTTGAGTTGTTGAAATCAGCTAAATATTCAGCCATGACAGAGATGGAGAGAAGAGTGCCGGGAATAGTTTGTTGTGTTGGACTACAGAAAGTGTTGCATAGTGTTAACTAAAAGATTTTCAAAGTCAGCCATTGAGCTCTTGCTCAACACTAAACCAATTTCAAAAACTGTCGTCCCCATTAGTCACTTAGAAATAAAAAGGGTCCAGGTTGAAAAATACTGAAGTGTCTCTTTAAGCCAGGCATGGGTAATGACACATTCTCTATTCTTCATCAAATGTTGGTTAAAGTCATGCAATAACACATCTCTATGGCATTGTCCAGAATCTGTTTTTCTTCTTGCTCCTACAGTTGAATGTTTGAGCTTCACTGTGCAGATTTTGACACTAAAAGGCTGTTTTCACATTCATCTGCTGAAGGTGGAAAGTTTCTCTGTGCTCACTGAAAATCCAATCTGAAGGGGTGGGCCTGTGAGCATGACTTATGTTATCACAACTAGTTTGGAGCCAATCCTGGTCCAGTATTCAACTTACACAAGTGTGATGTGGAAACTGGAAGCCTACAGTGCACAAACACTGAAAATGGACTTTACTGTGAAGTTGGAGACATTTTGTGTCCAACAGTTAAACTTCAGAGATGAAGTATGTTTGCATATTCATAGATTCTGGGATTTTTAATGAGGGAGAAGGAGAAGATGTCATTTTAATTATGATTAAGATAATTTAACTTTTTTTGTGGAAAAAACAGATGAGACACAAATTATTATTCAAACTAGAGTATTTTACATACAGTGGGGTCCAAAAGTCTGAGACCATTACATACATTTTTTTTTTCATTACAAATGATAATATCAGCTTAACAATTTGAGTGAAAAGTTGAATCTTTGAAATGAACTTCAGAATATCTTAGTATTTGGTATGTCCCCCTTTTGCTTTAATGACAGCATGCTCTCGAGCCGGCATGAACTCCACAAGTTTGTGCAAAACCTGATGACCCATGTTATCCCAGCAGGATCTGACAGTGTTCCAAAGAGCTTCTTCTGATGTCACTGAAGGCTCGGCTTTCTCAGGCTTCAAGTGCCCCTATAAATGTTCAATGGGGTTGAGGTCAGGTGACTGTGGAGAAAAGTCCATGACAGTCAGGACTCCTTGGTCTTCTTTGGTCTTTAAGTAGTTCTTGTAAAGTTTTGAGCTGTGTTTGGGGTCATTATCCTGCTGCAGTATGAATCCTTCTCCACAATGATGCAAACCAGAGGGTACAGCATGTCTCTGAAGAGTGGAGTGCTACTTCTCCTTGGTCAGGGTGGAGTCAGTTCGGTGCAGGTGTCCAACTCCACAGTAGGCAAAACATCCCCAGACTTGAATATTCCCACCACCGTGTTTCACTGTGGGTTTGATACACTGCAGTATCATTCTCTCTCCAGTTCATCTACTTACATACACCCTTCTGTTACTGCCATAAATCTCAAACTTGGATTCATCAGTA
Organism: Thunnus albacares; assembly: GCF_914725855.1. Lineage (NCBI taxonomy): Eukaryota > Metazoa > Chordata > Actinopteri > Scombriformes > Scombridae > Thunnus > Thunnus albacares. The sequence continues at coordinate 8,161,247 of NC_058113.1, read as the reverse complement.
AATAGGACTTTTTTTTCCAGTCACCCACTGGCAAATGCTGGTATTCCTTAGCCCACCCCGAGTGTTTGGCTTTATTTTCCCTCCTGAGAAGTGGTTTAGAAACTGCTACTCATCCTCTGAGACCACACAGACAGCCTTCTTTTGATGGTACTTTGGCTGATTGGAGTCTTGTGTTCTTTATTTTACAAATTCCGTATCTGTGATGAATTTGCTTTTCTATCTCTCAGGGAACTAAGCTTGATGTATTGATCTTCTGATGGTGATGATGTGGTCGCTTTTGGTCTGCCTGATCGTGCTTTGGATACAACTGATCCAGTTTCTTCAAAGTGTTTTAGAGTCTCACGCACTGCCCCCTTAAAAACCTTGAGTCAAGCTATGATTTGATGCTGAGAAAGCCCCTCTTTGCTTAGAATAACAATTTGACTTTGACACTTTTACTTAGTTCTGATGCCATGTTTCCCACTATCACAGTGCTACTTAGTAAGCAATGATCTTCTGGAAACTTGAGGCACAGCCATATTTATAACAGTGACTGCAAGTTGAGTTACTTTAGCGAGTCTCTGATGAGAAGATCAAATCCACGCCTGAGTGTTTCAAAGGAAGGGATGCAACTCAAGGAAACCTGACCTTTTGTACAAAGGAGTGAAGTTGGACAGTGCCACAAATTAGCTTAAATTTGATTGCTGACCTAGAATAGTGCAGTATCTCAAATATTTCCTCTTCATATAATATGTCATAACTTGTGCTTTTAAAACTTTGTTTCTGAATCCTCAAACTTTCTGATTATTTTCAAGTTTATGTGAAAATATTAGAGATTTTCAATGTGATCTCAGACTTTTGGACCCCACCGTACATCTTAAAATATGTCTGGAGGGGATCTTTAACAATTACTTCACTTGTTACTTTTTAAGTTAAACGTGAGAATAAACTGACTTAGCATATTGCATGAATACTGAAAATATAAATATTCAAATATATACAGGGAAGATGTCTTTCTACTCTGTCACTTTTCAATATCTCAATAGTGTACATGTATTGCTTGATATTCTCAACACATCGAGTAAGACGGAGAGATTGCCAGCTGTTAAAGGGCAAAAACGTGCCTGCTATGTTCAACAGGCAGGAACTATACTCATACTGAACTGATATAGCTACAGAAGTATTGTTCCTCAAAAATTAAATAGGACACAGTGATATTGTCAACATAACGGAGAGAATGTCATTTCTCAGGACCAAATGATGTTGCAATCAAGACCGAGATGTTGCCAGCTGTTAACGTAATTAGCGTGAGACAGAAACGTGCTAGCTGTATTCTCATATGTCCTTGCATCTTGTTGACAGACTGAAGGAGTTACTGAGAGCTAAGCTCACTGAGTGTGGATGGAAGGACCAGATGAAGGCTCACTGCAAAGGTAAACACAACAGCACTGTTGAGCAGATTGAAGGTTAGCATAACTTGTACCTGCTGAGGAAAGATGCCACTGCTAGTACTTCATTAAGAAACTTTATCTTCTTGAACTGGTCGTTGGAGTTCTCAAAAGCACAAAAAATAAAAATGACCCCAACATTATCAAAACATCAGAGTATTTGTTACAACAGTCACACAATTGCGCTATATGTCCAAAAGCAATGGCAGCCCAAAGGTTTTCTTGGGTTGCCATTAAAATCATGAAAAAGCACTGCCCCGGAAATGAGCAAAACAGTCTTTTAAATTGCTTGGAGATTAAAAAAAGTAGAAAATTAGAACATAATAAGCACTGTATATATGTATTTGACTGTTGAAACTGAAGTGTTTTACTAAAGAGTTCTGCTAGGGAGCTGACATTATGTTGCACAAGCTGCTTGGAGTCATTTCTGTGGCTTTTTATTTGGACCTTTGAAAAGCCAAATCACTTTGAATTCAGTTAGTGTGAGAGGAATGACATAGTTGTGTCTACTTGCTTTGTTTTGTTAAGACTGTTGTGAGGGTAACGTTTCCGCACTGATGTTTTGTTTTTCTCCATGTTACTGCTTCCATCATCGTCCTCTCTTTGATTGGTTATTTAACTCATTGTGATGAGTTAAAAAATGGTAAAATATCATCTACATTTCTTTGCAGAAGTCATCAAAGACAAAGGCTTGGAGCATGTCACTGTGGAGGACCTGGTTGTAGAGATTACTCCTAAAGGAAGAGGTAACTCAACTTAACTAACTGGAAAAAATTCATGGTATAACTCATGTAATATAAAACTATCACTCATGTGACTTGGCAGCTGTCCTCGTTTTTACCAGCACCCATAGTGATTTATAAAAGGAAAAAAACACACTAAAAGTCTTAACACCACCCTAAAACATAACACTGTTAAATACACGTTAATCACAGTTACTTGCATTGCATTCAGTTGTTTCATGCTGCACACTCAAATACAGCGAGAGTCTTGCTTTAGAGTGATCTTTTTCCCTCCATAATTGAAGATGCAGAGGTGCCAGATAATGCGGTCATGGCGTGTTATGTTTCTAGTACGGGGATGTGCAAACACAGAAGTTTACTTACTGCATTGTAGCTGTCACAATCACGGATTTCTTCTTCTCTTGCAGCTTTGGTGCCAGACAGCGTCAAGAAAGAGCTTCTACAGAGAATAAGAGCATTCTTAGCTCAGCATGCCACATAATTTAGATTTACTTAGACCATCAGCCTATACTGTCAAGATATAGAATATTTTATAATCAGGGTTCAAAATTAACTTTTTTGTCCACCAGCCAAATGGCTAAATGTTTCAATTTTACCAGCCACTCAATAGATTACTATTGGTTTTTTGGCTAGTGAGTGAAGCAAATCTACCAGCCACATGCATATTATACAAGCATTTGGCTGGTGGCTGTTGCTAATTTTGTGCCCTGTTTATAATAAATTAATATACTTAAATTGTGAGATTTTCTTTTCATTTGAGATTTTGGCTGACACACTACACGCTTGGTTATTTGGTTGTGTGTTTTTACTGATCCTGTGACTGCAGTTATTACATAAATTTTGTAAATGTACTTGCACTGTTGAAATAAAGGTTTTGATCTGTTGGAACTGAGTGAACTGGGTTCAGTTGATTTCAAAACAAAGTTTGCATAATCCTGTCAGGATGTCTTGACAGGAGTTTCAAGAGTCTTGATGAAGTGCTGTATCCTGTCTAGTAGATGAAAATACAAACGTGTTATCTGTCCTTTCCTGTACAAATAGCGTAGTCATGCAACTGCAATGAAGAACTGTATTATATTTGAACTGAAGCTTTTACTGTTGTGGATTTCTTCCCATCGGTTTATAGCAGTTCTTGGATTTCACTTAAGCAGGCGCACATGTAGTTGCTGATTGCATTTTGTACCACTGTGATGCAACCCATGAAATCAGTACTTAAAAATATTAGATTAAATATTGAGCTAATACTGTGTCCATAAATAAAACCGTAGTCAAGTATTTGTACTGCAGCGGTTCTGAAAATGAGCCCCAGAGCCTCCCAAGAAGCCTTCATATAGTGTAGGAAGCAGTTGGCATAATTCAATTTACACTCCTCTGGCATACGTGTAAGAATGACTTATTATTCCAATTATATTTTCACTCCAACTACACTTTAGACAGTTATGTAATTCAGTAGAAAAGGTAGAAAATACAGTACATATTGATGGGACATGTTATGAAATGTGAAAAGTGTTTTTCCACTGCCCTTCCCATCTAAACAAGCAGCGTTTCCTCTAAGTTGTATGTGTAGTGTGTCCTTCCAGGTATCAACACAGCGGGTAGCTTCACATCTGGTGCTTCAAAGATGGAATCAAAACAAAGATGTGACAAATAAGAGCCTGAACTGAAATAGCTGACAGTAAAACTGTTGCTGTGAATTAGCATTATATTCCAAGAACCATGATCGTGTAATGACAAGGCTGGCACTGCTGTACTTCCCAGAATCACAGCGTGTTCCCAACAGAGGAGAGCCGGGGGGGATGGAGAGAAGGAGATCATGACAAGATAAACAGGAGTGACCCTGTTCACATGGAGAGGTGGATGCACCAGGGGACACGCTGCTTTCACCAAAACCGGTTGTCAGATTACTTCAAGGTCCTTGGTGCGTGGTATATGAAATGAACAAGTGCACAGACGTGTTCCAGTGGGAGAGGCACTGGGTTGACATGTCCAAAAAACATACTTAAACCATGGTGAGATGGAAAATCAAGGCTCTACGTGTCCTGATTGTCTAAGTGCATGTTTTTGCTTTGATGCTGTCGTGCAACTTCAATTTCCTCTCTATCAAGTCAATAAAACTGGGACTATTACAGGAATGTTTGGTCCTGAAGCCATCTTTGTTTCACATTTTTCCATCCTCATGCTGAACCACATCATTTTGTTTTGTTGAAAGGTCTCTATAGTTACACACGCAAAATACCTAATTGGTTATGGATTACATTTGGAGAGGCCATGAACCCGAAACAATGCACCCCTCGGCACGAGTTGCACATTAGTGGGTAGTGAGTGAGTCTGCACCGGTCACCCACCCAAGACAGAGAGCGTGTTTTCTTAGCCGAAGGACCTGCTGTGACATCAGCCCAGGTGACAACATGCTGATATACAGTGTTGCTGGGGAGGCCAAATGTAACGCACCCCTCCAACCCAGCACACACGCTCCTTTAATGGCCTACATCAATCCCCATGTTATCAGCAGATCTCCCCAGGCCCCCACATATAAAGGGGGTTCTGCGCACTGCAGCGCACCGCAGACCAGCACTGGATAGAATTACCAGTGATGCAATTTATTATCATACAGATTTTTATTTACTTTCTCACTCTCCGTTCTCAGCTTGTCTCCATCACTCAGGACCTGCACAGCTCTGCAGAGGAGCTGTACAGTAACCAGATGACTCTGCACATCATAAAAAAAGTTAGACGTAATAGTTGTGCAAATACAAGAGAAAACATGATTTTTTTATTTTTTTTTTAAAAATCCCATTCTCCTATTCTTTGGCTCACTGTTGTACATCTTGGATGTGGCAGGCAGAGACGTAAACAAACCCAAAACAGCTGTTTTGATGATCACAGCAGCAGCTGATGGCGAGGAAGCATACATCCTGTGAGGCAGCCTCTGAATGAACCAACATAAGTCAGGCAACAACAAAGGGAAAGAGTTTCCTTATTCCACCAAAGTCAATATCAAGCTGTGTCTGAGCAGCACGTAATGACATTTAAAAGAAAAAGACAAACATGTTGTGTGTGTGTCTCTGTGCTCTTGTGTGCATGTAGGTGTGCACAGATATGTTCACCCCCCCTAGAATCGGATCATTTCAGCATGATAGCAGCTGTGTCAATAGCCATTGGAGCCAAAAGTGTGGCCCTGTATGCCGAGTCCCATAGGTGCTCTGAGGTCCTCTCTCTAGTGAGATTGGCAACATCCAAAGATCATAAACACCTCCCTTACTGTACAAACAACTGAAGAAAAGGCAGCGCAGGATGGAAACAGATGTCAGGAACGTGGTCATATTATAAACAAATGTTGGGAAATGATGATGTTATACCACATTGCCTTATTTGGGGTAACAGTGCACCTGCTTCTGGGGATAATAGTTTAAGAAGTGTCCATGAAATACTGTATCTCGAGCCCCGCTCATATAACATTGATAGATAAATCTCTCCATGTTTACAACCATATATCTGACATTTCTAATTTACAAGACACAGCTATAGGCTGAGCTACAGTGTCTCATATATCTCTTCCTATCTTTTTTTTTTCATAATGGAAAGGGCACTGACATTGCATAAGCAGACAAAGGGTCAAAAAGGGTGTTTCAAAGCAAAAAAGGGGGCCATGTGCGCCTACAAATTCCCAAGACCCGGTGAACAGTTGGCCCTCTTTACTGTCAACATGTGTGAATGCCATGCTCGATAAATTTCTCTTTGAATTCCCTCACTAGAATTTATGAGACATGCAACATGGGGTTGCAACTCGTTTGAAGCCTACACACTTGCAGCATTCGATGCCGTTTACATTCTCATTTTGAGGGGGGGGGGACAAAAAAAAGGAGAAACAGGGAGAAGTTGGCATGTAGCATCCTGCAGTGTAAAGAGTTTTAAATGCATTTACACTCTGTTGTGTCTCCTGGGAACTGTTTTCTGCACGCTAATGAGGCTGAGGAGCAAGTTTCATTCTGTTATTCCTGGCATCAACGCACCAGTCACAGGCATACCACTCGCACTCTCTTTTTTTCTCTCCTCCCTTTTCCCTCTCGGTAGCCCAGTGCAAATAATAAATAAGAGGAAATACATCATCCCTTTTTCAAGCCGAGAGCCAAGACCAGGTCTGCCAAAGTTAACACAAAGCAATCTTAGGTAATGATCAGCAAATGTGTATAAAGTTTCATAGAGCATGACTTCACATAATTCTTGTTTAGATCATGTAGGCTGGCTCCATCTCAACTGTGATGCTGCTGCTGTAGAAACCATGCATTCATATACACACATACATATACACACACACGCACACATATGCACACACTGTTTTGATTCTCTCATCAGGCTTGTTTGTATCACGCTTAAAAGCAGCACTTCTGTTTTATAAGTGCTTGTAATTGATTTGATATAGTGTAACATTGTGGCAAGGATTAGCTACCAGTCATAAATTGTGGAATTTTAACAGAGGCATTGCTCATTCCCATTCATTCTGTGCACCAAAAAAAAAAAAAAAACGTGTCAGATTTTCCATTCATTTGCAACAACGCAAATCGGTGGCTCCGATACGAAACATTTCATTATGGCTCAATTGATGAAAATGATTTGTTCAGTGTAAAAAAAAAAAGAAAGAAAACTTCATTGAGTTGTTTTAGTGCTCTACCTACAGCACAGCCAGCGTGCAGATGGAGAGCCGGGGGGTCTCTATGCAACAACACAGAGGAAAGAAGCGAAACACAATCCAGACATTGTTTACCCTGTTTCTGATGTAAAGGCCACTTACTGTCGTGTCCAATGCCTAACCCTTAATTTGCTGCCCTAGCCTTTGAAGTGTGTGCATATTTCTGTTTCCTAACACTACCTTTCCCCTCTCTCTCTCTCTCTCTCTTTCTCTCTCTCTCTCTCTCTCTCTCTCTCTCTCTCTCCTCCAAGCCCCAGCAGTTGATATTGCAACTGGATAGGCCATGTTTCCATGTAGGGGCTCTTTTTTAGGCCTGCTCTGATGATAGAAAACACAAGTGGGGAAGGGGAAAGGAGTGCTGGGCGCACAGATCCACAGAGAGGCCCCAGCCCCGGCCCAGACAACGCTGCAGGGGATTAGAGCACACCCTGGCAGCAGAATGGTTTCACTTAAGAATTTCAGTAATCACTTTTAGGAGTGTAATATATAGCTGACCTTCGGCAGCGCCACACGACCCCCCGCTCCCCCAGCCATTTGATCAAAGGAAGCGGCGGTGGCTGTGCAAACAGGCGCTATCAGTGGACTCCAATGGATTTACTGCCTGCTTCTTCTCTCTTGTCTCCCCTGAGTCGTGTGCTGATACACACAGAAACCCAGTTTCATCTTACAGAACCTATTTTTCTCCCGGTACTAATTTACGGGCAAGATCATGACTTGAGGGAACTTTGAGGAGGAGGGAGGAGGGAGGGAGGTGAAGGGGTGGGTGGGTGGGGGGTTAAGGGGGCCTCAGGGAAGGGGAGAGAGTGGAGGTGGGAGCAGCTCGGGGCCCTTATCCACTGCCTGCTGACTGGGCCGAGCAGAGCAGTTCTCATCATGGGAAAAGCCCAGTAGGTGCTCTCTTCTCAGCTGGAGCAGCCAAACACCATGGCCTGTGCTCCGCAACAATAACAGCAACCAGAAAAGGACAGAGGGTTGGCCCAGTAGGGTTTATATAGTGCCCTAAATCACAGGAGTCTCTGACAAAGAAGAGGGGGGAGAGGATGTTGGTATCATAGCAACTATTAATAACCCAATACATACTAGTGTGAACACAGCCGAGGTGTCTCTAAGTCTCTCTAATGCTGCAGTTTAATGGGTTTTTTTTCTCATTTTTAATTACTCGTGTAGCTGTCCACTCTTAACATGCCAGCTCATATTGCCCAACTATGGCATTTTAATGGACTATTTTATCGCGTCATTCAAGACAGCAACATAACATAACATTTCCCTCAACTATGAACAGGCAATTTCTGTAAACATTCCTCAATGAAAAGCAGAAAACAATGTCAACATGTTGACCTTTATGCTTTTATAGGGAAATGTCTTTCAGCTGGTTAATCCTCAGTAATTTGTAATTTGTGAGTCATGTGCTCTGTTGCAATTTCATGCTCTTGTTAAAATGTTTCTTGCAGTACTGTACACGCTGTGCTCGTGCTGAAATTGTTGTTTATTCTGTCTTTGTTTGATTTAAAAGGAAAAAAAGATTTATATGTTGTGTTTCCTTTTGTCAGTAAAAGTTACGAGAGCGGTAAGTACCTCTTGTGGCCAGTTGAGGGCATCACAGAACAGGTGACAGAGGAGGATCTACACGCTGTGTATGAGGAGATACAGGAGGTGATTCAAACCACTTATTACTGATACCTCATTCAGAAAACTCCACATATGGAATGGGAAATGTGTGGTCTCAGATATATATTCATATGTCCTTTGAATGATCCAAACTCTAGAAAATGTTTTCATTGCCCCACTTTCATTTCAACGTTCTTGACAGTTTATCAGGTGCATAAGAAGATTTCAATCATAAGGAATTGAAAGCTAATGACAAAACAGACATAAATTCTTTAGCTGGCATGTCAAGGAGTGCTTATGTGACTCAGCTGATGACAATGTGTGCCGTGTCATTAAATGATCACAGGAAGTCCTGTGTTTTTATGAGCTTCTTAGTCAAGCTTGGGGTGGTGGTGGAATATTTCCTGATTCTAGGACGTGAAAACAACTCACCACATGTTCTGTCTTTCTCAGAAACAACAGGGAAGGACCCAAACAAAACCTACCATGCACTGTAGCCAGGGCCCTAAAACACAGACTTTACCCTTCCTGTCATCTCGGAGGGTCACAGCAGGTCAGCCTTGTACTGAGTGATTTTTTTTACAGCTATATGTTATTCGAAGAAAGGTGTGCTCAGCTCCTTCACGCACAAATTTACCCCCACCTGAATCCAGTGTGGTAGTTATATAACCTCTGTTTTTTTACAAGAAGTGATGAGGAAGAAGTGGAGGTGTGGGGCATTCTTCCTGAAATATTGCTGCATTCCCTTCATCAGCTGATAAGGTTCCTTGTTTGGAGAGCAAACAGGAGAAGTACCTGCTGTAAATGCTCTGTGGCCCTTGGACGTGTAAGTATTTTATGGTGTGACACCATTATGGGCATGACTGATAAGTCTGATACCTGAGTGCTTGCCATGTCATTACCGTAATACAGCTGGTCATTTTGATACAAATTGGTGTTGAGTCAGCTACAGCAAGAAATAATAACTTCTCGCTTCTCTGGGAAGCACTCTGCTCAGACTGCGATAGTGCAATTGCCTTATTAGCTTTAAGAGCCAGCTACATTAACATGTGGTCAACATTCGCTTTTGGGGAAAACAAGGAGAACTCTGCTGACCCTCATGATTATTGCCTTGCTAATTTTGTGGAAGAGTGTGCAGCTGGGTGGGCGAATAAGCTATCAGGCTTAAAGATGATTAACAACATGCCTATTTTAATTAGCATCAGCACCAAAGCTATTATGACCATTCCATTTGGCTCTGTGCGCTATCATGGTTATCATCAAGCACCATCTCTTTCAAACACACATCCTGTTTTGGCCCTCTGATCGTACATTAGATACGTGCAGGAGAGCTGGTTCGGCTGTGTGTGTGCATGGCATTGGCTGTGTGAATCAGCTGAGGCTCATGTGGCTGGCCTGGCCTTGCTCCCTGCGACCCAGTGGGGCTCAGCCACCAGCTGCCTAGCACCCACCACACATTCCTGCTTTATTCCCAAGCTCGCCTCCCTCAGCTACACCGGTCAGGACAAAATGTATACCAGCTGCAACATCATTAAGTAAATGGGATCCTTGCACAGTTCTTTAAGGCACCACATTGAAATGTTAGCCAAATCAGTTCAGTAAGTGTGAAAAACATGTGTATGTGCAAACAGAAACATGAATGCGCACATGGACATGAATCCAGACACTCAAACACGTATTTATTCATCACGTGCAGTGAGCACTTGCACTTGCTCTTATTTTTTAATAACGCTAGTGGCATTGCTCTAGAGATGTCAATTTGTATGTTGGTCAGTTGGTCCACCACTTTGGTCCAGACTGAAATATCTCAACAACTAATGGATGGATTGCCATGAAATTTTGTATATATATTCATGGTCCCCATAGGATGTATCGTACTGAATTTAGTGATCCCCTGACCTTTCCCTCTAGCACCACCATGACAGTGATGTTTTTGTTTTCTGGTGATGTGTCTTGATTTTGCAATTTCCATGAAATCTAGTTTAGAATTCCATATTGCTCAGAGATTGAATCCTAATGACTTTGGTTATCCCCTGACTTTTCATCTAGCACCATCATCAGGTCAAAATTTTAACTTGTCCAATACATTTAACCAAGTATATATATGTTAGCATGCTGGCATTAGCATTTAGCTCACAGCACTACTGTACCTAAGTACTGTACAGCCTCACAAAGCTGCAAGCATGGCTGCAGACTCTTTATTCATTCTTCTTCATCATTTGTTGTTTCTTTCCTGACTGCATTGTTAGATTACATGTTAAGTTGGTGTATATAAAGCACACTGAGCACACTTGTAGGTCCACAAGGTGCTATATAAATCAAATTTATTGATTTTTATCATTGTTACACACACATGTACTCACTCTGAAGGCTTAACCTCCTGAGATATACATACACCAATATTTGCAAAATGCTGCACACCAAAGTCTCCACGTCCACTACAAACCATCAGACAACACACAGCCAGACATACACACCCTTCCCTCCAGACTGCCGTCACAGCACTCCAAGCACAGCTGTCAAAACGCAGGGACTTCCAACACAACAATAGTGAGATGTCTTGGGAGAGCCAGAGAAAGACAGATTCGGTAGAGGAGGTGTACTGGATGTTGAACTCACACCTCTGGACACCTCAGATGCTCTGGATTGGGGCCGCACAGGTTGGATCCTCATTCCCTGCACCATTTCTATTTTTTTCACCTTTCAGTCCATTCTGTCACTCATGTTATTCATCTCCTTCTCTCTCTAACACTCTCTCTTTCCAACCCTCCTTCTACTTCTACCTCTTTTTTGCTCCAGGCACGGTCCACTGTTATCTCACATCAACTTTCATAACAGCTCTGGGAAGACCTCCCTCAACCTCACGCCTCGCATGTGAGTCCACACGTCCAAGAGGAGTAATAACACTGAAATCCTCCAAATCAGGTCATGTCAAATTAAGGGAGGTATTTCGGGAGCCCACCCAAGTCTCCGAAGGGGTCAACTAACGCTCAGGGCCAGATTTGCATGTCAAAATACACTCGATGATTCAGACTACATCACAAAGCAGGGCTGATATTCCGTGTCAGAGTGTCTCATAGACTCTAAGATGATGTAGACTGGCCTGTTAGTGTGAAGGCAGGTGTGGACACGGGTGAGGAACCCTGTTGGCACGCAGAGATTTGCAACTCAAAACCTTGCAGCAAGCGAGTGCTCCTCGGTTGAACTGGCTACAATAATATTTTTTCACCATTTCCATCCCAAATCCCTGGTAAGAAGAATAAATTTAGGTCTTAGAGGTTTGCATTAATTTCAGCTTCTGATACCAAAATCAAGTGTTTTTTCACATTGATTTAAAAGTATTCTCACCTGAATGCAGGCTATGGCAAAACTCATGAGACTGTCACCTTAGCAGACCTCCCATGCACCTTTTTGGTGTTCTATTACTGGAAATATTACCTATAGGAATCTAGGCTAAAGAGGCTAAAGAGATCACTTTTATCTCAGTTTCATTGCTGATAACGCAGAGATGTTTTGAATACTGATAAGGTTTGGACCTTGCTTGGACTTACAAACAATCATTTGGCAACTCAACAAGCATTCCAGGGAAGTTCATGCTACGTAGTGATTTATTGCCAGGATGTGTCTGGATAGAGTGTGTAGGCTCCAGGTTGAAGTAGCTGGTGGCACAGCAGGTCAGTGAGATAGCTGAGCTACATAGCAGTCTGGGATTCATTCAGGAAGCTCCCAAAGGGGTTGTTGACTGGAAGGAGGCGGTAAATCCCCAATTTGAGGACTTTGTTTTTGCTGATGTTGTGAAACATCTTGTTAGGAAATTTGAGCTAATCTAACCTCACACACAGGGTCATTGTAGAGTCTATTGGAAATTGAAAGGAAGATGGATGGTTGCAATTACTGTACTGTGAAGCAAAGACACAAACACTACTTATTTTATTAACTCATTCCTCAAGTTTGTTCATTAAAGGCATAAAGTTGAACTAGAGAATTTTAATATAAAGATACAAATAATTTTTGATTAAAATGTAAAATTGGATATTCTGGCACAAATTTTAAAGCTTTTTTTTTAAAATGAAAGATTTACATCTTTTGAACAAATAGGCTTGGGGCTGATGGCCTCAGACAGGGTGAAGCAGTATTGATTTGATGGACTAACGCATTGTCGGTCTCAAAAAATATAGAATAACACTAACCATACATGTCAATGAGTGGCTATAGATTAGCCTATAAACCTTTATTAATTGATTTTTTGGCCACTTGGGGGCAGCACAACAAGCTTTAAACACAGCACTGACATTTTACAGTATTGCCTTAAAAAGTTGGCGTTGGAAACAACTGCCTATTTTCAGCAGACATCAATATCATTAGCATTAATTTCAAGTTGACTTTTTTACAACCTGATGAATATAAGTACAAATTAATCTCCTGCTAAGTCTGTCCATCAACTCTTCAGGGAAACATCTGGCTCTTTAGCTGCTAAATGCTGCACTGTGTTCATCATCTAGTAGCTAACTGCTACAGTAGTTAGCAACTAACTTGCTAGACTTGCCAGCTATGGTCTTCTGTTTAGTGTCAGGTAGGTAGCGTGGGTTCAGCTTTTTTGCTGAAAATAGTTGTCTGTTGCTGGAAACTAGGTCGGTGAGAGCGGTGATAGTGAACCAAAACAAGACAACAACGAGCTGAGAGTTGTAAAGAAGTTAAAATGTTCTGTGGAGCTAAGAGGAAGTGCAGAGTTGGGTAATAAATCTCTGTTGGTTTTTCACTATGAGTGACAAACGTCACATAACACACTGTCATTTGACCCAGTGTTAATATAAAACTATTGATTAGTGTAGCTTGAATTTCCGGTGTTAGTTTCTCCAAAGTGACAAATAAAAAATTGAAGGCAAAATTCAAACTGTTCTCTGAGTTCTTTGTTCAGAGGAACCTGGACTCAATAACCTGGAATTAAGAACCACAATCTTGCTAGTCTGGTGAACATGAGTAAGTAAAAGTTTTGGAAACTTCTTACTGCTATTCAGAGCCACCCCTCCCTACAGCCGCAACAAACTTTTTTATCATCCTCATCTCCTCCAGATGTTCACCACAGTAAAATAAAACAAACACACACCTAAACTCATCTGCATGCTCCATCTTAGCTGATGTATACAGGTCCTCAGCAGCTGAATGAGATGCCAAGCACTTCTCAAGTGCAAGGAAATGGTGCGGTTTCACAATTCCTAGATTAGGACTGAAATCTGCAGTTCCCCCCACCACTTTAAGTGGCTGTGGTGCACACACAAACCCACTGAGACCATAGAAACATACACAGTGGTTTAGTGTTGGGCTCTGGCCAAGATAAATGACTGCTTCAGGTGAAAACAAACCGTGGCCCCAGCAGATTTTTTTTTTCCATTTGCAAGTTTTGGGGCGACTTCTCTTTGTGTGTCAACTGTTCTTACACATATGCTCCGCTTTGGCTCCTCCACCCTCTAACACTCTTTGGGCTTGTGAATTATTCAGAATGAGGAATTAAAGTTGAAATGGCGCTCTGCAGACACAAGTGCTTCACATGTGTTGAGGACTAAAGGTGGAACGACCCTTTTCAAATCCATTACAGCTGATATTTGTGACATCAAGTTTAGGAAAGTAAAGAGAAGCTGACTGAGAATTTATCATCCATGAAGCATGATCTTGAAAGGGGTAGAAATGGATTTTCATATATTACAGCCCCCCCCCCCCCAACATACACATACACACACAGTGAACACCCTCAAGCTTATTCATTCACTCTACAGTTGACCACAGTAAAAGTCCTGACTATACCCAGAGCTGCAGTTAATCCTGCACAGGGATTTTTACCTCTGCTGTGTCATCGGGTCATTTACTTATATGCATGTTCATAATCATATGTTTATGTTTTATGTTTATGAGCCAGCAGTACATATTATGAGCTATTATAACTGTGGTGCACATGAGAAGGGCCATATATAGCAAGCCCTTTCTATGCCAGAACAGCACAACAAGACAACTGGGTTAGTGGGTACAGGCAATTTTTACATGAAGAAGGCTAAGAATATGATATAAAATGTCTAAAAAATAATATAGATTTTTGATTAATTTAGTTTGGAGTTATCTCTGAATATTTTGTCCTAAAAACAAGTGTACAATCATGATTAACAATGTAAAAACATCCCTCTTTGAGCATCTTTTAGTGATCACCTGAGTCCCACCTGAAGTTTTGAATGATCATCTGAGTCCCACCTGAGGGAGCGGGAAAAGCCGGTAGAGGCCCTGAATGGCTTCAATTAAGAGAACAATTGCTTTAGTCACACAATTATGAGCTCAGGGTGACTAAATGCAAAAGGCCCTGAAGGAGCACGGCTAAAGATTTCTGGCATCCCAGTCAATGTGGTCCGCCCACCCCCCACTGCTCATTACTGGGACCACCAACTGGGAGCAACAGCACCGTGCTGCAACAGCAATGAGTGATTCAGCTTTAACTGACAACCAAAGGGACTCCACTGTTACAGAAATGAGCAACAAAGGCTACTGAGTGATGAGATCAGGGTGATAAAATAGATGGCTTCATCAGGGATTGTAGTGACATCATTAAACAGCTTTCAAGAACTCCAAGGAAGAAGAATCACAATTGAGTCACGAGTCATATATATATATATATGTTGTTGTTTTTTTTATTTAAATTTTTTTTTTTCTCAGTGGTGGAAAACATCCAATCCTCTTCTTAAAAGTAAAGAAGTATCAGCAAAATGTAATGAAAGTATGTAAAGTAAAAGTACTCATATGAAGCTGAATGTTTGCATTATAATTATTATTATATACTATATTATTCGATGATTAATATTGACACATTAACATGTAAGCAGTATTTTAATGTTGCAGTTGGTCAGCATGGGGCTAATTCTTACTACTTCATCACTTTGGATAATTTAATTTAACAATGCATCATATTTTCTAAACTGGTCATAGGTTTCCAATGTAAATCTATAATCTTCAAAGTAACGAGCTGTCAAATAGATGTTATCAAATCAAAAATACAGTTTTTACCTCTGAAATATGGCAGAGTAGGAGTATAAAGTAACATAAAAAGAAAGTTCATTACAAGTACCTCAAAACTGTGCTAACTTAAAGTATTTGAGTAAAAGTACTTAATTAATATTACTTGAGTATTAGCTGATGGGTCAATATTTTATTCAGCTTCCAAAACTGTCTTTGTTCTCTTGTGATTTTTTCAATGGCTTTTGAGGATAAAAAGGGCACTTAGAGAACAAATTCAGCATATAAATAAAGTCCTACTTAAACACAGAAATGTTAAAAAAGACACCAACAGTGGCTCTGTAATGAGTGTAATCTGTAGTGTTTTATGTTGTGCTTTCCGTCACTGATCTCAGAGGTCAGGACCAGAGATCATTACAACATACATCTGCTCCCTTCAGCTGTATGGCGCTTGTCTCACTCCACGTCCAATATACTGTTTGCAATTAATTTTTAATTTAGATCCCATCTGGATATTCATATGGCTGACGTCATTTGCATGCTGCTCTAAGAACAAAAGCATTTGTGCCATTCCTGCCACCAGGAAAAGAGGACACATGCATTCACATGTATGCTGCAGGACGGTCAAGCCAAAATTTCACAGCAGAAATTCAACAACAAAAAACCTTAAATATACCCTCCAGACATGTTTTAAGATGTATATAAAATACTCTACTTTGAATAATAATTTGTGCTGGTTTTTACACCAACAAAAGTTCAATTATCTTGTAAAAATCCTTAAAATTACATCTACTCCTTCTCCCTAAAAATTCCTATCAATATGCAAATATTTTTCACTTAAAACAATAAACCGCTGGACACAAGACGTCTCCTTCTTCACTATAAAGTCCATTCTCAGTATTTGTGCACTGGTGGCTTCAAGTTTCCACTTCACACTTGTATAAGTTGAATATTGGACCAGAATTGGCTTCCAAACTATTTATGATGTCACAAATCATGTTTGTATGCCCGCCCCTTAATATTGGATTTTCACTAAGCACAGAGAAACTTTCCACATTCAGCAGATTAATGTGAAAACAGCCTTCTAGTATCAAACTCTGCACATACATCATTCTGCACAGTGAAGCTCAAACATCCAACTGTAGGAACAAGAAGAAAAACATATTTTTGAGTGAAGGAGGACTTTTAATTTTCTCACAGATGCCCAACCTTACGTAGCTGCTGCTCCCCTTTAAATGACAGATTCAGCAGTGAGGTTACTAAGTTATTCAGTGCTACACTGAGCTCATGGAAAAGCTCTAGATGAATGGTCAAGTAATCTTTTAAGATATTGGTATGTATACAGTTTGTGGAGAGATTAGCTGTTGAATTAATCATTCATAACTCATGTTTGTGAAATCCCTTTCACATGCCAGAGGGTTTCAGGACCGAGGCAACTCGCTCTGACATTCCATAGGCCTCTCCTCCTCCTTCCCTCATCTGTTTGCTGAGTACGTCGAGCACCGTAAATGTACACAAATATAGATTTTATACATGTGCAGGATCTAAATGAGTTGATAAAATCAGCAGCCATCTTGGGTACACTCTTTGGATTTGTAACTCAGCAGAGCCGCACACTTCCACTCGGCTCAGGCTTTGCTTTGGCAACAGGATTTCTCCTTGGAGAGGAATGAATGTGCAAATGTGTTACAGGTGGGATTCATTAAACTGAGACCTGGCACATTGGTACTCGCTCTGCACAATTACCATGTTACAAAACCAGGGAGCAGAGAAATGCTAACATACAGCTACACTGTAAATGAACATACTCTTACCGCACAAAAAATGGAAACATTGATATACAAGTACACAAACATATGTCATGCACACATACACACAGGCACATGCTGCATCCACAGCTGAGATTTATTTACTGATTTCATTGGTCTCCTGTGAGCGGTTAAAAAAACAAAATAACGTATTAATGGTGCAGTTTGTGCCCATGTTATTTCACAGTGGATGAAAAAATATGTATATAATTTCACATCAGATTCTTTTTATCCATTCAGCCCCCACTTCCCTCACCTCTCAGAAAAAAGCTTGAAGCTGTCGATACTCTGCATTTTTTTTGCATTAACAACAGACCTTTAAGTTCCTATCCTTAACAAACGATGAGAGGTTTATAACTCTTCCAGCTTATTCTCAGCGTGTTCATTTCGATGAATAATGTATCTGGTGTGTGTTGTTTCAACCTGTGCTCACATCACAGGGCATTCTTACAGATTATAACTTCCTCACACTTCCCTCTTCATGTTTCACAGAGACCATTAAAAGACTAAAGGCATTTATTGTGCAGCGATACTGAATATGTAAGAGCTGAGTGAAAACTGAAGGTGTTCAACAGATCCTAATTATCACTGACTACTACAATGCGTGGAATTCGTTTGCAGTGTTGGAAGCACTAAAGTCTTGGGTCGTGCTGCACTAATGGGAACTGGCTTGCATAGTTGTGTGCTTTTTGATTTGATTTGAGGTGTATTTGAAATTTTCTTGAGTAAACTCTTGGACTAACAGATGTTTTTTGTCACTCCAGACATACACTCATGCATTCTCTGCAATGTGTGTATATGTGGGTGTGCTCAAAGAATTAAGGACACACACTCTGCTGCATGGGTAACACATTAAAGGTTTTGGCTATGATTCTTATCGTTAATAATAAGATTGTACTAACTACGTTAATTGTTGACATCTGGGAGCGCTGCAACATCACTAAAAAGAGGTCTGTCAGGACATGAAATACAAGCAGGTTAGCCAAACTTATTTAGAAGACAAAATGAAAGCGGACATTAAAATTATTCTGTTGTAAACATTCATCACAGTTTTCAGACACAATTTCCTATTTCAATTTGGAACTACAATACTCCACTTAGTGTGGCTGTGCACTCACGCAGGGTTTCCTGTGTAAGAAGGAATTCCTATTTCACCTTTTTGGTTTTACCTCCAAAACAATTGGTTTAGATAATGTGGCTAAACTATTGGCTTGTTTATGACCTAGTTGATCAGATGGACAGGGTTGCACCAGCAATTTGTATATTCCTTACTTACGTGTTAAGTCTTCATAAGTTGTTAGTGACTACTAGCTAGTTTAAAACTAGTGATTTACTAGTTGCACCATAACTTAAGAAATGCTTTAGCTAGTAAAGACTTTAGTAATGTGCAAATTAGCATGGAATAACTGTAGCATTACAAGCTGTGACAGATCTTCCAACAATACCCACTTGCAAGGACCAAGAGATATAATAAACTTAACTGCCAAACCTTGAAAATGTAGATATTATATGCAGAATTACGAAATACGTACATGTATGTCCCAGATTTAGTAGCCTATTCACGCAGTTTGGAGTGGGTGGTGATTATCTGATTATGCTAACCTCTGTTGTTTGGTCATTTAGTCTATAACGTAACATTTGTAGTTTGAGGTATATTGTCTTATTTTGGTGAAATGTAATTTGAAGCCCTCACAGTTTTTGATGAGGTTAGACTTGTTGACTATATTTTACTCTTTAACCTAAATGGGTCTCGTATTAGGAAGCTAACTCAGTTTTGTCAGTTGGTTCACTTAGTTATGCAACAGATACACCTGGCTGTTAATGGATATAAATATTTAGTAACTACTAATCTCTGTGTAAGAACTAATTTGTGTGGTGAAATCCGTTTTAATTTAGTGATTTGTAAATATGCTTTTAGTAAGCACTTTGCTATACAGTAAGTAGATTAAGTTTGAACTTACTTGCAACAGGTTCCTGAGCTGTAGAATAAACTTGATGTTGTAGCTGTAGAAAAAATGTAGAAAAAACTTTGAAGGGTACAATGTTATCATACAGATAGAAATTACAAAGTACAAACATAAGATGCAAGTTAGAACAAAATGATCCGTAAATGAAAGGGGTATTCATGAGGTATTATAAGCACATTATGAAAACATGTGTATTGTAAATTTTATTACATTATATGAAACATACTTCCCTCATATTGCTCTGGTGTTCTTTTTCTAATAAATGTGTTTCTGTAATGTACTTTTAATGCATCAAAAAGGACTTAATTTGAAACATTAACACTGTATGCAAACACACATTCATGCTCACCCTCACACACATCCTAGCACACACACATTTCACAGTAGGAATGTAGGTTTCTCCTCCCATTGGACAGCCGTGCGTCAGTCACAGCCCTCCACCCTTCACACCTGGTGATCAGGGCAGGGTGCGTTCAAGTGACCCGCTTCCCAGAGTCCACAGCCAGATAATTATTTCCAGTTGCAATTAGAATAACCGCAAGATTTTTTCTCTGTGAGCAAAGGGGATCAGCAAATATCCATTCCCCTCGTTTTTGCTTTTCTGACATGCTTGTATAAATACCCTCCACCTGGTCATGGGAGTGCCTTTAGGGGAGCTATCAAAGCATTCATAAAAATCAAGATGTATGTGACATCCAGTGGATTTCCCCTGCGCTGCACACGGCAGGCCAACTCAGGAGGGCCAGAGCCGGGGTAAAGTTTCCCCTCTTTTCCTCCCTGACTAGCGGCTGACGCCTGATTGACTGTGATGGGCTTTTTTACATCCTGCACGTGTTGTTCGGCTGCTCAGTCCTCACTTCATCGTCTGTCTTCTCGGCATGGTGTTTCTCTGGCCTCTGCTTCTGCTGCTGCTGGACTGTTACCTCTAATGTATGTTTGTCAGTACCAAACCTAACCTGAACAAGCTGAAAACATTTGTCTGCTCATGTACTTCGCACTTTGTTTTTAAATGACTTTCTCACCGCAGCGCTCCCTTTCCTCCCATGCTTCGTTTACAGATTAGGGCCTGCGTTGGCGTATGTAAAAACACAAGAAGAAGGCAATCGGATATTAGGAACATGACTGTGAATGAATACATCGACATGTGTAGATCCGTTTGCTTCGCTGAGCGCCTTGGCTTGCGTGTAAAACATTTATAAAGTTGGGACTGATGACACGCACACTCATATCTGGTGATCAGAAACTCTGGGAAGGCGGCCATGATGGAGGGCTGCCTGACTCCTGTGTGTTCGACCCTGTGAAGACTGATTGTTCTCTCTGAAAACAGAGCAAATTGGGAATGCTGAATGAAAAGGAAACAGATTTGTGGGAGGGACGGTGCAAAGCAGGGACTCAGATCTGTTTGTGGGGTTTAAAAGGAAACAGAAACGCCTCAGGTCTGCTGCTATGTTGATATAGGACATTAAACCAGTGGTTTTATGAGAAAATGTTTGTTTTATGAGCCATACTAGCGTGTAGCTTTGTGTCATTTTTGCAAAATTGGATTAAAAAAAAATTAGGGGATTAAAAAAAAGAGAAGAAATAGAAATTTTTCTACCACATCCTAGATCCATGCTCATTACTTTTCACTCAACACCGTGTTGTAGAGACAGTCACAAACCTGTAGGGGGCAGTGTTTGTTTTACTCAATAGGGTCTGACTCTGGCTATAACTGGGCATATATGGTGCAGGTGAGAGCAAAGACTGCTGTGGCCAGCCTGCAGAGATGGACACATACTTTCCATTCTTTAATGAAGCCCTTCAACGACTCCTGCACTACAGCACTTAAAACACACACACATACACACTTTCCACTCGTGCACAGTTCCTGATAATAGACTACATAGGAGGCCTGTGAAGTATTTCGAAATGCCAAACGGCTGCGAGGGTGTAGACGTTTGAAGGACACTAATGTAGGAGCTGAGGCCTAATATAAACAGCGTTATTCACATGAAAGCTGGGCTGCGGCCATTAGGGCTTTTGGGAGAGGTGGCACTTCTCCACCAGCACCCTAATGGCACTTGTCGTTTAAACACGCAGATCTGTGTATATGGCACTGATTCCTTTGTAATTTTTCCTGAAACAATCAGCTGTAAAAGGATTTGTCACTCTTTATTCTACACAAAGATTTCAGAGTCTCAGGGATCTCATGAAATCATAACACAGGTCTTCCTTCAAACCTTTGGGGGGCCTTTTTGTCCAAAGCGTGTGCTTTCTGTATGCTATAACTCGTGTGTTATCCCATAAAAACAATCAATATTCTGCTGAGAAGCAACTATAGCAGCTGTTCAAATACATTCTCCCTTCCATTGTGAGACCAAGAATTGCACTTTTTTTTTTTTCATTTTGAGGCCTGTAACTTACAACCACCTGGAGAATATAGCTGGCCAGTGGATCAGTCTCTCACGAAATTATTAATCCTACAGAAACGTCGGCCCACCATCTAGGTGGGAGAAGCTGTTGAACTCCAACATCTTGTGCGGCGAACGCACCAGACCTGACCACTGTCAGCAGCAGTATAACATGGCTATCCCACCGGCAGCACATTGTAACATGAAGCAGAACAAAACATCCTTGTAATCTTTGAGGAAGATCCAATCAGAAGAAGCGGGAAGGAACATACAGTAAAGGGGAGGCGATGAGGATGAATAACACATTTCTTTTTTGGCTGCGGCTACAATGACCCACTCAATAGGAAATTAAACAAATGAAACAGTTTTCAAAGTCAGAGACGACGAAGATTAATTAGATTTGAATCGTTCTCACCAGCCAGAAGAAGAAAGCCATCTTGCCTTTTAATGGTATGGTTTTGATCAAGAAGAGATGGGAACGGCCAAATTGGTTGTTGCTCGGCTGTTTTTGGCTTCTCCGCTCCACATCCATCTTGTCAACACATTGACCAACTTCCCCTTTAGCTGATAGTGACTCAAGAGTTTTACACCATTGCCATTATTATAAGATTTGAACTGACAGAGAGGAAACATAAACGATGATTTGCAGTCAGTTTTTTACTCTGTGATGGATTTTTTTTAAATTTGATGAAATTGCACAGAAAATGAGACCCACATTACTGCAACCCTGCACAGGTTACAGTCCAAAGTGCTGCTTTTGTGCTCCAAGTCATATTAATACAATACTCCATATATTTACATCCATATTTTTTATTTATTCCAGCCATAATTTTCCAGAATATGAAAATCCATATAAAAGTGCACATTTCCTTTTTTGCTTGTCAATCTGCAATGAAAAGGAGCTTGAAAGTAAAGGAAACTCCCAGTAGGCATTCATTTTGTGAGTGATTGACACAATTTTCTATGGGATTTAGATTAACTATTGACTCATTTTGGGTTAAATCCCGCAGTACCACTCTGTGACCCTTCCACTGGCCAGGCCCATTAGAGATTAAAGGTGAACACAAGGGCAAATCAGTTATCAAGTCAGAAACACTCATCGTCAACTTCCCACTGTGCCATTACTGCACAGGCGCACACACACTCACACACACACGCACATACACACACGGTCAACCCTCATCCTTCCTGCAATGGAGGTCATGACCCCATGTACCAGTACCAAGAAAGGAATGAGGACGAGGATGCATGACCCTTAAAGACATAGCTGATCATTTTCAGCTCTGAGTGCATAAAAGTTTATAGGCCAGACTATGAATCTAAGAGTTTACATGTATGGATGAAGGATTTACAAGAGGCCTTAATCTTCACTAAGGGGGAGTCCAACATGTACAGAACATGATTGGCTGCAATGGCCAGAAAATTATGACACATATCATGTTGCGATGATCACAGCAAAAAACACTGTGGCAAGAAGCCTGTCTTCGCAAGAATTTGCCTGTTACTTTTTACATTTTAGGATTGCCTATCACATCATCATATTATAAGTCATCACCCACAAACATGCATACACACAAACAAAACTCCCTTGAATTTTTTAAAATATTAGTTATGAAATTGCCTTGATTTCAAACACACAAAGAAGAAAAGCCCGTGGAAGCTATTTTTCTTCGGAGCTAGCTGGTTGGAAATTAATGGAGAACATAAATCAGAATTTTTTAAAACTAATTTAAATTTAATTAAATGTTTCATTTTCAGCGTACTAACTGAACTGGGCATTACATATCAGTCAGAGCAAAATTACCTACTTTATGCCTGGATATTCACTGGATGGTGCCTGGATGCTTTTTACAAAAGATTATAACTAATCTGTTTGAGGCTTATTGCTATAAACCCTTTTCAGCCCAACATGTTTCCAAAAATGACAAAGGAATAGCTTGACAATTTGGGAGATACAGTTATTTGCTCTCTTACTGAAAGTTAGATGTGACAGTTGATACTACTCTCATGTCTGTAGGCTACACTAAACATACAGCTAGCAGCCAGTTAGCTTAGCTTAGCACATAAACTGGAAACAAGGGTATACAGCTAGCCTGGCTCTGTCCAGAGGTCAAAAATTCATTGACTAACATGTTATATCTTGTTTGTTAAACCAAAAAAAAAAAACTGAAGTGTACAAATGTCAAGTTGTGGTTTTAGGAGGAATTATGCGCAGGACTATTTCCTGGCCAGGCGTGGTAACAGTTTCTGCTGGTTGCCTGGCAACCTCACATTGGCAACAAGAGTTCAGGAAGTCACTGCAACCGGCCCATTGATGCATTAACAGAATCGGATATGGTGCTCCCATTGAGCTTTGCTGCTATTTTGCCCCGTGGCAACTCGCAGTACTGCAGTGAAAAAATTCCCTGCGGCCCAAAAAGCATTTTTCCTATAGACCACCATTATAAAAGAGATGTCCATAAAAAAGTTGACAGGACACCTCCAACTGCAAAGGTAAATCTGTCTATTATTAATTTTTAATCCATGGAGGATTTATATTTGTAAAACTGTCCTCAAGTCTAGAGAAGCGATTTTAAAATCTCTGACATCATCCCAATGTAAAGTCTATGGACTGGGCAAGAACTTGCGGGCGGGGCCAGTGGGAGAAACTCTACTGTGGATATTCACTGGGCTGAACAATGCGGAAACAAACCCGGAAGCAGCAATTCAGCAAGCAATTCTCATTCAACTGAATAGGCACCATCTTTGAGTGTGGTATCCAATTCTCATAATACATCCATGAACTGGCTCCACAGGAGCTGTTTTCCATTTCCAGTCTTGATACTAAGATTTCCTCCTAGTACTACTACTATTGCTTCATATTTACTGTATAGACATGAGAGGAGTATCGATCTTCTCATCTAACTGTCAGAAAGAAAGCGAATAAATGTGTTTACCAAAATGTTGAACTATTTCTTTTTCTTCTTTTTTTTTAAAGGTTTAAAATCACTTTTTTCACCTGAAGGTCATGATATCTTAAAGAGCAACTTGCAGGTTGGTGAACCCAGTGAACTAATGTGTGGCAAAGTGATATAGAAACAGGATTTTCAAAACAATATGTCTATATACCAGTATACACTACAGTGACATCTGGACTCGATAAGATCGTTCTCATTTCTGCCTCAAAACGAGTTATTGAACGTGATGTCACGTCAAGGTAGAGCGGTCAAGCTAGGTCCACTTTAACAATAAGAAATCGGTCTCAGCACTAGTTTTGACACTGCTGAGGATGAAAATACATATTCATATGAACATGACAGACTAAGTGCTGCTTAGGTGTCCAAAGCACCAGAAACAAACAAGGATTAGGAGAAATAATGGCCATCTGTGATATATTCCGTTAATGTGTGAGAACCAGTGGGGAACTGGGCAGATATACTGGTAAAATTAGTCTATTTCACTTAACTGTGACTGGAAAAAACTTTGCACTTTTCATGTTTTGAATAAGTTTTGGCCCAGTTGTGGTTGGGTCCATGTCTTTCAACACTCCAAACACAGTGAAATCTGGAGAAATGAGGCCCACTGAAACTGTAGCAGGCTAAACATACTGTAGATGGTGCATAATGGGGGACTGACGAGTGACAATATGTATAAGTCTAAATTAGTCAGAGAGAAAAAGAAGGAAAGACAGACAGAAAAGAAAGTCTGTGTATGTGTGACTGGCTGAAGTAGATGCTGGTGATTGACTGTAAAAAAAAACTGATATATTCTCAAAAAGTGTTAGGTTTGGTCTCAGTCTAAAAATCGTATTTTTACATCTACAGCACAACAAGTATTTAAATATGCTGATGTTACTAAGTGACTGTTGTATTTGTTTTGCTCTCGTTGAAGTGCTGTGTCTGAAATGTCATTCACTGTATATTCCACCTGATGGACTGTAAGTTACAGTTCTCCTGATACTAGTTTTCACAGCAGTTGAAATGACAGATTGCTTTTCCATTTCACAGTTCATTTTAAATTGCTTGTGAAAGCATTTGGCGCGCTAGCAGCAACGTTTTTTTTCTAGTTTCCTGGTTTCCTGATAAGGTACATTATGTCATTTTTCAACATTCAACCATTTCTGCATATTATTTGACAGAATTCTTTGCAGTAAACTCATTAAATCTTTATTAATTTTTAGACTCAGTTTCAGAAGAAATTACCATACTGTAAGAAAAGGATCTTCTTGGCCAGCAGGACAAACAAAGAATGAAGAAGGTGTATAAAAGTGAGAGGAGAAGGGTGACTGCATAAACACATGTATGTATGAATGTGGAGGGGTGACCAGGGGAGTGGGGAGCCAGAGGTTTAGGGGGAGGAGGAGAAACATGGGGGAAAAAAAGAGTATATATGTGTATACTGTTTTAACCTAAAGTTACTGTTTTAACCTAAAGTTAAAACAGTCAAAACAGTCATTAAAGCTGCACTAATCAATATTTCTATATTAAAAATAGGTCAAATTGCTGTGTAACATGAAAGGGATCACTGATAATGACAAACCCACAGAGAACAATCCCTAACTCTGCAGGTCCACTCAGCTCTACGGAGCGTTTTAGCATCTGTGAGCTCACTGTTTTGGTTTTACAGAACAAAAATTTTGGTTGGTCCTATGACATCTGTATTGTCTCCAGCACCAGCTGGCAGCAGTTTTCGGTAAAAAAGCTCTGACAAACCCACTGGACCGTTACCTGCCCAGAACCAAACAGCAGATAGACAAGTTAGACAAGAAGTTACAGATTCAACTGTGAACATAATGGAGCGTTTAGTGGCGAAAAAGCTAGATAGAGTTGGTAGAGACCAAAACAGAGCTAAAAGGGAGTGAATACTGGACTTACATTTGTCAGGTGACTGGAAACATGACTCTGAATAAATGTTGCTCTGTGTCTTCTTTGAAAATAGGCAATTGTTGGCGAACATGTTAGACACAACAACTTTTTAAGGTGATAATATCTATTTGTTGTGTTTAGAGTGAGTTCAGTTGCCTCCAAGTACCCAACATACTACTTAATGCTGCTTTAAATACACCTTCAAAGGCAGTTGATACATATTTGATTTATCAGCTGCAGATCAAGATACATTCAGACATACAGCAGGTGCTCGCCGAACACAGCATTAAGGATAGCTGAATCTTCAGTTTTAGGAGATGGGCATAAATTACCATAAATTGGAATAATAGTTTTTAGATTTTTTTTTTTAGTAGATATCTTATTTCACTTCAGTTTAATTGGTGTCACAACTATCATATTGTGAAACCACCTGAATCAGTACAGCAATTACTATCGGGGAGTTGGACTGATAGTCTGGGTGTCCAATCCGTTATCTCTCCAGCAACCTGTCGCTCCTCAGCGCCTCGGCTCAGCCCCTGCAGCCTCACTGTGGGCAGAGGTTTCTCATGCGTTCCGTTGACAGCTATCTCCCAGAGCAATTGTTGGTAAACATGATTGAACTGCTTACCCCAACAACAGGTTTCCTCTAACCCCTAATCCAGGACATAGAAGAGACCCCCCTCTTACCCTTTTGACCCTTCCTTCAGTACAAACCCCCTCCACTCCTCCTCCTCCTCCGTGGTGGTGGCAGTCGATGAGCCGGTGAGATAAGCCTGGGTGGAATTCCCGTCTGGGTGTTCTTGGGAGTGACCTGGGTGGCAGAGGAGCATCAATGAAAATCACTCAGCACTCCACTCAATGAGGAATCAGTCTGAGCCACGGCTGCATTTCACATCACTTTTATTTCTGTTTCTTCGTAATTGACTCATTTTTGATTTTCCTTTTTTTGGTTTGAAGCTTTACAATAGCAAAAGGTGAAAGAGAAAGCAGTGCTGACTTAGCTGAGAGCTCTCTTTTCACAACCTTTCACCCGGGGTAAGACAGCCTTAAAAAGTCTTGTTGTGCATGAATCAGGGAATGAGCTTAGTGGTGAAAAAGAGCTTGAAAATGGCACCAAGAATGTGATCTAATACAAATCCGATTTCTTAGAGTTATGGAAAAGAGTCATATTTGGGTCAGATTTACTGTAGGCCTATCACCAGACAAAGTGCTATTTTGTTACAAAAGAACACAAACACCTATGATCAACAGCCCAAATTTTATGACTGGAGCCATGAATTCTTTTGCAAGCATTGTAGACTTCTCCAAGTAAACAAACCTCCCAGATGAGATGTGCAACTACTTGCTGGGGTCCCGTCAGCCATATTTAACCATGCGTCTAGCACTTCCTTCGAGACCGTGGGTTCATGGTGGAGGGGCCGGTTGCCTGGGAAAGAATGCTAGGGGTCTAGAGTGGCCCGGGTTAGGCAACGGCCTGGCCATTGTGCCCCAGGAGAAGGTAATTAGGAAGTGAAACCTTGACCAGTTGACAGCAGGCTTTGTTCAGGGGCGAGTGGGCCAAGAGAAATGCTTTTGAAAGCTTTTTCACTTTCTTTGCTGAGGCGACCTCAACCCCTTCTTCCAGAAACACACTGGGGGAGATCATATAAGTTTCTGAAGAAAAATGCATGGGAGGGGGGTTAAGTGGTATTTATTGAAAGAGAAGAAATCTATAGGCAACGCGTTGTTTGACAAGAGTACCAAACCAAATATACAGTGTACAGTATCTGTTTACCAAAAGTGTCATTTCTAATCCATGTTTAACTGCAGTTCCAGTAAATCATATTTATTTCCTTACATACCATACTACTAATATATATTAAACTCTAGAAATTCTGGTAATTAAGCTAATAATACCCACATCCTGGGCAGAAATCAACAGACTGTGCAGTTCTGGTTCCCTGGTCAGTGCAGTACAACCCAGCCACCTCTTCTTAAGTGCAGCTGCAGCTGGAGCTGCCAGCCAGGCCATAATCAACATGTACGTTTCCTGTACAGTACATTTACTCTCCAGCATTTAAATTGTGGATGAGCCAAACAACCAGCATCACTGCGGTGAAACCATCCAGCACCGGGAGCCCACGCCTGTCCCGTCCCTGTCGACCCTGGCTTTCAGTTCTCAGCTCCTAATGTGGCAGGAAAAGTGTGAACAAGGCTTTGGCAAACTGCAGTTCAGTTCACCATCATCACCACGGGCCAGTAAGGGGAAACTGCACACTTCTTGGACAGCTGGTCTACAAGCTCCTGCAAAGGATTAACTCTTGTACTTCTGAATCCAGCCAGAGGTTTTTAAGTAGTAATCCCTGACATATTTTAACATAAAATATCAGCTTTGTTCTGTTTGATGTAACTTTGAGCTACTTTATTAAATCTGAGCATGGAAGCTTATTCTGGACCTTTGAGAACAGTATATGTAACAAAACAATCTAAGCTCAAAAGTCCAATTACTTAAACTAGAAAGTGAACTCTTAATCTCGGATTATTTTGTTACATACAGTTCATTAATGTTTTAGCCATGCTAGTGGCAATATCAGTCAGTCCATGACTTTGGTCTAGAATAAAATTGGACTATTGGATGGATTGACATTGAAATTTTGTACAAACATTCATGGTCAACAGAGAATGAGGCCTACTGACTTTAGTAATCCCCTAAATTTTCCACTTGTACCACCATGACCATTTTTGGTTTTTAGTGAAATATCTCCACTTTGGTTGGATTGCCATCAACTATGGTACAAACATTCATGCCCTCCTTCGGAATAATTGTAATCACTTTGATTTATGACCAAACAAAATATCCTAGTCCTGTCTATTTGTCAGATGATCTCTGAGTTGCACAATACAGAAGCACTACAAAAAGAATATAAAAATAACAACAGCCTTGACATATTGCCCAAATTATATGTCTTGCATCTGAAATAAGATTCTTTCAACTCTCTGAAATCTGTTATTTTTATAGAGTAACAACAACAACAACTACTACTCTAAAAAATGCACAGAATATAAAACAGAAGCACAATGGAAAAACATAAGGAACAATGTGGAACAATCATGTCTTTAACCTGAAAAGCCCTTAACCACAACAAACAGATTCCTCCATGCTTGAGCTTGAGCATTAGCCTTGCAGCCAGTCTATAAAACACCAGAAAGAAGAGGAGAAAAATCTACATGTCCTTTGTTATCCTCTTTGTTCTCCGCCTTATTATGGGAAGTCGTTTAGCAGCGACCCTTGGTAGACAGCGGTTTCACCCAACTCAGTCTCAAGGACTTGTTTGGTTTCCCTTCACGTTGGGTTAAACAAATTACATGTGTAGATGTTTTCTGAGTGAGTAAACCAACATTAATGAGTGTAAGGCAATCAAAAAGATCCTTGAGTTGCATGCTATGATGCTGTGATCCTTGTGATCCTGATGGCTTAGAGAATCAAAAGCAGGAATTAATCCAAATTTGTCAAAAGCCTGTTGTTTGCTTGTTAAGAAATGTGTCAAGATGAGTCAACAGCAGAATTTACACATGAAAATGACCCCAAACATTCAGGTCTATACTTAAAATGAATAATAAAGGGAGGATAAACATGGCCTTTTAAATTAAATAAATCAACTTTACCATTGCTGGTGGGAATCTTCAAACATGCCTCACTGTCATGTTTTGGAAAAAAATACATCACCTACTTGAGTTGGTTATTCTTAACATCACTCAGGTTTTATGAACTTGTTGGGGAAAATCTGTGGCTTTATGGGTGGTTTTGCACTGCTGTCGTACATTTACAGTGCTTACGTCTCTTAGCGCAGGTGTCACAAACAGGCTTTTCCAAGTAAATGAAGTCAACTGATTGCTCTTGACTTTCTCCTGGAGACCAGAGAGCTGGGACAGGGATCAGTCCTCCGTGGCTGCGGTGATTAAAGTTTTTATGTAGTTGACAGAGGAGTTAGAAAATGCCAAGGGACATTTAAATTAATGATGGCATCCTTGAGGCCAGTATTATGTCACTCTGAATGAGGACTGAAGAGACAGAGGGATGACATTTTTACAGGCCTGGTACTTATAAACACATTTGTGTGCACTTGCGAGGCAAGGCGTGCCAGACACACAAAAACACCAAGAACCACTACACAAACACGCTGTATGCATACATACACTTCTCAAGCACTTCACCATGACACACTCACTCTGTGGCTGCTCCGATCTCTGTATCCTGTATGTGTGTGTGTATGTGTGTGGTGAGTGCCATAGTTGGCTGGTGGGCCAGTGTTTGATGATGAAGTCATCAGTTTAAGTAAACTCCAGATGGCCAGGCAGAAAGTAAAACAATCTGCCATCTGCTTAGATTCAACTGCTGCTCAACTTCTCCCCTCTCTGTCTCCCTGTTTCCCCTCCTCTCTCAGTTGGCACAGCTAAGGACCCAGTACTCAGAACATTAATGCCATTAGTGAAATGTTTCAGAAGAGGCAGCCAAGCACAATGCATTACACTAGCACTACATTACCACCAAGGGCTACGCTCGCTGCTGGCTTGCAAGGTAATACACAACTTGAAAATCAACTGAGGTACTGACTGTGTTGATAGTTAAATCATTTGTATCATCCCATGCTGACAGTTAATAGCTCCAAACAATTATAAAACAATTTTCACGTCACCTATCTTTCACCGATACTTTGGGATAAAAAGAAATGTTGATGTAGTGGAAGAACATATGATTTTGCTGTTTGCAGATCCTCATCAGTGAGATTAAAAATGTGAAGTTTGGTGTTGACATTTTGCCCTTAAAGGTGATGAAGTGTCCAAAATGTGAAGGGTTCATCATCTGGGGAGCATTATGGTCTGATTTACCTGCTAGAGAGCCGAGAGGCACAAATGAGAAGTAGCAGGTGCAGTCTTATGCTACAATACTAACTTGCCCCAGATTTGCAGTGTGATCATTTTATCACACATTCACACATACCTGCATTTACTTATATGCAACATACACACAAAACTGAAGTGATGAAAGCCTAAAAACTAGATCTTAACACAGTCACCCCCTTCAACACAGGTCCTCACGTGGCAGGACCCTCTAATGTCTGATGATAGATCAAACCATTTGACACACAGTAAGCCTACAGCTTTCAGGGCCCCTAGAGTTCCAAGGCCCCAGGACAGGTGCCCACTGTGCCCTGATTGCAGCCCTAGGGAGCATGACTATGCTCAGGAAATTTCATGACAATCTGTCCATTAGATTTTGATACTCGTGAACTTGCTTACAAGTAGACAATTTGTCGCCATGGTGGTGCTAGAGTAAAGGTCTAGAGTCACCAAAAAACATTAGGTGTCATCCACTGGAAACTGTGAAAACCCGCAACTAATTTTAATGGAGTTTCATCCACTGGTTCTCAAGATTGTCATGGACAATCAAAATGTTGATCAAGAGGAAATGCTAAAATATAATTTTATGATTTTACAGTCCTCACAGCCTTATCAGTAATGAGACATGTAAAAAATTAATCTGATGGCGGTACTGAGTCAGTAGGTCACACAGCAATAAGGAATCAGACTTTAAATTCCCGTTACTGGCATGTTTTACTTTGAATTTACAGTAAATGTTGGATGGATTTGAATGACTGACCTTGGCATCCTTAGATCCTGCTGCAGAATAAAAATCCATCATCAGTTAAAAAGGACTTACTAATTACTTTCTGCTTTTATCCCTAAGGGGAATGAAAACCTTTGCATCCATACTTGGTCACTTTTTCCTTTGAGGAGTGTTTAATGCTTTGTAAGAACATTTCATACCAAATATTTCACAATACAAACCAAATCCTATTGTTACACTGTTTAGACCTGCTGATCCACTTCCTGATGACACAAGAGAAAAGCTCCAAAAGATGTAATTAGTTTTAATTATCTTTCAGCAGACATGCACTCCTGATCGCAGATGCCCATGAAGTGAGCTTCCTGCCCAACATAACTCTAAACTAAGCAGTAAAATAGTAAAATCCCTTATCCCTTAAAGTTTCATTCATATAGCGTTCCATATACAGTAGGTGTGCTGAGTACGTTACCTCAGTCATTTTTTACTCATGAGATGTACGTCAGCCTGAAAAAACTGGGAGACTATTATACAAAAAAGGTGGGAAAATGATGTTGGGTTTGTGGATGCTGTATGCTATTGCTCCATATGATGAATAAGCTAAGTCAGGTCTTGTTTCACTCCTCCCACTGATGCAGAACTTTCACTGATGCCCTTCATCTGGCTTAAAAACATTGGACTCTACACATTGGTTAAGCTGTGTGTCCCAGAAGAAAAACAGGACCGATCTCTTCACCACTGTGTGTTGTAATTAAGCCCACAGCTGGCAGTTCCCATTACGCCATCAGGGCAAGCAGGCAGAGCTGGTCTATGGCACTACAGGCCCTCCACCTCACCTCTCCGCCCGCCGCCTTTTCCTCTCCTCAGCACCTGTACATTGTAAAGAAGCAGTGTGTCGGCCAAAACAAGCCTGCAGCTAACAGTCTGATGGCTTCGAGAGTGTTTGTTGTGAAACACTTTGGTGTAACACATAATCTCCCCCCACCTTTGTGTACATTCACATTCCGCCTCGCTGACTGTTTTTGCCCGGGCCAGGTGGGGAAAAATGTCCACACGTGGTTTTAGGTTCAGTAAAATTCACACCAGCCTTTTATATCTGACAGGAAACTACATGGAAATGTGGCATAATGGAGAACAGGCAAGTGGTGCGACAATTGCTTTGGGGGCGACAAAGCTGAGGGCTGCGGAGCAACGAGCGAGGGGTTTCATCACATCTACCCCCTCCTCTCTCTCTCACTCACTCATTCGCCTCCCCTCCCTCTCACTTCACAGGACAAAAACGTTATGTTCAAGCAAGAATTTTAATGTTGTGCCGCTATGAGTTTGCCCACACCACACCAAAGGCAGGCCTGTCCCTGTAGGCTGGCTCTTTCCTGGCCAAGATCAGCTGTCTGACCGCAGAGCAGCCTGCTGTAAACACTGGCCAGATTACCACACAGACAACACACACACACACATACACACACAACTCTGTAAGAATGATCACGCTGACAAACTTACAAGCAACCATTGTCAACAAAATAATTTGCTTCCAGTTGCATACCATATTGATTTAGATGGAGGCAGTTAGAAAGATTACAACTGGATCAAATAAAAACAGAACATTACCGTCCAAATCCATTTCAGACTGTGGGAAATCTTATGTAACATTTTGGAGAAAAAAAACGAAAACGCAGGTCTGGTAATGATGTGCACATGATTGGCAATAGCTGACTATTAAATTTCTATTTCCCCAACCCCCCCCCACACACACAAAAAAAACACTGCAGGTGCTGCGAAAGCACGATTAGAATTAAAACTCAAAACTATAACCAACCAAAACATAGCGGACCAGGGTCACAGTTGTTATTCTTCCAAGTGGCGCTGTCAAACATAAAAATGACCATGCATTTTGTTGGTCTGTCTCCCTTTGTTGATGTATGTTTATGTAAGAGTTTCTGTCAAAACATGGAAAAAAAGATAAATGTGGCTAATTAAAAGAACATTTCTTTGGTAGTTGCTGTAATAGATACCTCATTGTGGGGTCCAGGGGCAAAGCTCCCTTTAACCAATCACGGCTGCTGCTCATATTGAATTTGACTCTTGCAAAAGTGGTTGATTTTTTGAAATCCCGCATCTTGCTCACAACCGCCGCACACACACAGGGGCACATGGGAGAACACGTACACGCAATCTACATTAAAAAGTCATCTTTGGTGTGTCACATCACATTTGCGGAGAGGTGAGACCGAGGTTCACACTCTGAATTAAGAAGCTGAACTGATGGAAAGACTGAGTCCCCGTGAGTCATGGCTCTGAAACGAATTGGACCGAGACACTACAGCATGAGCACACCTGCTGCACCTTCACGCTGCCCGCAGAATGTCCTCTGCATGTGAGTGAGTGTGACTCCTGCTCTGCCGTGTCAAAATGCAACATGTTCCAGCTGACTGCAATTAAACGGTAAACTGGAAATACTTACCGTTGATTTAGTTGTACATAAATTGGTCGAAATGTGTTCCAGGGAGGAGCTGGTTACCTCACCATTCACCACCCAGAGCGGACACACATTTATCTAACGGGTTACCAATTAAGCCCCCCCACTCCTCCTCCTCTCCTCCCCTCTTCACCTGCGTCTTGTGCGTTTCAAGGCAACGCTAAGATCATCTGGAAAAACAGCTACACACACACACACACACAAATCGCAGTCTTCACAATCAATCAAGGAGCAGAGCTGTGAGGCGCTGAGCTGAAATGAACAGAGCCGAGCAAAGAGAGATTCAGAAAAAAAGCACAATTTCATAAGTAGTTTTTTTTTCTTCTTTATTATTTGACTCTGTTAAACATCATAAATCCTCTGGATGGGAGATAGACTGGAGAGTCTCAGTGAGAGATTTATATCCCTTGCCTTTTTCTAATCCAATATCCCCTCCTCTCCCGCCATTCCCAAAATGGTTTGGCTGTGAGGACTCTGTGGAGGCTCTGCTGAGGGGGAACACACACACACACACACACACACACACACACACACACACATGTTCACACACCCTGAGTGACCAGAGCAACAAGAGGAATGTAGCAAGTTGCGCCACATCCCAGCTGGACTGACAGTGAGCGCTAGCGGTGTCCTCCTTTCCACCGAGGAGGATGAAAGGACATCAACTCATCTAAGACGCAGAAGGAACGCCTGGAATTAAGAGAAGGGGAAGCTCTCCAACAGGGGCTTGCCTGGGAGACGACCTCGGTTCACTGCTAAAGCAAAGAAGAAGAAGATGGAAAAAAGAGAGAGAGAGAGAGAAAAGAGAACTTCAAAAACACTCCCAAAGCCACACCTGTGATCAATTATGATCTGCAAAATTAGAGAGTTACTAACAAAACCCCGGCCTGTAATAATTCATAATTATGAAAAGAGCAGCAAGGAGGGAGCGCACAGGGTTCACACAGACTTTGGAGGAGATTTGGAGGGGGGAGGAGGGGTGTACGAGTACATACGGTGTCCTCAGTATGGCGTCCCACCTCAGGCTGAGGCCTCGTTCAACCAGAGGGTCAAATGAATCTAATTGTGGTTTAATCATACACTCTATTGTCAGTGAAAATATTTGCCTTGAGTAACGGCCGTATGATGAGAGCCGTGTTATTGTAGAACATTGATGTTAATCTCTCACTATGAAACCTCTTTCAGACTTCCATCTTCTAAAACAAAACTGCATTGTAAAATAAATAGTGCAGCAATAAACACCTGCTCCACCACTGTTTTTCCCAGTTGTTTGTGTAGCTGCGAGCATTTGCTCTCTGGTATAACACATTTGTAGGTTAATGACATCCATTATCCATTGAACTGAAACAAATGAACAAAAGATATTTTTGTCCAAGAATTTTTTCCTACGCACATCCCTTCATCAACTATAGGGATTTTTCCTGGAGAACTAAAAAAAAAACAAAACAAGAAAATCTTTTGTTGCAAAGACACAGAGGCCACAACAATGAGAATGACCCAATAAGGTGAGAATCTCCTTATAGAAATCACTATAAAATGAGATCTTTTATCTTTATCACCAGCCTTTATGGTTGTAGAAACAGCTCTTATCTTAACGAGGGATTAAATGTGATAAATGTGCACAACCCTGTAATGACCATCCTCCCTTTTTTTAGCACAATCATAAAGACAAATCATTGCAAAGTCTAAATTTAAGTGCCTCCACACAGATACTACAGGCCAGGAGAGGCCAGGCCAGGAGAGATACCATCAGTGTGAACTGTGGTGCTTTAATGATAAAACTATCACTGCTGCTGCTAAACTTGTCAGAGAATCACAGCAGTAATGATCAGACATGGTCTCACACCAGTTGACACTTCTCGCACTGGGAGGAGGAGGACGGGGGTGCAAAATGAAACTCCTTTCCAAACAATCCCTGGGCCAGAGAATATCCCAGAGAATACACTCTCCCTGAAAGAAAATAAATGGAATCTCCTGTTTGGGTTAGATCGCTGAGAGAAAATAAAGACAATTTGCCGAAACTGCTCAATATGCAGTGGGTTAGCACCAGAGTTAATTGGAGGAAAAATGTGAAATGTGAGCCAAAATGGACAAGGATAATTGCTGTTCACTATGAGCTGGTAGCTCACAGCACAATGGTAAAATATGGTCTTCTATAGGTAATTGCAAAATCTCTGAATTCAACAAAGGATTATTGTTTCATATCAGCATGATCATACAATATATCAAGGAGTCAAAGTGATAGCAGATTGTGCTTTACAAGATGATGAAGTCAGAAACTCCAACTTAGAAACTGGAAACAAAGTAATAACAGTCCATGTCAAGCTTGTGGGAAGACTCTCATTTATTTCTATGTTCAACACAAGGTTTTCTCAGCTGCTGTTTTCTCTCATTACAGTGACATTATACACTATAAATGATATACATCATAATTCAAACATTTACATTGGAAAAGTAAAGTTGTGTTTATAGTTGTTAACCCTCTACAATGACACGATAGCTAACATTCTCAAATATCACTAGCTTTTATATGAGGTTATAATTACAATCTTCCCATTTCTGACTTTCACTGCAGGGCAGCTTTAGAGCCACAAGTTGTTGGCTATTTTTTACAGGGGGTATTTTTGATTGTTTAATTCGTTCTGAAAATTAAAATTGTGATTACAACAGTCATTCAAACAGAATTTTAGAGGTGCAAAGATGCAAAGACATGACTGTGAGTTGAAAATGTTTCAACTTCAGTGAAAAATTGGCACATATCCCAGGGCTTTATAAATCTGCTTCATAAACAAGCAGAATGAGAGGGACATAATGGGAAGAACTGGAATCTCTGGTGAACAGACAGACACACAACAGACAGACTCCCAAAGACAAGGTTGGTGCATCCATTGCTAGCTAGCTAACAGCTAACATACTGTTGGTACATTGGCTGCTTGGGGGGAATAAGCACAAATGGTCCAATGGTCAAACTGGAGCAAATGACACAAAGCGAAAATTCACTTTGCATTCTGTCTGAACGTAACTCTGCACATTTTATAATTTCTTTTTAAGATTTTTTTTTCTGGCATTTTTGCCTTTTTTGGACAGTAGGCAATGAAGAGGCAGACAGGAAACAAGGGGAGATAGAGAGATGGGTATGTCATGCAACAAGGGTCCCTGGCTGGAATCGAACCAGGGACGTTGTGGTGTGTAGCACGCACAGTAATCATTCAGCTACCGAGGTGCTCTGCACTTCCTCTAATTCACCGTGTAACCATTCACTAGACCATAGCTTAACAGGATTCAAGGGTTTTGTTTTTAAAACAAGTCAGTTGGGGACAGCATTTTAAACCAAGTCATACAGCTGATGTTAGCTTAATTAGCTAGCTAGCTACAGCTGATAAAATCTGATAGCTGAAGTTGTCACTTCTGGCTGGCAAAATCGAAGGTTGCTGGCTAGAAATGAGAAGTACCCTTATGACTACTTGTCTACTACTGTCTGACAAAGACTGTCCTTCCAAGAAAAACGACACAATAAGATGTAATGTCAGTCGCCCAAAAACAACCTACAGTTTGAGTGACAATTGCCATCTAGTGGCAGTAATTATGATACGCAGCAGTGTCGCAGTTCAGATGATGCATACAGTACTGTGAAAAAGTTTTAGGCCCTTTAGATGTTTAAATTCTCCATCACACAATTGCCTCAGAGAGGCCTCTGATCAGTCCCAAATTTATTCAGCAGCATGACAACACAGAGGTGTTGTGGTATGACCCCCACAGAGTCTTGACAACATCATCTAATAAGTCTAGGATTACATGAAGAGACAGAAGCAACTGAGAAAGCCTACATCCACAGAATAACTGTGGCAAGTTCTCCAAGATGCTTGGAACCTTAGTACCTTGAAAAACTGTGCGCAAGCATTTTTAGGAGAACTGGTGCTGTTTTAAAGGCAAAGAGGGGTCACACCACGACTGGTCACACCACCACAAAATGGACGCTTGATGTTGCTTCCTGTTTCTCTGTATTTCTTGGCTTTTCAACAGTCTTTTGCTTAAAAACAACTGATTTTGGATTTCAGACGTCGGATTATCTGGAACTGGATATATTTTGGCTTTGACCAATGCCTGGACTGTGACAATGACTCGACAACGATTTAAGAAATCTGACCTGAGCGAAAGACGTCAGTAAGCCTGCTAGCTGGCTCAGCCTAGCTAGCTTAGCTGGCTGTTTCCCAGCACTGATGTGGTTACTACATGGACGCTGGACACTGCTCGCTGCTGAGACATGCAGACATGCTAACTGCTGTTAATGCTGGATGCTGCTATGGATACTGAGGCGCTGCTTGCTGCTGGGAAGCGGCTTGCTGCTGTGGTGTATCTGAGGTGTTACTACCTAGCTGCCCGCTAACAGCCTACTAATGGCCTGCTAATGGCCTGCTAATGGCCTGTGGCTGTGTGAAGCCTTCATTGTGCTAACATCTGAGCAGCACCATGCCTCCAAAGAAAACGCAAATGCTTGAGGATAATAGTTTTGTTACCACGAGTCAACTATCACATCTGCTAGGACTTTTACAAGGAGCTTCTACTTTAGCAGCAAGATAACTTTAAGTCATTCATCCAACTTATAGTCCATGGTACTAACAAAAGATTTGATGGAGTAATAAAAGATGTTCAGGAAGTGAAAACAAGCCCGCAATTCACACAGAGCTTTGAAGATGATCTGCAAACTGTCAAAAAGAAAACTTACAAGAAACTACATGCAATGGAAGTGGAGATTAACAAGTCGTGGTTTATATCTAAACTTGACAACATGGAGAATCAATCGAGGGGAAACAACATACTTGTGGACAGCATTGCTGATGAGCAGGGAGAGAACTGGGAAACTTCTGAAAAGAAAATCAAATTCATGTTGGATTAAAACCTGGGCCTGAGAAGTGAATTCATGGATATTCATCACGCACAGGGTTGGCCAATTCCAACAACATGGCAGACCCAGACCAATTATCATTAAATTTCTACACTTCAAAGATAAACAATCCATCCTCTCTGCAGCGAGAAGGCTAAAAGGAACAAACACCTTTGTCAACAAAGACTTTTCAGACAGACATAGTGAAAAAAAGGAGGAGAGCCCTACTTCCGTAGCTCAGAGCTGCCAGAGAAAGGGGCAACAACACCAGCTTGAGGTATGACAAACTGGTTATTTGGCCCAGGGGTCAGACCCAGGCAAACTGAACAGACCTGCTTAGTTTTTAACTGGGGTGGAACATTGTTTTTAATATGACTGTACAAACAATGTCTCTGGGTTTACCTAAGAAGGGTTTAAGGATTGCACATCTTAACACCTGCAGTCAAAGGCATAAAGTATATGATCTCTCAATATTACTCAACAATCATAATATAAATGTGATTGCAATTTCAGAAACACATTTAGACATCTCGGTGAGTGACTGAAGTAGGCATACCTGGTTATAATATTTTCAGACATGACAGAAAAAAGCATGGGGGAGGAGTCGCCATATATGTACAAAACCACATTCCAGTTAAGGTCAGAAATGATCTGTTGAATCCAGTTGTAGAAGTCCTTTGACTTCAAATTCACTTACCTCATATGAAACCAGTACTTGTTTGTTGTTGCTATAGACGTCCAAGCTCTGATATACAATACACTGATGATATATGTGCTATGCTTCAGAAAGTTATAGATGCAGATAGAGATATACTTTCTAGGATACCCAAACATTGACTGGCTTTCTCAAACTTGTGCTCTGAGAGAGAGACTACTAGTTGTAATTAATGTATTGTAGTTGTAATATTACTCAGATGATGAATGTGCCCACCGGGATGTGCTTTAATATGTCTGGGGTAATATCATCCACATGCATTGACCATATTTATACAGTGAGCTCTGTTGGTTTTAGTGACCACAATATAGTGGCAATAGCTAGAAAAACTAAAGTACCAAAGGCTGGGCAAAAGATTGTATTTCAATCATATAAATCCATTTGCAAAGATAAGTTTAGTAATGATATAAAAATTATACAGTGGGACAGAGTATGTACTGCGAATGAAACAGCTGTTGCACTTCAAATGATTTAGACATGTTATTGACTGTTACTGATAAACACACACCAACAGAAAAGTTGACTGTAAGGAGCACTTTTGCCCCTTGGCTCAATGATGAATTAAAAAATATGTATGGCTCCCCAGGATAAAATGAAACGAGCAGTGATAAAATTGGGTGACTTTCATTGGAATAAATACCATGCACTCACAAAAATGAATAGACTGAAAAAAGATCTCATTATTAAAACAAAATTTATGAACTAAAGAATGATGGAAAGAAATTATGGAATACTTTTAATGACATATTAGACAGGTCAAAAGCAAATAGGCTAACCTTTCTGTCATAGAGTCCGATGGTGTATTCATTACAAAACCCCACAAAATTGCTAATTATTTTAAAGACTTTACTGAAAAGATTGTGGTCTAAGTTATAAAATAAACACTTCAAATGGTGAACTTTAAGAAAAAATAATTAAAGAATGAATCATGAAACACAGAGGTTGTAGGTTTAACTTTAAACCAGTGCTACTGGAGGAAGTAAAAAAAAAAAAAAAAAAACTTCTGATGTCAGTAGAAAATGATAAACAGTCTGGACCTGATAATCTTGATGGTAAATTAGAAAGAGTGATAGCTGAATACATCACCAGTATGCCACATTTTTAACCTTAGCCTGAAGGAAAGTGTTTTCCCTCAGGCATGGAAAGTTGCCAAAATTATTCCAATATCTAAAAACTGTAGGAGTACCTTCAGTGAGGTGAACAGCAGACCCATTAGTATTCTCCCTGCTCTTAGTAAACTCATGGAAAGTCTTTGAACAAATTTGAATTATTTTTCTGTCAATGGGCTTGATTCTGAGTTTCAACATGCTTATAAAGAAGGCCACTCAACCTGTACTGCCTTAACACATATGACTGATGATTGGCTGAGTCAAATTGATAATAGAAAATTGTTGGCGCTGTGTTGCTTGACTTAAGTGCTGCTTTTGATGTTACTGACCATGAACTATTACTGAAAAAACTTTCAGTATATGGCTCCAGTGCAAATGTTGTCAGCTGGATGAATAGTTATTTGACTAACAGAATGCACTGTGTTTAATGGTAGTTTTTCAGCTACAAGAAATTTATAATGTGGGGTTCCCCAAGGAAGTTGCCTGGGTCCTCTCCTCTTCTAAATTTTTACTAATGACCTACCCCTTGTTTTGAATAAGGCAGATATGATGATGTATGCTGATGATTCAACATTACATAAGTCCACCAATAGTCTAGATGAACTAAATTAAGTTCAGCAAAGTGAACTTGAACGTGTCTAATTGGGTAAACCCCCTTAATGGACAGCCCAGCTGTAATGCACATAACTATGCTATGGACACAACTCCTTTTGCTGGCGCTT
This sequence comes from Thunnus albacares, assembly GCF_914725855.1. Taxonomy (NCBI): domain Eukaryota; kingdom Metazoa; phylum Chordata; class Actinopteri; order Scombriformes; family Scombridae; genus Thunnus; species Thunnus albacares. The sequence goes on along the minus strand of NC_058113.1, from coordinate 8,119,265 downwards.
CGTATAGCCAATGAAGTTCCAAAAATGCCTGGCTTTAGTGGTTTCTATAAAGCCACAACATGGAAATTGTGTAAATTTAAATGGTTTGCTGTGTGTTACTTTTTATATGAACTACTTCTCTACCATAGCACTTGTTTTGACTCTTTTATATGCACAAAGTTTAGTTTCAAGAAAGGAACAAAGCACTATAATGTGTTTATGCTTCAGCTGCTCTGAAGCATGGGTCATTTGGTGTCTCTAAATGGCCTCCTTTTGAAAGACGCCTAGAAAAACCCTCAGAAAAACATGTGTTAAATATTCATTTTCTGTGGTATTGTTATTAAATTTTAACTTGGACTAGGTAAGGCTCCATGCTGTGGTCCCATTGTGTTTTCCAGCTAATAAGTCCCAGCTATAGGTCATCTGCAGGCATCTGTTTGCAAAAAAAATATTCAGGCAGAAATGAAAGCCTTCTACTTCAGTATGTTCAAACTTCTGTTACTCAATGCCAGTAGCACTTACAGTGAGTGTTACCGTTCAAAAAAAGACCAAAACCATGCATGTACTCCTAATGGTTCAAGATGCCTCGAATATGCATACCTAACCCTAACCCACCTAATCCTAACGCTGGGTGTGTGGGGAATCTAGGGTTTTGGGTGAGAGGTATGTGGGATTGTTCATGTATGTTGTGTTTGGTGTTATATGTTTTAATGTGGACCCCAGGAAGAATAGTTGCTGCCCTGGTGGCAACTAATGGGGATCAAATAAACCAGTAAACACCAAATATTGATTTGATTTAGGTTTTTTCTGTTTACTGCACTTTGTATGAAGTTAACTGATTAGGAAACACTCCTATGTGTTGTTCTGGAGTGCACATGTCAAATGTATTTGGTCGTTTCATTTGGAGGACTGTTGCTCCGAAATTACGGAAACATTGTTTCAAAAATTACTAAGAATTTCAAGTTCTAAATCTGCCACCATTATCACTGTAAACTGAATACTGTATATGCTGTGCAAGAATGGAAAGCTTGACAGACCATTCCAACAGTAACCTTGGGGGGTTGGGTTTACCATACAATTATTTTAGAATAAAAATCACAGTGAAATTACAGTATATTTCAATTTGCTTAGGCCCCTTGGAGCCACATCAAGGCTTCTAGGGCTCCCCAGACTCCATTGTAAGAACCACAGCTGTCAAACACATTACATACAATTTTCTAATGTCAGGTTTAAATAACCTTATTATTACACATTCTTTATCGACCCCTGATAAGCCTGTATTATTAGCTCTGCAAAGGATAGCTGCCAACCCAGAGAGTTAAATTATGCAAAGAGGGTCAGGTTTCTCAAACGGTTCGCCTGCAGGGCTGGCAGGGTGAGGTCCGACCGCGGTGGACCCGGTTAGCAGGAGGCCCAATCTGTCTCCCGAAAACCTTCAATGCAAGCATGCATCTCATTAAGTTAACAGCTTGCCGTCAGCACTGAGACAGAAGTCAGTCTGTTGTGTCATGATGAATGCTCTCGTAAGCACCACATGTCATGGTTGGAGGTTAAACTGACTTGAAATACAATCTCACCAACTCATCTGAGGAGGCGTTCAGACAGGGGGTATGTGTTTTTGTAATATATTTTTTATTCACCATAACAATTTACCCAGTTACTATTTAAATTACTTGAGGGCATTCAGTACCATCAGTTTTTTTTAATTGTGAGGGGAAACAAACCATTAAATCCTGAACAAACTCATGTTGAATTTTTCTTTTTTGCAATTTTCATCATCTGTAAAGTTTGGATCTCAAATCAAATCAGTCTCCTTCATTGGCATTGTTGTAATCTATTCATAGTTTTGTTCAGTAACATACCAAAGCATTAAATTGTAAGATTTTTATATTTCAAATTTGTACCCAGATTATTCTCACTCAGCAGTGTCACAGCTGCACTCATGCTGTTAAATGTTCTTCTGACTATGTACATCAACATAATTGTGAAAATGTCTTTTAGGAAGCAAGAAAACTGAACAAATACTTACGCAAACAATATGACAAACCACAGAGTTATGCCTGATAGTATAGATTCATACAAGAGAAAGACTCCCGTAATTATTTTAGAGCCAAAAAGCTGATTTGTGATTGGCTTACCCAACACTAACTGGCCTGGAAGTCTTTACTCCATGGCAGCAGTGTTTTATTGGTGGTTGAGGCACAAAACGCTCGTCTGTCACACTGATACATTTGTTATTGCACTAATTTGCAAACAATACCCCAAGCACTTCATATATAACCATTTTCTTGGATAATTTGATTGCTCAGATGCTTGTCTGCGTCCCCTGGGTAAAAGGTTTTTGCCCCAGTGTGCAATGTACACTATTTCAGCAAAGAAAATAAACCTCATAAAAACTGGGGTCTGTGCCAGCAAGTACCCAGATGGTTAATTTAAGAACCATGAAAACAACATTATATGTTTCTTATTGTACATGTTTCATAAAACTGCTAAGGTTCCCCCCCTAATTCTCTCCTTGCGTGTGCATACACACACACACACACACACACACTCTAAACCTCCCACAAAAATGAAATATATTTCAGCTTTATAAGTGTATGTGTGTTTGCATATCAGAAATTAAAATTTAGGCTCACCTACCTTCCATATGGTCAGATGATGTAAAACATAAAATATCAGAGTCAACAGATGTTAATCAAGTTGAACATCACTATTTCAGACTGTTTAAGTGTGTGTTAATTAAGTGCATCTGCTCAAGATCTTTATTGTTTCATATCTGGGCATAAGGAGTTAGCACTGTGTCATGCATATCCTCAAACTTATTGGCAAAAAACATGGGTGAATAAAAGATAGATTTATATCTTTAATAGAAACAATTTTAATAGAAATACATAACCTGTGCAAATATAAAAGATTTGTAATTAATAAAGTGTGGAATTTTTGAGTAAAGGATTCTTTCATAATGAAATTGATGTTGGTAGGTGAGTAAAAATTACACCGAGTGTATTATTACAAATACAGTTTTGAGCCATGTCCACACTAGTGCTGATCAATGTGATAACACATCATTTTCTCTCAATTTTGGCCTTCATCAACACTAAAAGAGTATGTACACCAAGCAGAATTTGGGTGTACACATGCATTTTTTAAAATCTATCAAATTATTATGTACACAAACCCTGCACTGATCTTTTTCACAAGAGTTTGAAACACAATGCAGCCCTCATGCAAGTATGATTCTCTTCCATTTAAGGAGAAAAGGAGTACAGTTGATGAGATTACACTGGAGACCAAAGATTTACTTGATGGTATTAAAAACAGTGATGAAACTCATATTGGGTTTTTTTTTATATAACATGTGGAAAGGGAAAATGCATCTTTATTTGAAATATTGATATGTGATTGTCAGCTTGTCTGCTGCAATGTTATGAAGTCAGCTTTATGTATACTGACTCCAACTTTTAGATTACAGAAAAATGATGAAGTGATGTCACTGACATGTTTTCCCCTGTGAGGCAAAGGAGGGGGTGTGTACATTAACTGCAGTACAAGGAGTAAAAAAACAGTGATTTGACATTTATGTCAGTCCAATCACTAGTTTGAGACAGAAAGATATGTCAACGACACCTGTATTTGGGTGTTTGGCAACAACACCAATAACAGCAACAACTGATCAACTAAGCAAAGACAATCAGAGTCCGGCCATGTTTGTCAAAATGGCCTATTCATCCAACCACACTCTTACCAGATGGTGGCGGTAATTTACTACATCATTGTTTGCCAACTGCCATTTACTTCTTAACTTAAATAAGGGAAAGAGCAAAGAGCAAAAGCAAACTTTTGGTGTTTCAGTGTGGACAGTAAATTAACTGAAAAAACTATATGTGATATGTAAATCAGCATAAGATGTGACTTTGGTTAATATGTTATTGCAGGATTCCTGCATCTGACATGTCCTTCCTGTATGGAGCAGGTAGTTCTGCCTGTTGATTTTGTCTTCTTCTGTTCACCAATGCCTGTATTTTTATTGAGTGGTAAATGGACTGCATTTATATATCCGTTTTCTTGTCTACCAACCACTCAAAGCGCTTTACAACACATGCCAACATTCACTTACATTCATACACTGAGGCTGCCATGCAAGGTGCCAACCTGCTCATCAGGAGCAATAAAACGCTTTTTATCCAAAGCGCTTTACGAATTTTTCTAATGCTTACTCACCCATTCACACATACACTCATACACTGATGGCACAGCCATCAGGAGCAATTTGGGGTTCAGTATCTTGCCCAAGGACACTTCAACATGTGGACTAGAAGGAGTCGGGGATCAAACCACCAGCCGTCTGATTAGTGGACAACCCACTCTAACTCGTAGGCCACAGCTGCCCTGAAAAAAATATTGAAAAATTAAAAAATATATATATTAAAATTGCAGACTGAAGTACTTGTTTAACACGATCACTCTCTAATGGAGAAAAGTGGGCATCCCAATAAATTCCATGATGACAGGGCACTCCCAAAATGTCCCTCCCTCTTTCACCATCCCGAACCAACCCCCAGTTTTGCTCCTCCGGCATCTTTCCCCGACCCCTGCCAGTCTCTGGGAAACTCCCAGCGTGCTCTCTGTTCCACCAGGAACCGCAGGAAATGAGTCTCGGAGAGCGCTGAAGTTTAATAAAAAATAAATGAATGGGGTGTCCCAGGGACAGAGTGAATGAAGAGTGGGAAAGAGAGGGAGAGAGAAGTTGAAGTTGGTGCCCTGAAGTGTAGGACAGGCAGAGAGAGGACGGGAAGGAAAAACAAGGTATAAAGTTTGAACCCATTACGGTGTGTGTTTCTGTACAGTGATGAATAAGGGAAACTAAAACCAGCTGCAACAAGGGGTTCTCGTGAACAAAAATGGCAATGCGGATCAGCTAGCGGATCATTTAAAACCGTCTAACCCTCTCTTTACCCTTTCTTACAATGACCAGTGGGCACTGAGCCTACAAACACAGTACAAACAGACTCAAACACAATTTGCTCACGCATGCGTGTGTGTGTGCACTTTAGTGCACAGAGATAGCCACGTAGATCCCTTTCTTCCCTCTCCTGACACAATAACTCTCATGCTCTGAATGGAGGGACAAACATTCCAGACATGCCACATGTCGGGGCTGCTGGCGAATCATTAAACTGTGGAAGAGAAACTGCAGGATACCCTCTTTTTCTCCCATGTCTTCTCTAATTACCCTTATACCTTTAATTGATGTTAAACATGAAACAAGTATTAACTTAAAGGGAAGGAGGAAAATGGAAATCTGCAGGGCATTTGGAAGTAAGTGGATGCACTTTATACTCCGACGAGGATATGTGATAACTCTATAAATTAGGCAGGGTATTATCTCCCTTCGGCAGCTGACTGCTCCCAGGATTACAGCTTACCTCTGGGCCTCTGAGCCTAAAAGAAAACAAAAAAAGCTTCCAGGAAAAGACATGACAAGAGTGCAGCATAAAAACACCAGCTACAATAATAAAAGTTTATTCAACAAATCCAAATCTGAGCTCGTCTTGGGGAGAAAAAAAAAAGGAGAGGGTGATTCGGAAATGCTAGTTGCTGGATATCCACTCAGAGCTCGCATACCCTCAGGGCCCTGGCCCCCTTTTGAAAGCGTGGCCGTCTAAGTGCCTTAAGTGTAACACCAAGCAGTCTATTGAGAGGCAGGTGATGTGTAGAACAAAGGGAGGATTCAGCACCTCAGTGACACAGTGGGAAAGAGATGAGTGATTATTAGCCCCACCGAGGACCTTGACAGACCATTTAAAGGCAGCTTCCTTTGATTGTGACAGTGTAATTGTTTCACAGATACAATCACGTTGAGCACTTACCTGGGGCAAGGGAAACTGGACTTTCATTAAAGTGCGGGATTGTCTCCGGGCTGCTCTGTAATTGTGCCTGTTGTCTTGTTTTGTGGTGTTGTTGGGCTCTGTCCCTTCTGGGGAGGTGAGTGTGAATGTGTGTGACCGTGTGTGTGGGGAGGGATTTGACTCTAGGCTATTTAGAATCTGAGATTCCACACATACAGTATTTAAGTCAAAGTAAAAGTGTCTCGGGTGCAATAAAACATGTGTGTTTACAGCTGTCCCACATTGCGGATTTCACAGATTATCATTAATTGAGGAAATTGCAAAAACATCATTAATCTGTCATTTAAGTGGATAACTGTCCAAAACAGTGACAAGACGTGAGAATAAATCAAACTCAAGGAGTGCAAACAAAGCAAAATAAACGGTGCAGGAGGGTGGGAAGTCTTCTCACTTAATCCTCTTCTCTTTAAAAAAGCGAACTAGCCCCACTGTTTGTTTTTGATTCAGCAGGCTGAGATGACACAGTCTGTTGGGTGCTCTATTGGCCATGTGGTCTAGGTCCATTGAGCGTGGCTGTGTGTCCAAGGCCCGAGCTGATTAGATAATAAACCACAGGATGAAGAGAGAGGACAGAGCAGTCTCTTTGCTCGAGATTTTTTTTTCTTTTACCGCTGCATCATTCTGTCAGAACGCTAAAGAGCTTGATTCTGGATAAAAACTAGCACCAGAACAAACATCATTATTGCCAACTACTCATCTAAATATGTTTTATCAAGAATGGAATGAACTACTTTAAGGCATTTTGTCTGGTCTGTAAACACAGGATGTTTACCCGTTTGCTTAAGAAATTACATAAGTTGAGAGCCGGCTGCGGATAGCAGATTTTGCAACTTGATAAGTAAAACATACAAATCATTGCTTTCATATTTTTGCAGATGTTTGATTTGAGAACATTAGTTCCGGGGTAATAACGGACCCCAGCATGCTGCCAGCCATGGTTTGGCAAGAAGAAATACATAAACAAACAGCTGAGATCAAGCTTAACACAAGAGCTCTCCCTCGGTTGTTTATTCCCCCATGTCCAAATGCGGTGTGAAGTATTTTTCATTAAAGAAAAATAAATTAGCGATATTATTGTTTGAATCAGTCACGCTCCCTCTGCGCATGTAACATAATCCCATTCCCCTTCCTCTCGGTTTTGTGTTCACCGCTCAATTTAAGTGATGTATTTTTGTTATCACATGACAAATGTACGCTAACTAGAAGCTTGTGTGTCCGTGTGTGCGTACTGCACCAGTGCCACTGACCCCTGTCCTCCATGTTCATGGTCAAAATACCCGCAGCTAATTTGAAACCTGTTGATAGGTATGGTGCAGATCAAGTGCAATGTAGGGGCAGCACAGAAAGTCAGTGAGGAGACAAGAATGGAGGCAAAAAAGATGTAGATTTGCCCTGAGTAGCACAGAGTCAAACATCAATGCATCTGCTCAGTTGGAAATGTTTAATTTTGAGTAAAAATGGTTGCAGCTTTCCTGATCAACTCCATTTTATAAGACTGAAGCAAAAAAAAGCAACCGTAAAGTCTTAAAGGAACAGTTTGACATTTTGGTAAACGTCAAATAAGAGTTAGCTTGAGAAGATTGATACCACTTTCATATCTGTCCTTTAAATACAAAGCTACAGCCAGGAGGCAGTTAGCTTAGCTTAGCATAAAGACTGGAAGCAGGAGTAAACAACTAGCATGGCTCTGTCCAAAGGTTAAAAAAATACATACCAGCACCTCAAAAGCTCACTTATTAACACGTTATATCTTGGCCGGAAACAGTGACAGTTCCTTCAGCTTGTGTTTTTTAATGCTACGGTATTTGTACAAATTAAACAAACACTGAAGATATGAAATGTTACTAATGTGTAGTGAGTTACATTTTTGAGGAGACGCACATCAGCCAAGGTATAGTCTATGGTGGCTGTGGTGTGTCAATATGCCCTAACCTCTAAATACACAACTATAATCCAGCTTGTTTCTAAATCAGTTAGCTAGTTTGTTAGCTAGCTAGAGATTATGTCTGTATTTGGGAAACCCATGCGCTGTGGACCATAAATGTATTAAATTTTTTTTTAAAAAGTGTTCCAACACAGTGCTCCGTTCATTCTCACCAAGTGGATACACCATAAATGTTCGTCAAGCTCCCTCAGGTTTCTGCATTTTTGGTTCATTGAGCATGCGCATTAGAGTCGTTCTCTGGCTGAGCTGGCTGACTTCCTGCTGACTCTTCAGTCATTTTCATTTAATTTTTATTGGATCTAATGGCTGAAATTATGATAGTTCAAACAATTATTTAGAGGAATTTGTGATAAAAATTCATTCATTGTTTCACCACCATTTCTTCTGTAATGCTTGTGTGTAGGAAAAAGTCTTTTAGAGCCAGTGAGCATTGTGTAACCTGCATATTTGATAGTGGCCACAGTCTTGATGTGGACAGTAAACATAGCTGCAAAAAGTATTACCTTTATTTTCATGTAAATAAAGTCAGATATATATTGGTTTTGTATTATATTTGAGCGCAACATGTTCTACATGCACAGAACAACAAACAATGCTGATTCAGTTGTGTTTTTTTACTGTTTAGGTTTGTTAACTTCTTTTTTACTGCTTATTGCTGTCACTATAATAACTTGCTCTGTCACTTTGCCACATCTTGCTAGCCACAACGCTGCTCAACTCAATATTTAGATGTACACACACACACACAGTCATTCAATGTGAAAAAAGTTGCATATTGCAGCTCCTCTGTTGGGGTATTAGGAGGTAAAGTGACAGGTGACACCAATATTGCATCCCTTAGTGGTTTGGCGTGTGTCCATGAGTCCCTGTGCTGTGCCTTCCACACAAGAGGCTTGCTCTTCGAGCCAAATCCCATTCCAAGAGGCTTGGGGGAGTGCAGTTAACGGGGCCCCCAGGAGTAGAACCGTAATGGGGATCCTGATGGGCCCCGATCTCTGTGGAAAGATCAGTTCCCCTGCTTAATGAGGCTCTGGGCCCCTCCACGCCGTCGGCCTACCTCTCCTCGCTGTTTCTCACGTCCGCCGGATCAGATTCACTTCCTTCTCACCGTAAATCTAGGGAGCAGTGGTCCTGATCGACGTTAATTACCTGTACTCCTCCTTGTGGAAGTTCACTCACTCGTCAGATGACTGGATTGGCCGTTAATGTGCGCCAAGCCTGTGCGTGCGCGTGCATGCGTGTGTGAAACGGGAAATTGAGTTACGATAACAGGAGATGAGCAAATTGAATTCTCACACCATACATCCACGCAGTGGGACAGCCCATCACTCCCTCCTCCCTCAACCCCAGTCCCTCCCTCCCTCCCTCCTCCTGCTGCAGAGTCCCCTGCTCTCTGTTTATAAGTGCCTGAGCCCCCAGAATTTAAAATAATAAGATCAGGTTTCCAGGCAGGTAAGTGCATCCAGACTTGTTATCTGTGATATCACCGGTGCTTTAGCCCTCTTCCTCCCGCTCCCTCGTTTTATCCCTTATCCCCTCTCTTTCTTTCTCTCGCTCTCTCTCCATCTCTCTCTCTTTCTAGGGTATCTCCTGCTTTTCTAAAACTGTACAGTGAAACACAATACTTTGCATTATATACTTTGTGAAAAGCGGTTTCTGCAGCATCTTGTCATCGTTTGGGTGACCGGCTGCTGTTTGAAGTGCTCTCGGGTTCAGGGCTCGGCGTATAACAGTGACGGCTCCGCTGCACAACAGCGTATTATTTACCCAGATGGGGTTAATTGCTGAATAAAAGAATGGTTCTTTTCAGTTGACCATTGTAAAGCTTCGCCCACCCCCTTCCAAGCCTTCCCCAACACACACACACACACACACACACACACATAACTGCATGGCCGCAGAAATGTGAGCACACATACGGCAAACGCACATACACAGAACATATACGTGCATGTAGACACTTATACACTTTCACATATGTGCACAGCCATAGAAATATTACAAGAATGCAAGTAAGATATCACACACAAGTGCACACACATGCATTCACACACACACACACACACACACACACACAGCAGTGAAAAATATAAATCAAATTTTTTCACTACTTTTGTCACAGTGGAAACCCTTCAGGTTGTTCTAATGAAACAATATGTGTGTCTAGTACTGTGTGTATGTGTGTGTGTGGGTGGGTGGGTGTGTGGTTGAGGTAAAGGTAAAGGGGGGTAGGGTTTTGGAGGGGGGGTGATAATCCACCGGCTTTCCCCATCAGATCATGACTGTAGGAGGTGGCATCATCCCACAAAAATGCAAGCCTCTGATCACATATAGTATAGTTACTTATCTAAATGAAACTCACATTGCCTGCGTAATCAGATGACATATGATGGCATGCAGTAAGTATGAGGGAAGAATTCACAACGCGTGAGAGGGAAGAAAGGGAGAAAAGGAGCTAATGCTCAGAGGAGGGGGGGAAGAAAATGAGAGAATGTGAGGAAGAAAGAGGAGGAGAGGTTAAATAGCTCCCACACTTCAGGGCAGGATGGCAGGTTGGACAGGGCTTGACAAGTCCCAGAACAGTAGCCTCTCCTGATCCCCATTAGCAGCAGCCTGACAGTATTTCTCCTTTGAAGAACAGAAAGTCAACACTCCATTTGTGGAGATAAGGTGCAGGTGAAGGAGTGAGCATGGAGCCAGAAAAGCGGTTTGGGTTATACTGGCTAAGAAAAAACAAAAGGTTAAATCATTTGAACTGCCGTGCTGCTTCATTGAAACAATGTGTACATTAACTGCAATTCCCTCCATCTTTCTTCTAAAAACTCCTTACCGGAGCCTTTAACTGTTTAACGCTTTAGGTTCCACAGCGGTTAGTTGTTGCTGACCCATTTCCGTAAACATCACTTGGACCGACATACAGATGCAGTGACGTCACACACCTGAACAAAGCTTGGGAGTGAAGGCCATCAGAGTTCCCACTCTCCATCTCGGTGACCTGCCTCTCTCTTAAAAAGCTCACACTCTCCAACTGAGACCCCCCTTTCAGAAACCCTGTTGTCCCATCTTAGCCCTGCTCTTCAAACAGGCCTGCATTGATTAACTCAGGGGGCTTTCTCTGCCATCCACCTATTAATTATATGGCCTTCATTAACACCGGGCTGATGAATGGCCTCTGCTGGAAAGGCGAGTAAAGAGGAGGTGTTAACACAGCACCTGCCTGCACTCATGTGGCCACTTATTAACCAACAATGACCTTCCACATCATAAACCCACTGGCCGGCTATTTGCTGTCTAATAAACGGAGCCCCTCTCCCCCGGCCTCCCCTTCCCCGCTTGGCCCCCTTTACTTGAGCCCCTCAGAGTTTATTGTTCTGGAGAAAATAAAATAGATGCCTGTAAACTTCAGACACCTGGAATCAACTAAAATACAGATCCATGGGACCAAAAAGGAGTTAAGTAGCGTAGGTGGTTAATGGATTGATGAAGAGCCTCTCCACAAGCCCTCTGAAGAGATGATAGAAGCAGCTATAGGCAAGTGTCAAAGCTTTTCTCTCTTGACATTGTAGCTAATGGTGGAAGCTAGGGAGCACTCCAAGGCTAATCCATCATAATGACAGGTCAATATACACATTTGGTACACTGGGTAGATATGAGCTCCTATCAGATATAGAATACGTACCGTAGTGGCCCAAATATAAGATGAAAATTTATTCTGGAAATTATATACATATAAGTGTTTGAATGGAGAATGTATCGGTGTAACATACAGAGAGTGATGCATTATGTGTTGTTTGTAGCATTATTGTTGCTAGGCTAGCGACTGTCTCCTAGAGTCAGTCAGCTCTAAAAGTTTTTTGTTAGCCTAGTTTAACTTAGTTTCTGAAGGTTTGTGCAGCGTGTTATTCTGCCACAGAGGAAATAGATTAATAACAAGTAAAAACGAGTCCAAAGCAAGCAATCAAGCTGTTGAAGTAATGGCTTTATGTCATTCAGACTTCAGAGGTGACAGCCATGACAGGACCGTTACTGGATGAGCCACAATGCTCAGGCAATAATCCAATACATGGTGCTCGAAGGGGTAGCTGTGTCACTGTTGAAGGCAGCAGTGACTTGAAAAGTTATGATATGAAGAAAAGAAGAATATCCTGTTTACTCATGGGCTGTATCAATGAGGGATTTACAACCTTTTTCACCATTGAAGCCTTAATTGATGACCATCGTGAAAGCAAGTCACCCCTGTTTCTCACACTGAATCCACTGATACATTTTCTCATCAGTGTTCTTATTTATTTGACCAAGAATTCTGCTGCCTGTTTTATAACGTCTGACAGTGAACAAGCATGGCATGACAAGACAAGTTGGGACTCACATTTAATTCCTATTTTCTCACATGCTGTTAAGGGTTTTGCCAGACATTTATAATTTCACCCATCCTTTACTGATCCCAGTAAAGTGCTGATATTTCAACACCTCGTGAGGTCGGCTTGTTCACCATCTTAGCAGGAATTTGGTAGATGGTCAACAGTAGTAGTTTGGTCTCTCTACATTAAGTGGAGAGAGTGCTGCAGTGTTTGCTTGGCGCAGTAAATGCCAGTTTGGGGAAGTGGTTAGCCTCTACCAAAAAAGGAGGAATATGGCCCCCTGGTATTTCCAGTGTTGTCTCATTTACATGTTATGTATTCTTAGCTGGCTTGCTAACGTTAGTCGTGGCCTACATTCAGGAATTACCTGGTTTAATTCAGAGTTGTGGGGTCTGTGAACCCCACAGCTTCACTGTAAGCACAGGACTGGGGCTAACGTAAACTAGCTTATTGTTAAACCACAATGTCTTATTTTCTATTACTAAATGTAGTAAATATAGAATATGTGATATGTGAGTATTAAGGCTTTGGAGAAGTTTAAAGGTACCTTGGAGTTGCACTGATTAATGAAAGTAATGTAGCAAGTAATTGATTACTTTTGCTATTGAGTAATGAGTAAAGTAAGGCAATTAGATATTCAATGAGTAGGCTAATGAGTAATTGATTACATTTTTCAAGCAACTTTCCAAACACTGCTTATGAAAGCTGAAACTAGGAAGGGAATGCTGGTCTGATTATTGTGATTGTCCCCTTCTACTCCCTGTTCTGTGCACAAAAAGAAATATTTTGATCTGCCATGAGAAGCATCTCCTAAACAAGCTAAAACTGGTTCATTCACAGTGTTTCAGAACTTATTAAACTGGTTTGATTTTCTTTGTGCATAATGGATGATTAAATGGTACATTGTTATGGTGATCTCCCCAAGGCCTAAAAATCTTTATTTTCTCTTTTACCTTGCCCTGGTGTAGCCTTTACATTAATCTGATACATTCAATGTAGACTTGCTCTGTGTTAAAAGTGATATGGAAATGTTACTAGGTTCAGACTTGTTAGATTGATGTCTTGACCTTTACATAAAGTGATTTAGGTGCTCACTGAGACATGAGGCCAGCATGTAAAATCTCCATAACTATTACAGTGGAGGTGCATGTTTAAAAGAGGCTGCAGTTTAAAAAGAACATGATGAACAAGGAGAATTAGCTATTTGCAGGTTTGTTGAAAAAGATGGTGAGTTGGGGAATAAATGAAGAAATCAATTGGAATTAAATTCAATTAAAAACAGTTAAGCCAAAAAAAGTCCTCCCCAAAAAAATCATGGATGACTGGGATTGCTGCAGCAGGGGTGAGATATATATGTGTCATTCAGAGTGAGTAGTTAAGGCCATTTGCCCAGTGGTTAGAGTGCTCTATAGTGGTCGTGTGGATGGAGACCTCTCAACAGAGGGCTACAGTTTGGTAGATCTCAGACAGACATAATGGTCCAGGGCCCAGCCACTGCTCATTCCCTTCGCAGACCAGGGGGAGAAATGGGAGAGAGAGGCCTGGTAATGGGCCCTAATGTGAGGACGTATTTATTTCATCCACTGGCCCAAGTAATTGGCTGTCTTTCAGTGTGGCCGGGGTTAAAACGCCGAGTGATGGATGGCAGTTTTGACAGAGGTTAGCTGGCTTCCGCTTTCACTGCTATTCTTCTCTCTGAGAGATGGATTCTGTCACTGGCTTTGGTCGAGTGATCCACTTGAACCCCTTCATCCTGGACCTCCCAGACCCGACCGAACCTCAAGACCAATTCTAGCAAAATCACTAACTGAACATTAAAGAAAGCACAAGTTAAGGAAAACAAAAGAGTTATTAGCAATGACCAGAACCCACATATATACCCTGGACTGGTTTATAATGTCACATTGAAATTCCCTCATGTGGTACCAAAGTCACTATGGGAGTATGGGATAAATGGACATGTCAAACCTTTTAGCAACTAATCTTAATGAATGCAATGATGAGAGATGAATTTAGAGAGGGAAATACAAACTGAACCAATTAGGAAAGCCACTGCTATGCTGGCATGAGAATATTTTCCTGTCCATTAGTATAAATCTATTGTACAATAAACTCAACTAATTCCCTTGTCAATGGATCCAAGGAAAAAATTAGTGGTCTCTGCAGACGGTTCTGCTCAAGTTTCAGCCATCACTGTTCAGCCTCATATGTTCTATTAAGTCAAAACTAGAAGAGTGTTGACTGCAGAACAGATTCATTATGGATTTGATTGAGATACCATCTGACGAAGTGTTTTTAATTGAATATTTCATCCATTCTGAGCTGTGCCAAACCCACGAGGAGCTAAATGTGTATGAAGCAAATTTCCTTTGGCTTGAGGACAAACTGTACAAGTGATTCTGAGAACCATAAAAATAACTTTCATGAGGTTCCTGAAAAAGGACAGAATACGTAATACCAAGAAAACAAATGGAAAGGAGACTTATTTCACGACAAGCAGGTATCCTCCCCACCCCCACTACTGCCTGTTCCTAGATTTTGGCACAGTCTCTGACCTGGCAGGTGGACCCAACCTTTACCGTAGAAGGGGTGGGACTGGCAAGTTATGTTACAACTGGGGAGACGAGTTCTTTCACAGCTGCCAGGCCACCTATCCCTTCCAGCTAAATAAATGCTGTTTAATGCATTCCATAAATCTAATCAAACAAGCCCCTCTCTCTCATTACTCCGTCCGATTCAGCAGCGCTCCCTCATGCCATGCACGGCATGCCATGCCAGGACAGCTGAAAAATCAGGACCTGGAACCAAAAACAATGAAGAGGACTTTTAAAACCAGACATGGACAGAGTGCATGTTTAGCTTTTTTGCTCTGAGGAGACTTGAAGAATTATGTTCTCTGTTATCCTTCAGTTGATCCCTTGATTATAGTCATACAGGTTATGCTGAAATTCTTAAGCAAGCTGGGAAAGGGGCTTTGAGCATGCAAAACATACTGCTTTATGGGAATGAATCAACCATGTGACAGCTTTTAAATTCCTCAGAGTCTCCCAAACAAATGTTACTCCTGATGGTCAGAGAGGAAGTCTTTGCCGCATCCAAAAGTAAATCAAATGCATATTTATGTCTTTATTTTGTGTGTCTCACACTCTTTTTATTTTTTTCCCTCCCCTTCCTTCTCTGAAGCAGAGCCTAGATGGAGAACTTTCCCTGCTTCAGCGGACTAGGCCGTAGGGATATTAGTCGAGACAGGCAATAGTGTTGATTACTCATTGGCCATTAGATTGCTTTCACTGCAGTGGCTAAGCCTCCTGCATCATGAGATCGCTTGGCTGAGTGCAAGATTAGAGAGCGTGCTTTGCTCAAATCCCCCCCTGCCCCCCTCCACCCACTGACCCGCCACCCCTTCACCCCTCCAAGCCACCCTTCCCTCTCCTTTCCCCCCACCCCGAAAAAAAGTTCATCTGGCTCCCCTCAGGTCAGCGAGGCAGTGCAGCAGCAAGACAGGTTGACTAGCTGTGCAGTCCTTATTACCTCATTTCCTGTGACCACGGTTTTACCCCCTTCTCTTTTTCTAGTGCAGGAACATGTTTTATGATGGTTATACATAGTTAATGGTCCCTATGACTTAATTGTTTTTAGGGTCAATTTGGAGTGACAAATTCAACTGAACCCAATTGTTTTGTTGGCTCCTTGGACCGCGTTTGGCAAGCGAGGAGGGAGCGGGTTCTGTTTATGATTTTAGCAAGTCCTGTCATACACACAATCACACATACAAAACACAGAGAAAACTCCCCATATGTATAAAACACATGGATAAACATTCTGCCACACATACTTGTACTTATGACACCCATGTGGACAGAATGAAGGATGGTAAGAACTAAACGTTAAATAAAAGTACTGTGACCTGTTTCAAACTGAGTTTTATCCCTCTGTTTCTCATGTTGGCTTCTTGAGCTCTGACGGGATTCAGAAAAAACAACAAAAGATTTCCTTCTCAAAACAGAACAGGAGAGGAAAAATCACATGCGACACTTCACGTCCAAAAGTTCTCTCACAGTCACTTGGCAAAGTGAACCCAAAACGTACTATAAGGGTTTATGGCTTTGAGCCTCCTCTTCAAAATAAGCTTGGACTTGAAAGGTGGCAAAGCAAAGGCAGGGAGAGGCATAGCAGTGCAGCTTAAAGCTCATTACCCTCTCTCCCCGGCACCTTGCTGAGTTGAAAAGGCTTGGCTGCCTCTCGCAGACACATCCACCGGCCGCTAATCAGGTCAACAGCGGAATTAACCAATCTTTTAGATTTGGTCACTGATGCTTGCAGGTTGTAAAAATACTTGCTTTTGAGTGTCATTGTGGTTTACTGTGATATAGTTCTTGTCTGTCATTTAGAACAAAGAGGGATAGTTTGAGAGAGTTAAAAGACAACGCTGAACTTCAGGGTTTGCAGGGACAAGGACACATGAAAGCTCAAGTAATGAATCTGATAGACAGTTCAGTAGTGTAGAGTGACTTGGAACAGTACAGTACAATACTTGTACTTTACTGAAGTATTTCTATTTGATGCTACTTTATGTTACTATATTTGCCTCTGCACTACATTTCAGAGGCACTTTTTGTCACCTACATCTATTTGACAATTTATATAGAGAAGGATTTTATACACACACATTAGATCATCTTATAAATATGATGTATTCATATACATTAAACTACATTAAACAGTATATAAAGTAGCGCAAAACAGTTCCACCTTGACCAGCTGCACCATTGCTGCTTACACTATGTTACTGGATCAGTATCAGAGTGTTAAAGTATCTGTACATGTAACACTCTGAAGGGGGCAGTTCTGCGTGATGAGTGCTTTTATTTCTGGTACTTAAAGCAGCAATAATTTATTTATTTATTTGGCCACTTTGGGGCCAGTTTACTGACTTATTAACCACTTTATCTTCCACTGTGTTTACCCACTAGTTGCTAACTTTGTCTGCTGTTTGGCGCTGGACAGGTACCATACAGTGAGTTTGACAGAGTTTTTTTGAAAACAACTGCCTACTTTGACTGGAATTAACACGGGCAAGAGCAGTGAGATTGAATCAAACGTTGCAGGCCTTACAACCAAAACAAGAAGCTGAAAGATGCTAAAATGCTCCATGATTATTTTCCTTGGATTTGTCACTACAGATGATCCTTTTCACATTGCACATAATTTGATCTATTATTGATATAAAAACATTGACTAGTGCAGCTTTAAGTAACTTTTGTTGATAATACATGTGTACTTTTACAGTATTTTTGTAAAATGTGGTATTGCTACTTTTACTTAGGTAAATTATTCTTTTATTCTAATTATTCTTTCATCACTGTAGCTCTGATATTTGTCTTAGGTTGCGTGATATTGGTGAAAAATAACTAATTATATTGGGTGTTTGGATTCTGCATTTGTCGGCCTACATGTCACTGCATTTGAAATTGATCTCTGCTTACCGCTGTATCTCGTAGCACACACACACACCTACATCGGGGCAGCTGGTGTGCACTAGCCAGCCTCTCTGACACAGACAGTCATACAGCACATTGTCCTTGTTGAGAGGTACATCAATCTCTCTCATGCAACACAACACTAAAGCCAGGCCATAAAACTGCTAAAACACAGAGTGGCATGTGTGCGTTTTCCCCAGAGGAATTTTTACTGAGTTTTCCTTCTGAAAGACCACATCCCTGCCTTCAGCCTTTTTTTCTTGTCACCTCTTTAACACACACTTTTCTTCCCAACACACACATCTATGGACACACGTCACCTGTCAGAATGTAATGTGCTGAGTTCCACTGGAGGTCTTATCAAGTCTTTTTGCAATGTGACAAAATGGCACTGGGAAATATTGAGGTTGAAATATGAGGTCACCAATGTCTGATAGTTTCTACAGAAAATTTTATTGATCTCCCATAAGGGACAGATGTAAATCTGACTGTGGAGAACCTCTGCTCTGCTGCCCCACACCCTAACTCTCTGTGGTGTTTCACCCCTGCAGTCATGCGGCCTCAGGGAGTCAAGGGGAGAGATCATGGAGGACGATGGGAGGGTGAGGGTTGGGGTGGGGGGTGTTGTAGCAGTGGCAGAGACCTGTGCTGTTGAACTGTGGGAATGTGGGATATGCTTCCTGACATCTCTGTGTGGATTACAGCTCATAAGCCGTCACTCCCAGTTGGCCCGGCTCTACATCACTGTCCACCTGGACCTATCAGGGAGCGGACCTGGTCTGGCTTGGCTGGGTCTGGTCTGGACCCTCAACACAACTGGAGCAAGAAGAGAAGGGGGACGGGGGGATGAAGTGAGTAAAAAGGAAGCTTCTAGATGGAAAACATGGGTGTACATGTGCAAGCTCAGTCCAGACAGATGAGGTGATAGAGAAGGTACAGGAGCAGTGAGCAACGGGGTTACAAAGGAGAGGTGAGAGAGGTCTAAAGGGAAAACAGGATAATCTTTTTAAGATTTATGGACCCTTCATGTAAGCCGAATGGGTCAAAAATAAAAAAATCATCAATAAAAATACATATTTTTTGTTAATTCAAACACTTAAAGTGATGTTTTTGTTTCTGTGGTTTTCAGAGCTGTGTAAAAATAGAAACACGACTGAGTGAGATATTAACCAAGCCTGTCGCAGATTACTGCCAGGGGCGCAAAATCTTCAATTTAGCGCGGTACTAAAAAATAGCATAAACTGCAGCTAAATAAGAGCTGATGCCAGACTGTTTTAATGCATTGTGCATGTCTGGACAGCAACGGAGTCCAAGAGAAAGTGTTTCAGCTGCTGAACTTTAAATATTGGACTCTTTCAGAACTGCAAGCACATATTTGTCCTGCAAGAGGAAGGTTATATGTGAGGAAATATTTTTACATAGTTACATAGCTTGATATCATCATCCTAACAAAAAGATCAGTGCTTGCATGTTATGTTAGAGTTGTGAAAAATCAATGAGGATTTATGGTAAAACGTTTAAACTCCAACAGTTAACAGGCTAATACTGGTTGCTTCTATCATATCGCATTAGACTGGAGCTTCAGTGAGCCATTGAAAGTTAGGAAACATAAACAAGAGGCAGCTGCAGGAAACAAAAAGGTAAAGTTATGGAAAAAATAACAGGTTGTTGCATTGCTGCTTTCTTGTCTTTTGTTTTGGTGCTGAGCAGGAAGCTTTTGTAATGGAACTTTTAATTTGCATTTCTCTCTTTTTCCATTTCCACTCAGCTAGTATCTCATCCTCTGTCCAATAAAACAGTGCCACAAAATTTACACGTTCTTTTCTTAGATGTTAAATTTTAGAGGTAAGTATCGCTGCCCCAGTGGTCAGTGTGTGGTGATAAATCAGATGCAGCAGCTATTTGCATGAATTGCCATTCCCTCTACCATTTTTTGTACGTCTGAAGAGGAATGCCTGAAAATACATATTGGATGAGATCAAATATGGAGTTTTGAGCTTTGCTGCATTCTTTCCATTTTACCAATGCAAAACTTTGCTGCAGTCCTTTAGTAAATAATGACAAATTTGACTGTGTAATGCCTAAAAAAGGGTTGTAAATCCTAAGTAAATGTTCCCTTGAGAGTAGCCATGTTAGCAGCTCTGTGAGGCTATTATATTGACAATGCTAACATGCTGGTGTTTAGCAGGTATAATGTTTATCATGTTCACCATCTTAGTTTAGCATGTTGCCATGCTAACATTTGTTACTTAGGACTACAAAGTAAGAATCTGATGATGGTGCTAGAGGAAATATCAGGACATCACCAAAATTATTCCAGTTCATCCTGAGGGCAACATGAATGTCTGTACCAAGTTTTGAGGTATATAGCCACACATCCTGTAGGTTTAGCTAATGATGCTGATTATTCTCACAGCTCAAGTGTTTGGATGAGCTGTACTAGACACTGTATTACACATGTACATTCTCTGAGGGGACAAACAGGACATCACAGGTGAGAATTAAGCTCTCATGAGGGTGAAGCACAGCCATTACATGACGTACGATTCATCATCCACTAACTCCACTCAGTCTGAAGCCATAAATAAAAGACAGTCTGGATTCTGACATCATGACTCACTCCTTCTTTGTCTGTTTTATATAGGGGATATAAGGTCACAGAAATAGTCAGATAGATAAAACACGTATGAGACAGCAGTTTGGAGTAGGATAGACTGTAATAGAGATCACTTGTACATTTATGTCTTAAAAAACAGAGAGAAAGAGAGATATTACACTTAAGAGATGCCTCGTCCCAGAGAATAGCCCTCACCCAGTGAGTTCATTCCTCGAATTCCAATGAGAAGCAAGAGCGAGTTTCACCAGTGGCTCATTTGGCATGATTGACATTATTTGCTACCATTAGCCACTAGTATGCGGTTGCCCTCTGACCTCCGAGCAACCATGTTGTTTGAAACAACTTTAAGTAGTACGGTTTAATCTGCATGGGAAAAAAAGCTTGTGGAACCCGCCTGTCCAGGGCCTCTCAGATCAATCATCAATTAGAGGTGAGATAATAACGGTCGTATCTCCAGGGTCAATGATCGTATACTCTCCTCCCTGCCCGGCCTGGCTTAGCCAACTCCCTCCTACTCCATCACCACAGCCAAAATAACGACTGCGAAGGTTATAGATGCAGGTGTAGTAAGCTGTGTGTTTCTTTAACCACAGCGGTTTGACGTTAAGAAAAGCAGAAACACTCTCTTTTCCTCTGAACGACAGACAGACGTTTCAGCCAAGAAGTTCCTGCCTTTGCCTCATCTGACTGACGTAAGTGTGAATCAAGCAGCGCAACACAGAGGCAATGCACAGCAGGCTTACACTATGAGCTGCACGCAGGAGCATTTTGATTGACAATTTGATACTGGAGTTGAAAGCTTGTTTACCATCTACTGTGCACGGTCTGTGGCAGTGCTGAGATATTTATTCTCAATAAAAGAGCCTACAGTAAGGGAGTGGTATTTCAGTGAAATGAAGGATACTCCAATGACCGTGACGGATTTACTCAGCCACACAGTTAGAAAGTTTCAGTTTCAGAAAAGATTTATTTTATATTTTGGGACTTGTGGTATTTTGTAAGCGGAATAAAATGCATGATACAGGTTTTGACTACCTTTACAGCATTGCCTCCAACAGTAATTCAGTGTTTTAGGTGAAACATGCAGAGCGACCTTGTCTATGGTCTGCCTCCCTGTTGTAACAAAACGCCGTTACAGAAACGTGGTCACAGAGTGGCCAGTGTATGTCCATGTTAAAGGGGGCAGCAGTGTAAAAATGAAGAACACCTGAGGTATATTAAGTTTGCAACAGGCTGAACTGTGACCCTCCCGTATAGAGCAGCTGGTGTGAAACAAGGGTTAACAACATCTACACCCCCACTTACTTCGCCTGCACCCCCCCCCACCCCCAACTCTCAAAAAGCCCACTCTTTACCCCCTCCTAAAAGAAGACTGTAGAAGTGGTAAGGGGCTGCAGCCCACATGAGGCGAGGAAAACTAGGAGGGGGCACAGAGGATCAGGGGATGTTCCTGGTTGAAGACAAACAATAGCTACATGTTCAGTGCTACAATGTAATCAGTGAAAATGCAATTAGAGGTGATTTCTCACAATATACATGTGTTTTAACTCAGGGAGAAACCATCCAGGTGAATGTTTCTGGTGGGAAGACTTCCTCTGACATGTGATATCGATTTGCTCTTGTCTGTCAGTAAGTGAGTCATTGTTTAACTTCCTCTCCAACACCCAAAGCTGTCATCTCTCTACACGGAATGAGGAATGTTTGGATGTTGAAGGTTGGGAGCTCTACTGTTGGTTATAATCCTCCTCACTGTGTTGGATGTTGGATTTATACACGTATCACACTGCTGACAGCTCAAAGCTACACTGCATATGATGGTTTTGTTGCGGTCATAAATTTCAACTATTTACTAGCATATTTTCAAATGTCCAGTGCTATTAGAGCATTTTGGCAGTGAAGTGGTCATGAATTACAGTGTACACATATTCCTAATATTATGTTTCTGTATGGCATAAAGCCAGTTAAGATCAGATCTCTAGTATAAACAGATTTCAACATTTACCATGACAATAGCTACTGGCATTACAAACAGCACTGTCCCACTAAGCAAATCACTAACAAATATTGTACCTTTGTGATATCTGTCTTGAAAAAATGTCGAAGGCAAAATAAATAATTATTAAGTACATAAGTTACAGTAAATGCATAATAAACCATATTTTACAGGTGTTTGAGATACTGTAAACCAATGCAGTGACCTATTTTGCAAGTTTAATTTGAAAATCTGAAATATCATTTGTAGGCTTGAGTTGGACTGGGTCCAAATTATACTCTATTCTATTTGGGTTGGGTAGGGCCTCATTTTACTAGTATGGCTCTCACATCTGTGTGTCAATATGTTGAGTGAACCTGGATCAGGTGCATGGATCAGAATGTAGTGGCCAAGTGGGTTTTCCATTTGGTCCGTTTTGGATCAGGTACGTTTTTTAGATTTTGTGTGGCAGGATTCCCTAAAATCAGTGCAGTCTTAAAAAATACCAGAACACATTGATGAGCTACATCAATGTGATCAGCAGCACATGTGAGATCACATGTGACAGTCAAATGAATTAAGTAACAAAGGGAGACAGTTCTCACTGCGATTTCATCAAACAAACATCAACCATTCACTTCAGTGAGTAGATAACTTCCAGTTACACTCACTCCACCATAAGAAAAGCCAAAGTGAAGCCTGAGGCTGTTTATGTCATGCTCAACATGTTCCTTTGTTGGGGAATCAACACTTTTTCTCATAAGCACTGCAATTTAGGATGCGTCTTTATGCACCGTGGACTTACGGTAGCCTGATAATTGTTTAAACCTGTTTTTTCTCCAGAGAGCCGTTGCCTTCTAGTGTGTGTGAGTTTCTGTGTACTATAAGGAGGTTAATAAAAAATAACATTTCCTTACTTCAGGGAACATTCCCCGTCTAATAGGCCTTTTCCATACACATGTGCTGGCTTGACTTGACTCGGTCTGACTTGGTGCGTCAGCCCAGCACGGCAGGGATTTGCATCTCCATTACAACAGGGCTACCCACTTAAAGGTGTATCTTTAACTGATGACGCACTTGTCTTGAGTCAAAAAGCAGCGGGTTGTGTACATCATGGTTGTGACTAGTGGTCGGTCGCGGCTGTAAAATGGTGGATAAAGACATTTCATTTCCTATAAATTCTTCATAATAAAAGCCTTCCGTTAGTTTGTCAGTGGAAAGCTTTTAACTTGAAGCAGCAGCAGGAAATGTTTTCATCAGCAGTAACTTAATGTGGCTGAACACGATCAGGAAACAGTAAAATAAAGCAGATATCTGAAAGTACAAACGGGACACAGGAGAGAAACTAAACTTCAAACCACAGGGATTCAGTTAGAAGCTACAAAAGTACTGAGAGCTGAACACATAGGCTTTTAAAAATATCTTTCTCTCTGGTCTCCAGGACAGACATGAGTTGAGTCTTACAACACACATTTGTTTGAGGGGGAAAAGGGGGGTTGTCACGGGTTGGCCATGGTCGGCGAGATGTCACTGCAACCCGCTTGGAGGCAGTTTGGGTGTGCTTTGGTCCATCTCGGGTGCGACTTGGCGCAACTCTGCACAGTAAAACTAGTAATGGAAACACAAATCGACGCGGCATGGTTTGACACAGCCAAAAGCGCCCATGGAAAAACCCTATAAGAAAGTGTTAATAAGAGCACTTAAAACCTGAAGAGCATTTCCCAAATGATACTAGGCAATAGTTCAACATTCAACAGATCTTGCACAATAGTGTAACCCTTTGTGGTTCCTTTGTCTTTGGTGCTTAAGAATGCCTGACACACCAAAAGTGTGTCAAAAATGGCTTTAGGAAGATACAGCTGATTGCTCTGAAGTAAATTATGTCCCTAAGCATAATCATGACACAGAACAGTCATAGGCTGACATGAAGAGTTGTATACAGTAGTGGGTATTTGCTGTGAACACGTGTCCTGCTTCAGACCTGTTTGTCTCCTCTCTCTGCGGTGCCATATGCTGCACTGATGTGTTCTTCCATATGGAACCACTTGGCTAAGCAAACAGAGAGGAGGCTGGATCACCACAGTGGGAAGGGAACCATCCCTCTGAGTAACAATAATGAAAAATAGGCTAACCATACGTCAGCTATCTCACATTTACAGCAGTCTCTATCCCTCAAAACCTCCTTCCTTTCCTCCCCAACCAACCCTCCTCTGGAAATCTTCCTCTCTTTCTGCTCCCTACCTGCCATAATCCATAACAGGTTCACAACAAGTGCACTTATCTATCAGGGTTGGACTTTTATGGTTTTTTTGAACTATTGCTGCTATTTAGCAATGAACATTTTATACATTTCTTTTGTTATTGATTTTGTTTAATCTGAGTATCACATATTTTGCCAGAGAATTAATTTTGGCTGGCTATGAAAGCCTTGAAACAGAAAATAAAACGTTAATGGATAAATGATCAAATCAAATTGTCACATTTGATTGCTGAGGAAATAATAATGACCCATATAGCCAACAATAAATATACTGATGATTAAAACATCCTAACCAGGTGCCCAGACAACCTAAGCTGGCTCCTTTCAATGTGAAGGAGCAGCAGCTCTACTCCAAGTTCCCCCCAGATGTACAAGCGACTCACCCTATCTCTATGGCTCAGCCCAGACACTCTCTGGAGGAAACTCAATTTGGCCGCTTGTATCTGTGATCTCATTCTTTCAGTCACTGCCCAAAATTTGTGACCATAGGTAAGTGTAAAGATGTAGACTGACTGTTAAATAGAGAGCTTTGCTCTTTCTTCATCACAACAGTCCGGTACATCGCCCACATTACTCAGATTTGGAGGTGCTGACTCTCATCCCAATTGCTTCACATTTGGCTGCAAACCAAATGTCTGCTCCTGCAGTGTGTTGAAGCCAACAGAACCACATAATCTGCAAAATGCAGAGAAGCAATCCTGAGGTCTCTGTCCATGAAAATCACAGAACAAGTAATAAGGGATAACCCTGGCGAAGCCCAACACCCACTGAGAACAAGTCTGACTCACTGCCGAGAATGTGGACACAGCTCTCACTGTGGTTATGTAAGGACCAAATGGCTCACAGCAATGACCCTGGTACCCCATACTCCCACAGCACCGACCACAAAGTGCCCCGAGGGACACGGCTGTAAGCCTTCTCCTGGTCCACAAAGCACATATAGACTAGATGTGTGAACTCCCATGATCCCTCAAGTATCCTTGCAAGGGTGATGAGCTGGCCCTCTGCTCCACAGCCAGTATGGATTCCGCAATGTTCCTCCTGAGACCCAAGGTTCAACAATTGGTTAGAGTCTCCTTTCCAGCACCCTGACATAAGCTTTCCCCAGAGGGCTAGGTAGTGTGATCTGCCAGTCCACAGGCACTGTCTCCAATCTCCATGCGACACTTCAGAGGCATGCCAGCCATGACAGCCCAACAATGTCCAGACTCTTCAGCATCTCAGGGCAAATCTCATCCACAACTGGAGCCTTGGCACTGAGGAGCTTTTTGACTACTACCTCTGCCAGTGATATGAGTAAGGCTTCCCCAAAGTTGTCCAAATCTGCCTCCTCCATAGAGGGCATGATGGTCAGGTTTAGGAGATCCTCAAAGTGTTCTTTCCACTGCCCAACAATGTCCCCATTCAAGGTCAGCAGTTCTCCACTCCTGCTGAAACAGCCTGGGCTAAGCCCTGCTTCCTCTTCCTGAGTCGTCTGATGGTTTGCCAGAACTTCTTTGAGGCCAACTGAAAGCCCTTCAACATGCCCTCTTTGAACTCCTCCCACCTCAGCTGCTGCCCTTTTGGCCCTTTGGTACCCATCTGCTGCTTCGGGAGACCCCTGGGACAGCCAGACCTGAAAAGCCTCCTTTTTCAGCTTGACGGCTTCCTTCATCACTGGTGTCCACCAGCAGGTTCTCGAGTTGCCACCCCGACAGACACTGATGACCTTAAAGCCACAACTCTGAGCAGCCACCTCC
Source organism: Thunnus albacares (assembly GCF_914725855.1). Lineage (NCBI taxonomy): Eukaryota > Metazoa > Chordata > Actinopteri > Scombriformes > Scombridae > Thunnus > Thunnus albacares. The sequence continues at coordinate 8,093,003 of NC_058113.1, read as the reverse complement.
ACAACTAAGGTCCTGAACATGGCCCACTCGGATTCCATGTCCTCAACGTCCACTGTGATGCAGGAGAAATTCCTCTGAATGTTGGAGTTTAAGACCTCATGTACAGGGGCTTCCACCAAATGCTCCCTGTCTACCCTCACATTTCGTTTTTGTCTCCCAGGTCTGTCCAGCAGCCTCCCCTGCCACCTGATCCAACTCACCAACAAGTGGTGATCAGTTGGCAGCTCTTCTCCTCTCTTTACCTGAGTGTCCAAGACATGCAGCCACAGATCTGATGACACAACTATAAAGTCGATCATTGATCTTTGGCCTAAGGTGTTCTGGTACCAGGTACACTTATGAACAACCTTATGCTTGAATATGGTGTTTGTTATGGCCAATCCATGGCCAGCACAAAAGTCCAATAACAATGCACCACTCAGGTTCAGATTAGGCAGGCCATTCCTCCCACTCATCCCCTCCAGGTTTCTCCATCATTGTTCACATGAGCACTGAAGTCCCCCAGCAGAGCTATGGACTCGCCATGCTCGCCACCACCAAGAGACTCCAAGAAGGCCAGATACTCCTAACTGCTGTTGGACGCATATGCACAAACAACAGTCAGAGTCTTCCTCCCAGCAACACGTAGTCACAAGGAGGCGCCCCTCTCATTCCACGGGGAGAACGCCAACACTGCTGCGCTCAGCCAGGGACTCATGAGTATCCCCACACCGGCCTAGCACCTCTCACCCTAGGCAACTTCAGAAGAGTCCAGTCCCTCTCCAGGAGTTTGGTTCCAGAGTTGGTGCTGTGAATAGAGACAAGCCCAACTATATCTAGTTGGTACTGCTCCACTTCTCGCACTAGCTCTGGCTCCTTCTCAACCAGGGAGGTGACATTCCACGTCCCTAGAACCAGTTTATGATACCTGGGATCAGCACGTCCAGGGCCCGGCCTCTGTCTGCTGCCCATTTGACAATGCACCCAACCCCAGTCTTTATCCCTGCAGGTAGTGGGCCCACAGGGCAGCGACTCCATGTTATTTCTTCGTGCTGTCAGGCCTGGCAACCAGACACTCGCAAGCTCCCCTCCCAGGTCTGGCTCCAGGAAACTGCCCCAGTCTCCCTCTTCCAGGCGAGGTTGCCACACGCCTGAAACGGTGCTTCACTGAGCTCTATGAATTGTTCTTGGTCTGGACCCTCACCTGGGACCAATTTGCCTTGGGAGACCTTACCAGGGGCTATTAGCCCCGACAACACAGCTCTCAGGGTCACAGGGACACTCAAACCTCTCCACCATGATAAGGTGACGATTCTCAGATGAGGACACAGATACATGTGTTAATTTTGCATTATGTGTTGATTTGATTAATAGTTAAATAAAGGCATTGTTAAAAAGGCAAATGTTATTGTCACTGACAGGTCAAGTTGTTTCATTTCCAAAATATCTTTTTTATTATCTTACAGTTATTTATGATGCTATGTTATATTATATTATATTATATTATATTATATTATATTATATTATATTATATTATATTATATTATTCATTAACTTTTCTGGAGTATTCAACTGCATCTCATATATTACTATTAGGCAGTGTGCTAAGTTACTTTCAAAATATAATGAATTACACATAAATTACTAATTGAAAAAGTAATTACATTACTGATTATATCCTTTTCATTACTCAGCCCAGCTCCCTTAAGAGTGCTTTTAAACATGACATTTTCTGTAATACTTGTGGAAACATGATTTTGAGGTATTTACTGAATTTAAAACAGAAAACAAGCTGACCCCTGAAACTCTTGAAGTAACAGAGTATTACTGGGATTAATAACTGCAATATAGTGTAATAACTGAATTTCAAATCGTAATTCATTACAGTACTTCATAGTAACAAAGTAATCACATAGCTGCAATGCATTACTAAGTAATGTGGTACTGCCCAGCACTGCTAGTAAGTTGGCTTGTAAGTGGACCTTGAGTTAAACTCACTGTACTACTACTGCTACTACTCAAACTACAGTTTCCCTGGTCAAGAATTAACTTTAATTCTGAATAATATAAGCTGTTGGCCTTTGCCTGCCAAAGCAAAACATATGCCTGTCACAAAAATTATTCATATGAACATACCACAACCAACTACGTGGTTATGGTTAGGGAAGGATCATAATCGTGGCTTAAAGAAACCCAACAATGACTTTTAGGAGATGGGAGTCTAACAGCAGTGTCTGGTGTCAAAAGCAGACACTTTGTACACTCAATGGTCCACCCCAACCTCCAACCAGATTTTGCAGTGGTGTTAAAGCATCATACCAATTCCATCTTTGCTTTTGAGAGGACAGTCATTATTTGCATGATCACAAAATGTTGCTTGTCAGGAAAATAATGTATAAACATGTATGTTTTTTCACAAATTTGAACAATCCTGAACTTCTGCTGTCATTATTTGGTGAGTGCCGTCTCATTTTTGCCCAGTGTGAGTTTTTTAAAGGGGTGCATAAACCCAAAGGTCAACGATTTTCCTTCACTCTGCACAGGAACATGTAATCTTCAACTGCTGTTAAAACCTAAAAATCCCCAGAATCACAGCTTTGATATTTCCACATGACAATACACAGACGCATACACTAGCTGTATCATAATGTCTGAAATGTCTACCTATCAAATGATAATACAGTAAAACAAACTCAATTCCCTGTGGCAGCAGCTCTTTGATCAGAGGATTGGCTGCTTTCAGGCCCTGATGACATACTTCTCTCTCAGTCTGGCCCAAGGTCCCCTAGGGTGAAAATGAGACGGCTTCATATCAAGACACACACCACTGCACTCTTAGCCATAGGTCCCCCTATCCGCCTATATTACAAAATATGATTTATAGCCCCTAAATACAGCCATGAGGTGCTTTAATAAGACAGGGAGCTTATAAAGAAGGACATGTGATTAAGAGCAGATCCCTGATCCTCTTGGGTCAACAAGGAGCATATAATATGGTTGGGTGGGAGGGGGAGTTGGAGGGGGGGGTGTTATGGGACAGATGTACAGATGTCTTTAAGGTAAGGCCATTGGATATTATGGGCTGTCGGACACAATCCAGCCAGTGCTGGAGTCCTGCAATGATCCTCCTCTGTGGGAGAAGATATTACAAAACAGAGAAGGAATTCTCCTTTGTCATCTCTGTTGTACAATTAAATTGGTAGTATTTATCTCCCGCTGTAATGAACAGAGACATAGAATAATGTGCAGGGTCAGGGATTTCAACTAGACCACTGAGAAATAACTAAAGCATCTCTGTGCGGCCCCTCCTGACCGAGCTGTTTAGAAACCGAGGCTGCGTTAACTCTTCAACAATTACAAACGCTCCATGTGATATGATCCAGGCTGCACTTGCACTAATTGTGGTATTTTAGTCAAAGGGTGGGGTCTCTGGGATCCTCTGTAAGGCTAGAAACACACACACACACACACACACACACACACACACACACACTAATGCCTCTATCCCTCCCTCTGCTCTGTACCTACAGGGAACAGGGTCGAGCTCTGGCTTCAGTTACGTGACAGAGGAGTCTGGTGGTCACAAAGCCAGACTGAGAGTAAAGACAGTGTCCAATCCGTGACAGTATCCAACAGATAAGAGTGCAAAGAGGGGAATGTGCTCGATTTGTGCCAACCAGTGCCAAATTTAAGAAAAAGGCTGTTAAAGTATGCTGTTAGCTTACTATAGCAGGCTGGAATAGAATCTGTTAGGCCTGCAGCACCTCCAGAGGGACTGTCCTCTTCATACCCACGCAACACTTCACAAACTTACACTGAGTAAAGAAAGATAGTGACATTCTCATTTAGGTTTGAAGTTTTATTACAAGAGAGTAACTGACATTTTGACTTAACTTATGGTACATGTTTAATGTAATGATGATGATAAGGAATGATAAATGTCATCATTTTTTATATCTATGACTGCAAAAATACATTACATCCTTTTTTATGGAGGACCACAGGTGTCATGTAAATATTTTTTTAATTGTTTTTAACATTTTATGAACTGATTCTAATTGGAGAATAAAAAGATTTTTACACATTAAGTAATTAATCAATCAATCATAAATTAAGTATTTAATTAATTATTATATTATATTATTAATATTATATATGCTATTTAAAATAGCAATAGCAATAGCAGCAGTCTTGACAGTGGGGTCATTACACCACCCAAAGTCCTCCTGAGGTTCACCACCTGCAGCAGAAGGTGTCTGACAAGAGGTGGTGTTCAAAATACAAGCACAGCACCATCCAGGAGGCATGTATGGAGAGAACAGCAACTTCTGCCTTGAGCTTATTTATGAAGAAATTAACTGAGGCAAGGTCACAACTATTTCCCACTGATGCAGATGCAAATGTTTGTGACTGTCGGTTAGACTTTGTGCTGTGAACACTGAGCAACAAGTCTGTCAAATACCTAGAGAAGACACAGGTTAAGGTATCCCTCACTGGGCTTGTTAAACACTTGTTAAAGCAGGTTGTCCAGTAATGGCAAGTAGGAGACTTTTCTTTAGCAGCTACACAGAGGAGCTCCACTGCATATATAGCTCTCAGACTGTTGGAGTGCTGAAACATATTTCCACCAGATTTTCAGGTTCGTCTAGACAGAAAATTGATAAATATATTAATACTTTAGCTAACTACAACATGTGTACCCACATTCATTACTTTGTGACAATACACTAGTGAGCAAAAGTAAATTGCTAAGCCTTCTGGCTGTACCAGCTACTAACAGACCACAACATATGCTAAATGCCTTGATTGCCAACAACAAGAAAAACATGCAGGCCCTACCTGAACCCTGGCTAGCTCGACTAACTTTCCGCAGTTCATTCCCCACAGTGATATTCGCTTGACTGCAGTCCACTGCGCTCCTCTTCTCGTCTCAACAACTGTGCATTTGAGCTCATCGTTGGTTTCAGGTCATTTAGATTAACAAATAGACAGACAGCAACTAAACGAAAATACTTACAGGACGTGGGTTATCATCAGTGTCCATCACTGTCTCCACTTTAGCACTCTCCCCTGGCATCTGCCCATAGATGTATTAAGGTGGATACCTCGTTCAAAGATGGCACCCATTCATTCCTATGAAAGTTGCTCAGTGGTGCATGAAGCCAAAAAAAGTCTGCTATGTTTCCACAGGCTTCCTTACACTTCTGCATTTTTGGGTGCATACAGCATGAGTCCCCACTAGAGTCCTTCTCCAGACAAGTCGGTTCAGAGCATGCACGTCACAGACTTCCGCTGGCTGAGCCAGCTGACTTCCAGTTGGCTCCTCTGCTCACTTGAATTGGGATAAAATGATTTAATCATGCAACTCTTTTTGACTTTCCAAATGTTATTGGACCGAATGGATCACATTCTGATAATAAAACAAATCATTTTGCGGGGATTGTGACACTCAATACAAAAATGTATTCACAATTTTACAGCTGATCTTTTTCCAGCAATCATGCATAGAAAATGCTTTTTGGGCAAGTGTGCATCTCGTTAGGGACCTGGAAGTTGTAATCACACCATTTGGCCACTGTCAAAGTAGCTTCACAGCCAAGAAAGGTCTATCTGCAGTCTTGCAGACCTACACACACTGACTTTAATAAATTACACGCCCACTTTACTACACAACCCCCTCGCCCCACTTGATGTTGTCACCATAACGGCATGTTACACGACACACACCCCTCACCCCTAACCCTAACCCTAACCATCTCACTGTCATGGCTAAACCTAACCAAGTGGGTGTGTCATATAGTAAAGTGGGTGTGCCGTGTAGATACTGCCAGTCCACAGATAGATTACATAAGACCCACCCTCTTGAAGCCTGGCAACCTATGAAAATTGACAAATGACAACTTGTGACCGTGTTTGACAGGGCAAGAAACTCAAGCAGTCAGATGATGATACAAAAACAAAACTCTAGATTAGCAAAGGCGAATGATGAAAATATATCCATAACTGTGTAAACATACATGACAGTTTACAGACTGACTTCTAAAATAACAGACAGAAAAGGTGTAGTTTGCATGCTTCATCAGTGCATTAAAGATGTAGTCCATATTCTTTTGACATAAGGTGGTATGAAATACTTACTGCCAGTAATATTGATGCATGTACTTTAGATCAGACATGGACATATCTCAGCTGTACAGCAAGTTGTTACTCTTTCAAAATATGAGTAAATGTATTCTACAATAGTTTCTTTAGATGGTTCTCTTTTTTTGTCCTTTTAGAAAAGTTGCCTTTAATAACTAGGTATTGATTAAATCACAACCTCACAAGACAGTAAAAAGATTAGTAGTTTAATGTGAAAATGTTATTATCAGGGAACAAAAAATGTAAATGCTTTTGGTTAGCTGCTGGTCTCAGACTGTCCCTGCTGCTCAGTTGAGGAGCTGGGGAAGCCATTAGCACAAGAGAGACTTTAACAGAGATGTCCCTACAGCTCTGAGGGCCACAGCAATCCAGGCTCTGATTTGGAGTCGACTGAGACGTGTGGCAAGCAGGCAAGGTCTCATCACCACCTCTCACAGCGTCTCTCTCTCTCTCTCTCTCTCTCTCTCTCTCTCTCTCTGTTTCTCTCTCTCTCTCTCTGTGCGGTCCAAAGTGTTGACCATCTGGGAGAGATGGAAGAGGAGGACAGGGTCCCAATCCAACTAACTCTGTCAGCGAGGCAATGCATTTTCCCCCCGTCTGTCTGTGCAAAAGACAGAGAGAGGAAGAGAGAGAGAAACAGACAGAGGGAGAGAGAGAGTCTGTCCTCGCTCCATCTAGTGTCTGCTTACTGCTAACCTCCCCAGGTCCTGCATTGCCTCATCCTATATGAGCTCAAAATGGGCTGGGACCCATGTGTCAGGGGTCGCACTGTGGGGACTAGGCTTGGCCTGAAAGCCTGGGAAACGTGTAGATATTTGGCCATATACATTGTAGCTGCCAAGAGCACATACTGCATGCCTGCATGCCTGTGCACAAACATGGAAATAGACATACACATGCACATTTAAAACACATGGCAAAGTAAGTGGGTGTAAAACTGTGAAAAAAGGGAGGGAGGACCCGCTGTAGGTAAGCAGGTTGGGAGCATCGTGGTTGTGCAGAGGGGAAAATCCCCTGCAGGCTCCCATCCCCCTGTTGTCCTTCCACCACACACACACCTCACAAATCATAGCAGCTTCTCACCGAAGTCCACATTCCTCAAGATTCAACTTCATGAGAAACATATGGCTGACGTGAATCACATTATTTCTGATTAAGTGAGTATTGGGGAAAAGCATCCATAATAAACATTTTGGGTATTAGACACAAATTCATTAACTTGCTCTAATATACTGTAGAGTGAAAAAAAGCCTTGCCACAGGTAATGTACTCGAGTGGGAGTTTACATTTCTTGGCATGGTATCAATACAATCCTTCAAAGATGGCGAGATAAATACAAACATGCAGTAACTCTAATGAGGTATTTTCATTTTATTTTCAACTAATAATTTCCCAGCATAAATAACAGCATGAAAGAGTGGAAGACAGAGAGCTTCACAATAAACCAAGCACTTTTATACAAAAATAAAAACCTTGGCCATGGTCACAGGTTGTAAATGGATGAGGCACCCAGACCTGAACCATGCAGTGGTTGATAATCTTTCACCAAAAAGTAAATAAATAATCCACATCGAGGTAAAGCACAAGGCAAAGGCAAATAACCACCTGATGTCATGCTACAAAATATTTATGAAAATATTGCTATAGTAACATACATTACTAAATTCACAATTAAAAATGATTAAAATCATAGTTGTACAGTCAGTTTGATGACAGCTAAAAAAAATATGTTTTGAATCATTATTTTAAATAAAATTTCACTTACATCACAACCTGCTTCATCGTCCATATGTTTCTCATGAAGTTGAATCTTTTGTCCTTTGAAGGACTGTTAAACCATAATTGTTAACTCCACTTGTGTGCAGATGACACCATATTATTTACAAATGCAAGACACAACAGAACATGTGTTTAATAATGGTTTAGCGTTTAGCATTTAGAGTTGTTAAATGGTCAATTCAAGATGTCGGCACAGGTGTTGTAACATTGTCCTTGTTTTCCTCATCTCGGCGTTTTATGATTTTGTTTATCTTATGTTTTGAAAATTGCTTTTCAACAGTGATTTGATCAGTGCTACTAGCAACTGCCTGATAACCAATACAATATTAACAAAAACTGACTTACATCAACAATGTGGCCAGCCAGGCTGCTCTACCTACTCGGTAGCCTGGCACTGTCATCTCCAGTGGTGAATAGGACAAAGAATGACAGTGGATCAGGTGCTTCCCTGTGGATTATTTCCTCATGCACTGTAACCTTGCTCCATTTGAATATTGCTCCATTAACAATAAACCATTGGATGACAGCAGGGTATCTCACTGGATTGTATGAGTGTGAAGACCTGCAACTGCAGCACGCACAGCGGCGGATAGGGACGGTGATTTCAGCCCTGTTGCTTGCACACAGACAGAGAATTGGCCCAGCAAAAGTCTAGATGATTCTCTTTCTTCTTCTATCATCCACCCCAACCCAGGCCATGAGCTGACACAGCTTGAAAATCCAGATGACTTTAAAAACAGCAAGGGATTACGTTTCATTCACCTAAATGTACACAGTTTAATAAACAGAATAATCTCTGGGCAAAGTTGACTGACTGTGATAGTTTTGTCAGAAACGTGGCTGAAACCGTCGATTATGAACATTATGATGGCGTTACATGAAGCTGTAAAACTGCTTTCAGATCTCTTACATAAGTTATCAGACAAGGAGTATGTTTTATTTGGAGATTTAAATTGGTACTGGCTCTCAACATCCTCAAACTGCAGATGTTAAAGACAGTGTAGACACCACCTTAAATAGTCTGGAAATAGTTTTAAATTTTTCCCCATTTCTCCTACTCAACTTTACAAAGCACTATCAAGTCTCGGTTGTAAAATGTCTGTTGGTCCTGACCAAATTGAGCCTTATTTTTTAAAAACAGCGGCAGATCTGATTGCAAGATCCATTGTCTCCATTTTTTATCTTAGTCTAAGCAGTGGTTTGATCCCCAGCTCCTGAAAGTCAGCATCTGTTCTTCCTTTATTAAAAGGTGGAGATCCCTCTGTCCTGGACAATTATTGCCCTATTTCCAGACTGTCCATTACAGCTTAAGTATTTGAATCCCTTGTAAACCAACAGCTATAACACTTTTTGTCTGATAAATGAAGCATCATGTTAGTTCATGCAGGACACGGAAGTCATACACCCCAGCTGTAATCAGCTGACTTCCCGCTGATTGAATCAGTGTTTCTAATCAGTCACACACCAATCGCAGCCTAGTCTCACAACAAGGCAGTCCATTTAAATAACTCTGTCCTACACTGATCCCTGCTACAGCAATGCTGCCACACTCACTGCTGCTGCTGGCAAAGCTTTGCCTCCACCACCCCAGCCTCCACGCTCCCTGTTTTGGCTTAGCATGCTGCTTGGCTAATCCAAGGAGTATCTTAATAGTGGAACTATCTGCGCCAAGCATAACTGTATTTCCATTTGTTGCAATAAATGGTTAAATCTATGATGAGAGTGTTGACTGACTCTATAATATTTCATAACTGCAGCCATATCAGTCACAAATGATATTATTACTGCTCTGAATGATAAAAGATCATGTGCTGCACTTTTTATTGATCTGTCCAAAGCGTTTGATTCAGTGGATCATGGTCTTCTCCTGCAAAGACTCTAACATATGGGTTTTAGCAACCCTGTGCTAAATTGGTTTTTGAACTATCTGACTGGGAAAGCACAGTGTGTGTCCACAGACAATTATAACTCAGCACCTCTAACCATAAAGATGGGTGTTCCTCAAGAATCTATCTTGGGACCAATTTTATTTTCTATTTATATAATAGTGTAGGATTAGTGTAGGATTAAATCAGAAAATATACATCTCTATGCAGATGACACTATTATTTATACTATGCCACCATCTTTAAAAGTGGCAATGGATTCCTTACAGACTGCTTTTAAATTATTGCAGATGTCACTTGTTAAATTCAAATTGGTTTTAAACTCTATTGATCCTTACACATTCCCATTCATCACCCACTGATTGTATGGGTGATGAATCATCATGTATGTATGTATCATCTAGAGAGGGTTACCTCTCACAAATACCTTGACATCTGACTTGACAAGTTGACCTTTGGTGTCCATATTGATGGCCTCCTAAAAAACTCAGAATGAAATTAGGTTTTTATTTTCATTTTAAAAAATGTTTTCCTTTTACTGCTAGAAAAAGATCAGTCCAAAGTACCCTTTTGTCAGTATTGGACTATGGTGATGTAATTTATATGTATGCATCTTAATCTCTTTTGAAAAAACTGGATGTAGTCTATCATGCTGCCTTGCGGTTTGTAAATGGTGCAAGTGTATGTACTCATCATTGTAACTTATAAGAAATGGTTCAATGGACTTCACTGTGTTTAAGGAGAAAAACCTATACGTTAATTTTTATTGCAAAAGCTTTACTGGGTAAACTACCACAGTAGCCTACATATCCAGTTTACTGAATATTACTCCAGTAGCAATAACACTAGATCATCAGATAAAATTCTACTCATGGCCCCAACCACTCAAACAGAGCTGGGTAAATCTGCCTTTTCCTTTCATGCCCCACAAGCTTGGAATGAGCTGCTAGGCATACTTAAGGCAAGACTATGTAACATCTGCTGAGCAGCAGCAATAGTGGCCTCTGCTGCTACAAGTGGTAATTACAAGACGCTAATAGATGTTCGTGCTTTCCTGTTTGTACTTTCAGATAGCCTTTTTTTACTGTTTCCTGATCACTTTCAGCCATATCCGAGCCGTGTTAAGTTACTGCTGATGAAAACATTTCAATGAGTATGTGCTGATGGGTCTTCAGGTAATAAGCGACAGCTGACTCGCCTGATGAACCCTTTGGTGAATTACAATCACATGTTGTCTTGTCAATATGTAACTATATCATTATCAACAAAACTAAGATACATACTAGCAGCCACTGAACTGTATTTTCCGTGGTGTGAGGAGATAACGTGGATCATAGTGGATCTTAAGTAAGTAAGTCAGTATAACACAAGCGATTAGCAACTACATTTTAGCACACAGCTGCTGTGGGTTCAGATGTTGTCGATCATGGAAATGAGATCAGCCAGAAGTACAGTGACTGTCACAACAGTGCTGAAGTCTGTTCCCTCATTTTACAATGCTGCAGTACCCTGACTGCAAGGTAAAATTAATTGTTTAGGCTACCTGTAGGAGATGTGTTGTTTGCCGAAAATGCACTAAGAGCCTGTCGTCTGCAGTCCTTCATCAAACATCTCACTGTGGCTGTTTCTGCTTGTACCGTTCTTCTTTGCAGTATTTCTAACCGCTGAACAAATAGCTCCAAATATCTCCAAATCTTGTTGTGTTGACTTGTTTTCACTGAAAAATAGCACCACAAACAAAGCTCTGCTAACTCAGCGATAAACACATGGAGCTTTAGCGAAAATTCAGTCAGGAAGACTATCTTTTGCATACTCAGGTCTGTAGTTTTATTTCTCAAACCATTTGTCATTCCATTCCATCACACATGCTCACTCATAATTTCCTTGCTGTCATTGCCAGAGCCATCAATTGAGACTTCAGCTGTTCAGCTGTCACATCTAACCAATGGCATGCTGACACACCTTCATTGTCAGCTTATCGTCTTGCGGTTTTCTTCCTCTCTGCCTCTGGTGCTTTCATGCTGCCATTATGCGCACCCCCCATCTCTCCATCACCGCCCATTCTATGCAGATTCATCAGTGCATCACTTCATCAACCTCATCAACCTTATCAGTCTCAGCAGATCATCAGCCACCACCAACACCAGTGTCTGGATGCCATAGTTTGATTTATCTTGCTGCTGCTCAGGACTGATTCAAAATCTCCCTGTAGAGTCTAAGTGCCAAAGACTTTTGACAAGACTTAATCATCAATATCATCTGGATAATAAACAATTGTTTTTACTTCATTCACTGATTGAAATTTAATTTCCTGTAAGTTCTTCACAATAAAAGCCTCCTGTTAGTTTGTCAGTGGAAAGCTTTTAATATGAAGTAGCAGCAGCAGGAACTGGACTTACATCCAGGTAACTTCTATTTCTCGCAGGTGATCGGTGTTTGGGGCACAGAGTGGGAATGAAAGAGGGGCCATTGTCCCTATTACAAGTCAGTGTACCATCAAAATGATTTTGAAGCTGTTATTTTAAGGTGAAATTGTTGCAAAATGTTGCTTTAACTTGGAATCTTTACCCTGTCTTGACATGTTTAAAAATATGTGAAAATCAGTTTTTACAGAATAATGTTATTGCTTTTAACAAGTGCCATTATTTGCCATCAATCTTTTTAGTTCCTGAACCCCATGTGTTTTGTATCTGTTTTGTATCTGTTCTTTGTTTTGTTTTGGCATGTTTTTGGTGATGTTATTTGTCCTTGTATGTACTTTTATATGAAACCTTTTTTTTTTTTTCTGCTGCCATTTTGACCAGGACTCCCTGGCAGAGGAGATATTGTATCTCAATGGGACCTTTCTGATTAAATAAACGATGAATAAAAATAAAATAATTTTTAAAAAAACTTAATGAATCCATCTAAAACTGGTTGTAAATAAAAAATTTTAAAGTGGATTCTTTTCTCAAAATCTAAGGATGAAGAGTGCCTCTATATGTACACTTGGAAATTATATGCATCTTAGAATCTTGATAGATTTTGCCCAGTGGTGGAAGAAGGACTCAGATCCTTTACTTGACTTTACTTTACTTGCTGTAAAAGCAATGTAAAAATACTCCGTTACATGTAAAAGTCCTGCATGAAAAAATCCTACTTAAGTAAAACTACATAAGTATTAGCAAAGTTTAGTTAAAGTATTTTAGTAAAAGTAGTGGTTTGGTCCCTCTGACTGACATATTATTATATATTACATCATTAGATTATTAATATTGAAGCATCAGTGCATGTTACTGTTGTAACTGCTGGAGGTGGAACTAGTTTGAACTACTTTATATACAGTTAGCTAGTTTAATCTAGTGGTTCCCAACCTAGGGCTCAGGCCCCCCCAAATGGTCACCTGATAAATCTGAGGGGTCGTGAGATGATTAATGGGAGAAAAAAGAAAAAAAAAACAGTTCTGATAGGCAAATGTGTTTTCATTTTTTGGACTTTTTCTCTAATCTTTGATTTTTGGTGAAAAATTGGATCATTTGAACATTTATTGAAATGAAAAACATGAAACCGTGCAAAGTCACTATTTGGTGGAGCTGTTAACAACTCATAGACATCTGAAATGTGACCCTGACTACACACTGATTTATGTGAGACGTCAAAAGCCAAAAAGGTTAGAAACCACTGGTTTCATCTTTAACAATGTGTTGTATTTTAAAAGCTTGTTATATTATCCATTGTGTCAAATCGTCATCTGAAAAGTAACTAAAGTTGTCAAATAAAGGTAGTTGAGTAGAAAGTACAATATTTCCCTTGGAAATGTAGTGGAGTGGAAGTATGAAGTAGCATAAAATGGAAATATTCAGGTAAAGTACAAGTACCTCAAAACTGAACTTAAGTACAGTACTTGGGTAAATGTACTTAGTTACTTTCTACCACTGACCTTGCCTAGATAGCTATACATTGTAGCTTATATATACCCGTATCTAACAATGAGCAAGCATTGTTCAATATTATTTCAATATTAAACACTCTTATCCATTAAAGTTGTTGTGAAAAACATTTAGTTTTGTCCTTTACAGAGAACAGAAAATGACACAGGTGTCACATTGAAAGAAATGGTCATAATGTCCACTTCTTGAACCACATTATATAATCTCAATATGAGCTCATACCTTTTCTGTAATATGTGTATACATATAATAATATAATAATAATAATAATATAACACATCATTTCTGTGCAATAAGAAGCTTCTTCATAAAACATGCACATGAAACATTCATTTAAAAACTGATACTGTTAAGTTTTTTGTTTTGTTTTGTTTTTAAATCAGAATGACAAAGAACTTATTCAATTACTTAAAACACTTATTGCATTACTTGCAAACAACTCTGGTTGGCATATGAATATTCTTTTAAAAAATGATTTTATACATTTGTCAAACGTCTGAACTTTTTGTACAATAAAAAATGTTGACTTATAGTCCTACTTCATGGAATATCTTTTACAGGCCTAATATTACTTTACTAGAAGAAGCAGATATTTCACTCCACATTACATTATTTGCCCACTGTCACTGTCGAAATTTAAGACAACTCATATATTCCCTCTGATTTATCAAATGGTCACATAAAACCACATCACATAAAATGAATGTCCAATTTTCCAGCCATATTTTTTTCTTAAATATTTTAAAATTGTGAAATTATTACACCAACAAAAGTTCAACTTCCCATTTTCCCTCTAAGCTAGCTGAGCAACTGTGAGCAAAATGAATGTGAGATGAGATTCAACTTGCATCAAATTTTGTATTGAAGTAGCAGGTAGACTCTGTTAGTGATACTCAAAATAAAATTTAACACTGCACATGCAGTGAGATAAACCTTTTGCCAACCTATTACACCTTAAATGAGTTAAGAGTTAAAAGGTGAGTACAGACAGACAGTTTGGCCTGTGGGGATGTGACTGAAGGCTTTAAGAGTCATTATATGAAGAAGAGAGTGGCATGTAAGTGATGGCATGACATTTGGTCATTGACCACAATCTACCCTCCAATTCATACCATCCCACAGTCAGCTGAGAACATAGATGAAAGGAGCAAGACAGTGACAACACGGCAGGGAGAGGAAAAAAATGTATAGAAAGAAAAAACAGACAGGACAAAAAAGTGCCCCAGCAAACATTGGCAGTGGATAATTAGAGGGCAGGATCTTGTCATGCCATGCGATTAGTCAATTCCTGTGATATCCCTGAGAAGCTCCAGCCAGCCTGCTCTATAATCTCAGCCAAAAAGAGGCTGCAGAGGAAGAAGAGGGCTAGGAGACAGACAGATGCAGTGAGAGGAGGGCTGTGAGTTCACAATGTCATGAGTAAATCATGACCATGAGGGAGGGTGCTGCATCCTGCATATGTACACCTGTATTGCCACAGAAAATAGAGTTCAGATGTTCAGGGTCTAAGAAATAAAATACTTATCACCGCCAACTTCAAAAGGGAATACCAGAGTTAAATTAAGCCTACATATCACTGAATGATACAAACCAAAAACGTGTTCAGTGCATGAGTCATATTGCCCGAGGGAGTATGGGAGTATGAAACTTTATTAAGAGCCCTGTAAACCCTCTAAATTACACCTTTGATTATTAATTACCCAAAAAGAAGCCATCTATTACTGAAACCACGTCATCCTGCTGTTGGCGGAGAAGTCAGCCAGTGATTCAGAATGGTGAAGCACAGGAAACTACTCTGGCAAATTACACACAGGGCAGGAAGTATGTATAGAGGAAAACATCAAAAAGTCTGCAGCCACAGACTGGGTGAAACAGAGCCGTAGGATTATTTTCACTCCAAATCCATATTCTAAAATTGTTGAAAGCACAGTGTTTATTCCAAAATATCATTTTTATTAAGGTGGACAAGCACCTTTTCAACCATAACAATACTGCAATTATTAGTAATACTACTACAAGTGTGACTACTCAACCCTGTCTCCTAGAAATTACTGTATATACAACTAATTTGCAACAGCATATAAGTTTTGGAGGAAACATAATGCCACCCAGATTACATTTTTCAACATAATGAAGAAACATTGTTAATCAACGTATCTGGCAAGTCATAAAATGTTGATACTGAACTGCCGATACTGAATACAATGACCTGTTCATAGCAGCTGCAGCTTTATTAAACTTTTTTATGGTTATGTTTAGGCACTCACAGCATTTGGTTATGGTTAAAAGAAAGATCAAGGTCTTTGATCAATACAGAAAAAGTCTGTAGTGACTTTAAGCATGAGACGGGATGTAATGACATTTACCAAAACCACAATCTTTTTCTGCCTTCACTCTAATGGGTTTGTACAGCCACCATCCACCCTGACCACCTCCCTATTCCCCCTTCAAGTGTGGTACATAAATGTTGCACTTCCCTCATGTGAAAAAACATTACTTGTGAACATAAAATCCAGGCAGCAGTAATGTTTCTTATCACAATGTAACTAGAAAACTAAATTAGTACTATATAATGCAATCTCTAGGACACAGGGTTGGACTATCACTATTACAAGGCCTACTACCACTGATGCTAATATTGGCACCTCCACTGTTAGAACAACTTACACCTCTACTGTAATACTGCTAATGTTTGACTTCTTCCCTTGCCTAATTATTTGCTTTACCAGTGTAGAACTGGTCATTTCTACAATACAGGGAATAAAACTAAATCAAACCCATCATATCCAAGGTGGAAGTAGTTAATTGTTGTCATGCATACAAATATGCTTAACTTGGTTTACAAGACACCACAAGTAATACAAACCAGATTCAGAATACATGGTCAAATACAAGTCCAAAAATAAAGAATATAAACTTGTCAGCCAGTCATTTTTTCAGACTACCTAAAATTACCTACAGGATCTGAAATGGTTCATATAAGATAAGTAGGCGACGGCAGTCTCCAATTTTTCATCATCTGTACCTCAGAATATTTCAGATCCCTTACTACATCAGTCTGACTCTGGTGTATTTGTGAGTTTAAGCACCATTTATTTACCAGTGACAGCATCTTAAACAAATCTGCTAGTTTGATCCGGAATGTTCCGACTTCTGCGGATCAATTAGCACTTTCCCTGAGTAGCTGCATCCGCTCCATCTGCCCTGAGATTTATGCCTGAGAGAGGGAAAGACAGAGAGAGAAAGCACTCTCTGATTTCAGTCTTTCTTTTTTTTTTTCTTTCTTTCGTCTTCCTCCTTTCAGACCTGGTCCCACCTCCTCTACTCTCCCACCGCCTTCCATAACAGCGCTGATCTATGAAAACATACAAACATGACACTGAGCCTATGATAAACACCAGGTCTGTATTTGGGGAGGAGAGGAAATCAACTCCAGTTCAGGATGTGACCACTACCTCTGCCCAGATCAATCATACTCCAGCAGACCTGCATGTGGGGGGCAACCATATCAGTACAGGGGGGGTTGGGAGGGGTGTACACACACACACACACATAGACACACACATACAAACAAAAGCTCTGGTATACAAGTCTCTGTGCAGTGCAATGCACACATGGGCACAGCACACACAAAGTTAACAAGTCTCCCAGGCAGGCAGGTAAAGAATGAGCCCGCTGCAACTGGATTCCAGTGCTGCGGTGCTGGGTTTACACTTTCAACTCCCCCTTCCTTATCTCCCAGATTAGCTCGATAAGAGAATTATGAAGCCAGACGGACATCTAAAGCTTCCTGGGGGGTCAACGGCGTGATGAGAGACAGCCCGGGAGGGGAGACCGCCGCCTCTGAAACGCTTAACCCTCCCACAACATACATGCACACACACATGTGCACTCATATGCACAGACCCCCCAGCCCCGGGGCCCTATACTTATTCCTTGCTCCATCATCCCTTCTCCCCTTTATCAGAAAGAGAAGGAGCGGGAAACAAAGGAAGAGGGAAGTAGAGGAAGGGGGTGCGTACAGATAGCCTTGCTCCTGCGACTTCCTTCCTGTGCATTCCAGGTTTTGTGACCCTCCTTCAAGGACAAAGAGCTGAAACACGCTTTCCTCCTTCTTCTCAAAATTCAGAGGAAAGAGGAGGAAAAAAGAAAGTTTCCCTCTAAGTTGCAGGATGTAAAGGATGATAAATTATGGAGGTCAGGAAGTCACCTGGTCACAGGAGCGACTCAGCACTGGGCAGGTACAAACATCTGGTAATGGAATGTCTTTTTTTGCATGAAATGTAAAAAAAAGTGAGGGAGTGAGGTATACTTGTACTACTACAGGATTTTCATGAGCAGAATAAACCGCAAAAGTTTGTTTTTCTTCCAAAGAGCAACCTTTCATGAAAACAAATTACACTTTGCAAATTACATTATGGCTTTGACAACATCTATTTTGCTGACAAATATCTTGTGATTACAATGCTTTTCATCTGCCAAAATCTCAAAGTTTGGATGTCAGTATTTTTGAAAGTACCACAGAGGAGAGGCAGTATGGCTCTTCTTGCAGGTGCATCACCATACAATGATAATAGAACATAGAACTTCGACAAAAAATAAAATAAGCTAGAAAATGCTTTTTTTAATTTCACTTATACTGAAAATTGCAGGTACAAACACAGTAACATGTTAAAACCTTGCATGTTAAATGTTGCATGGGATTTTCAGTTTAAGTTGAAGTTAAAGAAGTTGAAGTGTAAGCACTGAAATCAGCTGAGGTGTCAGTTGAAGAGTTAGAGCTGAAAGCAGTTGACATCAGTTGTCGTGCAATCCTTGAAAAAATGTGAAATTTCAGTTTAAACCTTGAAGGAAGAGTTGTCAGTCTGTATGTAAATGCTGGAAATAGTTTGTAAAAAAAAGTAAAAGCTGAAAGCACTTAAACTGTCATTTGAACTGTAAGTTCAGTGTTAGTGAATGTGAATGTTGAAGCACTGGAGAAAGTTGAGGTGTGAGCAGTGTAAACAGTTAAGTGTCAGTCTGAAATGGCCACAGTTGAAACACTGGGGGGAGAAAGAAAGAAAGAAAGTAGTGATCATTGTGATGGGTTAACAATGAATCCACTAAAAGTTGATTTTCAAAACAAACTGAAATTAATGGAAAAAAACTGGCTGCCTTGAAAGTAGGAAATCAATATGATATTTTAATACTGATAATGGCCTAAAACATGCAAAACCATATACAAAATTCACTTTCTGCCAGATGCTTTACAACAGTGGTTCTCCACCTCTTTGCCCTGTACACCATCAAGTGAAGTACAATTGCGACCCCCTGTCATATGTCGCATTTGTCAATGAGTTGTAAGTACTTCTGTCATAGGACTGACTTTCCTTTTCAGATTGTTTGATTTTAATAATTTTTGAAGGCCTGAAAAATGTCAGAAAAAAATACATTATATTGTATAGCAGTAGTATGTTTTGTCCTCTTTCCCACCGTGTAACTCATCTCGATCCCCTCAGGTTTATCTTTTGACTCCTGGGAGGGGTTCCAAACCCCCCAAGTTGGGAACTGCTTTAGAATCTCTAACAGTATAGCCAACAGCCACATTGTCATAATGTTGTGTGTCACTGGAGAGAATATGTTGCTTGAAAATATTTTTTTGGTGTTTTCTTCACCCCACAGCACTAAAACATGGTGGAGAACAACATCTGCAGGCCTTTCTGTTGGCAGAGGGGAATCAATGCCCTCACCCATCACACACCCTCCCTTGGGCGAACACCTACATGATGCCAGAACCTAAGAGTTTTAAAATGGCTTTAAAGGAGCAACAACCACTACCCCGCCCATACCCCAACCCTCTCCACATCTCCCCCGCATCTCCAAACCGGCAAGTCTCGGCGTCCATCCATCCCATGATTCATCTACCAGCTCTGTCATCTGTGAGTGGTGACGCACCCTGCTGCCTGGGGCGTAATTAAACCTCTTACAGAGATTGCAGCTGCACTGACACCTTCACCATCTGATCCCCTGCCATGGTATCATCTTCACCTATCAACCAGACAAAAGTGCCCCCATAGACCCTTTAACTCCAACCCTTGTACACTTGTGCCCTCACCCCTGGCTCAGACCAGCCGCCCTCTCATGCCATGTTAATTTAATCCAAAAACACTTCCTATAGCAGCCTGTTAATGTCAGAGTGGATTTCCTCTGCGTTCTCCGTGACCCAGAAAAGAGCACCACCCTGCCACTTTGCCAGGAACCTTCCTCGGTTTAGTGTTTCCCAACAAACGGCAAATATGCTTCAAAACCAATAAACCTACCCTTGATATTTATTAGGCCGTTATTCAAGTATTCCCTCCCTACTCGGCCAAATGCCGACACTCACGCATGCATGCATGCAATATGCACACACTTAAACACAAACATGCAGGCGGTCACACACCTTTCGCCAGCTGCAGAGATATTAGTAATTCAAATGAGGAGCAGAAGATTAAAGAGTTGCGTTGTCTTGGGTGTTACAGTACACGTCTAGCCTTACTATGAGGACCAGAGGTCAAGAAGAGGAACACGGGGGGAGGAAATTGAGAACATTTCTTGATTAAAGGCCTCTGGAACATCTAACCTTTGACTGCACACAGACGTATGTGCTCTGACTACATATGCTGCAAGGCCCAGGTCACTTCTGTGTGATAGGGATCTTCAATATGACCTGGAAAGAAAGGAGGACACCTCACTTGTCCAGACATCTGGGGACAAACTGGTAAAAGTCAGCAGCCAGCTTGGCAGCGGCGGTTTTGTTTGGCTCATGTAACTGTGTAGAATGACATCGGCATGTAAAGACCACTCTTTTTTTGTATGGAAATAACAGGCCCACATTGAATATTCCTGAACATTGTCATTTTTGGGTCATGAGTCATTTTTTTAAAAACTTAATGCACTTGTGCCAAAAATAAATTTAAAGAGGAAAACATCACTAGTGGAAGAAAACTAGTAGAATAAAAAAAAAAAACGCTCTAGATTTCAACTTTGCTTTCAGCTGACCGAGGTGTCCAAAACAAACAACGCAACACCAAAAACAATTTTATTGGGTGCATCTCCACCTCTTCCTCTCATTCAGTGAAGCCACTGTTTCCTCATGTCCCCTGACCCCACAACTCCTTCACCCTCACCCAGCAGTTTGCTTATCAATCCTCCCTCAGCTCCGTCATCAATCTCTCAGTGAAAATCTCCTTGTTTCTGCCAGTTGTTTCCTCGACTGCCAGCATGTTTGCTAAGACCCTGCAACAGCTCCCCCTTTTCCTGCCGGGTTGGTCGGAGGCTAATAAAACTGTCCTGGTCAGTCATAAGACACCCTGAGAGAGAGAAAGAGAGGGTGGGGTTGGTGGAGGGGGGTGGGGTGGAGGGTAGCAGGGTCACGGCTCAGAACAGGCTCAGTCGGACCTGACTGGCTCAGCCAAGGGGAGGGTCTCGCTTTCGGACCTCCAAACCCGGAGGATGATAAATGGCATTTAAAGGAGACAGTAAAACACAACTATTGCATAAAGTCATCAGTTAAAGTTAATTACAAAATATATGGGGGTTTGATTGAATGGGTCTCTGGGGAGTGATCAGGGAGAGAAGCTGCAGGCGAGCCGTAGACAGTCGTCCGATGAGCTGCAGTGACTCACACACATTCCTTGAAATGAGACCTGGTCTGTGTAAAGGACTTCAGTGAGCGGAGATGAATACAATTCAAAACCATAAAGAATAAAAAGAGTGAATGAATGCTGGTCACTAACATACCCGAGTCTTGATGAGGAACCTGGAAATATCCAGGCAATACATCCAAAGTCATGTCGTCTTATATTCAAAGCTGCACTAGGCAGGATTTTTATGTCAACTATAAGAGAAATATTCTACACTTGTTCCTAAGCATCAGTGAGCAAATGTGCGTACCTACTTCATCACCAGCCCAACCAGGAACTTAGAAGAGGAAACCGAATTTGCACTTTACAGATGTAATACATTATTTGAGATTCTCTGCCTGAGCAAGTTAGTCCTTACTTCCTTTTATGCCTCATTCACACATATGGATTCAAGAGGCAGGTTCTTGCCTCTCACAAGCCTGAAGCTCACGGGCATGTTTGTGTTGAGCATGTAATTTACATACTGAGCCCCAAACTGGCAGTTATTTTTCTCCGGTTACAGTTATACCAGCGCATGACAAAACTAGTTCATTTTCTTAGCAATGTGTTTCCATGCATAGCTTTCAAGAATCAATGTTAATTGTTATATTGAAGAGAATTGGTAAGCCCTTGACCATGACAACCAGCTTTTCTAAGTACCTCTATGTAGCTGAGTCAAGTTGAAAACGACATGCTTCTGTTTCACATGAGAATCAAAATGAGGTTGATTGTTTGTCACCAGGTTGTCACTCCCTAATCCCATCATCAGACAAGAATGTCAATATTGGATGATTCTAAGGTCAGGGAAATTTAATGGTTATGGCTAAAAAGAATGTGAACGTTAATTGCAGGTCTTTGACGTGAACTCTAGTCTTTTGTGTGAAAGTCAGACATGCTACAGGCCCATCCACCACTCAACGTCCAATATGGACGTAATTCCAAATGATACTGGGATGCGCTCTACACGTCTCAAGTCTGACCTTTCTCAACGTCCACACATGGCACCACTGGGCACCTTTTGAGACTTTGAATCACAGTTTGTGGTGCCAGCAGGTTTTTCAAAGGTCAGTTCACAATAAATAGCATACTGTCACATCTCCAGTGTTTGAGTCTGTGTGTGTGAATGAGGCATTACGGACACCTACATATGAAAACACATGAATGTCAAACGGGTTTTACCTTATTGCAGCACATTATACTCGCAATGCATTCAATGGCAATATAAGGGGAAGTTCTTAATCTCAATTCTAACAATGTTCAACGCCAAAAAGGTACAATTTGAACATGACATGGTCATCGGTTTATCGCAATGAGTCACAAGCATATTGATCAGCAGGCCCAAGCTGAACCAGGGTACATAAAATATTATATGTTGGAAATCATATAACAGAAACATATTAAAAACATGGTAACAATAGTGTAGAGGTTTGTATGTATGCTTTGTATAAGTGCTCACGTCTGTGTTTGTGTGTAGGTGTGTGTGTGTATGTGTGTGTTTAGGGGGATCTGTTACGTTTCAGACAGAGGGCTTTGTTACTGCCTCTGAGTGTTGGGGTGCAGCCGTGCATGCAATCAGTCTGTGTTTCTTTATAATTTTCAATAAGTCTGTTTTTGGGCCTCTTATAACTCAGCGCCAACTCACCAACACAATCACACATTCCCAAATACACACTCACATAGATACAGAGAAACACATACAAAAAAAAAAAAAACTTTTGTACTTCTTTCCAAGCCAAATGATTTAAACCAGTTCCTCATTCAACCAGCAGACACCATGTGTTTCTCATGTTGCCCTTACGGTCCCTTTTCATGAGATCTTCATGTTTTATTTCAGAGTAAAAGGGACAGAAAGTCTAATCTTTGTGTATCATGTTATAAAGTACAAATCACATTGAGGGAAAAAGTTAGAAAGGAGAAGAATGAAAGGTGGGGGGGAGCAGGCGTGGTGGTGGTGGTGTATAAATCTTCATGGGGTTTGCAGGGAAGGAAACTCTTATGCTGAGGAACAAGAAGCACATGTAGCGAGCAAGCTACCAGGAAATTGGTATAGTCTTGTATGATTTTATAGGGATCTTGGGCATGCCCTTCACATTAATTAGGATGTGGAGTGCGGAGGTATTTTTTACAGGAAACTAAGTATGGAACCCCTGCTGTCTGCCTCAGGGCTCCAGCTCCTGAGTCAAAAAACCTAGAGGACTCTGTAACCAAAGTAAAGCAGGATAATGCAGGTCATATGCACACAAACACGCTGACACACACCAACAGGCACGAACACACACATACACAGAAACGTACTGTAAGCACGCATGAGGGAAACATTATTTGTTGGGGACAACTGAATGAGAAAATGAGTTTTTGGAGGTTTGAGCAGCCAGTGCAGGTATTTTTTAATGTAGAATTTTTAGTTAATCAAATGTTGTTAAGGAAGGGTTTGCTAATGACAGTATATTCCTCTGTGGAAGATATTTGGGTTTACTCAGTGTGTAAGTGTGTACAGTATTTTTTTTCCCATTATTTACGTTGTGGTAATGAAAATAGGCTTGTACAGTCATGATTTGGGGAGTCATCTAACATTAGGAGACAAAAGTCCCCACAAGGTAAACCATTACATTTTTATTGTTAAGACTTGGTTATTGGTTAAGATTAGGCTTAGGTTTAGTTTAAGGTTAGGGTAAGTCTCCAGGGAGTGAATGTCCTCCTAAGTGACAAACACAAGTATGTGTGTTTCTACGGTTGTGTAATGACGCTGGTTTTTAAAGCTGAAGCAGTTGCATTCTTACCTCAGAAATGCATTCCCACCCAATTCCCCTCTCCTGTTTTGTGTGTGTGTGTGTGTGTGTGCACGCATGTGTGTTGACTGCCCACTTGCAAACTCCTCTCCTCTCCTGCCCACCCAGGTAGTTCTTCAAAAGTACACAGTGGTAACTTCATCCTCTGCCTACTTAAATATGGCACTGTTGAAATGCCTGTGTTCAGCCACAACCTAAACAGAGACCAAAGGAAACTCAGACGTGTCGTCAAACCATATTTAACATCTTATTTCAGCATACGAATATGTATTTCTGTGTGTACACAGCAAAAAATATCCATTTTATCAAGATTTTTTTCATGTCTGTAGGTGAGTTCATATATTTTTATAACAAGTGAAAGATCTTCCCGTGCAGTAAGATTATATCAACCTGTTTCCAATGTATTTTCAATAAAAACATATAATTTTTTGAGATTTTATAACATGACATATCTGAAAAAGGTTGTGAAATGATTAACAAAAGTCCTCTCTTGTTGGGAAAATACATATATATTTCTGCTATCCAAAATTATTCTTTTCTTTCAAAGGTTCTGTAATTTGTTTTTGGTTTTTTTTTTTGCTTTTTTCCTTGTTGATGATTGTGCTTCTTCAAGGCTTTAAAAACTATTAAAATACAGCAAGGATGATCAATTTTGGTTGTAATAGTCAAAGCCGGTAGAAATATGCAACTGATGGCGAGGGGTTGCAAATAGTCAATGCTTTGGTTGAAGGGGTCACAAGCCAAAAAGGTTGAATCACTGCAGTGTAGGATGGAGCGGTAGTGTGGTTGGTTCTCATTTGATGATAAAGCGCAAAGAAAATCCCCTAAATACTCGGCGTTGCTATTATTCCTGACCCTCTGCACTCCCTCACAGAGAAACCTGAGGGTAGATCTGCAGTTACAGAGGAGGAAGAACCATCGGAGTGTGTAGCACAGTGTCAGGACAAGCTGTGTCTAACGTCTCGATGTATGTTTACACAATCTAATGCACAAGTTCAAAGGTGAAGGGGAAAAGGGCTTTTAATGTTTCCGGGTTTATTTATTCAGCCTAGTGTCTGGCTAAGAACTAACTCCCACTCCTTGCTACCCCGCACCCCACCCCACCCACCCTCACTTCAGGCCCTCCTACAAGGGTTCCCACCTCAAATGACATCGCAAAGCCCACAATATGATTGGTGAAGAGCACAATGTGGTCTGTGTAAGAAGAAAAAAAAAAAAAAGAAAGGAGCTGTAACTTCTATCCACATGTTTTCCGAGGCAAGTTAAGTACACACAGTAGTATATAAGGGCAATAAATCAGCAAAGCGCCGACCACAACAGTCCCGCTCATTTCTGTGGAGGGGCAGGGGAGGCTCTGTTATCGATTTCAAATAGCTCATGTAATTTTCTTTACAAGCACAGATCACGAGGTTTAATGATAAGTTGTTTCATTTTGAAAAGAGAAGTGAAATGTGAATTATGTGTGGAAACGTGTGCATCTGTATTGCACGTGTAAAAAAAAAACAAAAAAACCCAAGTGTGTGTGTCGCTCTCATTCTGAGCAGATGTTCAAAATAGTATTAAATGTGCGCAAACACACATACACACGCACACACTATAAAAATTGCTTTAGGTAGGCAGACGCAGTATGCCAAACTTTAACTGTTGTTCCTGTGAGCACAGTCAATCATAAACAGTTGAGCCATTTTATTTGGCCAACTCGCTGTTAGTGGATAGTGTTGGCACTCCGGCCAGAGGCTCATAAAATTGACATGTCTGTAAATTCATGCATTTATTGACACAAATTAATAGATGCAATGCCTTTCTCTGCTATTTCATTCTACGCCTTTCTCTACATTCTCAACTAGTTGGACAGTTTTTGGACAAAGTTCCAAGTCTAAGGGAAGTGCTTTTTTCTTTTTTCTTTTTTTTTTAAAGAGGCAAGTTTCAAAATCTTTTTGTATAATGTTGCAGCCAGACTAAACAGAAAACAGAAAAGTTTACTGTGCACAGATGCACTCAAGTTCAGTTTGAGTCCAGGAACTGTAGCCAAGGAGTCATGGCTGACTGTATATTATGGCTATCAGGGGGCTCTCTTCTTCAGACAAGGACAAACCATTACATTATGCAGTGGAGAGAATATTTTTGAAGGGACAGTTTGAAACTCAGCACTGGTGCTTTGTGTGTGGAGGTTGCATGTGTTGTCTGTGTTTGCGCTGGTATCCTCCGGGTGATCCTGTTTCTTCCCACAGTCCAGAGACATACATTCATCAACTTTGCAACATACAAGCTGCGATTTGCAACATGAGATCATTTCCTCTCGCTTTAATTTTGACACATTTCACTAATCCAAACAAACACAATGCATGAGCATGTAAGAACCCCCGTAGGACTAGTTAAACGGAATGATGTGTGTAATCAATGCTCGCAAATCACATTTGTGGAACAGGCCCATGTTTCCCTTAATTTTGCACAATGAATCAAGTCTTTCACCGATCCTAAATAGGTATAAGTGTGTGTAGAAAATAGATGGATAACAAAAATAAACATACAGTCATAGCAAATTTCTCTGTGCATCTATCTGCAAGTTCACAAATGTCAAAAGCATGATCCAGTGCCACAGACCACATTTATCTACTGTATTTACTGTTCTGGACTGCCCTCTTAAACAGCTCAAAAAACATACTCAACATCTTTTATCTTTCATCTTTTTATACTTCATGACCTTTCCTAATTTTATGAGAATTGCTTATAAACATGATTTTGAAATGATGACATGTTTCAGAAGTCTGCCACAGGAAATGACATTACTTCTTAGAGACCCTGGCTGTGAAACATGGTTAAATACAATGGATTTGTATATGCTGTATATCTGTGATTGGTGTTGACATAACTTTGAATGCAGCATAAGGCCTAAATCCCAAATTGATCTATTGGAATTTCTGTTACTGGAGTTTTATAACAGTTTGTTTATAAGAGATCTATGTAGGAAAACATACTGTACATTTCTTTGTAAATGAATTTTGGCAAACAAAAGGAAAACAGTGTATATATTTGATTATGCACAGTGTTTTTCAATCATCGTCCTGAGTCCCTGCATGTTTTAGATGTTTCCCTCTTCCAACACACCTGATTCAAATGATGAGCTTGTCATCAAGCTCTACAGAAGCCTTATAATGAGCCATTCATTTGAATCAGGTGTGTTGGAGCAGGGGAACATCTAAAATAGAACATGAAATATTTCCTTATTTGGTGTAATAACAATGCATCATGGTGACTTCTGTATTTGCTTACCGTCATCGAATCTGCAAACTAAATAAATATTTTGACAGAAAAAAACGGAAAAAGAATTTGCAATTGTCATTTTTCATTTTACACATACTACAGTGGGGTCTGCGTGACCCCAAACAATGAGAAAGTAAAGCCCATGTCAACAAAACAAAAGGGTTAAAAAAGTGAAAAAAAGAGTGGTTTGCCCGTCTGCCCATCTTTGATTCATTCAGCCATAAGCGAATACAGACATAAACAATACCTTGTTCAAAATCTACTTTCTGATCCACCCTTGATCCCACCCAGCGACAGGAAGCACTGTACATTACAGGTTAAATGTGCCATGAATTATGGGTTAAGGTTTTACCCCGGAAGAAAGTCCTTTCATGTCCCACATTGCTGGGCAGTGAAGGAAGGAATGACTCTCACGTGGCTTTTGTTGATGAGTTATGGTTGTTTAGTCATTTTGCTGCGTTAGATGTAATGAAATGATGCATTTATGCAACATAACCCCCTGATTTAAATCAAAGCAAACAGGCCGCAGGCTTGAGAACAAAACTAACTTTGCTTTCACAATCTCATTTTCTCAATTTCACCCTCGCTCGTCCCCTCCTCCCCACGCTAACGAGATGTGCCAGTCACAGGACACCCTGCTGGCTGCAGAGAGCATTGCCTCTGTGGGACAGATGAGGAGCAGGCTTTTGCCGATCAGCCTGGCTGGAAATCAGGAATGCCCTCCTTCTCCACCTCCTCATCCTCTGCCACCACCTCCTCCTCCTCCTTCCTTTCCTAATGGCTCATACCAAACTCACCAGGAGATCTGTGACCGCACCATCCTCAGACCATGAGAAGACTGCCACCAACTTCCCCAGAGGTGGAGGATTATGAGCACAAATGCTTTGCATCTGTGCGCTTTCTATCTGTGCATGCCAGAGTGCTATTTCTACATCAGCTAAATGTAATGGGAGGCAGTCTTGTATCCCCAGAGGTTAAAGTTTCATGAAGGGAACACTGAGCAAGAAAGGACAAGATATCAGCGACGTTTATTCATATTTCATATCAGCTCAGGAGCTTTAAGCCATAAACTATTGATTATAGCCTGCAGGGAGGCACTGAAGCAATTTAAATGCAGTCATAGACAAGTGAATGGCACTCTGTCATGAAACTGTATCCATCAATGCTCACGCTTGTTAAGAGGTTTTATTAAAAAATGCTGAAAAGATGTTTCACTACTGTTCTGGTATTTTTATTATTTTACTTTTATGAGAACATAATTTTTCCCTCCTTTCCGTTTTTGTTTCTTTGCGTCAGTTTACATTCTCTTTACTGCCCCTTCTGCAGAGTTCAGCTGGAAGTGCTCTGTTTTCTCCACAAGAATTTTATTACTCTCTAACAGAGTGTTGAGACACAAAACACTTAAGCAGGGCTGGAAAAGACGGCGGGACGGGACTGACAAACAGGGACACAAAGCCTTGGAGGAATGAGGAGGAGAGAGATGGAAACAGACAGGAAGAGAGAGAGAGAGAGAGTGTGTGTGTGTGTGTGTGTGTGTGTGTGTGTGTGTGTGTATATATATATGTGTGTGTGCATGCACCGCCAAAATATTTCAGTGTGATGACCAAGCATTTCTTTTTCTACTTGTTATTTAAAGTCATTTCCAAGTCTCACAGGAAGTGTGTATTTGGCTTCCAGAGGAAATATGGTGTTAAATGTACCTGCTCTGCCCAGTTCTGGGCTCTGCTCCGATTTGACGGTGATGAGCTACATCTCACATGCTTAATGGTTCACAGCAGCCCTGCAGCATCTGTTCAATGTCTGTCTGAGGGTGGATATGCATTTTTAGGGCCAATAAGTGCAGAAGTGACAGGGGTGGATGGAATAGTTTGCCCCAGATTAATCAGATTCAGTGCAATAACCCTGCAATCCTAGAAGTCTGAAGAGCAACCCCAGATCTTAATTCAGACTTGCATTTTGAACTTCTCTGAAGTAGACAAAGAGGTAATTTGCAAAAGCATCTGGATCCGGTGGCAAAGCAGGCCGAGTAAGTTCCCATCCACAGCCCTCTGCCAAAACCCCTCCACCCGGTCCCCCTTTCCCCTCCAACCACCGCCCTCGTCTGTTTATCATAGGATCTCCAACACACAATCAAACATGAAAGGATGAGTGCTCGCAAGAGCCTTTTTAGATTTTGTGGAAATGTGACATCTCTGGAAACATTTAGCCTGTCATAGCTGCTGCTGCTCTTCAAAGAGCGCCGAGAGGAATAGATTAATGTTGCTTCTGTAACAAACCTTCTTCCTGTCTGTCCTCCTTTCCTACTAAACACACTGGCTCCCTATATCTACTGTAACCATACACAGAGATTACTGACTGTATAGTAATAAGGCAGCAAATCATTTTAAGATGTGTGTGTGTGTGTGTGTGTGTGTGTGTATGTGTGTGTGTGTGTGTTAGTTAGTGTGTGTATCAACATTGTACTGGCCATGATTTCAAACTGATAAGGCATTTGTTCATAATTTTTATATCATGAAATGTTTGCTTCCGTATCCCATTATGTAATCTAGATTTCAACTAATCTATATGTCTTTGAGTTATGCCAACTAAATGGGAGAGGTATGTGAACACATAATAGTGTATCATGATATAAAGGGATGGAACTAGGCCTAGCATGTTATACTCTGATCAATAAGAATTACTGAATTCATGTGAAATCATTATTGCATTTCTGACAATCTGAGTGACTCACAAATAAATGACACCAATGACACCAGCCACACAAATGTTCCTTCTCAGTTTAACTTACTTTTGATGGTTAACTTCTAATTAAAAAGACTGGTCAAAATCAATGCAGCTAATTTTTGCCAAAATTTGCATTAGTGCAGCGTGAAGTCTGAAAATGTTTCAACTTGAGTAAAATCACAGTGCTGTATGGATCCAGCAATTTCATAAATGTGTGGAGGCAAGAAGAAAAAGAGACTAGAGGGAAAGAACTTTGTGGTGACTTCTGAGTTCCTCCACACACACACATTACTAGCTACAGCTAACATCTGTACTGCTAACATCAGTACATTGGCTGTTTGGGGTGAAGAGAAACTGTACAAAATGCAAAGTCTGAATCTGCTTTGTTTTGTGTCTGAACACAACTCAAGCTTCAAAAATGCCGTCCCTCTCTAATGAAATTAAACCCCATTTTGAAACTATTTATGGTTGGCCTTTTTCACCAACAGCCATTAAATGTTTTGAACATTCTCTAATTACCTCTTTATTTAGAGAGATGGAAATTGCCCACCTAAGCACAAAGACTACAAATACAGAATATTATCCAGGGCAACAATTTCAAATTTTATGAAGCTGTCCCAGGAAAAAAAAAATGTATTTGTCACTGAGGTTAGCCTGAGCGTGCTGATTCATCAAAAACTCCTACAAAACAAGACATTTTAGGCATTTTTTGACAGCAGATCAGTTTTAAATATTGCAGTAATGGAACAAAAAAGAGTAGCCACATCTCAGCAAGATAACCAACTTCACAGTGTCCTGGTGTAGCTGCTCAATCTGTGTTTGCTGTTGCACTTGTTTTGACCACCAGTAACCACACGTGTCACCAAATCAACCGGGGCTGAAATCTTAAGGAATACAATTTCAAGTGCACTGGCAGCAAGTTCATATACTGTTTAACCCCAGTTCAACACGGTGCATCTGCAAAGCTATCCAGCCTTCTAAGATGTGTGACACATACTAAGTATCTTCAAGCGAGGCACTGAATCACTACCAGCTCCTAGTCTGTTGTTTTGTAGCTGTTCCTGACCTTTGACCTGTGTGTGAAGAGGTTAACATTAAGACACATTCCTTACAGTGATGAGTAAATTATAGTGGAGAAGACAATAATATCGGCAAATAAAGTGGATATATGGTGTTAAAACCAACTCTTCTCTCTGGAGCCCCACTTTTTTATGCATGGACATTTGTTATTCAACATAAAAAAAGCAGTGCAAATGAATCAACCATAACTTTGCCACAGATGATTACTTTATTTAAGTGATCGCATGTTTTTTTTTTTTTCCTGTAATATATACCTATTGTTGGAGGCTAATTTGTTCATTTCATAATAGAGAAGATGTGCTCAGTTAGGGGTCAGAAGATAAGAAATGTGCATAAGACAGCAGATACAGACTGGGAGGTGAGGTGCTTCTGCTAATATAGACAGACTATAATCAAGTAAAGAAAGAGAGACAGAAATAGGAGGCAGACAGGGTCAGACAGAGAGAAAGGAATGCTGTTTACTCATTGCACTCATCCATAAGAGGGCTCCATCTCAACAGTCAGTCAGCCGGACGTTGCCTTAAGTTCAGCACTACATCCAGCCAACACCCCCCCCCCCCCCCCCCCCCCCCCTTCTTCTCCCCAAAACCCCCCGACCCTAAACCGCCACCACTTTACCAACACAAAAAGATGCAGCTTTCCTTTTCACCCTAGCATGCAACTCCCCCCCCCCCCACCTCCTCCACCCACACCCAACTCACACACACACACACACACACCCCTGGCCTCCCCCTTTTCCCACCTTTGTATCAGTTGAAAGGCATATGGTTACTGCCATCCGATTCCCCCCGGCTGAAAGTGCCTTTCACTTTACCGCAGTTCACAAAGAGGTCAGACTACGGCAAACAGAAATATTGTGTGAGAGCTCACTTTTTTGTGCCTGAGCTAAGAGATGTGAGAGACACAAGAATAGCAGGGGGAGAGAGACTCCCTGATAAAATTACATCTGGTCAAACAAACCTCACTCCATTTCTCATGCCAGAGCGGGAGAATTTATGTTGTAGTGAATAAAGAGCGGTATTTGAGAGAATTGACAGAAACTAAACTAGGACATGGTCAGTCATACATCATTCATTCAAGTCCACATCTATGCACATGAATTTTCAAGCCAGGTCAGATTTCCTGATGTAGCTCAAACAGCTGCCATAGAAATTTTCAGTAAAGGCATTTCAAATAAAGGGAAGGGAAGTCAAACGGTGATGAATTCAGGAATGAGAGGACAAGGGCATCCTGTCTGAGGTGACTGTCACAATGAGAAAATCAATCAACGATGGGCAGGTAGGGTTGATAGGAGCAAGGTGTCCGAAATATCACAGTGGCCGGTGTGTGTAACATGATGAGGCAGTGTTTCAGTCCCAAACCCCTGGGTCCTCTGGGCTATCTGGTCTCTCAAGCTCTCTTTGTGCTGCTCTGGTAAATGATTAATAACAAGTGTTCCTCTGCTGACCTTGTTTGTTAAAAGACTTGTACCTGACAACTTTCCACAGTTTGTGCTCCAAAGGAAAACTATTTCTGACACAGACAGGGACCCGCTCCTATTTCAGAATGTCTCCCGTGACGGTTAAATGAGTCATAAAATAAGTTGAGCTCTTTGAAGCTTTGAGATCTCTACCCCAGTGTCCCTATTGTTAACCCTAATAATTGTAGCCATAAGTTGCAGGGTAAATTTTCAGTACGCAGCCCTATAATTAGACTGCCTATTCAGGCACCAATTTCTGACCAATATTTTTCTTGGCATAAAAGCTACTGAACTAAAGATTTGATTTCCAAATGGGAACTCTGGGGAACCACACCAAAACAGCCTCTGGAAAGAAACCGCGCAGCCAAAGAGTCTTCAGCACTTCAAACACTTCACTGCAAGCTAAAAGAGATTAATTCTGAAAAGCTAACTGGTGTTTACTTTGCCCTTTATGATGGTTACTTTTAGTAGGATAACATTTGGTGAGAAAGTGTCAGACTTGGTTTTACTCGAGGCCTGCTGCTTCCCCACAGACCAGGGACTCTTCGAGGAGGTCTTCCCCCAGCAACCTCCCTCCCCCACCCCCCCCTTGGGGAATAGACTGACGGCCTGGAAGTGTGCCTTGTTCCACGGGGCCATCAAACATTTATTCATCTCATAAGCTGCTGCCAACAACCTCGCTCACAGCCGTGGGCACTGCAGAGAGCTGGGCGCTGGGAGGGCAAGTCAGACTTGCAGTTATGACAGTCATATAAAAGATAATGCAGTGAATTTATATGCATTTTTGTTGTGTATGTGCGTGCATGTGTGCGTGCATGTGTGCGTGCATGCACGCGTGCGTGTGTGTGTAAACACAGGCAAGCGTGCAAGTGTGTGTGTGTTTGTGTATTAGGGAATGCGGTGAGGGGTTTTACCCCTGAATGGAAGACTGCCTTGCACCATAAATCTGTCCCTCATTGGGAAGACAAAATGAAAATGGCCCCGTCATAAAACATCTGTAATGGCTCCATCCACCACCAACACATAATGGGGCAATTACCAGGAAGGGGGCTGGGACAGCATGAAGCCTTTAGCTCTCTTTGGTACACCACACAATGCTTTGGTGTATGTGTTCGTGTCTTATATGAATATGTCTGTGCATATGCATGTTTGTGCTTCATTCCAGCTTAGGACCGCTATGTAAAGAGACATAGATTGAATGATACTGCAAGAAACGTACCTGTTCCCTGACCTTGGATGTCTAACTCTATCAAAAGATCACATTTATTCCCCAAGAAACCATTCGATCCATTCTGCACACTGACAGACAGGTACATCTAATCTGAAATTGCATTATTGATGCCTGATCTTTTGCGCTGCCCAGCCCGGGCCCTGCATCTTCCACACCTCGTAATCAAGCATAATTGAGGTTAACTGTACGGCACGGCTGAAATGCTAGACAGGTAAGCCGCAGCCTCTCATGATTAATGTAGTGTGTTAGTGTTCTGGGCTCTGACCTTTTGAGATAGGCCAGGCACCATTTTTAAGTGAAAGCTCTGCCTCTGCCGAGTTGTGGAGTTGTCCATCAAGTCCTCCTGCACCCCTTCACCACCCGCCACCCTCCACCTTCCACCCCACCTTCATCCCCCTTTCAAAGTCAGATCCTTGTCTTGCTGCCTCATTGCCCCTGACCCATGTTTGTTTGCCTACATGTCTCGTTTTACAATGCAGAACCAAAACCTCTTTTTACCACCCAGATCCTTTTTTAAATTAGGGTATGTCTTATGTATAGAAAGCAAAATGTTAATGGACATGGACTGAGCTTAATTCAGAGGAGAAAGAATTGTGTTGTTGTCTCTGAGACTCTTTTTCCTATCCCTGGGATATAGAAATTATACTTTGTTAATCTTTACCATTTAATTCCTGTCTATTCTTTCAAGACTGCAACTTGAAACATGCATGGTAGACCTTATTTGCCCTCCAGTGGGCTGAGTGTCCAGACCAGTGAATGCCATTGTCCGGCCCCTGTTGGTCAACGACCCTCCCCTCTCCTTCTCCACAAGCCTCCGCGGATGTGAATTGGCAGCGAGGTCATGTCCTTGCCTTGCTCCCAAACATAAGCATTGTCACAGCTAACTGAGTAAATTTACTTTTGACTCAAGCTCATTC
Source organism: Thunnus albacares (assembly GCF_914725855.1). Taxonomy (NCBI): domain Eukaryota; kingdom Metazoa; phylum Chordata; class Actinopteri; order Scombriformes; family Scombridae; genus Thunnus; species Thunnus albacares. The sequence goes on along the minus strand of NC_058113.1, from coordinate 8,058,182 downwards.
AGACCCTGCGCACAAACACACAGAGACACTCAACAAAAGAAAAAGATGGACTAAGAGCACACAAAAAGACACTCTTCCTTTCTGCAGGGATCGGCTGGAGAATCTGAAGGTGTACTTGTTAATCAGGGATGGTGAGGACCCGGGTCACCATCTGTAACATAGACCAGGGGTAGTAAATGGATGAGGAGAGGTGAAAGGGCAACCTGAGACATTCCTTTAGAAAATAACCAGAGCAAAAACGGGCTTCTCTGGACAGGTATGCCAAGCAGATCTATCAACTCGAGACTTTTCTGTTTTCTTAGTTTTTAATTGTACTTAATGCCACATCTGTAGTCTTACCCAGATATAAAAACATGAACGCAAGTTAAAACAAAGTCTCTTCCGCAGCTGAAATGAGCTACACTAGCAATCACCCTCACGTTTAAAAAGGCCAGTTGGGAGTGAGTTTAATGCAATTAGCAGGTTATCTGTGGTGAAGTGGAGGTGTCTGCTGTCTTCCTGTTACCATATGGCCTGACAGGAGGGAGGGATGGCTTTCCGTAGGACCACAGAGGAAAAAGCAAAGGAAGAGACGGGCAGATGCCCCGTTAGAGGTATCTTTTGTTACACTGTGGCTGCTATGTCCCGGTTTATTATCTGTCTCTGCTTAACCAGCAGCTGCCAAGTGCGACCACCATCACACTCTTTCACGTCAAATTCTGGTTCAACAAGTGATTTCGTTTCGATTTTCGATTTTTGTTTCCTACTTCTGTGACAAAACACTTTTTTGTTAAACGAGTTTTATGAAAACGAATCACAAGTGACCTTTGGTATTAAAGCACAAGCAAGTGTATGTAATGTTTGGGGCCGCCCCTGCCTTTGTGTTGAAGCCAGTGGTTCAATGAAAGGCGGCAGGAGGGGTCACTTCAGGCATCTGCTGCTCTCCTGCACCACTCATCTGTCCATCTGTGTATGCTGCTGCCCTTCTGTCTGCTGATACACACGCTCAAATACATATAAGAAGACACACTCCTTGAATACTGTTGCCTTTAAATGCAGACTTAATGTAGACCTGTATGTCTGTGAGAGTTTTATTCTGCATCTGTTTAGCCCAAAGAAGCACCACCTTGCATTGGCCTGTATGTGTTCTTGGCTGGAGAAAGGTGTCAAGCTTTATTATAGAGGGAACCACAGTATCTGCAAAGCATAATGGTGGGAACTAGAGGAAACCAGAGAAGGAGGGACCCCTCTAGAGGCAAGAAAAAAATCAGTGAGGAGAGAAACAGTCCCTGAAAAATAAATATGTTCGTGCTGGATTTTATCAGTAGCTGTTTAAAAGTCAGGCCTTGGCAGTGACCGAGCTCCTCTTTTTCTCTTCCCTTTCCACATTTAAATTGTATCCATTCAACAAATCAAAGCCTGAGATCTGAGTCCTCACAATAAATTTTCTAATGCTCCTTAATACCCGTTTAACAAATTTCTGCTTGCTTAGAGGTCCTCGCTGTCTGGAAGATCATCGTGATTTATGCCTTTCCTGTCGCTGATGAGGACATCACTGATAACGGAGAGGTTAAGTATGAGGAACATTTACGTCTCCATACGAGCCAAGACGTTTTTTTTTTTAAATCTTGGAGACGCTCCCGGGCTTTCCACTCAGAGCAACACCTAGTAGATCTTCACTTTTGCAGCCTACCAGTGCATTACAGATCTCTAAAGAGGAGCCTCCGCGCACAGATGTGGGGTGTCAAGACTATTTGTGTTATACATTCTCCACATTTCTGATGAAAAGGACCCGTCTCTTTGCCAATTTCGGTTTGCTTAGACTAATATATTCGGACCAAGTTTCAAATAAACACAAGTCTCTTTTTGCTCTCTCTGCCTCGGTGTGGAGTGGAGGGACAATAAGGCAGTTGTGATGAAGAACTTTATAGGAACATTTAACTTAAGAGTGAGGGATTGAAGCGGGTAAACAAAGCATTCCTTTCCCTTTCATCACCATTTAACTGTTCCCTTCACATTCAGTCTCACCTCCAGGCCAGTGCCCGCCAGACTGGGGGAACTTGTCAAATAAATATAAATCAAAACGTAAAGGTTTATCCCAAGAGTTACCACACAGCTGCTTTTTGTGTCTTTGCTCAATTTTTTATAAATCGCTAATCCAGAATCTCATCTCTGACGCTAAAGAGAGACTCATGGTAGTGCACAGTATCTCCCAAAGTGCACTTGTGAGCAGGAGAGGATAGCATGACTCGTAGTAGCACCCCGGCGATGGTGTTCCAGACATATAGCCTGGAGGGCCATTTGGTTATACTCAGGGGAATGGTTGTTGTGTCAGTCATTTGCAGCGACTGCTAAAGAGTGCACTTAGCATCCTCTGTTTCCCCCTAGCAAACATGTGGGGAGTGACATGATACTGTACAAGAGCCTGGACAACATATAACATTTCAAAGCAATTTCCTAATTGTTTCCAGGCCAAGGTCGATAGCCTATATGGAAGCAATCCCTTTCTTTCAAACTTTTTTTTTTTTTTTGTCATCCACAGATTGGGAAACATTAAAGTGTTAAGTAAACTTGACCCAGGCGGGCTAATTCATTGGGAAATAGCTGGGGTTCCTACATTCAGTGCCATATCAGTGACAGTCAGTCAGTGGATTTCCTTCTACTTGGATGGTCACCATATGTTTATATGATTTTTGTGGTGCAACCCAGAGCCAGCCAGTCACTGAGTAATGACATTTGTTGTCTGTGATGAGAGACTGTTTACAAAGGGAAGGAATAGCTTAGCCAAGATACCTGAAGGCAAAGGTATACGTGCTCTATATGCACTATATACATCTTATAGAGGGATTAACTGATTCTGGCGTTGATTTTGATCAAACCGTAAGAAAGTGTCTATGAAACATGGTGTTGAAAATTGTCACAATATAGTTGTTTTCTTACATTTTTCTTTGAACGTGATTCAGTATCAGTTTGTTCTGATGGTTAATGAGGAACGTCATCATCATAAACCAACATGTAATTTAAGCATATTTTTTTAATAATTGAGCAAGAAACAACTATAATGAATTTTGTTCAGTATGCATGGTTGTAAGCTTAACAATCATACTATAGAAAGTAATTCAGTTCAGGTCTACATGAAAAATTCCAATGATGTGATCTCTTCTTTCATAATCCATGCATTAAAGGAAATTCTTGCCCTCCAATTTAAGTCATAAAGAAATGCCCCACAGTGTTCTTGGTTTTGGAGGTTTTTTAGCAAAGTTAACCCCTCTTAAAACACTTTGACATGAAATGAAAAGAATAGAGAGGAGGGTGGAATTAATCATCAGAGGTACAAGGCTGGTGGACTTGGTTTTGAATTTTATTTGTACAGTAATGGTGTGGAATATTATCCAGTAATATATGTATATAAATGATCTTATATATCATTGTAAAAGCTCTTTACACTCTAACTGAATGCACCTCAAAACTCAGATCCTATATGCAATTATGAGGTAGACATTAATAATGGTATTTTCCACCCTCTGCAAAAAAATATTGAATACACCTTAAATTACTCTTATCAATGTAAGAAATATATGATTATCATGAAACTCTGTACATCACAAATAATAAAATAATTATAGAATAGAAATTATACCGATTTGAGTGCATTTTGTATATTTACAAAGAAATGCAGCATTCTCATTTCTTCATTTCTTGCACTTTGTAAAGTTTTCGACTGTACAAATATTTACAGCTCAAAAATAATGAACAGCAGTGCATTCAAAGCTAATGTGCATTTAAATATCGTCTCGTTTGCGAGTCTTTTATATTTTCGTCATCAGAGAAGACAAACTCTCTTCGCTGACCGCATGTCCTTGGCGCAGTCAGTTGTGGAAGTGCATTTCGTAAAGATGCAGACTTTTGAGCAAAAAGTTCGCCTCAGTAATGTGTGCTTTTTTTTTATTTTTTTTTTACAACAACAACAGGGCCCCAGTCAGGCACAAGTCTGGTTTTGTGTCCTTTCTGTCCGCAAAAGCGCACGACGCCTCTCCCAGCGCCTCTCCACCGGTCTCCAGTAAGGCAAAAAATCTCTTGAAGGCATTACCACCATCATCTTATCTCCTCTCCTCAGACCAGTGTGCGTCCATGTGTGTATGTGTGTGTGTGTGTGTGTGTGTGTGTGTATGTGTGTGTGTGTGTGTGTGTATGTGTGTGTGTGTGTGTTTGGTAGATTAGACATTCACCCCCTTTTTCTTTTCTTTTTTTTTCGGAAAACAGGCACTTGCTCGGGCCTGTAATGACTCCAGCTGGACAGTGGCAATTACGGCCTGGATGCACATACCCAAAAGAGTCCGCCTGGCTGGCAGGATCACACGGCAGAGCTGCAACAAAGCGCTGACGGGCAAACCCCACTGTCCTCTGGCCTCGGCACGAACAGGTGCACAGTTGGACTCAATAGGCTCCCATCTCGCCTTGGTGATCAGTCAGATCACACACCATGTACCCATCCCTTGTGCCATATGGACGCGTCTCACTCTGGGAAAAAAAAAGCCTGTTTGATGAGTGGTAACTTGTTGCATGGATGGGAAATAAGGCGTAACACTTTAAGGCAGAGAGTGTAAATTATTGTGAGTCTGAATAAATAGCAGATATCGCCTCTTGTGTGCATCCCTTTTGAATAAAGACAAGGCGCGTCATGCCTGTGAGAACTTTATATCTTCAATCTGGGACCCATCAAGACTTATCTTTGATTTTTCTGTCTTTTAAAAAAAAAGTTTTGTTTTAATGGATAAGGGCCGCTACCTGCACCCACACTGCTCCACCACCATGTCCTCGTACTGTTTGTACACCACGTTATTGCCCGAGTCTATGTACAGGATGCTGATGGGACTGAGTTTGGTGGGGACGCAGCAGCTGGGTGGGGTGCTGTTGGGGTCCATGGAGTTCATGAGCGTCTGTATGATGGCGTGGTTCGTCGGTTCGAGGTGCGACCTCAGGGGGAAGTCGCACACCCCTTCGCAGTGGTACGCCTCGTAATCCAGGGGCGCAATGATCCAGTCGTCCCAGCCCAGCTCTTTGAAATTCACATGCAGCGCCTTTTTGCTGCACCTGGATTTAGATTTCTTCCCGTGTCTCTTCCCGTGCCGGTTGCTCAGCGCGGTCCTGCGCCGCCGCCGGGGCCCCTCTCCTTTAACCCCCCGCAGCGACACCCCCTCCTCCTCCTCCGCCGCCGCCCTCACCACCGCCTCCTCCTTCTCTCCGACGGACCTCCGCGATTTGATCTTCTCCTTCATCTCGTTGAACAGGTTCTCCCTCTTCTTGGAGCGTGTGTAGGCGACCAGGATGGCCTTCTCCTGCTGGGAACGGCCGCTCCTGTCCAGCCCCAGCTGCCTCAGGTCCACCTCGGTGTCTGATTTGCCGAGAGTGACCCGGAGCTGGAAGCAGAGCTGGTTCCCCTGCTGATAGTGATGAGGATGATGATGGTGGGGGTGGTGGTGGTGATAATGATGATGCTGGTGTGTTTTAAACATTTCCCACACGTCCAAAACCTCCCAGCCGGCCTTGGTGGAGTCCAGCGGGTCCAGCGACCTGGAGTCCAGCAGCCTGTCCGAGAGGCAGGGGTAGAGCTGGATGTCGTAGAGGCCCGTCGTCTGCAGGGAAGTCTGCAAATCCCCGGGCGCTCTCCTAAATATCCTTAATTCCGCCCCGACCAGCTCCTCTTTGTCTGAAAGGGTTGAGACATCAAACAGATACTTTTGTCTTCGCAGAGGAGAGTGCAAAAGATCGTCTGCAAGGATAAAAGAAGAAAATAATTGCAGTCAGATTCACTTAGGGTGTACAGTGTTCAGAGGGAAGGGGGGAGGGAGGGAGGAAGGGAGGGAGGGAGACTCACATTCTCCCACAGAGGCCTTCTCTCTCTCCCCCCTCTCTCTTTCTTGTTTTTCAAATGTCCACCCTGAACCTGCCTGAAACAAACTGCAGCTGACAAGTCCTCAGTTTGGATGAGAATGAAAAAACTTCATGCTTATTGTTGTTTAAAAAAAAAAAAAAAAAAAAACTTTTCCGAGATTTTGAGCCAATCTTGACAATGATTTTCCTCTGATTTCCTCTGATTTAAATCTATCAACCTCAACAGAATCCTCCTGATAAATAAAATCTATTACAAATCCTTAAAACAGACTTTCACAAAGTCTTGTTTTAGACTTTTTTACAAAGTGTGTTTAAAGAAACAGACATTTACAAAGTCTGTTTACAGGCTTCCTCTTCTAGTTCCTCAAGTTTCTTAATTTCATTTCCTGCAAATTTCTTGCACAGGAACAATTTAAAATGATACTGAGATGCAAAGCACACGATGTTCATACAGGAAGCATCTAGCTTGCCCCAAAAACAGTAGATTGTTTTTTTTCTACACTTAATATCTTATTTATCCGCTAATCATCGCTCATTATGAGGCTAAAGTTCGTTTTTTTTTACATTACAGTAACAATAATCCAATAAAATCTGGCGATATTTTAAAGCCACTTTTAATCAAAGTCAGCATGTCTTAATGAAAATAGTTCTGCTTTCATTTTACTTGATGACAGACTGATTATTAATTTCCACCTCCTTGGCAGAGTGGATGTAAACTTTTCCTTCGTTGCAGCTTCAGAGTCTTTAATCCTAGCAGAAGTCAGATCATCAGAAACGTGGTTAGTTTTTTTTTTTTTTTTGAGAGCTCTGGTACAGTTGTAAAGCAAAAAAAAAGAAAACACACACACACAAAAAAAACAAGAGGCCTAGTGATGTGAAGGCCCCTGGGTGCTGCCAGACACAACGGACCAAAGGCGACATACTGTACACTCTACTGAACAATACACAATTAATGCATTATTCCCTGCTGGAGACCCAGGAGGCCTGCAAATATTTCATCAAGGCGAACCAATGAGACTGGAATATAACTCTGTGGAACAATGCATGAGAAGGCGTCAGCGTTTGAAAACAAATATTAAATATCTGCCTGAGTATTTTTAAGTGTGTGTTGTTTTTTTTTTCAAATCAAATTTGAATCAGAATGATTTATGTTTTACAGCATGTGAGATAAAAGGAGTTTCTTCTTATAGTTTTACTGCAAAAGCTTTTGTCTTATTTTCCGCTTGAAAGCTTAAATTCTTTGACCCAAAGGAAATCATTCTTGTAATAGGCATGGGATGTTGTGTTGTTTTCTGCCGTTTTTCTCTTTTTTTTCCGGCATTTTTCCTGCCATCGTCAATCAGTAGTTTGAGTGTCTGTAGAATCCACAGCAGAATTTATCGAGAAAATGTAATTTAACTCAAGAAAACCCATGAAACCAGTTGATTTACGTTGTAAACACGAGAAATGTTGGCTTGTAACTGTCAAAAATTTCCACTTGTTTCAAGGATAATGTTTTCAACTCAATACTGAAATAAAGTCGCCTGTTGAGATGGAAAATGTGTGGCGTGTTTGTCAAAATCAACTTGTTGCCTCGGCTGATCCTCACAATTTCTGGCTGAACGTTTTCTAAGTAAATAAAAGTGACGCAGGTCTAAACGCTCCTGTGATAAAAAAAATTTGTAAAAGTTATTCTAAAGAGATATTTGAATCTGCTTGTCAGTTTCGCTCTGTGAACCCTGCCGAGTCAAACCGTAAAAGCAGATTGAAACCTTGTGCTCGTTTCAGTGACTTTGCGCGTATGGTCTGCATTAGGTTTCTTCTTCTTTTTTTTTTTTTTATAAGACCTCAAACAAATCGAATACAAGTTCACCAAATAATTAACAGTTCTGAATTCCCATCTTCCTCATTAAAGGACTTCCCTTCTTATATTTCATCTCATCCTGCCAACGACAACATTCCCCTTAAAATGCGCCTGCACGGACTGACTGGACAGACTGCTGAGGTTACTGAGAGATATTCGTGTTGACAGTCAAAAATGTACAAAGTTTTCTTAATTTCATTATTATGTAAAGAGACGTTTTTTTCCCATTACGCACAAGATGCTTGAAGGTGGATGGGGTAAAACGCGCTGGATGTTACTGCTAGGTTAAAACGGCATTCGTGCACTTTTGTTTGACCTTGTTGGTTGTATTTGAACAAATGCAAAACATGTTTTTGTCATCTATGCCTCTGTTTAGAGAGAGAGAGAGAGAGAGGTAGAGAGAGAGGTAGAGAGAGAGAGAGAGAGTGAGTGAGAGAGAGAGAGAGGGAGAGGGAGAGGGAGAGAGAGAGAGAGAGAGAGAGAGAGAGAGAGAGAGAGAGAGGCCGGGCTGCACCATCTGCGCTTTAATGAGTTACCCCAAGTGCCAAAAGTAATTTTCAGATTCGGGTTATTCTTTTCTGATCTTGCCTTTTCTGACCTCCAGGAAACACCCTGTCTGGTTTTATAAGCGAATTTCATTTACCTACGAAAGTGTGAAAGCCAAAGAAGCCGTGGATCATAGGTGCACTCAGTAAAACCTGTCGCTGCACGGATGAATAATGCGTGAAAGACGCAAAAGTTGTTACTTTTACGCGTCAAAAAGATGCCCCCATGCGTATTTCTTTCCTGATGGGGGTGATTTAAATCACGAAGCCTCCCAGCTGAGACTCATTCTGCAGGTTAATGCAGTGCAACACTTAAGGGATGCTGGGAGGACTCCAAAAAGAAACGAAGGGCGCTGAGCTGAAAGAACGGGAAGAAAAATAATTTTCCGTAATTAAAGTGGCGGTCGCAAAGGGAGGTTCCGCAGTAAAATACGAACCACTTCACAGCGGAGGAAGTGCTCTTTCATTTTTTTTTTTTTTCTCTCTCTCGTCGTTTTTTGGTGATGTGCCATCGTGGCCGAGCTGGGTCATTATGGGAGAATAGACAGTGTTTGATATGTTATGACATGAACACTCAATTAGATCACCGAGTTCAAATACTCCAATCAGCCGTTCGATGCCAAGCAGCTCTCAGAGGGTCCAGCTCGGGGTCAGAGCCAGTGACACATCACATCAAAATCACAGGAGAAAGTGAGGCGTTTTTCCTATCAAATCAGTTCACACTGCAAGAAATGACCACACGGACGAGCCCTTTACATTCATATTCACTCTTTAAACGTCCTTTTCTGTCTTGAACCAAGTGTGGAGTGAGAATTATTCTCAATGTCCCTTTTTATCCAAGGAATTTGTGTCAAATCTTGAAAAATACGTTTTTACGCTTCACTGAACATACGTCTTGAAACAGTTGATTTGAGGTGGAAATAATTCAAACTGCACCTCACTCCGCTTTGCTAGACAAAAAAAATATGATTTAAGCAGCCGATTCTGGCCTGAGTAACTCGTCAGGATGGATATTTTTTGCAGCGCGCAGTCTGCGTCCCAGAGCTGAGGCTCGGAGTGTTTCAGACAGGAGGGGACGCAAACAAAGATAGCTTTTATTTCTCCTGCAAAGATTAACTCGGCTTATGCCCCCTTGTGTGTGTTGGATGTGTTTGTGTTTATCAGATTGTGTTTGTCCTCACAGACCGGTCAAATCACTTGGTTACACATGTTAACTGACCCAAACACCTGCTTCTCACACCGACCCGCTCTGCCCCGGCCCCCCAGCTGCCTTTGTCAGCACAAGTTGGCCAAGACTGGGCACCATAATGGCAGCAGATTACACTTTTTAATATGTGGCGGGTTTGGGGATTCGGCCTATCTAGCATTTTAAATGCTCATGCTTTGTTTTAGGGTGTTTGTGTTTGGAGAGCAACGAAAAATCGAAAATGAAACAACCACCAAGTGCTGTAATATCCTAAGTGAAAAAAAAGTTTCCTCTCTATTCACGTGGAGGTTGGGAGCGGAATAGTTTTTTGCTGCAGCCTGCACTGACACTGATTTACAGCCTTCATTTAGACAGCGCCTCAATTAGTGTTTTACTGTCGTGTTACCCGGAGGTTAATTTAAGTGTAATATAACTTAATACTTTAATACTTTGTTACACGTTTCTGTGGCTGTGCGCCAAACAGTCCTGAATGCAACCATGAAACGTGAGGCATTGCTCATGAATAACAAATAATCCTGCAGCTTTCAAGACTTTGCTTTTGTTTAACAGTTACTTTTTATGATTTATTGATATTTTTGCGCGTAAAAGTGCGTCTGCACATTATTTTGCCCGATTAAAACGTGCGTAAAAGTAGCCGATGCTCTTGAGTTTTTATACATTACTGTACTTTTTAGCCACTTTTCATCAAAATCTGCACAAGAGGAGAATATTAGTCCGTGGAGAAAAACGGTGTCACAGAATTATGAGACTGAGCTGATGGAGCTGGCAGCGGACTGAAACCAACCTGTTCCTCTGTCCACAAAACTTGTTATGGTGTTGGCAGATTTAGAGGAGCGGAAAAAGCTTGCGTTTAGTCCGAGCTTCTCTGCAGCCGAGTATGTCCTGTATATAGAGAGCATGTATTCATGCGGCACAATATCGTCCTTTAGGTCTTCTTTGTGGTGGCTCACGATAGGATGCGAGGACGCGAAGATGTCTTTTAGGAATTTGGTTGACCTTTGTCCGTTCTGATGATGGATCCTGGCTCCCCTGTTCCTCCTCGGCGCAGAGGGAGAGATGATAGCAGCTGACTGGAAACACGGTATATTCCCAAGGAAAACAAGGAGCAGGCCCAGATAAAGCGTTACGACTCGAGATGCGTCCATGGCTGGAGAGTCACCGGGAGATGTTGAGAAACTCTTTCTCTTTTTTTTCCCCCCCGCACAGTGAAGTTGGTTTCTGGGGGCCGCCGGAGCCGGAGATGATGTGCGCGTCAGGGTCGGAGAGCTGCTACTTTTGCGCTCTCCGGTCGCACCAGAAGAAGTGCGTTTTGCGCTCTGGATTCCACACAAGAGCGGAGAGTGTTGGGCCGAGAGAAACACGCCCACATGGTCGCTCAGTGCAGGGCTTCCCAAACAATTTCATGTCACAGACCTTCAAACAGACGCACACAGAGCCAACTGACCGCCACAAGATACAGACGCAGGAGTCCATGTGGGAACTTTATGTTGTGGGTTTAGCAGCAAATTGATGAACTGTCTACACTATACACCGTTAAAACTACACTAATGTGGTTGACAATAACTTCAAAGTTTATCATTATTATTATTTAGTTATTATTTTTTAGTAAAACAAATTACAGTGAAAATAAACTTTTTATACCCTCAAGAATTAATTTAAACCAGCGATTTAAACTAAAAAGACCAGTTAATACATGTTTCCGTCAACTGCCAAGTTTAAAATGCGGAACACAGTCGGTGTTTAGTCTACACAACTCTGAAAAACCACATCAGAGTCATAATTCTCCTTATCACAGAGTCTTTGAGAGAAGCTTCCAAGGCCACATCAAGATTAGATTTTACGCAGATAGGCTGAAGACAACGTGATCATAAAGGTGCGTCATTTTTTTAAAAAGAATCATCATGGATTTTTGCAACTGAATTTCACACTTTATTTAGAGAGAGAGTGCTTTAAATGATATGACATGTAATGAATAATAAATAATGCAGATGACATTTCAGTGGTTGACTTTGTGTTTGTCGATGGCATCTGAATTCTTGAAGATTGAGATTAAACTCTCCAGAAATAGAAGCATCGTTAAATAAAATGAGTTTCGTTCATTTAAATGTAACAAAAGCGTCAACACAGTTAAACCCAAAACATTAAGTCTTGATGTGGAGTCGCTCAACTGCATCGATACATTCAAAATGACTCCACTGACCTCTAGCGGCCTTTGGTGTCTATTGCAGGACAAACGTAAAGAAACGAGGCCAAATACTGCATTTAGGTCATCTGGAGAAAGCTATGATGTATAATTTAATGGTAAAATATATGAGACTTGAGATGTTTTTAAGCATGTCCAAATGCCATAAACGATTTTTTTTTTTTTTTTTTTTTAATTTTATTAGTCTTGATCCTGATGGTGACACATATGCACCTTTTTCTACTCTTTTGTAACTTAGATGCACCTTTCTGCACAATTTGATTTATTGCATGTAAGTCGGTACAAATTAACCAGTATTATTATTCATGCACTGCACTATAATCTGTAGTTTGCATCTCCTATTACTTTTATGCTTTTTTCTGTTTTACTATTTGCTTTATTTTACCATGTATGTATACACACATATTTAAATAGGTACATAGAGCATCTTGAGCACAAAAAATGTTCTTTGGGATTAATAGCATTTTCTTATTCTTTCTTATTATATCAGCTCTGCACTGAAACACCCAGTATTGGTTTTACAGCAATAACATTTAACTGCAAACTGCAAAATCTAACAGTTACAAATAGTTTAATGTGATTATTAAAAATCATTAATTTCCTCATTCAAGTTGAAAGAGAATATTCCCAACACTTGTGCGTCTATTTCCTATGAAGAAAAACTGATCATCATATTGTGTTTAAATACAAAGACAGTTTGTCTGATGGGGATGTGTTTTGGTTTAGTTTTTGTTGTAACTACCTTTACCAAATCATACAAAATTCCTTTTATTAAATAACTTTTCCATGATGTGTTCACATATTATTTTGTCTGCTCTTTTTTTTTTTGCCAGATTAGGTGAAAGTGTAGCACAGCCTGAGGGGCAACATGTCAGACTCTCTGTAAACCTTGATACAAGGCACAGTAACATAACTGCACAAAGGAGGGGCCACATCATTTATAAAAACATCTTTAAAGTTGACTTGCAATGAGAACAAATATGACGGGGTTGGCCTGGATTTTAGAGTACAGAGGTGAACCTTGCTATAGTTGAGTCTGTTTGTTGTGAGTTTCATTTATTATTTCTGTAATATATTTATATTTTATTTGTTTATTTGATGGGGGCAATGCTCATTGATCAACAGAAACAAACTACTATATAATTATATAGTTGTATGTATATAATATATATAACTGCATTCATTGTAATTGAAATGATTAAAGTTTGGATTACTGGTTGTAGATGATATTACATTCAGGAACATGTGAATAGTATCATTCACCACAGTCAGATAAATCAGTGCCACACATTACAGACTTAACGACAGTGTCTGTTGTTGATCTGCTGCTCATTGTATGACTTTATGTTGTTGTTCCAGCAGAGGGCCTCAGTGATAAGAAGACAAACTGCTCCTCATAGGTCACATGCTAACATTTCATTCAGTGCCACCCAGTGTCCAGTGCTTCCCCAGAAGCCAGTTTGACGCACTTGGAAATGATGAATGATGAACACAGATAAAACATCATCCTGGAGGTTATTTCTTACAGATATATGCTATTTGGTTCCTTTTCGGCTATAATGCTCATCAATCTAGTTTCTAATTTGCACTCATAATCTATGGCGCAGTTGCTTGTGCAAACATTATGATGTTTTCATATTACAGAATCTGTAATTGGCACCATGACAAATGAAGGCGCAGAGGCTGCATTTGAATATGAATGGTTAGTAGGCATATACAAATTAGGACAAGCGCAGCGCCTTCCTCCCTGATTTCAGCACTATGGAGAGCCAACACGCTCTGATCCGAGAGCAGTTCAGCAGACTATATTTGGTTTCATGCACATTACTGTACACACACACACACCTGCGGGATGTGTTGAACATATGCAGGCCCTATAGCCGATGTCGTGATGCGCCTTTCTGCTGGCATCGTTATAATGTGAATCAAGGAAATATTATATTCCACAAATACAGGCTGTTATGCATTCATGGATGAATAGGTATTCTAAATATAGCCTATAAAATGTGTTTTGGTGTTGAGAACATCCTTACACCAGGGACCTATCAGCATGTACATATGGATTATGTATTGGAGGACATGCCATGTGTTAAATGGCTCTCTTGGATGAAATACAGGATAGCATACATTTAAATTTATACCATACACTGACAGGGACTAAATTTAGCTACATCTTCATACCTGTGGTTTTCCAAAGATGTCAAACCCATAGGCTATGTATTATTCACCAGCCTCTCCGCAGCTTATGTTGCTATACGGCGGAGGGGAGTCAGCGCCTTACGCGTTATGTAACACACTTGGGATGGTAGTCATTAATGCGTGCACAGTCAGTGGTCTCGCTTCTTGTCCAATCATGTGTGTCCTCAGTCTGCACGCAGCTCTCCTCCACCCGACATCCAAACAGCAGAGCAGAGCAGAGCAGAGCGGAGGCTGCCACCGGCGGAGCACCAGCGGCGGAACGACCCTTTGTGCTTCACCATCTGACGCGCATCCTTCTGAGAAGACTCACCACCAAGCATCCAGGCAAGCGTTTCATTCATGTGACTTTCATGACAAATATTTTTCACAGCAATCCATGATTATGATTAGGTTAGAAAATGAAACTGTTCACAGGATGGGAGCAGGTGGGCAGAGGAGGAGCTGTTTACAAGTTCAGGAACGAGTCTTTATTTTCAATGATCCGAATGATATGAGTAATCTTACATATTTTTGGGTGGTGCTGCGTGAAATCTGGACATATTATGTTTGAAGTTGGATGTTTACATCACCGTTGGTTACATCCTAGCCTACTTCGCATGTCTTTATTCTAGAGGCATCCCCGCTCCTGAGAAAAACATACCTAACTGTGGGGGCGCCACATGGAACAAAAACAAAACCTGGTTGATTTATACAACATGATCAAATGTAAATGTAAAATAAATGTTTGAAGGAAATGTGGAGAGAGGTACTGTCATTGTCAGGGGACAATGAAAATCTCAAAAGCTTTCATGATACTCAATGAAAATGGCTCAGTAGCGACATGTGGAAAACAAAGGGAGGCATGTAAACAATGTCAACAGAGAGGAAAACAAGCAGGGCTTTCCTGATTGTATAGTGGCCTGAATTCTTAAAAAGAAATGGGTATTTTTTTTAACAATTTTAACAGCACCCTTAAGGTCCTACTGTATGTGAAACCATATACTATAATTATTCTAATACTTTCTATCATAGCAGTTATTCTATTGTACAGGCCTAATAAACATCTACTGTACTATCAGGAAATCATTTTAACAGTGTAGATATTGTTTCTAATATCATTTATGCTCCCAAAAATGATGCTGAAAGTCAAAGTGATGACTCAGTTATGACATCATGCAATGATGATGCAGTCTGTTTTAGGCTCAGTGCCCTTAAAATAAGTGTTACAGATGACGTGCTTCTTAAGAAAGACTGAAATCTTTCAGTTTTCAGAGAAGTATTATTTCCCCTTTGAGAGATAATGGAAGATGCAGCTTGGATATAAATAGTCAGTTAAGATAAAACCTTCCAGGAATGGCTAACAGTGACTTATAAGTTCATCATTGTGCATTAAACGTCATCATCACTGAAATGATACAACTTTACATCTCATTAACAATCACGTCAGCACAACAAATGGAGGGGTTATTATGGTGGGGTTATTATGAAAATGGAGTCAACAGCTCCATATTAGTCTATGTGCAAGATCAACATTAGAAAAACACATAGACTGGAGTGGATTAAAGGAATTATTATTCACGCCCACGCCATGCTGTTTTAGACCATCTGGATGAGGGAAATAGCTTGAGTGGAGGCTTAAAGAATTGTTTACCAGTCATGAGCTCATTCTATCAGCAGTTTGCTTCCCACCAGCAGCTTTTACCCTATCCATGCTAAGATGCTATGCTAAGATGAACCATGTCTCCCTTTCCCAGTGCATCTACTTTCTAAATCAGTTTGTCTGTTTGTCATGCTTAAGAGAGCTGAAAATCCTGTGCCTGCTACTTAGATAATGCTTAGCCTCTCACTCAGTAGGTAACCAATCAATGTTGTCTGGAGTCAAGCACATGATCCAGGTGGGGGAACCAAACTGGTTGCATAATGCTACTTTATGGGGTCTAGTTCAGGCAGGAAGTGGTCACAGTTGAGATGGGAAGAAAACAAATAATGTACAGGCAGCAGAGCATGCACGGGCAGGCGTCCGTGTCCAAACACCTCACAAGGTTCAGGTTACTCTAGCTGATACTACTGAGTGACCATCAGCAAAGGAAGACAGTCAGGAACTGGAGCAAATAATAATAAACAGAGACTTTTCTAAAACACTGAACGGTTCGGCTTAAGAATACAACAGTCGAGCTGATCTCTGTTTCTTCATTCTTCATGTTTTGATGACACCACCCTCCTGGGTTTCCCTCACATGGCTGCTTGTTGCTGCATGGATTAATAACCCTGCTGATGAAGGACATGGCTGCCAGTGGAGCCAAAACACCCAGCAGAATCGCTTCTCAATCATAAGCTAAAAACCACACCCTGTTTTTGAGTGAGCACTCCTTTCATCCTCTCTCCCCCAGCTCTAATTTCATCATCACTTTCAGGCTTATACTCTCATTCTTTCACTAATAGTTGCTTTTCTTTGTTTCAGATAAAGAAAATTTGACCTATTGCACTTCTTGCAAGAGAATCAGTTTATAAAAGCATATACTACAATCATATATTGGAATATACTGAATCATTTAAGTCAGTAGTTCTCAGTTAAGTACATGAGGATGCTCACTATGCTCACACACACACAGGCTCAAGGACAGAGTGTGCATTCAGAATGAGAAAAACACTCTCTACAGCTGAATAGAAACACTCCCGCATCACCTCGGCACACTCTAAATATTTTCACAGCTAAGAACGGCTTCTCAGGATGAGCAGCAGAAGCCTACACGTTGTGCAGATTTACACATAATTGGTCCCATCGTTCGTGCAGCGTTTTCCCTCGGTTGCTAAGACTGTTGCTAGGGCATGGCTGTGGCTGCTCTGCCCTGCACGCTGCCTAATCTGATTTTGCCGTGCCAGTCTGCCATGCAGCCAGGCAGCCGTGTGTTGCTACAGCACACGATGCTATGGATGTCTGTTGGAATGCAGAAACTGAAAAGTGAAACAGTGAGCAAAGAAGGCGTAGGCCACCTAGAACTCAAATCTATTTTTGAGTCTGACAGTATGAGGCGGAGTTTGATTCCCAAAGCTCTCTGCTCTATTTTTGCAATCCTCTCTGGTCCTCTGTGGTTTGAAGAAAAGAGGATTTTTGCAAGTCTGAGCTGCTCACACAGGGAATCTGGCTTATATTAGATCAAGTAGTGATATCATACTGTTGTCAGAAGGAGTGTTGTTGTTGATAGTTGCTGTGGGAGATGGATGATCAAGGTCTGACTGACATCTATCTCGTTGTGCCAGGCAAAATTTTAAAAAAGTACCATCTGGATGCGGCGAGGGAAGACAGGTTCAGGTTCATTGATGCGACAGCAGCACGCAGGCCTTGGGGTCAATTACATCATTCCTAATGCAAAAAAAAAGAAAAACATTTATGCACTTACGCAACTGACCCCCTTAGGCGACGCCGCTGTGAGGCAGCGTAATCAACAGGCAAGAGGAAGTGAAATGATTGTATGAAGTTCATTCAAGCATGAAGGAAATTCTGCATTATTCAGCTCTGAAGCATCAATAAAAAATGTTTTCCTCCTTGTTTAAATGTGGATGTACAGCATGAAAAAAAAGTTCAGCGTTAGAGACTTTGGTCTTTATATGAAACCATTTTTAAAGAGGATCACTCCATCATCTTTTATATATCACTGATAAAAGGATTTTGTAGTTTTTGGCACACCGCTCCACCGTTTTGGTAGAGGAGGATAATAAGGAGTGTAGTTTTGCTTGGATACCTCTCATCTATTTCTTTACTTCATCAGATTATCTTAATCTGGGATGATTTTGATGAAAAGTCTAAAAATGAAAAGAATATTACCCATCTTTCTTCATTATAGATGTATCTGTACAGACTCTAAACTCTCCACTCTTTTAAAATTATACAGAAGGCAGTTATTTTTCATAAACATGCTTTTGTCTTATCTCTTCAACTGTTTTTATCTCATTTTTACATCTCTTTTCATTGTGTGGCAGCTTTTGTTGTATGAATATAACCTTTTCTCTCATGTGATTGTAGGAATTTTATGAATTCAGAATCTTTTTTTAAAAAAAGGCACCTGCTGCACATTTATAGTTGTTATACACAAAAATTGGTTTCATAAGGTCATAAATTTAGTGTGCATGGGTCATGGCTGGCTCTGTGCTTGTTGTGCCATCTGTACCAGGCAGGATATGTGTGTGTGTGTGTGTGTGTGGGAGAGGGAGGGGGGATTTAGTGGCGTAACGGAGTTTAGACAGAGGGCCCTTGTTTGTGAAGGGTTTGAGCGCCACGTCAAACGCTGTTACATACACAGTCCACAGAAAAAATGACTCACCTGATCTTTCTCCTCTTTTCCGTTCATCAGGGGAAAACGCTACGTGAAGCACAATGGGACCGTTCCAGGAATATGAGGTGAGTCTTTTCCTTTTTTTTGCATATTGAACACTTTGCCAATATGAATCTTTCCCACATATGACCTGACTGACTGTGACCTTACAGTTATCGCCGTAAATCAAACAACCAACAATATGAATACAACTTAATCTTTTATGAATTAAAAAAAAAGTTGAAGCGGGTTTCCTCAGTACTACATCCATACCTTCAGCTCTGACAGATGTTGCTTTGAACAGGAAAAGAAGTCACCAGAGAAAGGAAGCCCCCGCAGCCGCATCCCGCGCTTGGTCCTCCATCCCTTCCGACCAAAAGACAAAGGATCCCCTCTGTCTGACTCTCCATTTTCAGAAGAGGAGGGCAAGGAGTGTGACATCAGCTCAGACCACTCCAAAAGGACCATCAGCACCAACAGCTTTTGCTCTGGTAAGAAGTTCAGCTCCAGTTTAAAGACAGCAGAGTTCATACTTTATATAAGAATACTAAAAGCACCATTTACAGGCTGTCAGGTGCAAGACTGTATTGCAATGCCCCCTTAAGAGTGATAAAAGACATTAAATATTTCAATTCCAGTTGTATTTCACATTCTATTTTAGCACAAAATGCAGGCTGGAACATCAAACAGCAAATTAATGTATATTTTATGTTCATCCAAATTGGCCTCCTTAACAAATAGAGGAAATGAAAACAACAGACTACACTGTAAAAAATGCCTGTGTGTGTGTGTGTGTGTGTGTGTGTGTTTTTGTACATCGTGTGTGTGTGAACCACCGCACAGCAACCACTTGTCAACTACTTTGCCATTGTGAAAGCTGTAGTGCTATCAGTCAAATAACACTCCAGCTGGACCTTGAGCTCTGGTTGACTGCTTGTGTTCGCTGCCTGCCTGCCCTGCGCCGCCTGTTCTTGGCTATTACTGTCTGTATGCCTGTTTACAATAGATGACACCGGCTGCCCCACTAGTCAGTCTGTGTCCCCCTCCAAAACCCCGTCAGGCTCAGAGCAGAGTGCCCACGGCTCACCGGTACTCCCCGAGCGCAAGACCAAAGTGAAGAGGGTGAGGGTGATGACCGAGTGGAGCGGCGAACCACGGAGCACACAGAGGCACAAGAGGGAGCTGAGGTCGGCCATGAAAGCCAGAGGTAAAGAAGAACGTAGAGATAGACATGAAAAGATGAAAAATATGTTGTTGTTTTTTTCACAATAAAATAATTCAGGGATTAAGCACAGTTTGAAATCATCTCTTTAGTCCCAGGCAATTATGATCTGATGCTACACTGTATGAAAAAATCTTGATTTGTGTGTCTTGATTGTTCATTAACTTTTTCACATGTATAGACTTTTATATAACACACTGTATACATATACTACTGCATGCCAGTGGTTCCCTAAAGACCAAAGTACAATAACTGTGTATTTGTCACGTCAGCAGCTAGCAGATTCCCTGGCATGTTGATTTGAATAAACACTGGCTGGGAAGCAGCTGCTTGCTAAAATAGAGAATAATCACTGGAGTGAATTTTCTCTTTTGTCTGTGCATCTGTGCTCTGTTAACACATATCAAAAACACTGAGTCCTTTCTTTTAATCTGTTCAAATCTGCCAGGACACAAAACTGCTCGATCATGAGTCAAAATGAGGAGGTAAGCTGATTGGATGAGGGAAAAAAAGGTTCAGGAGCTTAGCCAATTAGGCTGATTAGTGAGAGGTTACTATACTGATTGAATGAGCACAGACACTCATTTGACTCACCACATCACCAGTTTTGACCAGTTTTGTTTGTCACAGACATCACTTGGCACAGAAATATGGTTTTGTTTGATGGCAAGAGATGCTACTCAGGTACGGCTTTGAATATAATCTTTAATAATAGCAACATAATACTGTTGTCTGCTGAAGGTAATGAAGGTGTCTCAGGCATCAATATTGTGCTGAGGCTTCTGGTTTTAAGTGTCTGTCCCACAACATTTGAGCATGTTTGGATGTTACTGGCTGACTCTGGAGTTGCTGTGGCATTTGTAATAACTTAAATAGATCTATCTGTACGTCTTTTTTCTCTTCAAACTCACTTTAGTCGAACGAAGGGGACAGAATATGGGGAGTAGCCTGTCCAACTGCTGTTTTATGACAGTTGTATGTCTGTTTGAGATTGTGCTATCTGGTTGACTCTCCCCAACAAGCTGACTTTAAGGAAGTCCGGCTTACAGAGACTGGAACATGATAGTCCTGCTTAATGCTACACTTGATTGTAACAGTACAGGATGAGGCTGTTAGAGGATGTTTATTAAAGGAGAAGCTAAGATGAACAGACATGCAACACACAGGAAAACTGAACGTAAATGCCAAATCTATTTCCATGATAGCATAGAGTAAGAGTGTGTATTTATGTAGAGATTTGAGGTTTAAAGCGAGACTATGCAACTTTTTCTTTGGGGTAAAACCAATGAAATCTTTAGCTGTGACATGCTTAAATGTGGTGTTAACAGTAGCACAAGTAGAGAAGAATTATTAAGTCAGCAGAGTGACTCATATCTCAAGTTAGCTAACATAAGCCATTGGTCACACCAGACCAGGTACGGCTGTAGCTACAAAACCCCTGAGTGATTTTGAATTGAGCAAGAATGCATTTTATTTCTTATGAACTCAACTTTTCATTTAAATGGTAAGATTTTGTTATATCATCTTTCAAAACCGACATGGTCTTTGCTTTAAGTCTGCCAGGATGTTAACACGCTGG